>NC_062224.1:60742369-61450313 GCF_902686445.1 Sciurus carolinensis
AAAGAGCCAACTTTTTGGTTTCATTGATTTTGTTTCATTTATTTCCACTCTAGTATTTATTGTTCTTGAATACAAAATTAACATAAAAATCAGGTATTTCCCTGTATGCCAGTTACAGCTAGAGAATGAAATTTGTAGCCTGATGTGGTGGTACACACTTGTAATCCCATCTGCTTGGGAGGCTGAGGCAGGAAGATTGCAAGTTTAAGGCCTTCCTCCACAACTTGGTGAGACCCTGTCTCAATTTTTTTTAAAAAGGGCTGAGAAACTAGCCCAACGACAGAGCGCCCCTGAGTTCAGGCCCCAGTACTTTAAAAAAAAATGCTGGCACAATTCAGTATCTCTTTGGGAAAACAGAAAATTAAATTGGGTGGTTATAGACCATAATGTGAAAGTCACAATAATGAAGCTTTTAGACTATGACCTATTTCATGGCCTCACAGGCAGCAGGAATGACATTTTAAAAGAGACCCAGAAAGATTAAATATAAGAAAAAGTGATAAGTTTGTTTATATTTGAAATTAACAGTTTTAATCCAAAAAACACCATTAAGAAAGTGAAAAGGCCAGCTGCAGAGTAGGAGTTATCTGCAACACATGAAGAATCCTGACATCACAATTTTGAGCATAGGAAGCCAACTCTAATATATTTTGCATGATTCCATTTCTGTAACGTTTAGAAACTGGCAAAACTAATTATACTGTTTATGGATGATTATTTAAGTGGTAAAATTCTAAAGAAAGGAATTTTTCTTGATTACTTAAATACAATAGAAAGAGGACCTTCTTTGATGCTGGCTTTATTTTGTTGTTCATGACCTTGATGGCTATGTGTATGTTGGCTTCATAGGTTCATTTACTTGTAAATTTATATAGTATGCACTTTTTCTATATATTTTTTCAATGAAATAAAGTTAAAAATTTTAATTGAATATAATTTTTGCCTTTTTGATGGCTTATTTGTATAAGATACTTATAGATTTTTTAAAAACTATTTTCTCCTAGCATTTGGAAATCTTCACATTTGTAAATAGTTCAAATTGGTCAGCCCTAGATTAAGTAGTTTAGCAAATCTAACCTTTACAACTTTTAGTTGTTATACTTTTAATAAAACAGAAGAATTTAAACTGTACCAAAATGGAAATTAGATTTGGTATCTCTGCTTTTTCAGTTTCATCAAAGCTAAGAAACTATGTAAAATATCTGTGTAATTAAGAATTAATCTAGAAGTTAGGTAAAGAAGGATCAGCACTTTGACAGTACACTTAGAAGATAAATCTCCTGTACTCTCCTTTCTTCCACTCATTTCTCATTGCAGTCAGAGAGGGGAGGATAAGGAAGGCATAGTTATATTTGAAGAGTAAAGGGCACTGAGAACTAAGAGTGTCAGGAAAGAGATAACAAGTGAGTGATTCAGAGTCTGGGTAAGATCAAGCACATACTAAGGATTCTATATCAAAAATAAACCAAAGAATTGAGGAAATATCCTGAAATATAAATCACATTAGTGAACTTCAAATTTTTTAAGAAACTTTAAAAAGAGTTCTGTGAGGTGTATAACTTAGGGTTGCAATAAGGTGATGGAGTTAGATGGAGAACTGAGGATGGATAGATGGACAGTATGTTGCATATGTTGCATAAATGTACATGTGAATGTATCTTGAAATTTTGAGGGATCAGCATAGGATAGGGATAAGATTGGAGAGGCTACTTCAAAAAAGTAGAGATTTTTAGCTGAGTAAAACTGACAAAGTGAAACTAAATTACTTATTTCCAAGAGCAAGAATAGTAGTAGGAAGAAAGAAGAAAGTTCTTATGTAAATTTTGAATATGAACAAGCTAATGAGTGTTACTGCTGCTTAGCTGGTCATGAAAATCCATCTCAAGATGATCAAAATAAGGAATTGTGTCTTGCACAAATAGAAGTGAAATGTTGTTTATAACAGTTTTAAGTCCCTTGTTTTTATCTTTCAGTAATTACCCCTGAAGATATATTTAACTCTTGAAATATTTTATTAGGGATTATGTGTTCATGATGGTACCTGGAAATCAGCAATTTATGGTTTTGGAGCTCAGAGTAATTTGAGAAAACTACGAAATTCGTTAAATCTGAAACCTGTCCCACTCATTGGTCCAAAATTGAAAAAAAAGGTATGTTAATTCAAAATCTCTTCTTTATTTAGTATAAGTATATTGTTTTCGGATTAGCTATTAATAAAATGTGTTATTAAAGAAAGCTTGGAGATTATTTTGTATTTAAGTTCAGGATTCTTTTCAAAGATAAAATGTAATTAACACATTATCCTAAGCTCAAGTACTTTACATGTAATAATACTTTTAAAAATGAATTTTCTGATGCCATCTCACTATCAATATCAAAATTAAATGTCAGTTGTTTTATTCAGTAAAATCTTCTTTAAGTGTGATGATCTTAATGTAAATTAATCAATGTCATACCTAGCACTTAGATGCACTTATGTAAGAATGTTACCAGATAAGAATTTAGGGTTGCACTGTTAAAAAGAATACTTTCTAAATCAATGTCTAGGGAAACTGGTGTATTAAAAGGTTAAACTGCACTTACATGTACATGGTACAGTTTCACTTGTTACTTGTTTTGTTATAGGTGTAGAAAACAAGGGGGAAACTACAAAAGTAACTTTAATTAAAAGCACACCTGCTATCTTTATTGTTATTAATTGCCTCAAGGAAAGTTATTAATTTTTTTATTGAAAAAAATTACCCAGCTGACTTTGTGGTCACTGTAGTTGGAGGAAATGCAAAATATTCGTGTGCCTTACTTTGCAGGTGGCCAATTTCTTATTGTAGAGAACTCAACACATATTCCATTCCTTTCTTGGGATCTGATATGTCCGTTGTGAAGCGGACTCAGCGTTACTTGCATGAAGTTTTAGAGGAATCACCAGTAAGTAAATATGGATTATTTATTAATAAAGAGTATTCTGTGTTTGTTATAGTTCCCCTATCTATTTAATGTAAGGTTTTTATGTTTATAAAGAAAAAAAGAAGGGGCTGGGGAGATAGCTCAGTCGGTAGAGTGCTTGCCTTGTAAGCACAAGGCCCTGGGTTCAATCCCCAGCACTCAAAGAAAAAAGAGCTAAATAATGCATGTTTCACCTTCTAGAAATATACAAAATTGCAAGGTTGAGCATTTTGCATTTTATGGGTGTGGTCATAACCTTGCCCCCTGATTCAAATCTAGCTTATTAAATACCATTTAATATAATATAACAGCAGCATATTCAGCACAGAAAATTCTGGCATCATAAACATATAACAGTCCCTGCTCAGTGTTTCAGCTGCTAGATCACATTCAACAATGGCTTGTGAAGGTGTTCAGTACCTCCCCCCACTCTCCTCTCCTTGCTTCCTGTGGAAGTACTTTTATATTCCTTTTGGTGGGAAATAATGGCTCCCACTACTGAGACTTCAAGAGGAAACTGTATCTCGGGTTAAAAAGTGGAGGTTATTTTCTCATAGGAGTTGTAAGTGGAGTTTCCATTCTGGAACATATCATGGCTAAACCCAGATAGATTATGAATTATGTGGATTTTTTTCTTCAAGAATGGGATGCTAATTACCACTTGTGACAGTTTCTTTAAGAAATAGGCACTGAGGACCGAGGGTATATCTCAGCAGTAGGTGGTCATACCACAAATTTACATTTTACCCCTTAATGGAATTTCAGCATCACTTCCTGATTCTTTTACTTTTCACTAATGACTTTTTTCAAAAATCTACCCAACCCCCAGCATGCATGAGACCCTGGGTTCAATCCCCAGAATCAGGGGGAAAAAAGTGCTCCTGGTGTCTGGTTTCTGAACAAGCTTTCAGAACTTAATGCACTGATAAAGTGGAAACTGCTTTGTTCCATATTTGTGACTGAGAATACTTGGAAAGTAGCTAATATTCTTATAGTACTTGATCTAAAATGTAGGGGTAACATTCTAACTTTGCTCTCAAACTAGGTTCAGTATGCTGCTTATGTAACGGTGGGAGGCATCACCTCTGTAATTAAGCTGATGTTTGCAGGACTTTTCTTTTTATTTTTTGTGAGGTTTGGCATTGGAAGACAACTCCTCATAAAAGTAAGTAAAATTTTATGAAATTAAATCTTTAGAAGTGTTTCTCATGAGTTTTTAAAAATATCACTGAGGGTTTGTTTTTTCTTTTTCCTTTAGTTCCCATGGCTCTTCTCCTTTGGTTATTTTTCCAAACAAGGTCCAACACAAAAACAGGTAATCCTTTCTTTTGTATCCAGGTCTCAAAAATAATATTTTTCTTTATTTTGTTTTTGGGTTTGGGATGTAACTTAGTAGTAGAGCACTTCCCTGGTGTTTTAGTCTGCTTTTTAGCTGCGATGACTAAAAAGACCCAACCAAAACAACTGTAGAAGAGGAAAAGTTTATTTAAGGCCTCACCGTTTCAGAGGTCTCAGTCCATAGACAGCTGACTCCCTTCATTGGGGCCTGAGGTGAGGCAGAACAACATGGCAAAAAGAGTATGGTGGAGGAAAGCAGCTCACATGATGATCAGGAAGCAGAGAGAGAGAGAGAGATCTCCATGCACCAGATACAAAATATATACCCCATAGCCTCACCCCCAATACCCCACCTCCTCCAGTCACATCCTACCTGCCTTCAGTTACCACTCAATTAATCTCACAGAATGGGTTAAGGAGCCCATAACCCAGTCATTTCTTCTCTGAACCTTCTTGCATTGTCTCACACGTGAGCTTTGGGAGACACCTCACATTCAAACCATAACACCTAGCACACAAGAAGCTCCAAGTTCAAACCTCAGCACCATAACAAACAAACAAAAAAAAAGTTGTCATGTTATTTTGTTTTTACTCTTCCTCAGCACAGTGACAGCAATATGTAAGACTTGGTGGGGGACTTACTATGTTTCAGATATTCTTTTAAATTTTTTTTGTAGTAGTATATGGACAGAATTCCTTTATTTTATGTGTTTATCTTTATGTGGTGCTAAGGATCAAACCCAGTGTCTCTCATGTGCTAGGCAAGCACTTTGCCACTGAGCTACAGCCCCAGCCCCTTAAATTCTTATAGATCACCTAATCTTATACTCACCTTGGAAGTGGGTTTTATTATTATTTTCCCCATTTTACAGATGAGGAAACTAAGGTACAAAGAGGTGGAGAATCTTGCCCATGGTCCTATAGCCATGGTAAATAGCCAGGCTGGGATGAGAACCCAGTCAGCTGACTCCAGAATGTGTATTATCCTTACTTCATAGAGATCCGAAATATCTTTACTCTCCATTTTTCTTTTATTTCTTGCCTCCATATTTCACTTCCTCTTCCATATGCCCTGAATTCCCAAGGCAGATAAAGTGAATTATCATGTGTCCAACATCCTCAACAGTACAACTGCCTGGTTTTTTTACCTTTAGCGTAACAAATTCCAACCCCGAGTTAGGCTGTGGGTCCTTTATCTTTCATCTCCTTTACTCTGGGCATTTCTGGAGAGAAATGCCACTGCCAAGCAGATGGTCCCACCATAAATTCTCATTTTACCCTCTTGTGGAATTCTAGCATCACTTGCTGATTCTTGTACTTTTCATTGGTGGCATTTTTCAGAAGTCTGCCCAACCCTTAAACCTCTTCCCTGTCCTACTTCACTAAAAGGATTGAGAGCATCTCTTGTGTTCTTGAATTCTGCCCTCAGACCTGTCATCATTGTTCCCATCATCACCTTCTTCACTTTTTCTGGAAGAAGTATTTTCCTGTACACCTTGCTTATAACAATGTAAGCATTAACTGTGCTGCAGCCACTGGGCTACAGGCTCTATATCTCATTTAGTCCTCCAGCAGCCATTGAGGTAGAGGTATTATTATCATCACTTTTATAGTTGAAGAAATAAACAGAGGGTGTTATTTGTCTAAGTTAGAATGTGGTGGATCCTAAATTCAAAGGAGCCTGAGTCTTAGCCATGACAACTACTTTTGATCAAATTCCCTCCTGACTTCATCAGTTGATCGTTCCTTTTCTTTCCTCTAGATCTACTTCCTGCCATTCTACAGGTTCTTTCTTCTCATTCTGAAAACATGTCAATGTCTTTTCCATCCTAAGAGAGCCCTGGGCCTTTCCTTCACCCTTTGTTATCCTCTTACTAAAGTTACCATTGACTTCTTAAAAAATGCTTTTATTGTAGTTGTACATTTTATTGTGCACTGTAGTTGTAATAGTGGGGTTCATTTTGACATAATCATACATAAATGGAATATAATTTGCTCCATTTCTGTCCCCAGTACTTCCTCTTTCCCTTCCCTCCTCCCTTCCACTATACCCCTTCGTCTCTTCTCCTTGCCTTCCTTCTATTTATGTATCACTATTTTCATTGGTTCTTTATAGATATACATAAAGCTGAAATTCACTGTGGTGTATGTACATGTATATAGTATAATTTGGTCAATTTCATTCTCCCTTTTCCTATTCTTACTTTCTCCCATCATTGACTTTATATCTGCTAAATGCATTGAATGCTTTTAGTCCTTATTTAATGTCTATTATTTTTGACATAATTATTGTCCTTCTTTGAAATCTTGGAATACTTACTTCCTTTGGCTTGCGAGTTAATTGTCCTTTTAAGTTTCCTTTCTCTTCCTCCTCCTTTGCTATGCTATATCCTCATCTCCTTTCTACTCCTTAAATATTGATCATCCCAGGGCTCCATCCTTGGCCCACTTCTCTCTCACTCTAGGTGATCTCAGCAGAACTCTTTTTTTTTTTTTAAATATATATATATATATTTTTTGGTTGCCAATGGATCTTTCATTTTATTTATTCATGTGCGGTGCTGAGGATTGAACCCAGGGCCTCACACATGCCAGGCAAGTGCTCTACCACTGAACCACAACTCTAGCCTTCAGCAGAGCTCTTAACAAACACATTTACGTTTCCTGATTGACACAGTCGTCTGTTTTACTAGACAGATATCCCAAGAGCACTTCAAATTCAACAATCCCAAATCTGAACTTCTTTCCCCCACACTGCTTTTTTCCTATATTTTCCATCTGGCAGCAGCATCTGCCAACCAGAAACATAGGCATTCTAGATTTTTATCTAAACCCATCACAATTGACTTGGTTCAGCCCCTTATCCCTCTTTTTCTTCTAATTGTGGTAAAATACACAAAACATAAAATTACCATTTTAAATATTTTAGGTGTTCAGTGGCATTAAATACATTCATATTTTTGTGCAACCATCATTACATCCAACTTCATAACTATTTTTATCTTGCAAAACTGAACACTATACTCATCAAATAATATCTCCCATCACCCTGACTCCCTAGCCCCTGACAACCACCATTCAACTTGCCGTTGCTATGGATTTGATGACTCCAGGTACCTCATATAAATGGAATCATAAAGTATTTGTCCTTTTGTGTCTGGCTTATTTCACTTAGCTTAATGTCCTCAGAGTTCATCCATGTTGTAGCATGTGTCAGAATCTCCTTCCTTTTTAAGGCTGAATGATACTGCATTTTAGGTATATACACATTTTGTTGGTTCATTCATCTGTGGATGGATACTTAGGTTGCTTCCAGTATTTGGCTATTGTGAATCGTGCTGCTGTGAACATGGGTATATATCAGTCTTTTCAATGCTCAGGTCTAAATGCTTTTAGGTGTATGAAATGGAACTGCAGGATCATATATTAATTCTGTTTTTAATTTTTTGAGGAACCACTAAACTCTTTTTTGTAGTGGCTACCAACAGTATACCAATTTCTCCACCAACATATGTTTTGGGTTTTTTTTTTTAAGTTGTTTTTTTTTTTTTTTTTTTATAATAGCCCTTCCTTTTTTTTTTTTAAATTTAACTATTTATTTATTTTTAAATTTTTTACAGACTGCATTTTGAATCATTGTACACAAATGGGGTGCATCATTTCATTTCTATGGTGTACACAATGTAGATTCACACCATTCATGTAATCATACATGTACATAGGGTAGTGAAGTCTGTCTCATTCACTGCCTTTCATACCCCCGCTCCTTCTCATTTCCTTCTACATAATCTAAAGTTCCTCCATTCTTCTCTCACTTGATAATAGCCCGTCTAATGGGTGTGAGGTCTTATAGGTAAGGGTCTTATGGTGGTTTTAATTTGTATTTCCCTAATTATTAGTGATGTTGACCATATTTTCATGTGTTTATAGACTATCTTCTTTGGAGAAATGTCTATTCAAGTCCTTTTGCCCATTTTTAAATTGTTGTTGTTTAGTTTTAGAAGTTCTTGATCTTTTCTGTATGTAAGTCCCTTATGAGATATAAGGGTCACAAATATTTTCTCTTGTTCTGTGAGTTGCTTTTTCATTCTTTTGATAGCTCAGGTCCTGATTTCTGGACTGATGTTTCATAACCTTTCTATAGTTTCTTTCTAATCTTTGAGTGGCCATCTGGTCTTGTCTGTACCTCTTAAATTGTAGGTTCTAGATCACCATGCTACTGGATCCCTTCTTGCCTTTAAATAATGATTTCTCTTTTCTGAAATATACCCTACTTTTCTGTGTAATAAACTTGTGTGTGCATACATTTTAAAACTCTGCCCTCAGCGAAAGGAGATTTAATAAGGCCCTGCTTTGAACTTTTACTGCATTTGTTAGTTCATGTCTCATATTATTAAATTTGCTTAGGGCCACAACTGGGGTTGTGGCTCAGTGGTAGAGTGCTTGCCTGGCATGTGTGAGGCACTGGGTTTGATTCTCAGCACCACATATAAATTAATAAATAAAATAAAATAAAATAAAGGTCCATCGACAACTTGGAGGGGGTTACACGGGATTGAATTGAAGGACACTCGACCAATGAGCCACATCACCAGCCCTCACCTCACTTTTGCTGAGACTGGCTTTGAACTCAAGATCCTCCTGCCTCAGCCTCCCTAAGCCACTGGGATTACAGGCATGTGCCACTGCACTGGCTAAAAATATATATATTTTTTAAAATTTGCTTATGTATTTCTTTGCTCAATGAATTGTAAATTCCAGGAAAAGCAAAGACCCTAGTTTATTTACATCTCAGGGCCTAATATATGTAGTATCTCACATTTAATTGATATTTAATAAAAATCATTTGCTTATGACTGAATTCATTGATACCTTATTCCTAAATTTAGTGATTGTAAAAGATATTAGGATAAGTGCACTAGGATAAGTGCTCTAGAATTTAATTTTTTGAATCAAATTTTTATATATAAGTAGTGCAATGGTATATCTGGGCCTCAGGCTCATATTTTCATTACTTCCTTGATATTTTGTCTTGTTACCTGAGATACCTGAAACCATGTTCCACACACTTCCATAAAAATCTCCTCCCGCGTTCCTCTTGAACCGTCTATGTTGACGGTGCACTCATTCTTCAAGCTGCAACCGAAGAGTCATCTTTATCTCATCCCTGTTACTCATCACCTCTCCCACCCCACTTCATACCAGTCATCAAAACTTACAACTTCAAAGAGTTCATGTTTGCCAGTGCTTAAAGGATGACAAGGTAGTGTGGTAGATAAAATATTGATTTTTAAAAAAAATCTATTGAAAATGTCTCATATGAAGTAGAATAGGTTTTATTATGGTCCAGAAGGAAATGACATTTCCTTTATTAAACGAGTCTTTTGCCTTCTCTTGTGCAGATCGATGGCTCATCATTTACACTGACGTTCTTTGGTCAAGGATACAAACAAGGCATTAGTACTGATAAGATCAAACCAAATATCAAAATTTGTACTCAGGTGAAAGGACCAGGTATTTCACATATGACTTAAGAATGCTTGGGAGTTTTACATTGTCTTAATCTATAAATGATATGTTATTATAATCTATCTTTATTTTAAAGCTTAGTTGATTTAGAAATCCATTTGCACAAAGTATTTAAGTAATTTAGAATTATTCTGTTAATGGAAGGATTGAAATTAGTATAAGCCAATTTTATTAGTATATCCTTCCCTGTTTTTATTTTATTACCATTCAATAATTCAGAATAGCAAATTTAAATTAGTAACAAGAAAAGATGCTACTTGATGTTTTGCTTGTTTTAGCCTCATAATTACACAATCTAACATGTCAAATCTGCGATCCCAAGTTTTTTTTGGACTCTTTGAATACATAGATATTTTCTGGAAAATGTGTGCATGTGAGCATTTTTCAAAGAAGGGTTTTGGCTTCTAATAGATTATTAAAAGGATCTATCCCCCCCAATCAAAGAACTTTTACTGTAAATTTTAGAGGACTATACAGAAATGTCCTGTTTACAAATTGTAGTATAAATTCAATTACCATCATCTCTGATAGATCACAGGGGACTTTAATTAAGCCAGACATCAGTGTGTTTGTGTTTTGCCCCCTTTTCAAATTCCCACTTGGTTTTAAAGTTAACTGTTTTTATTATTTGACAAAAATGTAAATACTAATGTCCCATTTAACTTATAGACTTGTTTTTAAGTAATCCAGTTTGTAGTCAGTTGTTTTTCCTTAAGATATTGAGAGTTTTTTTGTTTTGTTTTTGTTAATGGACTATGAATGCCGATGGGGATCAGTTTGATATATTAATAGAGTGAATAAAAAAACAATCTATGATCATGGTTTCAGTGACTGTCAAGAAGCAGTATATTGTAATGAGCAAGAGTGAAGACTTTGGAACTAGCTACCTGGGGGTTTTTCTGGCTCAGCCATTGCCTAACTTTGTGAGTTGGGACAAGGTTAAGTGACCAAGCCTCAATTTTTTTCATCTGTAAAATAGGGATAAAAATAGTACTAATGCCCAGTAGTAGAACATTTGCCTTGTATGTGTGAGGCCTTGGGTTCAATCCACAGTATCACACACATACACAAAAATAGTACTAACCCCATATAATTGTTGCGAAAATTGAATTTAATAGATTTAAAGCACCTAGTACATACACTTTCTAACATTTAATACAATTAATAAGGTGGTTGAGCCTGTAACCCCAGTTATTCAGGAGACTGAGGCAGGACAGTTACAAATTTGAGACCAGCCTCAGCAACTGAATATACTAGACTTTGTCTCAAAACTTAAAAAACTAAAGAGCAGGTGATATAGCTCAGTAGTAGAGTACTCCTGGGTTCAATCCCCAGAACTGCCAAAAAATAAAAAATAAATACAGGTTGGAATTCCCTAATCTGAAAATCTGAAATTTGAAATGATCCAAAATCAAAATTTTTTGAGTGCTAGCATGACACCAGAAGTGGAAAACTCCACACCTGATCTCATGTGATGGGTTGTGATCAAAATGCAGATGTGCTAAAAATATTGTTTAAAATTACCTTTAGGTTATATCTTTATTTTTGTGATTGTACTTGGGTCTTACCCCCAAGATAGCTCATTATGTATATGCAAATATTCTAAAATCTGAAAAAATATAAAACCTAAAACACAAAAGTCCTAAGCATTTTGAATAAGGGATCTCCAACCTGTACAGTAAATGTTATTTTTGTTGTAAGTGTTTAAGAGTATCTTTTGAAAAAATTCAGTGTACCTAGAATTAGATATAAAATATCTGATTTTGGGGTGTTGTTGAATGCGGACTTCATGAACACTTTTTTTTTCCTTTCTTTTTTTCTTGATCAACCCTTTTCTGCAGAGGCTGGCTATGTGACTACCCCCATAGCCATGGTTCAGGCAGCCATGACTCTTCTAAACGATGTCTCTGATCTTCCCAAGGCGTAAGTTTGGTTTTCTAGTTAGAAGATATCTTTTTAATCTGTGTTATGTTTTAGCTCATTTTGCTTTGATTTTCAGGCTTTGGGTCTACAAAGATAAAGGTTAATTAAAATAGGACAGTTTCTTACCAGTCTCCGGGAATAACCGCAGAGATAAATGAGAGGAGACTGAAAAGTCTGAGAGCCATGTGGGTTGGCTTTAGTTCCTTATAAACATAGCTCAAGTCCAAAGTTAGCCACTCAGAAAAGGTTCCTATTGTTAAATAGTGTAAATAGGAGCTTCTCATCAGTGTTGAGTAATACCCAGCTGGCAGGCTACAGGAGCCCTGACTGAGGCCAGGTATGATTGAGTGAGTCATGGATCCTGGCTAGATGGTTATCAGATGTACTCTTACTGGTCATTTAGCTTTTATCTTCAGTTAGGCTAACTTTACAAGTGAGGATAGGCCTGCACCTAAGAGGTAAATCGGGCATAACCTAAAACAATATTAAGTAATTAGGTTTTTATTATATATGAATTTGATTTTTATTACTTAATAGTGTATATAGTAAAACCTATTAAATTTTTTCAAATACTGTGTTCCTTTTGAAAATATGTGGTACTTTTTAAAATGTTAGCCATTATATTTAAAGAAACTTTTTTATCCAGTTTAAGTCCTGTTTATACTTTAATAATAATTGTTTATCTAAATTTATTCCATTGAGGTCTGTATTTAATTCTCTTGGGTCTGAAGACTATAAATAGCAGCAGTTACACAGGTTGATAAAGCTTTGCCTTATGCCCCTTGAGCACAGAAGTAGCATTGAAACAGTAAACAGGAACCAAACCTGTCTCCACAGGACTGACTGTGGCATTAGTTTCTCTTGAATAATAGCTGTTTGCTTATTCTGCTGATTTTCGGAGTAAAACCAAAAGTAGCCAGGATAGAATGGAGACTCAGTCTTTTTAGGAGTTCTGTAGTGATTGGCTAGCTAGTCCTACGGAGCGGAGGGCTGGAAAGGAGCTATCTGCACTATTTTCTCTTGTTATTGTTTTACAGGGGCGGTGTCTTCACACCTGGAGCAGCTTTCTCCAGAACAAAGTTGATCGACAGACTCGGCCAGCATGGTATTGAATTTAGTGTCGTTAGCAGCTCCGAAGTCTAAACATTTGAAGAATTAGCTGATGTCATAAAATGCATGAATTAATGGCTTCTGTATTTGATATTTGAAATTCTTCTATAAGCCTATCTGACTATATGTGGAAAAGATTGTCAAATCTAAAATACCTACACATTAAAAGCGGGAAATTATACTAGCCTACTCTAAATTTCAAATCTCAGCTGATTTTTATGATTTCCTTGCTTGTGAGAAAAAAACTAACATTTGACTGACTTTTTCATTGAAATGTTCCTGGTAAATTTTATGAATTCACTGGCAGGTCAGATGGTGGAGGAGGTATCTTTGTCTGTGTTGCTGACTGCATTCCTAGTGAGGATGCTAGGGCCGGCTTTCAGCCAGGGCAGTAACTGCTGCCTTGCTTGCCATGGCGTTGAATAGAATCTCACCCTCTAGTGAGTTTCTCTGCATATTGTGTGAGCTTTTGCTAAATGAAACTGCACTTTTTTCTATTTTAGCGTAGTTTTTCACCCATCTACACTGATTTTGAACTGTTTACCTAAGTTGAATAATAAAGGGTTTTCAATTGAATGATGTTTTTTTTTGTTTGGACCTGCCAGTTTATTTGTGTATGTGCTACTTAACAAGCTCTGACTTATTTACTGCCAATAATTGGGTTTGTCGTTCTTTCCCTGGGTCTATACTTGTGGTGAGTTTTAAGAATACAACTTGTAAGTTTCTGCTGATCTTCACTATTTAAACAACTTTACTCTAATTTACTTTTTGTATTTTAACTAGGTTTTGCATTGAAACCCTAAAATAAGGCAAAGAATTTTTCCTTTTATAGTAATCTAATAGAGGAAGGGAAAGTACTAGGGAATGAGATGGATCAAATTATGTTATGTGCATATGTAAACATGGTATATTGAATTCCACTATTATGTATAATTATAATGCACCAATAAAAAAGACAGTAAAAATAATAATCATATAATAAACACACATAGTTCATGTTGTTTATTATGTTATGGAAACAGCCACCCCTTTATGGAATTTCTACTCTTTATTAAGAAGCATAAAATATATAGAACTATTACTCATTTTAGGAGACTCTTCTGTGCTGTTTTTACAAAAGGGAGGGTATCTAACTTGTAAAGGGAGATTTTTTTTTTAATTTTATTTTAAAATTTTAATTTTTGTTTTTAATTGACAATTATATATTTATGGGGTTCATGGTATACATTGTGGAATCATCAAATCAGGAATTAGCATGTCCATCATCTGAAATATTTATCATTTCTTTGTGGTGAGAACATTTGAAGACCCTTTCTTTTAGTTATTTTGAAATACACATTACTATTAACTATAGTTGGTTTGCTGTGGGATAGAACAGTCACTTATTTCTTCTAACTTTTTATCCATTGACCAAGGTCTGTCCCCCTTTCCCCACCCACTCTTTTCCCCCAAGCCTCTGGTAGCCACCGTTCTACTTTCTGCTTCTATCAGGTTTTTTTTTTTTTTTTTTGATTCCACATAGGAGATCATGTTATCTGTCTATGTCTACCTGAGTTCACTTAACTTAATGTGCTAGGTTCATCCATGTTGTCACAAATGACAGAATCTCCCGTTTCTTTAAGGCTGAATAGTATTCCATTGTGTATCCGTAACACATTTTAAAACTCCATCAGTGGATGGATGAACATTTAAGTTCTTGCCATATTCTGGCTGTAATGAATAATGCTGCAGTAAACATGGGCATGCAGATAGCTAGCTCTTCAACATACTGATTTCATACTTATACACAGTCAGTAGTGGGATTGATGGATCATATGGTAATTCTGTTTTTGGTTTTCTGAGGAACCTCCATACTATTTTCAAAAATGGCTATTCCAATTTACATTCACACCAAGGAAAGGGACAAATTCTTGGGAGTAATACTGTCTACCCTAACTCATAGAATTATTTTGAGAATTAAATGAGCTAAGAGATGTTTAGTACTTAGATTAGTGCCTGGCAAATAGTAAGCACTGTTCAGTCACCATCCTCATACTGTTGTTATTAGAAGTTTCCAATACCCCAGAATGATCAAGAGTATCAGCATTCACTTCAGGTATCTCCCATTTTACCTTCTTCCTGCGTATGGGTTCATTTTTACATTACTTAAACTCCACTTGCTGGTTATGGTGGGGCATGCCTATAATTTCAGCAGCTTGGGAGACTGAGGCAGGAAGATCACAAGTTCAAAATCAGCAACTAGGTAACTTAGACCCTGTCTCAAAATAAAAAATTAAAAGGAGTAAGGATATGGCTCAGTAGTTAAGTGCCCCTGGGTTCAATCTCAAGTACCAAAAAAGAATCCAACTGAAAGGAGTTTTTCTTAAAAATGATAAAAGTTAAGTGGGAAATACATGGGTTAAGTTCATTAGCTACACAAATTATCTTTACCACTCAAAGCTTAAATGTTCACAATTTTCAGATGATGTATCTTCACTGTTTAATATATAATAAATATTCTCTCTTCTTTTTCACTATAAGAGCAACATCATTTTTCAGTTTCCACATGCTGGATTCAAGCAGGTCCCCCAGATCCTTTAACATCTGTGACTGTTGGTGTACAAATGGTCGAAGCATTTGATCATCTTCCTAAAAAAATAAGTGAAAGGAAAAAAATGATAATAGACCTCATATCATTAGAATAAAAAAATTTGCATCTGATTGGGGTGCCCAGCAGCTTCTCCCTTTGGGCTGGAAAACTGCATTTGAAAGGGGCTTGGAGAGGCGGTAAGTTACCTAGGTAGGAGCAACCTGCTTTAGGGAAGACTGTCTGAATGGCCCTGTAGTTACTGCCAATAGGGAAAACTGATGAGACAATCCCAACATTTCAGATTGGAATGCTCTATATTATTTTAATACTGTGGAACTTCTGAGGTTTTGCAAAGGAAGTAATAGGTATGAGAGGTTCTTCCACTTGTAGAGGTTTGCTGATGTATCCCCCACCCCATATATGCAGGTACTACTGAGATGGGAGTCTGGATTAGCTGTGAGCTACAGTGTCAGTGACAAAATGATGGGGTCAGACTTCTGAACATGGAAACGTGCAGAGGGTCGTCTGTAATATGGCATTTTCTCTTAGTTTTTATTTTTTTAACTGATTAGTAAAATGCCTGTTAAGATTTTCTCATTTTTTTCTAATGAGTATTCCATGTTGTCTTTGTCTTATTTTAAAAGTAATTATTTAGATATTCTGAATACTAATGGTTGATAAATATGGCTTTGCCAGCATGGTAGCACAGGCCTAGTAATCCCAGCAATTTAGCAGGCTGAAACTGGAATATTACAATTTAAAAGCCAACCTCAGCAACTCAACAAAACCCTTAGCAACTCATTTAGAGACTGACTCAAAATAAAAAAAATAAAAAGACTGGGGACGTAGCTCAGTGGTAAATCATCCCTGGGTTCAATCTCTAGTACCAAAAGATAAATAACTAAACAAATAAGGATTGATACTCAAATTTGGATTTGGGAGCATTTCAGATTTTGAGTTTTCAGATTCAGGGTGCTTAACTGGTAAAGAATATACAAATATTGCAAAATTCTAAAAACCCTGAATTCTGAAGTAATTCAGGTCCCCACCATTTCAGAATATTCTAAAATATTCCGATAAGGAATATTCAAACTGTAATACAAGTTGTTTCTCTCAGGCTGGAGCTTCGTTTTAAATTTGTCTATGGCATCTTTCATCTCGCCAGTTTCCTTTTTCTTCTGAGGTATACATATAAAAGAGGACCTGAAATGTATGTCCATGTCGAGTCACAGCGAGCTCACCTGCTCAGGCAGGCCTGCTGTGGTCCTTTCACACTTACTTCCCTTCCCCCAGAAACAATCCCAACCTGATCTTTGTGACAATCATTTATCATTTTCTTGCCTTTCTGAAAACTTTCACCACCTAGAATGCATTCCTAAACAGTATGTTTTACTTATCTTTAAACATTTTTGAAATCATGCTGGATGTCATCTTTTTGACTTGAAGTTATCTATCCCTTATTGGTGGTTGAGATTCGTCCTTGTTGCATGTGGCTATGGTTTATTTTCACAAAATAGATGATGCCATAATTTACCCATTTTCTGTGAGTATACAGTAAGGATGTGTCTGATTGGTGCTATTACAGAAGATGGTGTTAAGAGGACCCAGTACATGTATGCAGGGGTTCCTGTCACCTTTCACAAATGGGCCCTCATCTGAAACACAGAACAAAAATTTGAATAATTCTCAATTCTTTCAAGAAGGGTATATAAATAGTGCCTCTTTAGATGCATAGAGTTCATTTCTTACATCTATCAAATGACTTACTGCGGTAGGTTCTCAAACTGTAGTTTAAGACAATCTCTTGGGGGAGGGGTGTTAAAACAGGTTACTAGACCCACACCCAGAGATTCTAATTCAGTACATCTGGGGTGGGTACTGGAATCTGCATTTTTAACAAGAGTCCAGGTGATGCTGAAGCTGCTAGTTAGGGGACCATACTCAGAATCTCTGCCCAAGAATTAGGGCTTGCTTCTCTGCAGATCTAGTTTCTTTCATAGAAAAAGGAAGAGCCAAATTACAGGTTTCTTAGGCATAGTATCTTCTACTTATTAGGCAAGTACCAAATAATTTTTAAGTGGTTGTACTGATTATACACCTCCAGCCATGCCTGAGTTTCTGTTGCTTCATATCTGCACCAAATCTTGATGTCAGAATGTTCAACTTTTGCTAGTATGGATAGTTTATAATGGTACTTCATCATGGTTATCAGTTTGTATTTCCCAGTATATTAATGAGCATAAGTACTTTTTCATATATTCATTGGCCTTTGATTTCCTCATTTGTGAAGTTCCTGTTTAAGTTTTTTGACCATTTTTTTCTGTTGGGTTGTCTAGATCTGTTTTTGTTTTGTAGTAGTTCTTTATTTTGGATATTAGTTCATTGTACATTAAGTGTGTTTTAAATAACTTTTTCCACCCCTTTTGGCTTTCATTTTGGTGTTCTTTTGATGGACCAGAGTTTACAATGTAGTGAATCTGTCAGCCTCTCTCTTTAAAACTAGGTGGTTTTGTCATGTTAAGAAATCCTTTTCCACTATGAGATCCTGAAGAGTCTCCCAAAGTGTCTTCTAAAGTGTTAGCATTGTGCCTTTCACATTTGGGTCTTTAATTGCACCTAAAATTGATTTCTGAGTGTAGCTTTAGAACTGCATTGAGTTTCACTTCTTCATCTGACTTTCTGTCACTGGCATTCTGTATGTCAGAGATAAACAGCTTGAAAGGAGGAAAGGTTTATTTTGGCTCGTGGCTTCAGTCCATGGTCACTTGGCTCTGTTGCTTTGGGCCAATGGTGGCACAGTATATCATGGCAAAATAAGCATGTGGCAGACAACTGTTCACCTCTTGGTAGTTGGGAAGAGAAGGGAGAGAAGAAGGGGCCAAAGTCCTAATATTCACTTCAAAGGCACTCTCCCAGGGACCCAACTTCCGTCCATTAGTCCCACCTTCTAAGGGTTTCACCACCTCCCAACAGCACCCATGCACTTAGCATCTGGGTTGGGGAACAACCCAGATCGAAACCATAATACCACCTAAATTCCTAATTCTCCAAGCACTATCTATGGAAAGATCCTTGCTGCCACACACATCTTGCAGCTCCACCTCAGTCTGTGTCAGATCTCTGGTACAGAATGGGCCTCTGTTCTTTTCTTTTGTTATCTATGTTTTACCAACACCTCACTGTCTGGTTAAGTGACTGTAAAATAAGGTATTATCAGGCAGGGCATGTCTTTCCACCCTTTTCTCAGCTCTTTGTCTTGTCTTGGCTTTTCTTTGCTTTGGCAATTCCATGTAAATTATAGATCATTTTATCAGGTTCCATTACATTTGCTTGAGATTACATTTGAATCTTGAGAATTACAGATTTACAGTAGCAAATCTTCCAAACCATGGAGACATGACCTATTTCTCCATTTTTTTGGGAGAGGGTCTTCTTTGACATCTCTCAAACAAGTTTTAAAATTTTCTCCATAGAAGTCCTGCATATTTTATGTTAGGTAGGAGCCTCAATATTTCATATATTTAATACAATTATAAATGGCATCATTTATTTAAAATGTTTTTTCTAGCTGTTACTATTTTATTCAAATACACTTAATATTGGTTTCATAACAAGCAGTTGAGTAATTCTGTTAATTTATGTATAAATTCTATGGGGTTTTCTATTTAAACGAGCATGCCATCTGGGAGTAATAATGGAGGCTGCACTGTGTAGTGCAGGAGAAGACTGGAGCAGCACTGGCCGGGTTGGCATCTAGGCCCTGCTATTTGCTGTAAGTGTATCCTTAAACAAGTTACATAACCTCTCTAGTGTCTTAAATAAGGCTAATAAAATCCACCTCAGAGTGACTGTGAGACTCCACTCAGTAAATGTAAAATGCTTAGAAAGTGTTACATAAATGTATGCTCCTATTGAAAATCCTTTTTTCTCCTCTCAGTCTTCATACTTTCTATTTCTTGCTTCAGTACACTGGCTAGAACTTAGAAGTACAGATGTGCATTGGCCAGCATCCCTGACTTCTTCCTGATCTGACAGGGGAAGCTATCAGTAATTCACCACTGAGTATCAGGCTATGTGCTTGCCTGAGGTTGTCTATATCAAACTGAGAAATGTCCAGTTTATTCTGAGTTTAACAAGAATTTTTATCTTCATAGGATGCTGAATATTTTTCACATGCTTCTCCATCTGTTGATATAATCAGATTGTTTTTCTATTATAATCTCTTTATGTGATGAGTTACATTGGTTTCATAATTATAAACCAAACTTGCATTTCTGGGATTCTATATATTGTAAAGTGAATGAATAGCAGTCTTACAGTGACCATAGCTGCCTGGAACCAGCCAGATGTGCAGTAAAATAAAGGCCAGAGCAAAGGTGGATGGAGGCCTGAGAGAGTGGAGGTCCACACTTTTAAGGCCTCTACTTTCTCCTCTGCTTACATACACACGTCCTCAGGTTGAGGAAATGCATTTAAAGCAAATGTATAATTTGATGGAAAGATTTTTTACTCCCATGGTTCTGGCTACTTACAGGAGGCTTATACTGCCTAAGTCTGAGAAACTGTCCTCTTGCTGTGTTCATGCTTTGGTAAAACACCTTAAGAGCTTTGGCAAACTCTTTGTCACAGCTGTCTTGCTGAGTGCACATTTGATTAATCTCTCTGGCTGATGGCAATTGTGATGTCATCCCAGTTACCTTCAGGGTATTGGAAGGCTTGTGGGCTTGAGGAAGAAAAGTATTTATTAATTTACTTATACAGATATCTACACTTACTTATTTTGGTGGCATTCTTCCATATCTGCATTTATCAGCATATTTGTGGCACCAATATGAACCCATGCAAAGAAATCTCACAAAGCAGAACTAAAAATGTCCTGTGTTTTTTGTTTGTGGTACAAAATATGAATTAAAACATGAGGGCTGGAGTTGTGGCTCAGTCATAAAGTGCTTGCCTGGCACGTGTGAGGCATTGGGTTCGATACTCAGCACCACATATAAATCAATAAAATAAAGGTCCATGGACAACTAAAGTATATATATATTAAAAAACATGAAAAAGTTCATGTCTAGCTGGGCAAAGTGGTGGGCACCTGTAATCCCAGCTACTCAAGAGGCTAAGGCAAGAGGAACACAAGTTTTAGACCAGCCTTAGCAAATTTTTATTTTGAGACTGTGCCTGAAAATTTAAAAGCGGAGATGGGTCTGGGGGTATAGCTCAGTAGTAGAGTACTTGCCTGCCACATGGGAGACCCTGGGTTCCATTCCCAGCACCCTGACAACAAAGGCCATGTCTTAGAAAGACCAAACACACAAGTGTTGGAGTTTGGGGATAAGCTCAACAACCACAACTGGACCAGTCTGTCACCTTGTTGGCCAGAACCAATTTTCTCCAGCGATTCCTTGAGAAATACGTTTTCCTCTCTCAGGGCTCTGTTAATGTTTCTGAGCAATTCCGTCTCCTGTTCTAACTTGAGCACCTTCAGATAAAGTTCTGACGTCTGATTTGATGGTGTCTACAAAAGACATGTCAGTTCAGTTGAATTACCTGCAGATCCTTTGAGAATGGCAATTTTTACTATGGCAGGGCAACCAAATGGGATGGGGAGGTGGTGAGCAGGGTTTATAAGCCCCTTAAAGGAAGGTACCCAAGTATACCAGGAAAAATTTTGTTGAGGAAGAATATTAATGATCCTTAGATGGCCATCTCCTGAGATTTTTCTAGTCACCTTTGATGCCCATTGTAATTCACACGTACACACCTGGCTCGTATCCTTCACATTGGAAATTTTCTTGGTATCTACCACGATGTGGCCTTCACCTGTGACTATGAAGTCCAGCTGAGAGCAGCTCAGTTCAGCACAGCCTTCTGTAGTGTGGTACAGACACCATCAAAGAAAGGAAATCTAAGTTGTCCAGTCCTAGTGTTGAGTGAGATGCTAAACCATGCACTTACCCAGGACCCAGATGCCCAGGGGGGAAGATGACACTTGCCCACTGCTATAAAGACCCTGACGGCCTCCCTTTTTTACCTCTTCTGCAGCACTGGGCATACTGATATTATGTCTGATTGAACAGTGCACATGCAAAAGAGGAAGTAAACACGGTACCTTGAAGGCCCCACAAATCAACAATGAGCGCATTTGTCTGTAAATAATTCAGAAACTCCTGAGATGCATTTAAGGCGGCAAATTGTACAATCTCTTCAATTTGGGGATTCACAATTTTCCATATGGGTTTGGTATATAAAGTGTTTGGAAGATCATAAATTCTATACCTGAAAAAAAGAATATAAAACATAATTTAAAACCAGAAGGGACACATTTGTAAAGGAAAGAATCAGATGAATCCAGACATAACCCATGCATGAGTTAGATAGAAAGATGAACTATAATTGAGCCTCATAATTACTGACTCCAACATCTCAGTTGTTCTATGTGGGTATTTTCACAATGTGACTAATAAAAAGGAAAAGTAATTTCAATAAATATTTTCTACTTAGAGACTCTAAAATTGCTAATTTTCCATGCAGGGTGGTTTGTTGGTTTTTGTTCCTCAGAGTAACCCTTTATTACCTCATCTTTTAATATCCTTTTCACCTAATTAGTTTGATCATATCTGATGCTTCTGCCATACCAAAACACAGTTCTTTTGTTTCTAACAAGAACATTTTACTTAAATAATACAGGTTTGCAGGATATTCCTTCTGATACATAAAATTTCTGACTCAACTGTTTCAGTCACATAAAAGATTTAGTACATAATGACCACAGCTCAGTGACCTGGAGGGATGTATGGCTGGCTTCTCTGTTTAATAGGTGGGAGAAAGTAGTCATTTTGTAATGGAGCAAAGTTAAGTAAATTACATGGTTAACTCAGTTTTAAAACTTGAAGAAACACTCCCTCCCTCCAGAAACCACACAGGTAGCTTATGCAAGAAGTTCTATGGCACAGGCTAGTACCCTATTTGAATGCCTCGCTTTGCATCTTCCTTTAGCCACTTGACACCAAGGCACTGGACAATGTGAATCTGGAAATCCATCCGCTTGCCCAGCAGCTCAAAAGGATCAATAATCATGTCTTCCTCACCATATACTCTACAAACAGAAGAGGTGGACATTGATCTCAGGTTAAGCTGGGTCCAAGCAAGTTGGCACTGTTAAGTACAGGGAGTGAAATAGAAACCGTAGGAGATAGCTAATTTCATTGAAGGAAGGCTAGGTAATATTACCAGTTGTAGAATTCATTCAAGAGACACAAGAGTCAACTCTATACTGATGCTTTAAGGTAAGATATGGACGATTTCAAGGAGGTCACAGGGCAGGAGGTGTAGCTCAGTGCTTCCGCAGTTGCCCAGCACACACGAAGCTCTGGGTTCCATGCTTCAGCACCACAAAACAAACCACTTCATGAAATGTGGATATACAGATTTCAGTGCTAAACTTAATTGAAAATTCAGGTAGGTCCCCAATGGGAAGAAGGAAAAAGCACAGATGCAGCCTTTGGCACTGGTGAATTCCTTGTAGTCTAGTCCACCTCAGGCCTACAAGGTCTGAAACTAATGCGGACAACTTTCTAACAGGGACCTCTCATATCAGCTAAGTTCACGAAGTCTGAAATCTATAAACTAGAATGCCACTTTATTGATATGCAATATAACCATAAGGCAGCCTAGAAGGTCAAGGTAACCAAATGACCAGAAAGTTGCTTGGAGTCCCAGAAGACTCTGAGTTGGTCAGCCTGGTCTCTTGGTCACAGAACCTTGAGGTTATTTTACTCCCTTCTTGAGCTAGTTTCCTCTTCAGCAATTGCTCTGGATGCTCTGAGGGCATTGGCATCCAGACCACGCCCCTCTGCCAGCCTCTGATGAGGATTATTTAAAAGACTACAGCTTTGTATAAACTGCCTAAGACCTAAAGATAAAAAACAGATGAGATATCCTAAGAGAAGGGTAAAAGCATAGCATAGCACAGTTTAGTACAGAACTGATAGTCTAAAGCAAACTTGTACCCATAGAAGTTTAGAAAATAGCACAAAAGGCCAGACATCTTACTTCCCACCTTGAGAAAAGGACCAAAGAAATAGACCTCTACCAAGGAGAAGGAGTAGTATGCTGGAAGATCACCTCTCTACTTCTGACTCTAGGGGCTCACCAATAGGATGGGCCTACAGCATAGGAGAAGCATCCTGTGTGTGGTGGATGCCAGACCTCACAGGTGCAAGGAGAGGGCTATGGGTAAGAACATCCCACAGCACATTGGCTTTTCTCCTCTGAGGGTCCACAAAGGTCTTGATTTTTGTCCAAGTCTCCTTTTACACCTGCCTTTTTGTGGGATATCTTCCTCATTCCTTTGGTTCCCCAGGGCAGTACTGAGTTGTCTCAAGTGCAGCTGGCATTTTAGGGAACTTGATTTGGCTTCCAAGGCAAAAATCATATTCCTTGAGGCCAAATCATAAATTCATGAGCTCATTCATTGTCTCATGAATGACCCCTTCAGGTACCAAGTTGACCACCCTCTCAGGAGAACTCAGACTTG
Source organism: Sciurus carolinensis (assembly GCF_902686445.1). Lineage (NCBI taxonomy): Eukaryota > Metazoa > Chordata > Mammalia > Rodentia > Sciuridae > Sciurus > Sciurus carolinensis. Next base: position 60,766,318 of record NC_062224.1, read on the forward strand.
CTCTGAATTTTCTGTGACTGACCCAGACAGAACTAGAGTAGGGGAAGAGACACCCACTGTCCTGTTGGGGAGCAGGGGGCGATGTGGACGTGTAGTACTGCCTCCTCCAGTCCATCACAGTTGAGAAACTCCACTTGCTCCTCGAACTTCATGCAGTAAGCAAGTGACTGGAGCCAGACGTGGGCTGAGCCCAAGTGGATGACCTCCACAGGATCCCAGAAGGGGTCATCTTCCTGAGCCACATGGCTGTCTTCTCTATCTAGAAAGCGCTGGTAAAGTTCCTCCATTAGGAATTTCCTATTGATAAACTTGGATTTTGACCAAATCCACACCTGCAAACACAAGGTAGGTCACCAATATTTAGTTTTATCTGCTGCTCCAACAGTTCATCTGCTTGATTTTTCCCAGCATGCTCCCTCCAGTGCACTGACTTTGGGTACCCAAGACCACATACCACTCTCATCAAACTTAGCTTTGGTAAGGTCCTTCAAGAACATCATATCCATGCTGGATCCATTACTTACTCATTGCTTGAGTCACTTGAGCCCAGGAAATGATATAGAGGAAATGATGGAATCAGAAAATAGACCCTCCCAAGAAAAATGAAGGTTTGGGGTTTGTGGTACACAGAACAGCAGATGGATGACCTTCAAAATGCCCACATCCTAATCCCTGGAACCTGTGAATGTGTTACCACCCATGGGAAAGGGGAACCAAGGTTGCGGATGGAATTAAGTCTGCTTATCATCTGAATTAAAATGAGCTTAGTCTGGAACCCAGATGGGCCCAGTGTATGCACAAGGGCCTTATATGTGGAAAAGGGAGGCAGAAGAGAGGGTCAGAGAGACTTGATGTGGTTGATTTTGAAGCCATAAACCAAGGAATGTTGGTGGCTTCTAGAAACTAGAAAAAGCAAACACATTTTCCCATTGAACCTCAAGAGCAAAATGCCCCTGCCCACACCTTGCTTTTAATCCAGTGAGACCCCTGTTGGACTTCTAGGTGAGGGAACAATAAAGTAATACATTTGGGTGTGTGAAAATTTATTACACCATTAATGGAAGATAAGGACAGGGGTGTTTAGTCTGGAGAAAAGCCTAGAGGTGGCTCCACAGCAGGAGGGAGAGGAAAGAAAATCTCAAGTTCCTAAAAAAGACCTACCTGACAGCAGTGTCAAACATGGGAATGGATCCATCACTGGAGTAGGTGAAATAGACTTTTCCAGAGTCTTAGGAAAGTGTGAATTTTACCATTGCTTCAGGATGGTAAATCTCTCTTACGTGCACTTGCACACACACGAACGTACACACTTGCACACATACACAGAGACATGGACCCCATTACCAGCTGGATGAACTTTCAGGCTCCCTAAGGCACTAAAGCTTTTGAGTCATGCTAAGTAAGAATAGAGAATGTTCAGAGGTGCTGGTTAGAAAAGATCCTGGGAATTGACACTGTGTGGGAGAGAGACCCAGGTGAGGGAACATGGAAGAGGGTCCCTCAGAACCCCACTTACACTTGGAACACAGCTTGCCCTTTCACCGGGGTCTCTACTGTTTGCTGCTGGTTAAAAACAAAAACAAAAACCACCTGTGTCCCTAGAAAAGCTCTCAGAAACCCTGTGGGAGGCTCACAGCCACCTACAGATGCAGCCTCACCTCATGAGTCCTTTGGTTGGTCACCTTCACCATGACCTCTTTTTGTAGCTCATACCCCCTGGAATCTGATGATGCTAGGTTCTTCACCTTCAATTCCATTTTAAGTTCCTAGTAAAAGAAACATTCTCACTAAATAATCCTTCATTTATCAGCCCACACCGTCTTTGCAATTTTCATTCTTTTCATTGGGTGTTTTAAAAGAACATGGTTCAACTCTTGCTGCTTAAAATTCCTACTGAGAGAAGTGACAGAACACTGGGATTTCTCAGCCACATCCTGGAACTAAAACTTACAATACTTACTAATGTGGTTAAAGCTTTTACAAGGTTCCCATGACTGGCATCTGTCACTGGAGCTAACCCAGCCAGGTCCTCTCTGTGGCACAGCAATCATCAAGGTGCCAAAAGAGGTACTGGGACAATCAGGAGTAGGGTGGTTCTGGCCAGCATGTTGGTCTGGGTGCTGGTGGCCCTCGTAGGACAGGTGTGGCAGGAATGGTGCTCAGGCTGGTGGGAAGGCTTGGATGTTAGTCCAGTTTTTGTTCCAGCTCTCCTGTGATCTTGGGGAAACCCTCCATCTCTGCAGACCTCAAGGTCCTCTCTGGACCTGACACGGTGCTGTGTTTGGGCTTTAGATAAATTACCTTCTTCAGTTCTTCACTCATTTGATTCGCTTCTGCAACCAGTGGCATGAGTTTGATGTAGTCTTGGAATACAGCCAGGACACTAGGGTCTACTTGGCCATCTCTACTGCTCCCTGCACCTAGTGAAAGCCAGAATGGAAAAGAAAATGTCACTTTTCTGTGATAATTTTCCAACTGTGGATAAATTTGTATTTTCATTCATCCATTCACAGAGTTGATCTCAACCCAGGGATCTTGGCTGCACCATGACAGGAGGTTCTCTGCCTCTAGTTTCCATTCCTGATCTCAAGGCCCTTGACCCAAGGTGACTCCAAACTTTCCAGGCAGGGGCAAGGGCAGGGGTAAACTTTGGTTGGCTAGAAGGAAGGTCTGGGGATTTATCCCAAAGCTTCAGCATACAGCAAATAAGTTGCTTTTACTTCTGTTATATTTGGGTGGTTTGTTTAACTTCACCGTGTCACCAGCCCTGTGCTGGGAAGGCAACTGCACAGTTATTGTGAACAAACCAGTGAATAGGTGGATTGTCCAGGCCTTGTTGGTTTGATTTTGGACAAGAATTTCAGCAAAAGAAGAACAAAGAGGTGAATCTCAAATCAATTTGTTTTGCTAAAATTCTAATTAAAACACGTTAGTGTGGGGAAAAGGGAGGAACTTTTGCATAGGTGCAGCTGTAGCCCACTACTCTCCATCTGCTGTCCATTAAGGTGATCAAAGCATAGGTGATTCCTCTGGGAAGCCAGCACATTATGAAGACCTCAGTGGGTCCAGCCCACCCTGAGCACAGTGAAGGGGCTGGAGAGGGAGGCACAGGCAGGTGCTCAAGAGCTTCCATCTGAGGCCTGTTGAGAGATGAGCAGGCAGAAAGCAGAGCTTCTGAATGCATTCATGTATGAGGAATCTGATTATTGCAGGGCAACAAAGGGTAGGGTGAGCTGGGGAAAGGGAAATTTTTGTTTGTTTGGTTTTACTGTGTTGGAGATGGAGCCTAGGGCCTTGTGTATACTGGGCAAACGCTCTACACTGAGCCACACCCCAATCCTAGGAGATCTTTGACTTAGAAACCTACGGCTATTATTTCCTCAAAGCCAGGACCTGAATTTTGTTCCTCACCATATATTCAGATGAAGGGTCTCTAACCACTGGGGCACAGGTTCTACAGTCCCAGCAGGCCCCTGGGTGGGGCTAAACATCACTAGTTGGCTGTAGGTAACCAGAAATCTCATTTCAGCTTTCTTTTGTCCTTTTCTATATATACCACTCTCTTTATCACCCTTTGAGTGGTCTGTACCCTTATTCCTAAGAGAGTTTAATGACATCTTTGACACGGACTCACTTTATATTTATATGGAAATGATATTTTAACTCTGTACATTACTCTGACAAGATAAAATATGATTTTCTTAAGGAAAGCAGGAGAGCACACAGTGAAAACAGTTGCTTTCAGATCAACTCACGGAAAATCCAGGGGCCACTTACCCAGCTTGTCCATGCTCACTCCCTCTGCAGCTGCCCTCTCCAACTGGAAAAAGTCATAGTCAAATCTGTTCAAGTCCTCATTGCCTCGCTCTGAAGGAAATCCAATGTAGAGGTAGGCACTGTTGGACCCCAAAATAACGCGATCCTAGGGAGGAGACAGAGGCTCAGGGGGAGGGTGCTGCCTTCTCCTCAGCCTGAGGCTGCAAGGTGTGAGTCAGCCTGCTCCAGGAGGAGCCATGGCCCTTGTGCTAGAGGAATCTAAGAACATGATGACCTTGAAAATTCCCCAAACAGGGAAAAGACTTATATTGGAGAAGGTAGGGTGCCATCTTGCTTTCATCCACAGCAAGAGTACTGCCTCCCACCAGGCATAGGGGAGTCATTGGAGACCAAAGAGACTCAACCCTTCTCTTGTAAGATTTATGGAAAAACTGTGTACTCATAACCTGTTTAAAAAAAAAAAAAGTGGGGCAGGGGCTTCTACACAGTGTCTAAGGGCCCTAATTCAGACTGGGGATTATAGAAGTCCTCTTGGAAGATAGAATTTTAAAGTTGAGACTTTACATGTGGGCTGTTTGAGTGAGGCAGATAAGGATACTCCTGAGCCAACCAAAAGCAGGTCAGCATGAGCAGGGCACATGTGCAGGACACCGAGGCTTAAGGAGGCTGAGGATTTCCAGAAGGAAGTGACCAAACTCAATCTACCAATCTAAAAGGGTCTGTGGCTATTGGTAGAGGATGGCTTGGAGTGGGGAGAGGGCTTCGGAGAGGCTATAGGAGCCTCCATGGTGCCATCGTGGTAGCAGAGCCTCTGACCAGAGTGGTGGGGTGGAGATGAAGAGGGACCAATGTTTTCAAGAGATTGTCTGGTCCCCTCTAGGCTGTTAAAAAATCTCAAATGTCAAAATTGTAAGGGATCTTGGGAATTGTTCAGCTCAGCCTTGTTTTATAGATGAAATCCAGAGAAGTGAAGTGACTTATCCAAGAACACATAGTGAGGTAGGACCAATCTATTGCTCTGGAAACTATGCCCAAGTCATTGCCATGAGGCAGTGACAGAAGCCCACAAGGTGGGACACACCCCGCTCTGCCCAGAGCCCCTCAGCCAGCTCTCAGGCAGGACTTAGGAACTTCTGTGGCCCAGGAGGAAATTTACCAAATGCTGCAGCTTTGTCCTGGAAGTGATGGGCACCCCATTAACGATGACCTTGCATTTGCTGTGTGGAGTGACAGTCACTTTACCATCCACATTCGTAAAGGAAGCGTGTTTATCTGAAATTCTGTGAAGACAAGAGTGAGTCTCAGTCATCCAATGAATTTCAACTGTAAACATTTGAACTTGTTCTCTCTCATTTGCACAATACCCAAAGTATTTGTCAAGGCCTCCTGAGTGCTGTGGCCCAAGGGAAGTGGGAATAGAGGGAAGGGCCCTGCCTTAAGGGAGTGGGGAGTGGCAGACAGCAAAGCAGTTTTTTTATTAACAGAAACAAGTCCCAGCTGAGGGCCTAGAGCTGCGAGGAGCCTACAGACACAGAGATCACCAGTCCTCAAAAGTTCACAGGTCAGTGTGGGGGAAGGGGAGGTGGGGAGAGGATTAAAAACAGAAATGTTTCAGTAGCCAAGATATGGAATCATCCTAGGTACCCATCAACAAAGAACAAATTAAGAAAAAGGGGGGCTGGGGTTGTGGCTCAGTGGTTGAGGCACTGGCTTCGATCCTCAGCACCAAATAAAATAAATAAATAAAATAAAGGTTAAAGGAAAAGAAAAAGTGGTAAATACATATCAGGGATTATTATTCAGCCATAGAAAAAGAATGAAATTGCATTATTTGTAGTAATGTGGATGGAACTGGAGGACATTCTTCTTAGAGAAATATGACAGGCACAGAAAAGACAAATATCATATCCTCTCTCACTTATGTGGAAGCTAAAAAGCTGATCTCAAAAAAGAGTGAAATAGTGGTTACCAGAGCCTGGGAGGGGCACCAGGGAGGGAGGGAGGGAGGGAGATGGTTAGTGGGGCCCAGGGTGACAAGAGGAATAACTCTAATGACCTATAGCCCAGGACGATAATGAAGGTGACAGCAACTAATTTCAAAATATCTAGAAAAGAGGATTTTTAATGTTTGCAACACAAAGGAATATATGGATGAGGTGAAGGCTATATCAATTAGCCTTTATATACAAGTATTGCAATGTCACACTGTACTCAATAAAGATGTACAATTACTGTATCAAAAACAAAAATAAGGGGCTGGGCTTGTGGCTCTGTGGTAGAGCGCTGGCCTAGCATGCTTGAGGACTGGGTTTGATCCTCAACACCACAAAAAAATAAAATAAAGGTATTGTGCCCACCTACAACTGAAAAAAAATATTAAAATTTTTTTTAAGAAATTGCAGAAGAGACACTTGGGAGAGTGACTTCAAAATGAGCCTTACATATATACAGGTAAGTTTAGTTCTGTTTCTGGGTCTTTATCCATACATATTCGGACTTTATGTTACAAGACTTGGGGCTGGATATCTGAGGCTGAATGTTCTCGATGCAGAGACACAGGTCTAATCCACATCCCTGGTTTGCATGAGGCCCAGGGGTCTTGTGGGGAAGGTTTTGATTTCAGCTCATCAATGGAATTCAGCCAATTACAGACCTGTGTATTGGACTAAGGAAGAGGTCTACAAAGAGAGGAGAGGGGAATCCCTAGGAAGAAGCCCTGAGAAGGTTGGTGGTACATGTGAGGTGGTGCCAATAGGCCCTTGGTCAGCACCCCTACACTCGTCTCATAGGGTCCCTGTGCTTTGCTCAGGAGGGGTGAGGGACTTTGGAAGAACTGACCAGGGAGGCCTCTTTTTCTCCTGGCTAAGGCCTGTGGGCAGTTGGGACACAGTGGTTCTAGAAGCAGGAGACAGAACCCTAGTGTGATGTCCCAACCAGAGAGGCGACAGCTATGGGGGCAGCTAGTCAGCTGTATAAATCTGCCCTAGTGTTTCACACACACAGGATTCAGCAGGAGGTTCCTGAGGGAGTCCTTAGGGAGAGGGACACCCCAAAGTCCAGCTTTCCATTTATCCAGTAGGTGAGGGCTCTAAACACTGAGATCTGAAGATGTGTTTATCTGTGGAGGTAAGACCCTGGACTTGGACTTCTGACTCTGTTTCCTGGTCAGATCTTATTTCTATTTGTGAAGAATTATTATACAAGATCTAGCCACTGACATCCTCCTTTCTCAAGATTAGAGCCAGGGAAACAGCACAGCACAGTGGATTGCAGCGAAAGAATACAAACTCCCAACGACTTTCTTATGTAGGTGTTGGAGTGTTTCTACAGGGAGGTCTGGGGAAATTCCTTGTTCCTGCTTATCCAGTAGGATGGGGACCTGGCCTGCCCATGATCAGAAGACCTTCAGGAATCTCCTCTGGATTTAGAGGTCCAGATTCTTTAATCTTCGATGTTTAACTGCACAATGCACAGAAACTTACCCCAAGCCTTGAAGAGTGATAGCATTTGAAGCGGCCCGACCAGCGACACATGAACCTAAGAAGAGGATAGCTCATTTGCAAAATGGTCTGGATTTGACCCTAACATATTTGATGTTTTGCCCATGACATTTTCTCTCCAGTAGGATAATGTGAAAGGATTTTTCAACCAGGGTGGTTAATCACAATGGTACTTGGACATGACCTTGTTTTATGGATAGTTGTTTACTTTCTTCTTCTTTTTTTTTTTGATGGGATTCCTGACTTTTTGAAAGTTTCGCCTTTCCAGGGTCATTAAATCTTGGTCTTAGAAGATGCACTGAAGCCTGGCATGAAGCTGTGGTTTCCGTCTAATGATTGGTCACTCCTATGGGCCAAGCAGAAGATGTCACCTCCAGCTTCTGGGTAGCCTGGCCTCAGCCCCCCACCACATCCTGCATGGAGCCTGCACACCTATCTTGGGTATGCATAGCAGCCAGGGAGAAGAAAGTCAGGGGTATTGGGTGTGGTATTCCAATTATTCAGTGTTTGGGTCAAAGAGACATTTCAAGGGCTGCCATCTCCTCGGAAACCACTAAATAAAAATGTGGTGATAATAACCTGCCTGGAGCAGCTTAAAATGGTGAATTTTATGTTATATATATTGTTCCAAAATTGAAAAATCAAAGTAGAGGAAGGAAATAAGAAAAGAGACAGAAGGGAAACTTGCCATGGGGCACGAAACAGGAGCAGGCCAGGGCAGGTGGAGAGCGCTTACCCGTGTGAATGAAGTACTTGAGGACCCCCGTGAGCTGCGGGTCCTCATTGACATTGAGAAGGTGAGGGAGGGTCTTCACCATCTGCCGCTCCTGGAGGAGAAATGGAGAGGTTCCCCATCACCAGGCAGGGCCAGCCACCTGAGAGAGCAATGCTCCTTTTCTATTCAATTCTCGAGTCTTCCTAGCTTGTCAAACTGACTCATGAGGGAGGAAGGCTGAGCCAGGTGGCGCATTGCCGACTGCAGGAGTGAGGTCAGCTGTCAGCCTGAATGCTTCTGGACAGGGGTGTTCCAAGGCACAGCTGGTCTCTGACCCTGTCCTCCCCGCACCAGCCCCCTCCCACCTTGACTTCTGCCCCGCCTCACTTTTTCAGGTCCCTGAAAGCCCCCAACTCCCTGTTTCCAGGGTGGTGACCCTTCCCTGAGTCTCCATTAAACCTCTTGTTCTCCTAAGTCCAGGTGGCTAGCGGATTTGTCATCAACTGTCCATGGCAAAAAAAAAGGCATGTTGCATTAGCCCTCCCCTGGTTACCTCAGTGCATTTCATCCTTTTTTCTTTTTTGCATTTCATTCTTTAATACAAGTATTGATTACTGTTAAGGTGATTGAAGATTGACTATCAGGCAGAAGTGAAATCAACTCAACCCGCACAAAGAAAACTTTCAAATTTCAAAATCCTTTCTGATTAAGAGTAGAGAGAATAAAAATCCTTCCAATTGTTACTCTTCAGACAGAACACAAAATCCTGTATTCCTGAACTCTAGATCCTATTAGACCCAAGAGTTACCTGCCCTGCCACCCCTTACACAGGATGTGACTTTAATAGGGCTTCTGATTGTGCCCCAGTTATGCTGGCACCTTAAGAATCCTTGGTCCCAAGCTTAATCTGGCCTCCTGAAGTCACGGAGCCCCACCCAACTCCACTTCCACTGTCTGGGGCTTATTCTAGGCTTCACGAGTCTTTCTGATGGCTGGGCTCTCCCTCCACTTCCAGGTGTTCCAGGTCTGACTCATGTCTTTGGGATCTGCCCAGAACCTTGTGGCTGTGGGGAGCAAGGTCATGGCGGAGGTGGTGCTGGGGAGTGGGGGTGGCAAAGGCATCCCTCGCCATGAACGAGACTGGTATCACAGCACCACAGCCCAGGGGCTGAGGGGTAGCTCAACTGGAGGGCACTTGCCCAGTATATGCAAGGCCCGGGCTCCAATCCCTAGCACACACGAGCATGATGTGCACGCACACGCACACACACACACACACAAACCACAACAGAGAAAAACAACAAAAACTATATTTGCATCATAGCCATTATGATCTGATATTGGCAGTGAATGCCAGGAGGGAGATCCACAGCTCAGGTCACGCCACACTGTCCCTAAAGGACAACTCATAACCCTCAAAGTCCCCCCAAATTCTAATTACCAACAGCCTTAAATTCCATCCCCAGCCTCACTCAATAGGCACCAAGGCCTCTCTGCCTCCCTTCCTTTCATGCCCTGCCACTTCCTGCCAGCTCGGCCAAGAATGATACGAGAGGTCATATGTCACATGTTACATCTTACACATTCACTAAATCACTAATTCACTGTCCCCCACCCCAATCTGGGGCTGACAATACCCACACAGCACCGTGTCAGGGTAGGGCAGAGCTGGGCCTCACCTGGGCAATGGCTGCATACTGCTGCTCCCATTCTCTCCGCGCCTGCTCCAACAGGTGTGCCCAGGTTTCCTGAATAGCGTAGGTCCCCATCTGGTGATCTGCCAGGAAACAGGCTGACTGCTCTGGAAGGGGGAGGGATTTTAAGCACCAGGTGTCCAGTGTCAAAGGTGAGGCACAGAAGAGCTACAGTAAGTCTCACTGGGCTCTCAGTGAATGGAGAGCAAGAGTAGAAAGCGGAGCTGCACTTATGTGTGAAGAGCTCATTTGGTAAGTCCTACAATGTGTAGTGCCGCAGAGCAAGAAGTTCCCCTCAAGGGAGGCATGAGGCTCAGGAGTCTATCTGCTCTTTATATAGGCCTTCTATACTATCATGGCAGCAAGTTCCCATAAGGCCAAGGACTGAGGAAGATCGTATATTTATCTTTTGTGTTTTCCATGTATTTTTTCTGTCTGTGCTTATGAATAATGGGAATTAGATGCCAGAGGTAAGCTCATCCATTTTTTGTTTTAGTGATTTATGGCCACACGTGAACCAGCCATATGTAATGACTTCACTCTAGAAAGGACTTTTGTTGAGGTGGAATCCATGAGTGAGCCAGCCCATGGAAGCCTGGAGAGGTGCCCAGTGGAGCTGTCTGTGCCAGATCTTGAGCTGTGTGGCGGGGATGGGGTGGGAAGAAGCACTGTCGCTACCAGAGAGATCCGCAGGGGCAGGGCTGAGGTGCCCAGGGCAGGATGGTGACTCTTAGGGAGCACTGAGCACAGAAAGTTTTGGACTTCTTGATATTGCTGGGTTGATGCTGAACACCTTACGGATTGTACTGCTCCAGATTTCTATTTTACCTTTATTATCCATCATATTTTAAATCACGAATGGGCATAATATGATATATATTATGATGCCAAACTGAAACCTGAGAACTTACAGCAGTGATTCTTGATAATTGCACATTAGAATCACCTGGGGCACTTTAAAACGGACTGCCATCCCAGGACTCTGACTTTGTCTGGGAGGAGCCAGTCAGACCGAGCCACCCACTGGTGACTGGTGTGTAGCAGTTGAGGCTAGACACTGAATCAGAAGAGGTGGCTGCTGCTAATGCTTCCTGGGCTTCTGGCCTCACTTAACTGCATGCAATGTCAAGTGACCACCTTCTAAACCTGGTAAGGAAAATAGTATCCTGACAGAAATTAAGAACTCAAAATGACAATTTTAAAAGGCAGGATCATTATTTCTTTTAACTATGTGTCTACATTGATCTCAAAACATAGTCATGGTATTTTTAAAGGTTGAACCAAAATATCCTGAATAAAGTCCTAAAGGGCTGCTTTCCACCTACCCGGGCCTCCCCTTGGATTCTAACCCAAGAGTCCCTCCCCAGGCCCAGCGCGCAGGCCCGCCTCTCCCTCCCTTCAGCCCCAACCCTTGGGCATCGGTCAGCTCAGATCCTTCCTTCTTGCTCCAGGTGTGGACTAAGCTTGCCTTCTGACTCAGTTTACCTGCTGCTCCAGAGTTTCCACATCCAAGCAGTGTCTTGTTCTCTGCTCTTGACCAGGTGTTGACCACAGCATTGTTCCGGACCTTTTTAGCCCTTTTGTGTAAAGATGAACACACTTTCAGGCCCCTTTGCACCTGAGCTGCACCACCAGGTGTGCTCAGATCCCTCAGTGGGAAAGTTTCACCCCCTGGTGACTATAGATTCCACCATGTTCTGTTCTACTAAACCATTAAGACCAAAAGTGACTTCAGTAACCTGAATGGTTTCAGTAAACATGTACAGCTGAGTCATGGCTGGGTGCTCGGTCCTTGAGTGTCGTGGAGCCTGAACACAATTGGTTAATTTAAGAATCTGTTCAATCAAGGTCACTGCTGCTGAAATTACTGAAACCCTGGAGGCTGTCAGTGACTGCTCTGCCTCGTGCCCCAGGCTAGAGGGGGACTTAGGTTTTCTGGTTCATTCCCCTCCAGTGCCACCAGAGAAAACAGGAAATGCTTCAAATATTGCATGGGTCATATTTACACTCATATATGACTTTGTTCTTTATCTGAAATTCAACTTTAACTGAGTATCTTGTATTGTGTATGCTCACACCCTGTGGCTCAAACCCAGGGCCTGTGCATGCAAAGCTTATGCTTTACCACAGAGCTGTGCCCCCAGCCAGCATCTTGTATTTTTACTTGCTTAATCTGGCAGTCTTACTTCTTTCATTTTACACAATAGCGATGGAAGTAGAGTTATAACTAGACTTGCCCAAGTCACAGAATCTGTGTGGGATCAGAGTCCAGGCCTCTGGCTACCATTTTTTCTCTCTTCTGCACCATGTATCCTCTCACATAAAAACTGCTGGCAACTGATAGTCAGAGAGAACATTCTAGATGCTGCTGAAGCCAAAATTTGGTCAAAGATCTGAGACTGTTTGCAGATACTGGAAGAAAACGTCTTATGGTGTAAATTGATATCAAGGCCCAGCAATGAAGAATGGGAATGAAAGTGTTTGTCATTCGGGGCTGGGGATATAGCTCAGCTGGTAGAGTGCTTGCCTTGCAAGCACAAGACCCTGAGTCTGATCCCCAGTACCACAAAAAAAAAAAAAAAAGTTTGTCATTCAAATCCAAGGGCTCTCTCACTGAGAAGCACAAAGGAAAATCTAGAAGGAGAGGAAATTACTTGGTGGCACAATCATAACTACAGTTTTAAGTAGTTTTGTTTGTTTGTTTTGGCAGCACTGGAAACGGAACCCAAAGGTACTCTACCAATGAGCTACATTCCCAGCCTTTTTTATGTTTTATTTTGAGACAGGGTCTAAATTGCCCAGTCTGGTTTTGAACTTGCAATTCTACTGCTTCAGCCTCCTGAGTCACTGGAATTTCAGATATGCACTGTCACAGCCAGCTATAATTATAGTTTTTTAGTGTCACTCATATGCCAGGAAGAGCTTTGCCAGGAAAGGTTCATACATGATCACACGTGGTCTTCACCCCCACACTGAGAAGGAGTGTGGACGCATTCAAGTGGTTCCAAACCCACAGAGTCGTCTCTTACAGAGCTCATCCTCATTTATTAATAGCACAAAGATCCCCGGCCTGGCGCTATTCTCTCCCCCTGTAGGAGGAATCTGTGAACAGTCATGCTGTCTGGCAGGAAATTACAGGGAGACAAATGCCTGATCACATCAGGATTGGCACCCATGCCTCTCCCATCCTGATTTGAGTGACATAATGACACTCTGGACTTCAGTACCCAGTTCTCTCTCATTTGTTTTATTTCTTTTCATCCCTCTCTCACAAATCATTTATTCACAAGTCGTTATTTCCCTGGAGATCCACCCCCAAAGGCCAATCCATCAGTTAAAAGAGGACTGGAGGGCTGGGGTTGTAGCTCAATGGTAGAGCGCTTGCCTTGCATGCGTGAGGCACTGGGTTTGATCCTCAGCACCACACAAATAAATAAAATAAAGGTATTGTGTCCATCTACAACTAAAAAAACAAAAAAGATTTAAAAAAAAGAGGACTAGAAGAAGTTACCAGATTTAGAATCTAGAACCATTATGACTAATAAATATTCATAAACATACCTTTCAGCATATCTTAATGTGGATAGAGTTTCTTCATAACAGATGTCAGCTGGACTTATGGCTGCAATCTGTAAAAACATTCCTTGCAAATTTTGTTATTTATACTGAGGTTTATTATTATTGATATTATTAAAACAGCTAACATTCACAGAACAGTTTTGTATCTTGTAGTTTACATTATTGTTCAAACTTGACAACGCTAAAAACTAGGCTTTGAGAAAACTAATACAGCCAAGCTGGACTGGGGTTTGAACCCACCCATGACTGACTAACCCCTGTGCTGCTGACCTCAGAATCACACTGCTCTCAGCATCGAATCCCCAATAATTTTCCCAAGGTTCGAATGATTGTTGAAAGTTAGCATTGCAGAGATCAATAGGATTTGTTTGTCCCTGTGAGATAATAGGGACAAAGGGCAAATGCACTCCTGGGTCTTGGCTCACAGCCATTAAGAGTTCCCACATTCACAGTTGAGGGATCCCCATTTATCCACCCTTAAGGTGCACTGATGTGCGGGGGGCCTCACGGGAGCCAGGGTCCTTTCACTGAACTCATCAGGGCAATGGTACTAAGAGAAAAGGCCAAGTGCACCTAAAGCCAGTTCACGTTCCTAAACCCCAGCCCACTCCTGCAAGCAGCCCCCCAAAACTAGCTCCTGCTTCTGTTTCAGGGGGCCACTCTGACATTTTCTTGTTGGAACTGGAACTGTGTCTCCCTTCCTACGCGGAGGCCTCAAAAACGCTTTGCCTACATATTCACACGCGTGGCTCGGTTTCATTTCTTTTGCTATCAAGACAGAATTCCCAGCATGTGGCATAACCCAAACCGCCATTTGTATGATTTCAAGTCTGACTATTGACTTTGGATTAATTGTTCTAGAATTCAGAAAAGACTTTTCAAATCAAAAACAAAAGTTTTGAGGACTTGGAGATAGGTGTCACCACCGAGGGTGATGGAGACAGAACATAGGCTGTGGACCTGGCAGCTCAGGATCCAGAGCATTAAGAGGCTGGTGAATAATCCCATATAGATTACAGTTTGTGTGTGTATATTACTGGAGATTAAACCCAGGGTCTTGCACATGTGAGGCAAGTGCTCTACTGCTGAGCTACATTCCCAGCCCTTTTTACTTTTGATTTGAAACAGGGTCTTGGACCAATTTCTTTTTCTTTCTTTCTTTTTTTTTTATTTGCAGTGCTGGGGATTGAACCCAGGGCCCTGTGCTTATAAGGCAAGCACTTTACCAACTGAGTTATCTCCCCAGCCATCAAGGACCAATTTCTTTCTTTCTTTCTTTCTTTCTTTCTTTCTTTCTTTCTTTCTTTCTTTCTTTCTTTCTTTTCTTTCTTTTTTTTTTTTTTTTTTTTTTTTTTTTGGTACTTGGGATTGAGCTCAGGAGGGATGCTTTACTACTGAGCCTCATCCCCAGTCTTTTCTATTTTTAAAAATATTTATTTATTTTTGGTACTGGGCATTGAACCCAGGGGTGCTTTACGACTAAGCTACATTCCCAGACTTTTTAATTTTTTAGTTTGAGACAGTGTCCTTAGGTTGTTCAGGTTGGCCTAGAATTTGTGATCCTCCTGCCTCAGCCTCCGGAGTCTCTGGGATTACAGGTGTGCACCTGGAAAAGGCACAGCTTTTAAAACTTGTTCATTTGCATCCCCTCATTTAACCATCACAGCCATGTGCTCTGTGGCTATTAACTCCACTTTAGACAGGAAGGAAATTAGGTTTTAGGATATCCACACTGCAACTGGGACTAGTACCATGGTGACATTAGAGTTTAGAGGTGTGTCTTGCAGATTCTGTGTTGCTTCCTGAAATGATCCATGACTACTTCTGGACTCCTCCCCACCCCCTAGTTTTTGGTTAAAACACTACAATGGAGAAAGTAAGCGTGGCTCAGTGGTCATGCCTGTGGCAGGAGGCCAGGGTTCCATCCCCAACACTGAAACAACACAAACCCCACTGTGATGCCTTCCGACCGTCCTCGTGTCCTTATCAACCTTGCAGATGGAGCCTTGAAGATCCGCACACGTAGCTGTTGTCCTGTAGTGCTCCATCTCAGGTGACTTTAGACACACCTGCTCAGACCTGTTGGATTTCAGTGTGCAGTCTAGCATTCAGAGGATGCCTTAGGTGCCTTGTTTTTGTTCTGTTTGGTATTTTTGAGTGAATTGAATGCAGGGTCTTGAGCTTGCTAGGCAAGCGCTCTTCCTCTGCGTGACACCCCTAGCTTAAATGTACATCATCTCCCTCCAGGTTCTCGGGGATGTCCCATTGAGGCCCACAGGTAACTGGTATCCAGAAAATCATTAAAATGAAATATTTAAAATTAGTTAAGGACTGAGGGAGCAGCCTAGCATATGAGACTTGCCTAGCATATGAGAGATCCTGGGTTCTACTTCCCAGCCCTGCAAATAATGGGTAAGTAAATAATAAAAATAGGCCAGATTAAGTGATAAAAAGTAAGGATGTTTACACGACAACTTTGGTTTGGTCATGGGTCCCAGCAGGGAGCATTTCTTTCCTAAGCAGGACCCTGCTGGAGGCAGAGCTCACCTAGTCTTGTCCCTCTCTGCAGCAGAAGAGCATGGAGCCCTGGTTTCAACACGTTTCTTGTCCCACCCACGTGGCAAACATGCTGCGCTGTCTGGCACCTTTGCTAACATGACAGATTCAGCTGCTTTCCAGATTGTGAGTCTGCCCTGTGACTATCACAAATTCATTCCCAACCTCGCCACACAATGACGGCTCCTTGAGAATATCGTGGCGTCGCTAGTGCGTTACTTTCCAAATTGTATTCATTGGTTTTTTTCTGACGGTAAAAGTAATACATGTCCTGGGCTAGGGGTGTAGCTGTGTGGTAGAGCTCTTTCTTAGCAAGTACAAAACCACAAAACAAAAAATAATGTACGTTCCTTGTAGAAAACCTGAAAACTACAGAAAAGATTAAATAAAAAATTAAAGTTAGGACAGCTGGGTGTGGTGGCACATGCCTATAATCCCAGCAGCTCGGGAGGTTGAGGCAGGAGGATCGCAAATACAAAGTCAGCCTCAGCAATTTAGCAAAGGCCCTAAGCAACTTAGTGAGACCCTGTCTTAAAAAATAAAAAGGGGCTGGGGATGTGAATCAGTGGCTAAGGGCCCTTGGGTTCAATCCCTGGTGCCAAAAGTAAATAAATAAATAAAGTTAGTAACATAGAAGCTTTATTGAACACTGCAGTAGAAAGGGCACCAGGAGTCATGAGGTAATATGTAAGGCCATTCTGTGGGTTGAGTGCTGTATTATGGATGTATTGAGAATAATTTTTATCACAATAACAACATCAATAACTGTGGGAAGCCGTCCTTATTTATCAGAGTCAGACTAGGTTGAGCCATGGGATGCAGAGGCCTGGCTTCTAGGAACTGCTGGGAAGCATGTGGCGCTGTCTTCTGGAATTTTCCCCTAAGAGAATGGCTTCCCTAACTCCACCTATCCTATCACAGAAGGTCCTCCTTGGTCCTGGCCCCCTTTACCTGTATATTATAAATAAAGGAGAGTTGGCTGACTCTCAGAGGCCAGAGCTGGTATGGCCAGACCCATCACACCCCCTCTCATATGAAAAGATATTGGCTCTTGTATGTATATTGAGTAGATAAGTTTTTTGGGTAATAGCTAGAAAAATCACCACACCCTCCTCCAGCAGTTATCCCTTTTCTCCTCCACGCGGGACATGGCAGAGAGGACCCCCACAAATAACAATGATAACAGTAAAGTTGATCAGGTTAAAATGTGGTAGGAAAGCGATTTTACCAAAGTAGTTCTGCTGTTCCCACCCAGAGCAGACTGGAGTAATTTGGTCAGGACAGAATCTCTGTAGGGAATGTGCAAGACTTTCTTCCCCATGGCCGCATCAGCCAGAGCACTGAATGCAAAAGAAAATATAAGACGGTGAATTAAAAAAAGGTATCAAGAAGATATCAAAAAAGTTATCCTGAGGATAATTCAGAAAAGCCCTCAAATCCCCTTTGGCTCCATAAATCTGATGATAATACCTAAGACAGACACCTCATGTACAAAGATGCCAGAGCAAGAGAGCTAACAGGCAGGGGCCACTGACCGTCCAGAGTCAGCCTTGCAGAAACCCTAGCAGACAACGGGAAGCCCAGACCTGAGAAACCAACCCACTAACGCCTGAAGAGACCGCAGCCTTTTATTGTCAATCTGTGTATAGAGAAGGAAAATGGGGCAGCCAGGCAAGGGGAGGACAGGTTTGGGAAGTGGTTTGAAGTCCTCTTCTCATCTTTTTCTCCTACTGCCTTAAGAACCTCGAGTTAGGTCCTCCTATGACTGCAGCCTTAGGGTGAGAGGGAATGACAAGTCCCCACCCCGCTCCAGGGGACTACAAAAGAAGCAGTGTTGAGCCAGTGTGGTGGTGCACACCTGCTCAGGTGGCTGAGGGGATCACTTGAGCTCAGGAGTTCAAAGCCAGCCTGGGCAACATTGTGAGACACTGTCTCAAGGGGTAGGGGGAGGCAGTGTTGGCATCGAGGGGAATGAAAAAAGGAGGGAGGAAATCCCATTTGTAAGAAATTAAAATCACAAGAAGGGAAAAAGAAATCTACAAAATTAATATAGCACAAAGCTACTTGGGAGGCTGAGGCTAGAGGATCCGGAGTTCAAGTTCAGCCTGGGGCAACATAACGAGACCCTGTTTCGAAAGAGAGTAAGAAAGAAATGAAAAGAAAAGAAAGAAAGGAGGGAGGGAGGGAAGGAAGAAAGGAAGGAAGGAAGGAAAGGAAGAAAGAAAGAAAGAAAGAAAGAAAGAAAGAAAGAAAGAAAGAAAGAGAAAGAAAGAGAAAGGAAGGAAGGAAGGAGGGAGGGAGGAGGGAGGGAGGGAAGAGAGAAGAGAGAGAGAAAGAAAGTGAGAGAAAGAAAAAGAGAAAGAAGGAGGAAGGAAGGAGAGAAAGAAAAAGAAAAGAACAGGAAGAAAGAAAGAACAAAAAAAGAAAAAAGAAGGAAGGAAGGAGGTTGGGAGGTTGGGAGGGAGGGAGGGAAGGAAGGAAGGAAATCAACACAGCAGAGTTGGAAAAGAAACAAACAGATATTTTCAAAAAGAAAAAAAAACACTTAAAATTAAAAATGCCCTGGAGGACTGGGGTTGTGCTCAGTGGCAGAGTGCTTGGCTAGCACGTGTGAGGCACTGGGTTTGATCCTCAGCACCACATAAGAATAAACAAATGAAGGCATACTGTCCATCTACAACCACACAAAAAAATCTGTAAAAAACAAAAACAAAAACAAAATCATGGATTTGTTTAATAGCAAATTAGAAATGCTATAGTTGGAATTAGTGAATTAGAGTTCAGAAGAAACAATCCAGATTGCAGCCCAGTGCTTCAGTGATAAATAAGAGAAAGGTTAAGAACCAGGGGCAAAGAGTGAGGAGGTCCAAACAGTTAACTGAAGTTCTGAAAGAGAAAAGGGAAAAGAAAGGGGCAGAGCAAGTCCACGAGTTAATGGCTGAGAATTTTCCACAACTGATGAAAATTGCGAATTCACAGAGGTAAGTATTCCAATGAGGATGGAATTTTCACTCAAATACAACATGGTCAAGTTGGATATCACCAAAAATAGAGTTTCAATGCAGCTAGGGGGGAAAAAGACAGATCATATTGAGGGTAACAGCCATTAGACAAACAGTTTAAAAAGAAAAAAGTAGAATGACATCCTTAACGATCTGAAAGAAAATTCTACCCATCTAAAATTTTGTTTGGGGAGGCCTGAAAGAAAAGGTAATAAAACATAAAAAGAATGAATGCAAATCAATAAAAAGACAATAATTCAATAAAATAATGGAAAAAAATAATAGACATTTCAAGAGGAAGCATATTATTAATAAATGTATCAAGAGATGCCCAAACTTACTAGTAACCAAAAACATCAAGACCACAATAAGATATATTTACACCAACTTAATTGGTAAATATCAGGATATATGATGATGTCAAGCCTTAGAAAAGATATGAATCAACAGGATATATTATGCATTCCTGTTGGCATATAAATTGATCTAACCACTTTGGAAAACTATTTGTCATCATCTTATAAAATTAGGTATTTGTACACCTTATAATCCAACAATTTCAATTCTTTGTCTATACTCAAAAGAAATTTGAACTTATTAGTAACTAATAATTTGTACAGTAATTGTCATGGTAGCACTGGTTATCATAGCAAAAAAAAAAAAAACTGGAAATGATCAAAATGCCAATCAGTAGGAGACTAAATAAATAGATTGTGGCATATTCCCATAGTAGACTACTATACAGCAATAAAAAATAATTGCTACTTGCAATAACATGAATGAATCTCATGAAGTTTCATGAAAGAATAGCAAAAATTAGGTACACATGATATGGTTAGGTATTATTAATAATGTTGAGTCTAGGGCTGGGGCTATAGTTCAATAGTAGAATGTGTACTAGTATGCATGATACCTTGAGTTTATCCCCAGAACCACTGCCCTCCAAAAAGATGAGTCTAAAAGCAAGTCCATGCAATTCTCCTCAGTACATATCCAAGAATACATATCCAAAAAGAATGAGTGATTATTTTTCCAAAGTACTGTGTACAAGAATGTTCACAGCAACTTTATTAAAAATAGCCCAAACCTGGAAACAAATTATCCATCAATAAGAGAATGGATAAATTGTGATATATTTGCACAACAGAACACTACAGAGCAATGAAAAGAATAATTACTCCATTCAGCAACTTTGAAAAATCTCAGAAACACAATCCTTAGTAAAAGAAGTCAGATACACAAGTCAGGTACCTCATAAATGATCTCATTTATATAAAAATCAAGAAAATTAGGCAAAACTAATCTGATGACAAAGGTCAATTTTTGCTGGAAGAAGAGGTGGGTATAAAGAAGACTTTAGGGTTTTGAAATACTTTGCATTTCTACCTGGGTGGTTCTGTTAGTTTTCCATTACTGTAACAAAATACCTGAGAAAAATAAAGCAGGAAAGGTTTATGTGGCTCATGGTTGTTTATCACACTGCTTTGGTCACTAAGTCATAGTATTTACATATAATAAAATAAGAAAAGAGGAAGGATGGAACAGAGAACATAAAATTCAAGTAGAGGATACTTACAAGGGGAGATCAGGAGAAGAATCCTATGCCAACTAGTTCTTGAGGTTTGTAGTGATGTTATTATTTTTGTTACATGCAATAGGGCCAGGCATAAGCCAGTGATGACACTGAGTACATGGGTTAGATATGAGGTGTCCCCCAAAAGCTCATGTGAGACAATGCAAGAACATTCAGAGGCAAAGTGATTAGGTTATGGGGTGTGGCCTAACCAATGGCTTAATCCACTAGTATGGATTAACTGGGTGGTCAGGCAGTTGTGGGTGGGGGTGTGCCTTTTGGGTTTATATTGTATCCCTGGTGAGCAGAGCTTGCTCTCTCTGCTTCCAGGTGCCATGTCCTGAGCTGCTGTCCTCTTCCACACTCTTCTGCCATAATTGCTCTCAGGCCCAGAGCAATGGAGTCAGCAGTCTATGCACTGAGACCTCTGAAACATGAGCACCAAAGAAACTTTCCTTTCTCTAAAATCCTCCTTATCAGCTCCTTTGTTCACAGCAGCCAAAAAGCTGACTAAAACACTGAATCATGAACCAGGGCTGTAACTGATCTTTCATTCTGTTCATGTATTTGTTCTCGGCTGGGACTGAACCCAGGGCATGCCCCTGCTAAGTGGGCTCTACCCCTGAGCCACACGCCAGCCCCTGCTTTTTATACATGAGGTCATTTTTATGGTACAAACCCCTGTCCCCTGGTTACATACCTGATAACATTTCCTAAACTGGTTAAACTTAAATTAACCCGTGATCCTTCTTTCAGTCTGTCTCCTTCAGATCCTGAAGATTTCTGCCTTTCACTTCCAGCTAAATCCACCAAATGAATACTGGACTGCTTGGTGAGGGCTTTGTCTAGGAAAACCTGTAGGGACACACACAGGCCGTGCTGTTAAGAGTGCCGTCGGGGAAGTCAATCCTGTCTACCTGCTGAAACGGTTCTTGTAATTGCATTCACACAAAGGAGGGGGAGGGGGAGGCGAAGAAAGCAACACTAACCAAAAAATGAAATTAGCCATTTACCAGGCCATCCTCTTTACTGTGGCATTTTGCAGTACTGCATTACCAGGCCCAAGCATCTCACCTGCCCCTTCCCATTTCTGCAAATCTGTTTCCTGAGGAAATACTAGAAATCAATGTTTGCTCTGATGTATCTATGATCATTGATCTTTTAAAATGCAAAATACTGGGAAAATTGCAAAGTAAGTCACTGTTCAGGATTGTGTGGTCCTATAGTGGAAAGAACACACATTTTAGAATCCTACAGATTCTCTTGCTGGTGACATGAACTTAACCTGTAAAATGGTGACAGTAGCCCATTACTGAGATGTCATAGGGGTTCAAGGTAATAGATGCAAAGGTCCTAACACATGCCTGGCTTGGACCGTGAGGTGTTCCTGTTACTGCTGACCCCACTGAACAGCATGGCTCTAAATCTCTTTACTTGTTTTTTTGTGACTGATTTCTTCTCTTGCTCCTAAAATATGAAGTTAAATAAATTAGCAGGGCAAACCATATGAGAATTTTATGAATTTTATGAACATTGTAAAATCAAGTGACTAGCTCTTAAAAGTTTATGAAGTTCTTTAAAAAATAGTATCTCATTCAAGTCTCCCAACTTCTGTGGGAAGAGAGAGATTCATCCCCTTTTAAAGATGAGGAAACTGAGGTTAGGGAGATGTTTTCTCCAAGTCTTAGAGTTGGTCAGTAAGAGTCAGACTTATGCACAATCCATGGTTTGTCCACCATTCATGGCTAAGAGCAAGATAATTTTCATTGATGCCTACTTTATCTATTGCTGGTACTGTGACTTAGAGGATAGAGTTGGTACAATCATAACTAACTATAATGTTCCCTGGGGACTTGGGAATTACCATTCCTAGATCAAATGGGATATTGTAGAGATCAGTCCCTGATGCCCAGCTAGGAGTACAGAGGAGAAAAGTCCATTCTAGTTTATCAAAGACTTTAGTAAGTAGAGAGTTACCTGGTATGTGTATTACCTGGTTTCAAAGAATTAATCCAAGTATCAGAAAGTACTTCAGTATGTGGCTACGCCCTCGGCTCATGGATCTGAAGGCTGATCCTTTTATTGGGAGGTATAGACCTGCTACTAACATAATTCTCCATGACAAACTAGAGTCATGGCCATATCTTCACAATTTACTCCTCAATCAACTTGGGGTCAAAATTAATTCCTCAGAGCATGAGATTTAATTGCAAGACACCAGCTAGCAGTGTCCTCTGGGCACTGTGGGCATCTGGTAGGTGGGAGGACTGCTCCACCATGAGTATTAGGTTCACCTAGGGCAGGGTGGGGCATGGGAATGGAGGTTAGGGGTGGGCAGGAGAAGAACAGGTTCTCACTTTTTCCTGCTTCTGACCCTATATTCTGGGGTTGGAAGCTGTCACTTGAATCCACAGGTCAAATCTGGAAGGATCCCATCATATCCACCAGCCTATGATGCCACTGGCAACCCTCCCCGGGTCACCATTGCTGGGAGGTCAAGACCAGGAACGTTCTCCTGAACCTCACCTGCTTGAGCTGAACAGTGATGACCATGTGGGATCTGCTGCTGCTGGCGTTCATGTTGGTCGAAGCTGTGGTCCTGATTTTTGTTCCCTGTTCCATCAGCTTTTCAATTTGTGCATAATTCTCACAAGGCACAGTCTTCAGGCCTTCCACATAAAAGCCCAGCTGTTGGTCTTCCCTGACTTTTAATCCACCAGGTTTTTTGGTTCTAGACAGCAAATCTCTTATCTGGGGGGTGGGAGGGGGTGGGGAGAGAAAGAAGGTAAAATTCAAGAAATCAGGAATCTTTATTTACTTCACTGTTGTATTTATGCCTACATACTGTAAGGACTCAATAAATAAATGAATAAATTTAATATTAAATTTCTGTAGGGTGTCGATGGGGTGCAGCTCAGTGCTAGAGTGCTTGCCGAGCATGTGCAGAGTCCCTGGGTTCAATTCCTAACACAGGGGGAAAAATTCTGTAGGTACCAGAGAACTCATAATTGAACTAAGTAAGAAATCGAGAAATGGGCAAGCAAGAAGAGAGAAAAACCTTCCTGCTTGTAATTAGTGAAATCAGAAGTCTGTTTTTGTTTTTTTTTTTTGTACTAGTGATTGAACCCAGAAGCACTTTACCATTGAGTCCCATCTCCAGTCCTTTTAATTTTTTATTTTGAGACAGAGTCTTTACTGAGGGTGGTCTCAAACCTGTGATCCTCCTGCCTCTGCATCACTGGGATTACAGGTGTGTACCACTGTGCCCAGCTCAGAAGCCTAATTTTTACAATTAAATTAAAAAAAAAAATTTTACAAAGCCATATTGTTTTCAAGTATCTCTAAGCACTCCAACCAGACTGCAAATTCCTCAGGGTGGAGCCGTATCGTTTTATAAACAGATCTCAGTGAGCACTCAGGGAATGCTCACCGAGTGTAGAGTAACTGGGCTGATAAGTAATGTTTAATGCATACACAGAAGGGCCTAGGAATGGCTTCTGTAGCAGAAATAGACATTAAATATCCATAGTTGTCTGATATAAGTAGGTGCTTTTTAAAATTCTATACTTGAACACATTTATTAGAATGAATATTCTCCTAGAAATATAATTTTTTTCTTTTGTGGTGCTAGGGATGGAACCCAGGGCTTCATGCATGCTAAGCAAGCAATCCTTTCCTACAAATCTTGCTTACTCTTGTATTTGATTAGCAGTTCCTTTATGGGTAACACAAAAACAAACCATATGCTGGGCACTGTGGTGCTCACCTGTAATCCCAGCAACTCAGGAGACTGAGGCAGGACTACAAGTTCAAGGCCAACCTCAGCAACGTAGTGAGACCTTAAGCAACTTAGCAAGAGTCGGTCTCAAAATATAAAATATAAAATAAAGCTGGGTGCAGTGACTTCCCGGTAGCTCGGGAGGCTAAGGCAGGGGATTTCGAGTTCAAAGCCAGCCAAAGCAATTTGGTGAGGCCTAAGCCACTTAGTGAGAACCTGTCTGTCTCAAAATCAAAAATTAGGGCTGGGATTGTGGCTCAGTGGTAGAGTGCTGACTATTATGCATGAGGCACTGGGTTTGATTCTTAGCATCACATATAAATAAAGGTCCATCAACAACTAAAAAAAATTTTTTTTAAATCAAAAATTAAAAAGGACTGGGGATGTAACTCAGTGGTTAAGGGCCCCTGGGTTCAATCCCTGGTACCAAAAAATAAAATAATAAAAAATTAAAAATGACTGGGGAGGTGGCCCCTGTGTTTAATTTCCAGTTTTAAAACAAAAAGGCTAAAAAGAATTCTAGTCTCTTTCTGAATTATCACAAATTCTGTACTACAAAGTACTGAAGTCACCAGGCACAGTGGTGCACACCTATAATCCCAGCAACTCTGGAGGCTGAGGCAGGAGGATTGCGAGTTCAAAGCCAGCCTCAGCAACTTAGTAAGACTCTGAGCAACTCAGTGAGACCCTGTCTCTAAATAAAATACAAAAAAGTGCTGGGGATGTGACTCAGTGGTTAAGCACCCCTGGGTTCAATCCCCAGTACCAAAAAAGTACTGAAGTCTTACCTTAATAAGAACAGCAATACATGAAATTAAAAACCCTTAGAAGCTAGTAACATGCAAGGCAGCACCTGATAGAGCAGAAGAGCAGATTAGTCACACTACCTTCAACACCACCACCCCGAACCCTCTCCTTAATGAGGGAAGTTTATTCAATCCAAACAGTATTCGCCACAGCTGAGCCAGACAAGAGACTACGGATAATTTGGGGGAATCTTTTACTGGAGATTTGTGTGATGCCATCTGTTGACGTGGCCTCAGATCAATGCTCACGTCACCTCTCCCTCCAAAAAGCTGCAGCTGGAAAGCAAAGCATGGTCTGCTGTGGGAGCCAGGTGGAGCCAGAGCCCAGAGGAAGTAGTGTCATGGTGCAGAGAGAGCCAGGCTGGAAATCAGAAGCACCTGGGTTCACAGTCCTGGTTTTGCTCCCAAACGGCAAGATCCTTGGACTGTCCCTTATCTTCCCAGTTTTCCCTCTTCATATGAGAGAGACAAATTACATCCTCTCTAAACTGTTCCCCAGCAGTGGCGTCTGTGGTTCAAAGTCCTAAAGTCAAGGCAGCATCACAGACTGAAGTGTGGGCCAGCAAAACAGTGGACAGAAGTTGCCAGAGATAACGAAACATCACCGTGGAGACAACTTCTGCCTTAGCCAGGAAGCCTTTTCCATCATTTCCATCAAATACTATAAATTCTTGGAAGTGGCATCTCAGGGTTAAGATGTGAATGACTAAAGTTTACTAGCAAAAAAGATAGGCTTATCTTGATGAAAGTACCGGGACCCAGAAACAGGGTGGATCCTGGCCCCAGCACCCTCCAGTTGCCTGGAGATAAGAATTGACGGTACTTGTCACGCAGGCATCTGAGGGCTCCCTAAGTCCCCTCGCTGCTCTACTCGGCATTCCCTTATATCCAGCTACACTCTGCTAAACCCGACTGGCTTATTTCCCTATTGAAATCCTCCTTTGAGGAGCTGGGGTTGTGGCTCAGTGCTAGAGCGCTAGCCTAGCGTGGGTGAGGCACTGGGTTCCATCCTCAGCACTACATAAAATAAATAAATAAAATAAAGGTATTGTGTCCATCTACAACTAAAAAACAAAAACTAAAACAAACAAACAACATCTGTTGACTCTCCATGACCTATTAGACCAAGCACTTGACTTTTTGGCAACTATCTCTAGCTTCATTCCAGGAATCTCCCCCATTCTCGCCTACCATGCAGCTCACTCTGTCTACATGAGACACTCTGTTCCCTTGAATTCCATGCACTTTCACATATTAATTTTTTTGGGTTTTTTTTCCCCCTTTTTGAGGTGCTGGGGATAAAACCCAGGGCCTCATGCCTGCTAACCAAGTGTTCTACCACTGATCTATACTATGAATAGATGATTAAATGCTGATCCCTGAGCCTAAAGTGCCCCTCTCTGCACCCCTCCCATCCTCTCACTTCTCTGCCTCACCAAACTCATAAATATCCTTCAAAACTCAGTTTAACTCCTCTGTTGACACCACCAAACCAAAAGGGGATAGTAGATATCCTCCTATGCCCCTCTCTTTTCATACCCACACAGCACATTGTGTTACTTTCTAGAGTAGGTATAAGGTATTCCACTCAATTTCTCCATGGTAAGGACCATGTCATAGGTTTTATTTGTCTTCAGAGTATACTATGTTATATGAAACATGAAAGATATTTAATAAACTTTCTTTGGTTATTGAAATACCTAATGGAAAAGTACCAAAGAGTCATAGAATATGAGACCTCTAAAATAAGAAAATTAAACATTCTAGGATGTCCTCAGGTCCCAAATTCTATGAATGTCCAATTTTCTTATTTTGAGATAAGAAAATGGAATTCCAGAGAGATTACATCATAAATAAGACTCAGTAGGGGAGCAACCTGGGGAGATGCTGTTTTCTCCATTCTTCCCCTATGAGCTTGGAAATAAAGGAAATAGGTGAGGCCTTTGGGTAGTTTGGGAGGTTACACAAAAACTATTAAGATATGGTCTCTGCCTGTAACAAGTATACAATTATAGATATATTTGTCAATTATCTTTTCAGCAAACAGGTTGGGAGCACCCATTCTAGACAAAAAATTGTGTTGGGTTGGGGAAGTAGCTCAGTGACAGAGCACTTGCCTATCATAATAGCATGTGTGAGGACCCGGGTCCAATCCTCAGCACACACATACACAAAAGCTAAGTCCTGCAATGGGATAGAAATATGCTCATAGGGAAACTGTTATCCAAAAATCATAAAAATTTGTTTACAGGGCTGGGACTGTACCTCAGTGGTAGAGCACTTGCCTAGCATGGGTGAGGCACTGGGTTCAATCCCCAGCACCACATAAAAATAAGTGAATAAAATAAAGGTTAAATTTTAAAAAGAAATTTGTTTACATCTTTACATGTAATGAGTCTGAAAGAAAAAAGCAGGATTAACAACAACAACAGCAGCAGCATAAACAAAACAAAAAACACTTGAACGCAAAACTAAAGATTTAGTTTTTTCTGGATATTTAGAAGCTGGAGGTATGGCTCAGTGGTAGAGTGCTTAGCATGCGTAAGACCCTGGGTTCCAGTCCTAGCTCCACCACCAACAACCAAAGAGAAATTTAAAATTTAGTATTTCTTATATAATCTGTAAATGAGCAAACTGAATTTGGAAATAAGGTCATTTTCCAAAGTCACCCAGCTAGAAGATGAGAAAGCTGAGATTTGAAAACACGTTCTGTATACTGCTCCAGTAAGGAGCAAGCTTGTACAGTCTGAGGCAAACTCAGGCCACCAACTGTTTTTGTTGTTTCACATTTTTAAATTGTTGGGAAAACTGAAAGAAAAATAATTGTGACACATGAGAATGGCATGAAATTCAAATTGTAGTGTCTATAAATAGTTTCAATGGTGTACAGATGCATCTTTTCTGTGTTGTTATGGTTCTCATTGTTCTACAACAACAGAGTTGAATAATTTCAAGACAGTAAGATACTGAAAGCCTGAAGGATTTACTCTCTGGATCTTTGCAGCTAAAGTGTGCTGACCCCACACAACATCATGTGGATTGACATTAATGACCTCAGTATATACAGAGCAGCTGGCATTCAAGCTGGACCTCGAAGTTGAGTGGTTTCTTTGGGGACAGAAAAAGCAGGAAGAGTATTGCAGTCATAGAAAGACTAGATGTCTAGAAGGACATGTTCTGGAAAGGAGGAATAGTTCTGGGTAACTGAAGAATTGTGCATATGAAGGTAAAGCTTAGGATGAAGCTGGAGAGGTGGGTAGAGCTGGGTAGTCAATACCAGAAGGAAGGGCTGATGGGAAGAAGAATCACTAAGGTTTGTGTCGGGGTTTCCGGGACCCCCAGCCTTGGGCACGGTCAAGATGGCGCCTGGCGCTGAGCCAAAAGCGGCCAGCTATACAGTAAACAACCAGCGAATTCCAATGATTGGCTAGTTAACGATGTGATTAGAGCATGCCCCCCTCGTGTACCTATTCTATGCCTGCAGCTGTCCGCGCGTTTACCTCGTGTGCTCTCCCCTGATTGGTTGAAGTGTATATAAGCCTGGTGGGTGGGAGAGTAAGGGAAGCTGAAGCTGAGAGCAAGAGGAAGCTGAGAGTAGGAGTAGTAGAAGCGAGGAAGAAGAGTGCGAGCGAAGGCAAGAGCCGAGTGGGAGAAGCGGAGCGGCCGAAGCAGGCGTGAGCCGAGCGGGAGAAGCGGAGCGGCTGAAGCAGGCGTGAGCTGAGCAGGAGAAGCGGAGCGACCGGAGCAGGCGAGAGTTAAGCAGAGGGAAAGAGAGCGAGAGAAAGAAAAGAGAGAAGGGGATAGAAAAGAGGGAAAGAAAGGAAGACTGTGCACAATAAACTTCCAAAGCTTCAGACATTTGTCGTGTCTCTCTCTGCGGGCAGAGGGAACGCGATAACTGGTGCCGAAACCCGGGAGCATGAAGGGTTTATAAAGAAGACAAGGTAAGATATCTTAAAAAAATTTTTAATAAGTTAAACCGGTTATAAAAAAGTTAAAGGGTATCAGGATACGCCATCAGCGGTCCTGGGGATACGCGGAATGCGGTCCAGTTAAAGGGTTTCAGGATACGCCATCAGCGGTCCTGGGGGCACGCGGGATGCAGTCCGATTAAAATAAAAATAAGGACACACGGAAGGTGGTCCGGTATCGGGATACGCCAGCAGCGGTCCTGACGCATGGAACGCGGTCCAATTAAAAGTGAAAGTAGAAACACGCTTGAAGCGGTCCACTTAGGGTATAGGTAGCACGTGAAAAGCCGCTATAAAAATTTTAATGCACACTTGATAGATAGTTTTCCTTTCAGTAATCTCGTTGCTCCTGGCAGCTTGGCCACTGTTTGTCATCGTAACTGCCATAATTGAAGCTATTCAAATTAGTAACAATGGGGTCTGAAACGTCTAAATTCAGAATGCAGCAACCCCTCAGGGAGCTATTAAAAAACCATGGGACGCCATTAAAGGAAAAAAACAGCTAAAGTATTTCTCGATACTGTGGAAAGGGTTTCCCCTTGGTTTTTGGATGAGGGCCTTTTGAATACCCTACAGTGGGAACAGCTGGGGAGGACCTTCGTATAGCGGATAGGCAAAACCCTTTGCCAGTAGGCACTATGGCTATTTGGTCTCTTATTAAATCCTGTCTGCGAGATAAAAACAAAAAACCTTCACTCACCGAGCCTTTAGCTGAGGGAAGACAGGTTTGGAACAAAAACTCAGACGGAAAGGCAAACCCGGAACCTATGGACCATTGTTAGCCTGGCCATATTTTTTACTTCTAGCTAACACATTTTTTATCCTTCCTTTTCTTGTTTTTTCACCAATTCCTCTACAAGCCTGTCAATTCTACTGATGATTTTTCAGGTCATGCTGTTTTGGTGACAAGGATATCTCTAGTCTTTCTTTGCTTTAACAGGAGGAATTTTTGCACTTTGCCGTTGGAATCATACTACAAATCAGACCCAGAGTAGAGCAACTCGTCCTGCTGACCTTAGCTGTAATTTTGCTTTTCCTCCCACGTCAGCTTGTGTATTTCCTCCCTTTTATGTTTCTACCAACTAACATTTCTAATAACACCTCTTAACTGTTCACTAACCGTGTGCTATCTCTCACAATGCTGGAATGGTTCTTTTGCCACCCGTGCAATTTTGATGCACATTCCTATCTTCCTACCAGTCCTAGTTTCTGTTGCAGATATAGAATTGCCAGTGCTATTATCAAGAAACAGAAGAGGCTTTGACATTGCAACAGCCGTGATCATTGCCATCACAGTCCTTGCAGTAGCAGCATTGACACAACCATAACAATGATCATTCGGCCGAAAATACAGCTGCAGCCTTACAGACCATAGAGACTCTATCAGAGAGTGGACTTACTATAAGAACAAGTGGATACCTTGCAAGAACTTTTGGGACTGGGATGCGTTTATTCCCTGAGAGCTGTTTGTGTTGCCCGTATTGTAACTCTACTGGGATGTATGTTGTTTCTGTATTTAATATGGCTACATGGTTTTTCTTCTGTTTATAGATTTATCAAACAGCGGGCAGGCTTAGGAGCTATGGTGGTACTCCTCTGCCTTGGCCTCCTTCTCTTCATTCGTTTTGGCATGCATCTACGAGCCAGCCAATAGAGAGATCAGATTATCTTTCATCAGGCCATGACCGCCCTAAAGGCCGACAGCCCCCCATTAGTATGGCTCTTGATGCTGGACCGGTAGTCAAAGACGGGTAATGAAGGAGGTGGCTATGTACCAACCTAAGACAGGAGCTGCAGCATGCTCTGCAGGCTCTGATGATGGGTAAGGACATATGCTGACCACTCAGCCTAAGACAGACACGGTCCCAAGCCTTAGTTTAATAATAAAGAAGGGGGATATGTCGGGGTTTCCGGGACCCCCAGCCTTGGGCACGGTCAAGATGGCGCCTGGCGCTGAGCCAAAAGCGGCCAGCTATACAGTAAACAACCAGCGAATTCCAATGATTGGCTAGTTAACGATGTGATTAGAGCATGCCCCCCTCGTGTACCTATTCTATGCCTGCAGCTGTCCGCGCGTTTACCTCGTGTGCTCTCCCCTGATTGGTTGAAGTGTATATAAGCCTGGTGGGTGGGAGAGTAAGGGAAGCTGAAGCTGAGAGCAAGAGGAAGCTGAGAGTAGGAGTAGTAGAAGCGAGGAAGAAGAGTGCGAGCGAAGGCAAGAGCCGAGTGGGAGAAGCGGAGCGGCCGAAGCAGGCGTGAGCCGAGCGGGAGAAGCGGAGCGGCTGAAGCAGGCGTGAGCTGAGCAGGAGAAGCGGAGCGACCGGAGCAGGCGAGAGTTAAGCAGAGGGAAAGAGAGCGAGAGAAAGAAAAGAGAGAAGGGGATAGAAAAGAGGGAAAGAAAGGAAGACTGTGCACAATAAACTTCCAAAGCTTCAGACATTTGTCGTGTCTCTCTCTGCGGGCAGAGGGAACGCGATAGGTTTGTATGTAAGAAAATATAATCCCTAGGGCTGAGTATGTAGCTTAGTGGTAGAACAAGGGCTCAGCATGCACAAGGCCCCAGAACCAAGGGGAAATAGAGTAGAAAAAGAAAAAACATAATCTCTATTACCTGTTCATTGTAAATTTCCAGCATACTGAAAGTAACCTGCATAGAGAAGAGCACAAGTAAATGTTCTCTTGAAACTATAATCTTTGGGATGTGTGAGTGGGGGAATCTACATATATACTACATATATATATATATATATATATATATATATATACACACACATACATATTTATACACACAAATATCTCAAATGTCTAATAATGTCCAACAAAGAAAAGATAATATTAAATATTGTAAAGCTCTATTGCAACACCCAATGAATTATCAAATAATTTAATGATATTAGAGAGGCTCTTAATATAAATATAAAATTAAAACAGATTAAAAAAATATATATGTGGGTCTGTCTCAATTGTGTACCCTCAATCTGAACACATGGACCCTACTGGATATTGCTAGCCAAGCTTTAACCTCTTCAGCAGGATTGAAGGAATCAGAACAGCTCCAGTCTAGAAAAAAGGTCTGAAGTTTACCACCCTTATTCATTAAAAAGTTTGTGGGCTGGGGAGATAGCTCAGTTGGTAGAGTGCTTGCCTCACAAGCACAAGGCTCTGGGTTCAATCCCCAGCACCACACACACACAAAAAGTTGACCATCCTGGGTCCTAAGTTTAATCTGCAGCCCTGCCCACTTCCCCAAAAGAAAAGGGTCAAGGTGACGTCAAGGTGAATGCAGAACAAAAGGCCAAGAAGTGGAAAATAGGTGGTAAAAGATATTGAGACTAGATTGCAAGAGATTAAAAGCCAAAGTAGAACTTCCAGAAACAGAAGACAGAAGAAACAGTGGAGGAGTGGGATTGTGGCTCAGTGGAAGAGCACTTGCCTAGCATGTGTGAGGTACTGGATTTGATCCTCAGCACCACATATAAATAAATAAAATAAAGGTCCTATAAATAAATAAAATAAAGGTCCATTGACACTAAAAAATAAAAAAAAGAGGAAGAAACAGTGGAGGAAATAAAGAGAAAAAAATTAGAGAAGTTTCCCGAAAGATAACAATCTCCACATTGAAAAAGGGTACCATGAGTGTCCAGCATGAAGAATAAGAATAAAAAGAAGACCCTCAAGGCTTTTGGAAACTGACCACCAAAAAGATCATCAACAAAGAATGGAATCAAAGTGGCAGCAGACTTCTAAGCCACAACATTGAAACTTAAAAGACAAGGGAAAGATGTTTTCAGTATCCTTAGCAAGAATGCTATTCTGTGTAAACTTGAACCAAGCATGGAGGTCAGAAAAGATACTTTCAGCTATGCCAAGGATGCAAAAATTATACCTCTGGTCCACCTTTTCTGAGGAAAATGAAAGTAAACCAAGAAAGGGGAATATAGTGCATGTAGGAGGCAGGAGGGCCAGCAAAGGAGAATGTTGAAGTTCCAGAATTGCAGATTCGCGCAGACCTGGAGAAATTCTGCTCCAAATCTTAGCAGGAGAACAGAATCCTTCCAATGAAGGAGACCTAAGGAAAATAAGAGAACCAATAAATTGAGTATATGGAAAATATTGTTAATAGGTCCGTGACACTAATTTGGAGCACTGAGACAAAGATTTATGGAAAACTAGACATAATTTTTTAAAAGGTAAAGGCATTTAAAAACTCCAAGAAAAGTGAAGTGTAGAAAAGATGTATGCATTAGTTGGATAAGCAGTAGACAATATTTACACAGTTAAAATGTTAATTACTATGGATTTAACCATATAGTATAATAACTATATAAAAATATGTGGGAGAAAAAAGATCATGGTGGTGGCAAAGTTAAATTCTGCACTACTATAGTAGAAAAATGTTAGATATTGTCCCAATTGATATCTAAGAAGAGCAAAACCACCATTATTTTAAAATATAATGATAGTAGGGCACACAGATAAGGAGTTGGAGATGGGAACTGGGGAAGGAATAAAGAAGGGGGGTTAGGGGATGGCAAGGAGGATGGTGTTTTCCATAAGTCGCTCAGTACTATTTGAGAGTTTTGAACAACTGTTTTATTGAAATATAATTCACACTGTACAATTCACCCATTTGAAGTATATAACCTTTCTTCACAGAATTAGAAAAAAAAAATCCTTAAATTCATTTGAAGAATAAGAGACCCAGAACAGCCAAAGCATACTAAGTAAGAAAAGTGATGCAGGAGGCATCGCAATACCTGACCTCAAAGTATACTACAGAGCTGTAGTAACAAAAACAGCATGACATTGGCATCAAAATAGACATGAAGACCAATGGAGCAGAATAGAAGACACAGAGACAAATCCACACACTTACGGCTATCTGATACTTGACAAAGGTGCCAAAAATATATTTTGGAGAAAAGACAGCCTTTTTAACAAATGGTGCTGAAAAAAACTGGATAGCTGTATGTAGAAAAATGAAACTAGATCCCTATCTCTCACCCTGCACAAAAATCAAATTGAAATGGATCAAAGACTTAGGAATTAGACAAGAAAGTTTGCAAATGCTAGAAGAAAACAGGATCAACAATCATGTTGGTGTTGGCACTGATTTCCTTAACAAAATCCCCAAAGCACAAGATATAAAACAGAGAATCAAAAAATGAGATAAGTTAAAAAAGGTTCTGCACAGCAAAGGAAACAATTAAGAGTGTAAAGAGAGCCTGCAGAATGGGAGAGAGTCTTTGCCAGTTACTCCTCTGATAGGGGACTAATGTTCTGAATATATAAAGAACTCAAAAAACTTAACACCAGAACAAACAAGCCCAGTCAATAAATGTGAAGAAGAACTTAACAGAAAGTTCTCAAAATAAAAAACACAAATGGCCAACAAATATATGAAAAAATGTTCAACATCTCTAGCAATCAGGCAAATGCAAATCAAAACCACACTAAGATTTCATCTCACTCTAGTCAGAATGAACAAGATATACAAACAATAATAAATACTGGCAAGGATGTGGAGAAAAGGGTACACTTGTACATTGTTGGTGGGCCTGCAAATTAGTGCAGCCACTCTGGAAAGCAGTATGGATATTCCTCAAAAAACTAAGGATGGAACCACCATATGACCCAGCTATTCTACTCCTTGGTATTTTCCCAACAGAACTAAATCAACCTGCTGCAGCAATACAGCCACGTCAATGTTTATAGCAGTACAATTCACAGTAGAATCAACCCAGATGCCTGTTAGTAGATAAATAAAGAAATTGTAATTTACACACACACACACACACAATGAAGTTCTACTCGGCCATAAAGAAGAATGAAATTGCTGAATGGAAATGGAGGAAATTATGCTAAGTGAAATTAAATTAGGCTTAGAAACTCAAAAACCAAATATTTTCTCTCATATGTGGAAACTAGAATAGAATAAAAGAAAGGAGGAGGGACAGATAGGATATCATAAATATATAGGGAAGATCAGTAATGTAGAAGAAGGAGATTGAGAGGCAGAGTACAGGGATAGGAGAGGGGAGCCAATGTGGAATTACTTCTTAAAAAATCATGTTATATGCACATATAAATATTCCATGGGGAGTTTAACCTTTATATATAAATAAAAAGAACCAATCAAATATAAATAAATAGATGAGCCAAAAGAAGTTAAGCTGAGTAGAGGAAGGAGAATGGGAAGAAAAAGGTGGGTATCATGAACTGAAATTGAATTCCATGCTTGTATGATTTTGTTGGGATGAACCCAACTACTGTATAAAGCTCTAATAAAAATAAAGTATATAATCCTCTGGGTACAGTGGTGCACATCTATAATTCCAGCAATTCAGGAAGCTGAGGCAGGAGGATTCAAGGTTAGCCTCAGCAGCTTAACAAGACCCTGTCTCGAATTTTTTTTAAGAAGGCTGGAAAGAAGCTCAGTGCTCTGGGTTCAATCACCAGCACCCCCCAACAAAAAATAATAATAAATAAATGAAGTGTATGATCCAATGGTTTTTAGGATATAGCTGACATGCCAAACTCAGATTCTGTATCTGCTGGTTCAGCCAATTGTAGGTTGAAAACAGTTTTAAAAAATGTATATTTGCTGAACATGTATAGACTTTCCCCTCTTATTCCTGAAACAATACAGTATAACAACTATTTACATTGTATTAGGTATTATAAGTAATTCAGAGATGATTTAAAGTGTCTGGGATGATGCACAAAGGTTATCTGTGAATACTGTACTATTTTATGTTATTGAATATCCACAGATTTTGGTATCCAGGGAAGTAGTGGTGGTGGTGGTCTAGGAACCAACCCGGGAATGCAGAGTTGTGCAAGCATCCCACGACCTATATTTAGAATATAAACAATGAAGTTCATTACCATCACTTCCCATTTTCTGCTGTCTCCCCTCCCCCACCCAGCCATTGAAACCACTAGTCTTCTTTCTGTCTCCAGAGACTTTCTGTTTCTGGTCATTTCATAAAAATATAATCAAACACTATTTGACCTTTTGTGTCTTCTTTCCCTTAGCATAATATTTCCAGAGTTGTCCATGTTGTAAAAGCATTAGAATGTCCTTTTTTTTAAGATTGGATAATATTCCATTGTGTGGGGATACACTTTATTCATCTATTCATCATTTGATGAACATTTGGGTTATTTCCACTTTTGGGTGATTGTGAATATACTGCTATGGAATATCCATGTTCAAATTTTGTTTGGAGCTGGGTATGGTGGTGAACACCTATAATCCCAGCAGCTCGGGAGGCTGAGGCAGGAGGATCAAAAGTTCGAAGTCAGCCTCAACAACTTAGGCCCTAAGCAACTTAGCAAGATCCTGTCTCAAGGGCTGGGGAGATAGCTCAGCTGGTAGAGTGCTTGCCTTGCAAGCACAAGGCCAGCTGGTAGAGTGCTTGCCTTGCAAGCACAAGGCCCTGAGTTCAATCCCCAGTACCGCAAAAAAAAAAAAAAAAAAAAGATCCTGTCTCAAAACAAAAAATAAAAAAGCAGGTGTTGGGGATGTGGATCAGTGGTTAAGAACCACTGGGTTCAATCCTGATATGAAAAAAAAAAATTATGTGGACATATACTTTCCTTTCTCTTGAGTATTTAAGTTCTTAAATTCTACTTACATTACTTGGAAATACTTTTAATTAAAAGAATTAGAGACACTGAAATGTTAATGCTATTTAGTTAGGTTGAAGAGATTATGTAATTTCTAACTTGAACATATTACCTTCAAAATCAGAAGAGTAATTAAGATAAAAAAGAATGCAATATTGAATCTTCATAACACCAATTTAAACTCTTCTGCCATTACACAAAGCACAGACACTATGCAGATAGGTATTTGTTGACATTTTGCTGTCATGTTCTAAATTTGAGCATGCTACTAGTTACACTGCATCTTGAAAATGCCACCAAGCTTCAGTGAACCTAAAATTTAGTCTTGGGTCTTCCATGCCAGGACAAGTAAGAACTTATGTGGGACAAGTAATCAACAAAGTCACATTTGGGGGACTGGAAGTGTAGCTTAGTGGTAGAGCAAGTGCTTAACATGCATGAGACTCTGGGTTCCAACCCAGCATCAAAATAAATAATAAAGCAAATAAGATGAGAACACAGCCACTACTGCGGTAGAAGAGAGGAGCAAAGGAAACTATAGACTTGAATCAGCTAAGGGTGATTCAACCTCAAGAGTAACCCCCTTGCCGGGTGTGGTGGCACACGCCTGTAATCCCAGTGGCTCAGGGAGTCCAAAGTCAGTCTCAACAAAATCTGAGATGCTAAGCAACTCAGCAAGACCCTGTCTCTAAATAAAATACAAAATAGGGCTGGGAATGTGGCTCAGTGGTCACGTGCCCCTGAGTTCAATCCCTGGTACCCACCCCGCAAAAAAGAGTAACCCCTTATTAATGTTAGCAGTTCTGTCTGCTTCTAGAATACCCATTGTTTTTTAAATACATGTCCTTGGAGATGGGTATATAGCTCAGTTGTAGAACTATGTAGCTGAATTTAAACCCCAGCACACACACAAAAATTGTGCACTATTCTAAAATGGAGATGCTAATAACTTCTATTTGGGGAAGAGATTCAAAATGACAAAAGAAAAATTGTCATTCTTTGAAGAAGGTATTCTAGAATAATGCATACCTGATACTCTTGATTCCTCCCCTGATTCTCAATTGCTTGAAAGAGCTCTTCGCACACACTTGGAATAATACCCTTGTTTGCACCAAACCCAATCATGGAGTAGCTTTTTCCAGAGCCAGTCTGACCATAGGCCAGGAGAGTAGCATTGTAGCCTTGCCATGCACTGTCCAGGATTCCCCTCCCGATGTCATGGAAAACATCTCTCTGGAAAGAGGATCACAGGTGTCGTGTCAGCACGGGCTTGTGGCATGTTTACTCACACGTCCCTACTTTTACAGTGCTCTTAATGTCTAATAAATATTCTTGTTTTAAGCAACTCCATCTTAATTAGTATATGATCTGCTGAAACACAACTCAGATGCTTAGAGCTAGTAAAGCAAACTTAGAAAAAGGGCCTTGTCAGTTTGGAAGACACTGCACAATCACATTCATGGGCCACAACACGGATACCTTGGCTGGCTCATAGTATCCATCAGTAATGAATTTATCTATTTTGTAGCCTTTACAAGAGATAGGCTAGGTCTCTGAAATTGAGCAATTAAACAAAAAATTTCAAGGGACCCAGACCCATCAAAGCCTTTTCTATTTCTTTATTCTGTAACCCAAATAATAATATCACAAAGTAACCTACACTAATTTTAGCCTTCTATGGGTGAACTCTTTTTCCATCAGACCCAGTGGTTCTGAAGCATTTCTCCAGCGTGTGTGTGCACACAAACACACTGTAGTTTGGGTCTTGGATGTCTCCCAAAGGCCCATGTGCTAAAGGCTTGGTCTCCAGCTTGGTACTATTGGGAGGTACGGAACCTTTAAGGGGTGGAGCCTAGAGCTGGGCATGTAGCTCACTGGAAGAGCACTTACCTAGCATATGTGAGGCCCTGGGTTCAGTCTCCAACAATGCAAAAGAATAAAAAGTAAAAAACAAGGTGAAGCCTAATGGGAAGTTTCAGGACATTAGGGAATGTCCTCTAAAGGAATTGTGGGAGCTTGATCTCTTTCTCTCTTTTGCATTCTGGCTGTGAGGTGAGTGGCTTTGTTCTGTCACTTGCTCTCTGCCATGATGTGCTGGCCACAGATCCAAGAGTAATGGGCCCAACTGACCAGTGGACTGAAATCTCTAAAACTATAAGTCAAAATAAATATTTTTTTCTTTATGAGTTGATTACCTTGGGTGTTTGTTATAGTGCAGAAAACTGACTAATGTATGGATCTTTAAAAAAAATTTTAAGTGGGAAATAGATACCTGTGTCACAATTGCTTGCTCCTTTTGTTATCTGGGCTATAGCCATTGCCAGCAATAGTTTTCTTATTTTAGGTTCTTTATTTTCTTATTTTAGGTACACTTCTCCCTACCATCTAATATCAAAAATAAAACAGGAAGTAAGAATCATATGCTCCATTTGTTAAAATTTTTACTAGAAAAAAATTTATATAACTTTTACTTCTGAGAAATATGTACATATCAACTTGGTGTGCTTTTCATTAGGACAATAGACAATAGCCAGTTTTCTTATAATATTTGTTTTTCATGAGAAAGAAATAGAAAAATTAGTGGAGCTTCAGGCCTGAAATGTGGAATTTCAGCTATAGTTCACCAGAATGCTGACCATGCTTCCATCAGAAAAAATGTGTTTTCATAATGGATGTCTACTTTAGCCAAAACTAAGGAGTGATTACTAAGCTTAGTAACTGGCTTGCTGTCTTTCCTTCTCAGCACTACATTTCTAATCTCTTCCCATTCACCATTCTAGGATGACAAGAAACTTTTTTTTTTTTTTTTTTTTTTTTTGTGGTGCTGGGGATCGAACTCAGGGCCTTATGCTTGCGAGGCAAGCACTCTACCAGCTGAGCTATCTCCCCAGCCCCATCATTCTATAATCAAATAAAGAAAATATTTTCCTATACTATATTTCATTATGTTAGTCAGTTTTCCATCAATGCAACAAAATACCTGAGATAATCAACTGATAAGGAGGAAAAGGTTTGCTTTCTCAGTTTCAGACCACTGTCAGTTGGCATTATTCTTTGGGCCCATGGCAGGAGTGTATGGCAGAAGAGGGCTGTTCACTTTATGGCAACCAAGAAGCAAACAGGGAGAGAAGGTTCTGGGATTCCAATATCCCTAATGTCCCAACTTACTTTCATTAGGCCCCACCTCTGAAGGTTCCACTACTTCCCAATAGCTCCACAGGCTGGGGACCTACTGTCCAAAACATGGGCCTCTGGAGAAATTCCCAATAGACACATGAAACAAAAATTCTACAATGTCTTAGTCAGTGGTCAACAAAAACTCACTTTGGGTTGGATAAGTTGTTGACAAAGAGGTTTCCTTATAATTCTTAAGGTCTTCACTTCACTGAAGTAAAGTTAATATTCACTAAGTCATCCATTTTAAGTATACAGTTTGATCAGGTTTAACATAGGTAGTGGGCCATGGGACCACCACTGTGATCTACACATTTTTGTTTCATTTTCATCATTCCAAGAAGTTCCCTTGTGTTACTCTGCAGTCAGGCCCCTTCTCCCACCAGAGGCCACTGACCACTACTGATTTACTTTCTGAAATTATAGTTTTGTTTGGTTTTTGTTTGTAATTGCCAGAGAAGTAGAGTTGTACAGTAGACAGTCTTGTGTATTTGATTTCTTTCACAAGTATGTTACTTCTGAGATTCACCCAGGTTGTTGTACATAATCAGTGTTTTCCTTTTTTTTTTTGCTAAATTGTATTCTACTTTATAAATACATCCTGATGCTGGGTGGCACATGCCTGTAATCCCAGCAGCTTTGGAGGCTGAGGCAGGAGGATCATGAGTTCAAAGCCAACCTCAGAAACTTAGCAAGGCCCTAAGCTACTCAGTGAGACCCTGTCTCTAAATAAAATACAAAAAAGGGCTAGGTATGTGGCTCAATGGCTAAGCACCCCTGGTACAAAAAAAAAAAAAAAAAAAAAAAAAAATCATGATCTTATTCACTCACAAGTTGGTGGAAATTAGAGTTGTTTTCAGTTTGTAATAATTATATATAAAGCTGCCATGGACATTTGTATACAGTTATACGTGAGGAAATACATTTTTATTTCTCCTACGGTTGTGTGGTTAAGTGCTTAAATTTGGGAACACCTTATTTTCCAAAACCATTAAACCATTTTGCATTTCCATGAGCACTGTATGAGAGTTCCAGGTGTTCAACATGCATGTCAACACTTAGTATTGTCAGTTTTTAATTTTTGTCATTCTCATAGATGTATTAGTTTACATTTCCCTAAGTGCTAATGAAGCGGAATATTTTGAGACCCTATCTCAAAATAAAACTTAGAAAGGTTCAAGGAATGTAGCTCAGTAGTAGAACACTTGCCTAGCATGTGCAAGCCCTGGGTTCAATCCCCAGAACAGAAAAAAAAAAAATTACACTATAGTAACTGACTATCTAGGTTTGGGTAAATACACTCTATGCTGTTTGCACAATGAAAAAAATCACCTAATGACACCTTGTTTAGAGAATATCCCTGTGGTTAAGCAATACATTACTATGATTTGTTATGACAGCCCTAGCAAACTAATACAGGTGACGAGGTACTTTTCAATAAATAGTGCCAAAGATACTGGATATTCATATGGGGGAACCAGAGAAACATTAATTATTTCTTCATACCATATAAAATCAGCTTAAAATGGATCACAGACATCACCATTAGAGCTAAAATTACAAAACCTCTATAGAAAGAATAAGAAAAATTATTGTGATCTCAGAACTGGAAAAAATACATTAGGGCACAAAAAGCATAAAGCACAGAGAAATATTTTGATAAATAAGGCTTTGTTATGAAAACAACAAATGAAAAGGCAAGCCACCAATAAAGAAAACATTCACAAAACAAATATCTGATTAAGTATTCCAAATATATAACAAATTCTTACAACTTTATTTTAAAAAGAAAAATAAGTCAAATTTTAATGGCAAAAGATTTGATCTATAAATTACTTAAAACCAATGGAAAATAAAAATGAAGAGAATGAATATCCTCTCCTTGTTCCCAGCCTTGGGGAGAATACATTGTTTCTCAATCAAATGTGACATAACCCATATTTTTCATGGAAGTTCTATTTCTTGGAAGATTTCTCCTATTTTTAAGTTTGCTGAGTTTTTTAAAAAATCATGATTGGGTGTTGAATTTTGTAAAGTGATTTTATGCATATGATCATGTATTTTTTTTCTCCTGTGTTGATTGTATGATGAATTACACTGACTTTCAAGTGTTAATTCAATCTCCTATTCTAAGGAAAACCCCACTTGGTAGTTGATGTATTATCTTTCAGATATATTATTGAATTCCTTGGCTAAAATTGCATTAATGGTCTTTGTGTCTATATTCAGAAAAGATATTGGTCTGTAGTGTTTTTATAATATCATTGGTTGTTTTAGTATGATACTGGCTTCAAAAGTGAGATGGAAAGGGTTCCTTTTTTTTTTTTTTTAATCATCTGCAAGATTAAAAACAACAAACACAATTCATCGTTTCTC
Organism: Sciurus carolinensis; assembly: GCF_902686445.1. Classification (NCBI taxonomy): domain Eukaryota; kingdom Metazoa; phylum Chordata; class Mammalia; order Rodentia; family Sciuridae; genus Sciurus; species Sciurus carolinensis. The sequence continues at coordinate 60,808,451 of NC_062224.1, forward strand.
TGGTAGAATTCCCCAGCAAAGGCATCTGAGTTTAGAGTTTTCTTTGGCGAGTTTTTAACTATAAATTTAATTTTTTTTATAGATATAGGGTCACTTGAGTGAACTTGAGTGTCTTGTATCCATTTTATCTATGTCGATGAATGTATGGGCATTAAGTTGTTCATAATATTCCCTAGTTGTTCTTTCAATACCTGTCGGATCCATAGTAAAGTCCTGCTTTCATTTCCTCTTCATTCTTTATATATTTTTTGGATAAGTTTGGCTAAAGTTTTATCAGTTGATCTTTTAAAGCAGATTTCTATTTCACTGATTTTTTTCTCTATTGTTTTACATCGCATTAATTATTGCTTTTATCTTTTTACTTTCTCTGCTTATTTTGTGTTTACTCTTTTTTTTCTAATTATTAGGTGGAAGCTTACAATATTAATTTGTGATATTCTTCTTTAATAGAAGTTTTTTTATAATTTTTTTAGTTGTAGATGGACACAATACCTTTATATTATTTATTTATGTGGTGCTGAGGATCAAACCCAGTGCCTCACACATGCAAGACAAGTGCTCTTCCACTGAACCACAACCCCAGCCCTCTAATAAAAGTTTTAATCTATCTGGTTTCCTCTGTTTTAGGTGCATCCCAATGACAGATGTTCTGATGTTCTGATTTTCATTCATATTTTCTAATTTCTATCTTAATTTGTTTTGTGATACTATAACAGAATATCACAGACTGGGTAATTTCTAATGAACAGACATTTATTGACTCACAGTTCTGAGGTTGGGAAGTCCATGATCAATGCACCAGCATCTGGCAAGAGCCTTCTTGATGCATTATCTTATGGTGGAAGGTCAGAGAGGAAAGTGGGTCCAGCTTACCCCTTTATCAGGAACCCACTCTCACAATAATGATGATAATCCATTCTTGAGGGCAAAGCCTCATGACCACTCACTTCTTAAAGGCCCCACCTCTCTACACTTGGGATTGGGGATAACATTGCCAACATGTAAACTTTGGGAGACACATTCAACCCACAGAAATTTCCCTTGTGATTTCTTCCTTGATTATTTAGAAGACTGTCATTTTCCAAGTAATTGTGAATTTTCCAAATATATTTCTGTTGTCTCTTTCTCATTTAATTCTACCATGGTCAGAGAATATATTTTGTGATTTCAGTTATCTTTTATTGAGACTAGTTTTATGATCCAGAATATGGCCTATCGTGATAAAAGCTGCATATGTGCTTAAAGAGTGCGTATAGTTGGGTGCAGTGACACACACCTGTAACCCTGGTGATTTGGGAGGCGGAGGCAAGAGGATCCCAAGTTCTAGGCCCCAGGAATAAAAATGAAAATGAAAAAGACTAGACATGTAGTTCAGTGGTAAAGCACCCCTAGGTTCAATCCCCAGTACAGAAAGGAAGGAAGGAGGGACATGTGAAGTTCCATAAAGGGGTGTGTCAGGAGTGCGATGTAATCGTCCAGTAGGTTTATAGTATTGTTCCAGTCCTCCCTAATTTTACTGACTTTGGTTTTTAAAAAATCAATTACTAAGATGGGAGTATGAAATCACCAAGCACCATCATAGATTTGTCTATTCCTCTTTCCACTTCTATCAGTTTTTGCTTCACATACTTTGAAGTTCAGTTATTAGGTGCCCACCCCTCAGAGTCGTTATGTCTTCTTAAGAAGATGGTTCCTTCATTATGAAATATTTCTTGTTCTGCAGTTCCTTTTGTGTGAGGTAAATGTAGCCTTTCCTGTTTTCTTTCTTTCTTTCTTTCTTTCTTTCTTTCTTTCTTTCTTTCTTTCTTTCTTTCTTTCTTTTAAGAAAAAGGAAAAAGAAGTTTTATTGTTTTGCTAGCAAAGGAAAAACACAGGGGACTCCTATGCCAAAAGCTATAATTCTAACTGCCAGCGGAAATAGAGACTTTTACAGAAGGGATTCAAAGGCTATATTCCTGCTATGCCATGACTGGAGTCATAACTCATTTGTAGCCTTGAGAGAGAGTCATTTCTCGGACCCCCAGGTGAACCCTGAAGCCTGAATTCCTTCACTCCTGTGGCACATAAGTCAAAGGATAGATAAGTTAGTATGGGAAGAAGATTAATCTTCCTTCTCCCATGGCTAGAAAAGGAGAGAGGGAGAGGGAGAAGAGTAAGGGGGGAAAATGTCAGTTTTCAAATTAGCCCAGAGCAGCAGTGTTATATTCAAAGTATGAAGTGGACCCTGTTACATACCATATTTCTTGTGGGACAATTCACAATAGTCAAGTTATAGAATCAACCCAGGTGCCCTTTATGGATTAATAAATTAAGAAAATGTGGTATATATACACAATGGAGTATTATTCAGTTACAAAGAACAAAATCATGTCATTTGCAGGAAAATAGATGGAACTGGAGATCATAAAAAAAAAACCAGACCCAGAAAATAAGAAATGCACGGTTTCTTTCACATGTGAATCCTCTCATCTATATTTCCACAACCAACAGAACCAGTGTAGAGTCACAGGAGAAGACATGTCTCTGAAGAAGGGTCCAAGGCATTTCCAGAGAGAAGGGGAAACTTGACTCAGGACCAGTAGGGTTCTTGGCATATATGACAGAAAATAATTTCAGCATACTCCAGTCAAAGGATAAACAGAGATTTATTTAGGAAAGTAGATACATATTCAAGGGAAAATGGGAGCAATCTCAAGAGAGATGCCTTTGCTCTAAAACAAGAGGTTGCAGTGGTTAATTTGAATTGTTGACTTGATTGGATTAAGAGATGCCAATGATTAAGAGGCTTCTGGGTGTGTCCATGAGGGCGTGTCTAGGAATGATTGGCACGTGGGATAGTGAACTAAAGTGGAGACCCTCCCTAAGCATGGGCAGCACCACCCAATAGGATGGTGGCTTGGATGAAATACAAGTTGGAAGGACAAGGAAGCAGATGCAGATGCAAGCTCAGCTCTTCTTGAATGGGTTCTTGATTGCTGCTTCGATCATCTGAGGATATTGCCTCTCGCTTCTTCACTCTTCCCAAGTGGACTTTGTCAGTGATTCTCCAGGTAGTTTCTAGAAGCCTTGGTCTCGGGCTAGGGTAGCACTGTTGATCCTTCTTGTTCTGGGGCTTCTGCATCTTGGACTGTGCATCTGCTGGTTCTTCCAGCTCTCCAGCTGCATAGAGTCATTGTGGACTATTCGTGTAAGCCAATCTAATAAATTCCCTTTCTATAATCATACTTCCTATTGATTCTGTTCCTCTAGAGGACCCTGACTAATACCTCTGTATTAAGGAGAAAGGAGGTTATCTCCAGAGGAAGAGAGCCTTATTTTGTTTTTCTTTGTATTTGCATGGCATATATCTCTTTCTTTCTTTATATTTAAATCAGGTTTCTTGTAGGCAGGTGTTGTTGGATCCTGGTTTTTCTATCTGATCTAACAATCCTTGCCTCCTAATTGACATGTTTGGACTATTTATTTTTATTATAATAATTTATATGACTGGTGTTAAATCTACTGTCTTGTTACATATATTCTACTCACCCCATATTCTCTCCCACACACCCCCACTCTTTTCCTGCAATGCTTTGGATTGAGAATGTTTCATAATTACATTTCCCAACAGTTGACTCATTAGTTAGTTATATTTTTGCTTTTATTTTTTATTGATTAGGGCAGCAGATCTCAAAGAATATCCTGGGATATATGAGATTCTCTTAGGGAGTTTGTGAACTGAGATTTTGTAATGATATTCATGTTGGCATTCTCTCATGAATGTAGAATGGAGTGTACAATGAAACTTCCCAGAGGCTGCATGATGCAGTGTTGTAAGAGATCACATGTAGGATGGGGAATCCAGCTGTCTTTTATGAAGCCAGGCATTATAGACATTTGGAAAAATGTAAAGCAATGCTGTCCTCTTCTGTATGGTTTTGGATAAAAAAAATGTTTCTTACAAAAATGTTATTTTACATGATTTATATTAACTAATAATGGAATTTTTATATATTTTGATTAATTAATAGATATTTTTAATAATTTCTCCATGTATTCCTATGCTAGGATTTCTGTAACAAAGTGGCTCAACTGGGTGACTTAAAACAACAAAATTTATTCTCTCAAGTTCTGGAAGCTGGAAGTCTGAAATCCAAATGTTGGGAGGGTTTGTTCCTTCTAGAATGTCTTAGGGAGGAGATGTTCTGAGCCTCCCTTGTAAGTTTTTGGTGGAGCCTTTGCTGTCCACCACCTCCCCTCCCCCACCTGCCGCAGCTCCAATCCCTTCTTCACGTGGTACTCTATTTATGTGCCCTAGTCACCCATTTGTCCTTTTAAGGACACCAATCATACTGCATTAAGGGCCCACCCCAATCATTATGTACACATCTGCTCTGACCCTGTATCCTGATAATGTCACATTCTGAGGTTTTGGAGAGATAAGGCTTTTGTGAGATAACATTCCACCCAGATACTATAAATGGTGATAGATATAACCCACAAAGAGAAAGACTCTTTGGGAGTCCTTAATCATTTTAAAATTGTAAAAAGGAATCATGAACCAAAAAGTTTAAGACCCTGTGCTTTAGGGTCATGATGTATGTCTTTAACTTAAAATATCCTATCTTCAGATACTCTATCACTCCACATATAGGACAGAATCTTAAACAATATAGTCTACTACCTCTCATTTTTTGGGTATAATTGTCATAGCTTATCTTTATATATGTTATAAACCCCATAGACATTGCTATTATTTTGTGTTGCTGATTGATTGAGTGATCAATGGATTGCAATACTGGGGATTGAACCCAGAGATACTCTACCACTGAGCTATATCCATGGTCCTTTTTTATTTTTTATTTCGAGCTAGGGCTTGCTAACTTGCTGAGGCTATGCTTGAACTTGCAATCCTCCTGTCTCAGCCTCCTGAGCAGCTGGGATTACGTGTGCACCACCACACTCAACTGTCAGTTGTCTTTTAAATAAATTAAAAATTAGAAAAAAAACATAATTTTGTTGAGTAGAGAATTTCAGGTCCAGAGCTGTTTGTTCATTTGTTTTAGGACTTGACGATGTCCCTGACTGACTTCTGGCTTGCCTAATTCTGATGCTATAGTTGCTGTCATTCTTCCTCTTCCTCTTTTTTCTCTTGTTTTGAAGATTTTTCTCTTTTTCACTCATTATAGCAATTTAATTAAAATAGAACTCATTATGCTTTTCCGCATCCTATTCTACTCAGGACTCATTAAACTTTGTGGATCTGTGGTTTATAGCTTCCATCAAATTTGACAAAAACCTCAGTCATCATTTCTTTCTTTCTTTTTTTTTTTTTTTTTGTACCAGGGATTGAACCCAAAGGTGCTTAACCACTGAGCCACATCCCCTGCCCTTTTTCTTATTTTATTAGAGACTGGGTCTCACTGACTTGCTTAGGTCCTCATTAAGTTGCTGAGGCTGGCTTTGAATTCAACATCCTCCTGCCTCAGCCTCCCAAGTCACTGGGATTATAGGCATGTGTTACCGCACCTGGCTTCAGTCATCATTTCTTTAAGTATTTTTTGTTCCCCTATATTCTTTTTTTTATGATATATATGTAGATTTTATTAGCAGATTATTTTAGGTAACATACTATTTCTTTCTTAAAGATAGTTTAATACAGTGTTTTATATTCTAGAAAGAATAAAACTGGTTCAATATGGAATGGTAAGGCAAGTGAGAAGTGAGGAATTTTTAATTTTAAACTGTATTAAAATATGGTTATAAGTTGGGTTTTGAATCCCTGTTGATATGATGATAAGGTTTGGAGGGAGGGGGCCCCCCCTTATTCTTTATCTAACTCCAACTACCTGTATGCTTGAGATAGTCCCCACAGTTCACCAAAGCTCTGTTCATTTTCCCTTCTCATTTTTTCTGAGCATTCCTCTTATCTATGTGTCTTTCAAAACTCAGTCCAAACATACTTTTTTTAGATGTCGATAAACCTTTATTTTATTCATTTATTTATATGCAGTGCTGAGAATCAAACCCAGTGCCTCACACATGCTAGGCAAGCACTCTACCACTGAGCCATGACCCCAGATCCCAAACATAATTTTAATAACCTCCCCAATACCCTCGGTCCAGAAAGAACCATCTCACCTTTGTACCCTATTATATCTCATATATATATTCTTTAAAAAAAAAAAAACATTTATTTTATTTACTTATTTTTATGTGGTGCTGAGGATTGAACCAGTGCCTCACATGTGCTAGGTGAGCACTCTACCACTGAGCCACACCCCCAACCCTCCATATACATATTCTTATCACAGATCCTATAATATTTCAATGAACTTATTTGCCTACTCCAAAGTGAAAATGTGAGCACCTCTGTGACAAAACAGTGCATGACACATAATATATGCTCAATAAAACAGGTTCTCAGACTGGGCATGGTGGTGCACCATGGTGGTGCCTGTAATCCTTGCAGCTCCAGGAGGCTGAGGCAGGAGTATTGTGAATTCAAAGCCAGTCTCAGCAACTTAGTAAGACCCTGTCTCAAAATAAAATAAAATAAAATAAAATAAAATAAAATAAAATAAATAGGTACTCAGTGGTTAAGCACCCCTGGATTCAATCCCTGGCACCAAAACAAAACAAAAAAACAGGTTCTCAGATGCTGAGTGCCTCACAGGTTTTCCTTATTTTGCTTAGCTCAGGGAGGCGAAATAGAATTTTTTCAAAATATATCAATATATTGACAACAGATTTGAATGTCTAAAAAATAGTTATGTGATAGGTGCATTTTCTGGCCCTTGTGTTAATCTTTTTTTTAATCTTTTTTGGAACTGGGGGTCGAACCCAGGGCTTTACGAATGCAAGGCAGACACTTTGCCACTGAGCTACATCCCAGCCCATGTCATGTTAATCTTGAAAAAAAGGAATGAATTTTAAAATGAAGATCTCATACAGAATCACTTATTTACACTTTCATAAAAATTATTGTAGTACTCACAGTATAACAGTACATCAGAAAGCAAAACAAAACAAAACAAAACTTAAAAAAACAAACTCTGCCATTGAAATTATTTTAAAGCAGTTTACCTGGCCTGCAAATTTACTAGTAGGATCAGCTGAAATGAGGACACCATCTTTATCCTTTTGAAATCCACTGTGAGACCAATATGCCAAGTCAAAAGTAAATGTCTTCACATGTTCTGGGTTCTTAGGGTCTTGGATTGTGGTGGTGGTCCTGGAATGCATGGAAATCACACATTTGCTGCCAGAGTTCTTCTCTCTCTATAATCAAATTACAAATTCAGAATCAATGATAATGTTTGTTAGACACATTACTGACTTTGTAAGTCTTTATAAGCCAGTAACTTAACATTCATTCTGTTTCTTTCTCTAAATGTGTTATTCTTAGCAGCTCTAAGGACAAACAGTTGTTCCTGTGCTCCCTTCAAAGATTTGAAAGGCTTATCTCTAGTTATATTTATCTTTCTGAGAATAGCTGGATCTTTAACACCTAGCTATATTAATAGCAATAACTACAGCATTGGAGAGATCAACTTCTAACATAGTTTAAGCTAGTGAAAAAAAATGTCAATGAAAAATCAAAATGAAAAAACTACCACTTAAAGTCTTTGGAAATGGTCCTAAGGGTAAACAATAAATGAATAAACATGTATTCAACAAAATCTACCAAAATTCATGTTTTAGTCAGCTTTTGTGTCACTGTGACCTAAAGACCTGACAAGAACAATTTTAGAAGCGGAAAGTTTTATTCCTCATTTCCACAAGCTTCGGAACCACATGATCAGGTTAGTCATAGCCAAGGCCCCACTCCTGTTCTGTTTGAGTCAGCTTTTTTGCCACTGTGACCAAAAGACCTGACACTAACTATCTTAGAAGAAGAAAAAGTTTATGGCTCAGAGGTCTCAGTCCATGGATGACCAACTCACTGCTCTGGGCCAAGATGAGGCAGAACATCAAGTTGTGACAGGAGAGGAGGGAGCAGAGAAACCAAGTTCTGCTCATCAGGGACAAAATATATATACCCCAAAGGTATGCCCACCCTCTGACCCACCATGACCCACCTCCTCCAGCCACACCCTCCTGCCCACAGTCACCACCCAGTTAACTCAATCAGGTGGATTATTGCCATGATTAGGTTAAAGCTCTCGTGACCCAATCATTTGACCTCTAACCCTCCACCAAGTGCTCAGCTTTGGGGCACAGGTGTTAGCCAGGGAGCAACTTTCTATGCCACAGAGCCCTGCTTTGGAGATTTTGCCTGGGAAGATAAACAGGCTAACATTTCTTCCCAAAATAACTTGTGGGGTAAGGAAACTTGGAGAAGTTCAAACTTAGGGGTGCTCTCGAGAACACTAGAAGTTGTTATGAAAGACAACTTGGAAGAGAAGCAAGATACTGGTAAAAGTATATGCCCTCTAATTTTCAGGGGAAAACTGGAGAAGAAGATAGCTAGAAAGTTCCTTTCTTTGCAGGATGATGGAGTTGTTTGGGGTTTAAGGTCAGGCTGAGTCGGGGTGACTGTGAAGTGCCTCTTGTTCTAAGAGGATATGGTATTGCCTGTGTCAAGTTCTACCTAACAGGTATATGAAAATTAGTTGGGGATATATGGGTTTTGTATTCGATTGAAAGGGATTGAACCCACAAATGCCCTCTGTTCCAGACCTCTTCTCTGACAAAATTGCTCAACTTTTCACATTCTTCTCCTCAGTAAAAAATTCCTCTCTCCTCAAGAGCTCTTCTTTCTTTCTATTACTCTAATAAATCCTGTAACTTTGCTCTCTCTCTCACTCTTATGTCCATGAACTTCATTCTTCAAATTTGTAAGACAGAGAGCCCACCCATCCACCCTCTGTGTTACCTTGGTGGGGGCCCATCTGGGATCTACAGAAGGGTGAGTAATACAGACAAGGGAGCTCTCATTTCTCTTCTCTGGCCTTTCTTAGTGAACAAACTGTCTTTAAACACCAGGCACCTGTCAATAGTTAAAAATGTCTACCACAGCTGCCAGTCTTAAGATTCAGGTGACAGACTTCTTGGGGCAGGCAGCAATGTGAGTCTTGACTTGCTTCAGTTTCCTTTCTGTGGGAGAGAATTAGTGCATGGGACAGAGGAAACCTTGAGACAATTGAAGGCTGAAGACTGGGTGACTCCCTAGTGCTGCACAAGGTCTCATGTCCAGAGTCTGACCCCGACAGCCCTCAGGGGTTCCAAATACCAACCAACATCTGTCTTTCTGTTTCTGACTGACTTGGCCAATGATGGAGGATGCCCTCACCTGATAAATCTTGGATCTTGAGATGAAGTTGGTCCCATCTGAGGTCTTTGGGGAAAAGACCTCAGAGCATGAGCCAAACAGTCTCTCTCCATCTCACAGAAATGCCTCTGCCACATGCACACCCTGGTGCTCAGGCTACTCCCAATAACTCTGTATGTCCTACTCACCCTCAATTCTTTTACCTTATTTCTCTGAAATACCTAAATGGAATCTCTAGGGACCTCCAGGCTCTCAAACACTTTCTGAGACCACACTATAGCCCAGGACCCATCAAACTATTCATACTATCTAATCCTAAACTTGTTCAATTTTGCCTATTGTGCCTTGCTTGATTCTTCCCAAGGAAACCACAGTAAAGGCTCTGGGTAATGATTCCTCCTTTGCTCCTTCTGTCTGACACTTGACTTGGCGTGTCCACTTCTGAAGTCTAGAGAATTGTAAAGCAGTTGTGCCTGTCACCTTAGCACACCTGATTAAAATAAATCCTAAGTATGTTCTGAAATAATGATTTAATGTAATATATCATATCAAAAGAATAAAAAAGTGAAAGTCACCTATCATCTCAATAGATGCACTTGGCAAAATCCAATACCTTTCCATGACATAAATGCTCTGTCCCGACCCGCGGGACATCAACGCAGGACGGCAAACCTAAGAGAGAAGGAATGAAGGGACAAGAGACACAGGGAGTGACAGCAAGACAGGAATTCTGATCAAGCTGCAAATTTTTATTGTTCTCAAGGATATTTATGCTGAGGGAATGAGGGACATGATGAGACACAGGCTGGTTGGCTGTGTTTTTCTTTTGGGCTCCTGATAAGGTGCAAGTTCACGCCGGCGGGCCATAGGCAGAACTATCAGCCGGGAGTGGGGAGGGGGCGCGCTCCGGGAATCCGTCAGCCTTCAGCTGCAGGGTGTTTGTACAGGGGAGGCAACCACAAAATGCTCCCTGGGCTGCTGCTTATCATAAAGGTCAGAACGTCCTCAGAATGAGAACTTCTTCTTGGTCCCTGACATTTCCCCCTTTCTTATATAAAATTATTGACCATATTCTGAGAGCCATATTTTAAAGGGGTGATAGAGGCCATGTGGCAAGGCGGGGGCGTGGCCTGCCCGAACAGGTACAGCGCTGGAGTGACAATCCCTCGGGAACTGCGCCTGTCTTAGGTTGTCCGTGGCAGAGCAACATCCTTACCCGTCATCGGATAATGAGGCTCTAGCCCTCATTTCCTGTCTTAGGTTGGTATGAGCTCTCACGAATCTTACCCATCATTGGCTGTCCAGTTCAGCTCACAGGGGTGATGGTTTTTTAAGATCACCATCACGATCCATCATCTCCAGTCGATGGTAATGAACCTGAATAGGTTTCGCCAGTATAGCCTCAATATGAGCTCTAAGAAAAGCCATGATCTTATTGAATATCAAAGGACCTATAGATATGATAAGCAGCAAGCAAAGGAGGGGACCTAGGAAGGGAAGGAGATAGGGAAGGAGTCCACTGAATCCAGTCCATAGTGGATTATCAGCCAGTACTCGTCGGCGTTTTTCTAAGTCTTCCTGCAGCTGTTTGATCTTGTCCTTAACAATCCCTGACTTGTTGACATAGAAACAGCATTTTTCCTGCAAAGCCAAACAAATGCCTCCCTGTTCAGCAGTTAGAAGGTCTAAACCTCTCCTATTTTGTAGGACCACTTCTGCTAAGGAATCCACCTGATCTTGAAGATCTTGTATGGTGCTTGAGAGTATCTGTACATCAGAAATCAATTGTCTGGATAATTTTGTATATTGAGTAAGAGAGACCCCCAAACCAGCAGTACCTCAGGCCACTGCTGTAGTTATTCCAAGTCCTGCAAGTAAAGGGATAAAGGTGACAGCACGTTTAGCTCGTCCTGCAATATGATCAATTGTGGGTATAGGAACAGGCTCATCTCCTGGAATAATGTCTACGTCTGGGAGCAAGGCAGCTAGGACACATAGTCCAGTCCAGTTGGCTGGCAGTTGAGTGAAAGCCTCAGGCAGAGTCTACATAATGCCACCAGATCCAAGGAAATTTATTGCCTTATCGATTGGATCATTTTGGGCTTGAGAGAGATCTGCCAGAACAACTACCCCATGGAAATGCTTTGAGTAAATGCAAAGTATTCCATGGGAATAGGGCATGTGAGATGCCATCTACACACCCAGGTTTCAAGGACCCAATACAATTGTTTTTATGGCCAGAATGAAAACCAAACTGTTTTAAAATGTCCCTTAAGAACAGTATAGTCCTCTTTTTTCCTTCTTCAACCTGTTTGTTAGACTGGATGTTTATGATGTGAAGAAGTTATCACTGACCCAGGAGAGACTCAGTGTGGATGGGACAGGTACACTTGTCATAAAACCTGACAAAAAGGACAAATAAAAATGGGAGGAAAAAAAACGAAATAACTAGAAAGCAGATGTGGCATGATTAACTTCATGCCAGCACCCTCAGGAAAAAGATAAATGGACCAGGCGCAGTGGTGCATGCCTATAATCCCAGCAGCTTGGGAGGCTGAGGCAGGAGGATCGCAAGTTCAAAGCCAGCCTCAGCAACTCATTGAGACCCTGTCTCGCAACTCAGTGAGACCCTGTCTCAAAATAAAATACAAAAAGTGCTGGGGATGTGGCTCAGTGGTTAAGTGCTCAAGGGATTAATCCCTGGCAACAATAAAAAAAAAAAGATAAAAATTTAGGATGGATTCCTCCCATCTCTCGTCATTAGGGTTGGGGCCAAGTTTTCCCCAGAGTGAGGGATATGAGGGATAATCAGGGGCCATATGTGGAACCAACTATTTACTGGCCCTCTGGGAACAAGGATGAGGCCATCGTTCTGATAGTTATGGACACTATAAATGAATATATTGCAACCCAGAATGCTTTTGGGTTGGAAAAGTTATTGTTAGATCTGGGGTAAGACCTTCAGAATAAAACACATATTTGTTACATCTAGATAGTGGGAGGGTACCCAACATTTCGTTTTGGTACTGATCTCCCTGTTCCCCCCAAACATTTTAGGGGTGGACATTCTATTAGGAGAGACATTACAGATTTGTCTCTGTGTAGGAATTCATACACAAAATTTGGGTAGTAAAGTCAATATTGAGACTTCCCACCCCTATTAGAATAGTAAATACAAGGCCATACAAGCTGCCAGGTGGACATGCTGAGATTAACCCTATTTGGGTGGGAAGGAGACAGATGGGACTTGAAGAAAGACTGTCAACTGTAGGGAATTAAATAAATAAAGTATTTCCTATCTATGCTGCTGTATCTGTTACTCGGGTACTAGAAAAAATCACATCTTTCCTTGGCCCTGCACATGGTGTCTTGGACTTAGCTAATGCCTTTGTCAGCATTTCCTTACAATCTGATGCCAGAGCCAGTTTGTCTTCACTTGGCAAACAATGGACATTCCACATGGTCAACTATTTGTTGTGATGTGGTGACTCAGGGCTCACTCTGTTCTCATTCCCTGCTGATAGTGCCTGCTTCCATTCTATTGATGCTACCATGCTAATGGTGAAGATTAAAATCTCACAGAGGACAGAATAGAACACCTGTACTCATATCCACATGAAGGGTAGGCTGTCAATCCAACCAGATTTAGGGCCTTGAACTGCCTGAGAAGTTCCTGGGGGTGGTTAGGTAGGGAAAGAACCATTTGGTTTTGGGCATAGTGGAAGAAAGTGTAAATCTTCCAAGTCCCCATATGGTAAGGGATGTAGAGGCTTTTATGGGACTCCTGAGTTATGGGACGTCTTTCATTACTCATATAGCTCGAAGCCTATACTCCCAGCACCAGCAGATTAAGAATGGAGCCACACGGGAGGGAGTGGCATGCTCCTCAGCAAGAAGCATTTGTGAAAGCAAAGACTGATAGCCCATGCACCCTCTTATCAGGCATTTTGAGGCAATTAGATGTCATCTTCTTAGCCGATGGCATGAGTTGGGATCTCTGAAAAGAACAAGGACAAAAGTCACCTCTATATTTTTGGCCACAGCTCTGGAAGGGAGCTGAAACTAGATAACCCTCATTAGAAAAGCAAAGCAATTTCTAGCAGTGTATAGAGACTTACTACAGGTGGGGCCACTGACTAAGACTCTCCCAGTCCCAGTGAGACCTGACCTACCTATAAAGGGGTGGATGGATGGCCTTTTTCATCAGCCTCAATGGTGCAGATCTTCAACATGTGTATGGTGCATATGTATCTTCAACATAGTGTCCTCTCCAAAAGTTTATAAACTCCTGAGTGGTGGATAGCATCGGGCTCAGTTACTTTTGAAACCACCTCCCCACTCCAGGTGGCCACCCAGTACCTATAAATCTCTTCAGTAGGGTTTGACCCATACCTGAAAATGCTTGCTGTACAGATGGATCCAGCAGCGAGAGGCTGGTCTGAGTCTGGACGGCTGCTGCAGGTGCAACCTGCCACTGATACTGGTTTGAGTATCAATACAAATTCAGAGCACCCAATGGACTGAGCCCTGGGCTGGTTAGCAACTCTGAGCCACAGTTGCTGGTGGTTTGTACTGACAATTATGCAGAGTACTGAGGAGACACAAGGATTTGTTTGTTCTTTGTCTTGTGAATTTGAAAAATGAGATCCACAGACATGAAGGGTGAGTGAAGTAACAGGATTTATTAAAACAATAGAAAGAAAGCAGAGCTCCCTTGGGAGAGAGGTTCCAAGGATTGCCAACAGGTGGTGATTGGGGATTTATCTGATAATGTTACAGGGGAATTAGGTGGCCTTGAAGACTATAAGTCAGAGATTTTAAAGAAGTGGGGTTTTCATACCAGGGCACCTGGTGTTTTATGCACCCCTTGTCCAATCAGGGTATTGATTATGTGTTGTTTCACTTCAGGAACTGGTTCAGGGTTCCAGTGCATACCTTCAGGCTCCAATGGAGTCACTGGTCATGAGCTGTCTACCCCATTTCTAAACACCTGAGGGGGGACCCTTCATCCTGTCTACCTAATACATTTCTGTCTCCTGCTATCACTGAGGCTTCCTTACATAAGGGTGTCACAATGACAAGTCTATACTGGGAAAGCCTCCCTGGGGAGCCATGATGTGGCAACAAATGTGGGAAACAGTCACATGAACCAGGGCACAACTGACTTTCTATCATGTATCCACATCAAGACCGGCACTTGTTGCCAGGTGCAGTGGCGCACGCCTGTAATCCCAGCAGCTTGGGAGGCTGAGGCAGGAGGATCATGAGTTCAAAGCCAGCCTCAGCAACAGTAAGGCACTAAGCAACTTGGTAAGACCCTATCTCTATATAAAATATAAAATAGGGCTGGGGATGTGGCTCAGTGGCCAAGAGCCCCTGAGTTCAATCCCAGCTACAAAAACAAACAAAACAAATAAAAAAAACCTGGCACTTCTGGAAATATGGAGTGTGGGGGGTCATCCATGTCTAGCAGAATCAGACTTGGCTGAGCCATGAGATACAGAGGTCTGACTCCCAGGAATTAGCAGTCATGGAAGACTGTTTCAGATCACTGGGGAGTAAGTGGCCTTGTATGGAGTGGCTCACCATCTGAGGATGTGCCAATTCCCTAAGCAAATGGCTTCCCTAACTCCACCCCATCCTGTCCCTCACAGAAGAAGCCCCTCCCAGTTTGGGCCCCTTTACCTGTGTGACTACAAATAAAGGTGAAGGTGGGGTTCTCCATCTTGTTAGAGGCCAGATCTGGCATGGCCCAATCTGCCACACCCCCTTCCATTTGAAAAGAGTATTGGCTCTTGCGTTTATTGATTAAATAAGTTTATTAGTAATTAATTTATAGCCAGTGCCATCCTCAGACAGTTATCCCTTCCTTCATCCACGCCAGACGTGACTGAACTCCCACAATGGAGGTGAATGCTTTAAGGTATAGGCCCTGAATCGGGTGCAATGGCACACACCTGTATTTCCAGCAACCTGGGATTAGAGAGGCAGGAGGATCAAAAGTTCAAGACTAGCCTCCACAACTGAGTGAGACCTTCAGCAACAGGAAGACCCTGTCTTAATATAAAATTTAGAAAGAACTGGGGAGGTAGCCCAGTGGTAAAGTGTTACTGGGGTCAAAGTGCTCAGGCAACAAAGTTGGTTGGAAAGAAATAGCTTGTTAAAACACAGATATAGACCATATTAGGCAAAGTCACCTTGCTTGCTTAAGTCCTTTGGAGAAGCGTTAATAAGTTTTAATGCCTATACAGCTGGCATTTCTGCTGTTTATTAGCACCTAGAAGCTCCAGACCCTGTCCCAAAACTACCCATGTCCAAGCTGTATATTCAGATGCTATACTGCCAGCCAGGATTCACAGAAAGCACTTCCATTTTGTACACGGTAACCATTAAATCTGGGGGAGAGAACAAGTGTGCAACATGAGTGGTTTGACCTTCCCTGCAGGGGTCAGTTATTTCTTACCACTGTATGAAGGATATCTGGCCCTCCCAACTAGATCCTTGTTGATCCTTTTGGACTCTCCAACTGTGGTCAGACTTATGTCCCAAGTTGGCTAAAGAAAACAGCTCTGGGCACTAGAGTTGGCTTCATGGTCTGATGTGCCATTTTGCTGTTAGTTTTAAGAATCACTCAGACCCTGTCCTATTGATCAGCACACCAACCCCAGCTGCTGCCTGCTACCCTGTTGTCTACCAGAAGTGATGCTTCCAGGATTATCTTGATGTACAGTACAGATTTACCCTTGTAAGACCCCAGTAAACATTTTTTCTTTTGTCCATAGCTATGTCTTTTTTGTTTCCCCTGTAGTGCATGCTATTATCAAGACAAAAATCTGTATACCCTGTCACACATCTCACGTCACATGAAAACCCAAACTGATCCTGTCCCCAGGAGACATAGTAGGTTAATCGTTGGTTCTTGGAACTCATGGTGGAAAAAATAATCATTTGCATAATTATTGTCTCTTTGTGCATGTGCCTCTACCATTGCTGTGGACTTTGCTTACAAATTGGGTAAATGGCCTTATGGCATACCACCAAATTAATACTTAATAACTAAAGGCTCAGGGCACACTGTGGAAAGGTGGGGGATGAAACTGTAATTGCTGGTTGAAGAGTTGATGTAGGGATTTAGTGAGCAACTCATTAGTTTTCCCTAGTTTCCCAGCATATCCTAAACAAAATCACTTTATAACCACTATGATCCCACTTGAGCAAAACTGGTTAGTTGTCCCTAGTTTCTCAGCATACTATAACCAAAACCATTTGTAATCACCATGATTGCCCTTGAGCAAACTTGGTCAGGTTTCCCAGCATGGTATAAACAAAACCATTAGCATGGGTATGTAGGACCCTGTGCCCTTGGTGCCAAGAATGTGCTTGAGGTTTTTGATATTAGTTTAAGATAAACCAGGTACATTCGAGCTCTGATGAAGTCATGATTGTCTTGACCACTTGATAAACACCTTTCTCTGAACCAAATTAGAGGATCCACTTGTCTTATTGCTCCCAGGATCATGCATTTTACTCTGTGCAATTAGGATCTAAGGATCTGCCCTTTTCTTGGATTTCAAGCTGGTCCTCACTACATTGGAACACGGTTTATCTGGAATGAGTCCAGAAATAAACCCAGATATTTGTGATCAACCGATTTTCAACAAGGCTACCCAAGCCATCCAATAGTGAAAGAATAGCCTTCTCAAGACATAGTACCAGAACTAGATATTCATGTGCAAAAGAATGAACTTGAACTATATACAAAAATTACCTCCCAATGGATCAAGGACCTAAATATGAGTTAAAACTACAAAACCCTTGTAGGAAAACAGAAGCAAATTTTCATGACCTTGGATTGGGTGAAGGATTCATAATTCCAACAAGGCACAAACCCTAAAATAAATTGAACCTTGTCAAAATTGTTTCTCCCAGGGGTGCAGGCTGTAATCCCAGGTACTTGGGAGGCTGAGACAAGAGGATCACAAGTTCAATGTCAGCCTCAGCAACTTTATCAAGGCTGTTTCAAAATAAAAAATAAGGGGTGGCAATGTAGCCACCAGTGCTTCCATGGACACCACCAAAAATATGGAAAAAATAAAAACAATTCACAGAAAGCAATTTTCAAATCATGTATTTGATAAGGAATTGTATCCAGAATCTATAGGGTCAGTTAATAAAAAAGCCAGTTATGGGAGCATGCCCCTATTTCTTCCATTACTCAGAAGGTTGAGGCAGGAGGATCATGTGAGCCTAAGAGTTTGAGGTCAGCACGTGGGCAACAAAGGCGTGTCTGAATGAATTAATGAATAAATGAGTGAATGATAGATAACTCAATAAAAAATAAGCAAAGGCTCTCTGAATAGACAATTTGTCCAAGAGTGATAAACAAATGGATATTAAACACATGAAAAAAAATGCTTGACATAATTGATTACTAGGGAAATGCAAATAAAAGCCATGGAATGCCACTTCACATTGACTTGGGTGAATATAACCAAAAAGACAGATGACAAGTAATGGCAAAGAGGTGAAGAAATGGAACCCTCAAGCACAACTGGTAGGAATGAAAAAGGATGTAGCTGTTCTAGAAAACAACCAGGCAGGATCTCAATTAAACTGTTACTCGATGGCTCAGCAATTCCATGCCTAGGCATAAAACCAAAAGAAATAAAAAACATAGATCCACACAAAAACGTTACAGAAAAGTTTCTTAGAGGACTATTTACAATAGCTAAAAGGTGAAAACAATTCAGTATAGCAACTGATAAATGGATAAGCAAAACTTGATGATCTGTATGACAAAATATTTTTATGAAGAATGCAATTTTGCCACAATAATGTTCACAGCCGCTCAATTCCCAGTAGCCAGATTGTGGAACCAACCTAGATGCCCTTCAATTGATGAATGGATAAAGAAACTGTGGTATATATACAATGGAATATTACTCAGCCATAAATAATAATAAAATTATGGCATTTGCAAGCAAATGGATGAAATTGGAGAATATCATGCTAAGTGAGATAAGCCAATCTCAAAAAACCAAAGGATGAATGATCTCGCTGATAAGCGGATGATGACTCATAATGGGGGGTGGGAGGGGGACAAGAATGGAGGAAGGAGGGACTGTATAGAAGGATAAGAGGGGTAGGAGGGGTGGGGGGGAAGAAAAAAATAACAGAATGAATCAAAAACTATTACCCTAGGTAAATGTACGATTATACAAATGGTATGCCTCTACTTCATGTACAAACAGAGAAACAAAATGTATCCCATTTGTTTACAATAAAATGAATTAAAAAAAAAAAAAAAGAATGCAATTTTGAGTGAGGTATGGTAGCACACACCTTTATTCCCAGCCACACAGGAGGCTGAAGTAGGAAGATCACTTGGGCTCAGGAGTTAAGATCAGATTGTTCAACTTAGTTCAACTTAGCCAGACTCCATCTCAAAAAGAGTGAGGTATTCAGTCACAAAAGATTACATATGTTCCCAAAGAAATATCCAGCACAAAGAAATTGACCAAAGAGTATTTTAGTAGTTGCTTACAGGTGGGGAACTAGTAAATTTCATAGGTTCATAGGTTCTTTTTGGAGATGATGAAATGTTCTAAAACTGAGGTGATGGTTGCATTTTATGACTATACCAAAAAATCATTGAATTGCCAGAGTATTTGAAAGATGGCTTCATAAAGTTGGTTTTCGAATAGAGGAATGTTGAATTGTGTAGTTGGAAATGAGGTGGGGAAGGAGTTGGGGGAAAGAAAGATGGTGGAATGAGACAGACATCAATACCCTATGTACATGTTATACACGAATGGCGTGACTCTACGTGGTGTACAATCAGAGAAATGAAAAGGTGTACTCCATTTGTATAAAATCAGAATGCATTCTGCTGTCACGTATAACTAAATAGAACAAACAAAATTTTCTTAAAGATTAAATTGGTTCTCTGAATGAAGGTAAGACTAAATATGGAATTAGAAAATTGGGCAGCATATGTCACCCCAGCCCTTGTAAACTGTAAAACTGAATTTTTAAGCAACCGGAAGGTTTTGAGCAAGGAGTTACAAGACACTGATTTTCAGTTTTCTTATTGCCAGGTAATGAATTGGGAGTTCCAAGTTCACATAGGAGGTAATGCAGTTGTCCAAGTATGAGACTTAACTATTTTCTTTCAAATTACCTTGAATTCATCCTCTTGTCTTTGCTATGGTTCCAACCTCAGCTAACCACCTCCAGTGGTGAATTTGGTAAGATAGCAAAACTTACAGCCACCTTTTTGAAAGTTCTGTAAATTCCTAACAACTGAGTAGGATGGCTCAGCGGCAGAGCACTTAACCTGGAATGTGGCAAGCCCTGGATTCTATGTCCTGCATTCTCCAAAGAGAAACAAGTTAGAAAAGAAACATTTTAGCACCTACTCCTACAAATCCATTTCATTATTTATTTAAAACCTGCAAGAAGTTACTCTAGCAATACTAGAGGCCAGTGAAAGACTTGTGAGAAAACTGCCTTTGAAATTGTTTAAGTAGCTTAGAAATGTTTTCTTCTTTTCTGGGGGAGTGGGATGGCATTTAAATTTACTGGTCATTAATTCTTTGGCATGTTTTGATCAGTTGCCTAAGAAACCATGCTACTTCAGAAGCTGTCAACAGTTGTTACACTTGAAAGTCATCTAATTATATTGCTACCTGACTACTGAAATATTTTCCACAACATGGATGACTATGAAGGCAAAGGATAGATCTGATAGCAACCAAAGTATACTGATGAACAAGAAAAGGCAAGTTATAAAAGTGGGAAAGACCCCCATCACAAGATCAGCACGACATAGTATCCCAATCAGGAAGTTTTTGTCAAGTCTTTGTGTTCTGTCTACCACTGTCCTGATCCAAATTTTATTTATTCTTTATAGTCATCTCTCTCAAATGTTTCTATTGAGATCTAAGAAACCTTTAAGATCTGTCCAGGCAGAATTCACTAAACCTGATCTTTTTCTGAGTATATTATTTCCTTACTACTGAATATACGATTATTTAGCAAAATTTATTTATGTAAGACTAAGACTGTAAAAGCTGCTAGTGAATAAAAACATTTTCCTTTGTGTTCTCAGTTATCTTGTTTGATCCATAGCACCTGGTTAAAAAGTTTGCTGAATGGGTCAGTAGTTCAGAATTTTACCAATGACTGATATGGATATATGGTTGTTATAAAGTTCTAGAGTGTAATTGATGAACTATCTTAAAAATATTTTAAGAGTGTTGAAAAGCAATAAAAAAATATACTTATTCACAAATTCATTACAACACAGAGTTCATTTAGAATTGGCTATTTGTCTATGATCTTTTACGGGGGGGTACATTAAAGAGTATCACATGCCTATATTTACCAAATTGCACTGGTATAAAAAAACACTAACTTGACAGTGTTATCTTTTTATCAATTTTTTTATTGTGCTACTTGTGCCAAGGAATAAAATTAAGTGCTTACTAAATAATATTTAGATCTTTATTAACAAATTCATTTAAATAAGATTAATATTCCATAAATGACAAGCAGCTTAAATACAAGTTTTATAATTATCATTAAAAAATTAATAAAATCAAAATCAGTTAAATTTTCAACAAGGCAATGTGACAATTACCACTAACCTGACTAAATGGCCGCACTCGTACTGCTACTGTCACACGGTCACTACTTGGCAGAGGCATTTTCATCATTTTCATATTGTCCATACTGTTATTTGGTAGAAAAATAATGTAGAAAGCCACACTGCTATGCTTCACACTAAAACATTAAAAGCTTAGCTGACAAAGGCAGTTTGTTTCCAGAAGATCAATTATTAATGGTCCATTCATTACACACTATCAATTACCTACTATAAATTATTTTACAACACTTATTTATTGATGAACTTTATGGCCTGCATCAAGTATCATTACTTCATTGCACAAAGTCTTACTGCAGAAAAAAGGGTGCTTTTGTTTTCTCTTGTTCCATATCTACTCATACTCTTCCCATTCTCAATCTGTGCCTGAGGTCCTATGATAATTAATTTGCCAGTTCTAAATCCTGAATATTAAGGGATTTCTGTGATTAAGAAGTTCCTTCATAGCAAGAATATTATAAAAATGTATCCAGACTTCTCCCCTTATCAATATTAGGTGCACTGAGTATCTGTAAAACAGATTTATTTTACATTTTTTTTCTCAAATCTTTTCATGAGGTTGCTAATAAGCAGTGAACCGGTCAATCTAACCTGGGTAGTAAGTCTCTAAATTAAGAGACATTAAAGATAAATAGCCTTTAAGCTTGCTGAACAAGAAATGCCAACATTAGAGTTAACCAATGCATTACTTGGAAAATTACTCATTTGAGGTAGATTACACAAAATTTGTGAAACTACAAAAAGGCAGCAGGATTACATGCCCATAATTCAATTCCAGCATAGTAAAAGGCAGAAACCAAATAAAAATACACATTATGATTAGAAATCTTAATCACAAAATCAAAGTGCATAAATTATAAAATAACAACTTTTAAAAATAATAGTACAATCACCCTCATTTTAAGATTGGTCTAATATTTTAACTGTAGAGAGAAAAATGGGACAAATGCCTACTAGTATATAAAATCATTAATACAGAAATCCCCTTTCAAAAATCTAACAGACACAAACTACTGTTAAGTATATATTTTATTTAACATTCCAATAAGAAGTCATATTTACATATAATATAAATGTATGAAGTCTTAATATAAAATAGAAAAAACACCTGCACTAAAAGAATCACACTCCATATGGAGTTACTTTACGTATTGAAGACATTCTATTTACAAAAATTTACAATAATTTATATAAATTATTTTCTTCCAAATTGGGCAATTTTTAATAATCCACACAATTTTGATGACTACAAATAGGTGTACATTAAAATCTTGGAAAAAAATTATAGCATTTTCCTGCGTAAAACTTGCTTTGGAAAGGAGGATGGTTTCTTTCTGCCCCTTCCAAGAGTGTTTCCTTTAACTTCTGCAGTTTTTCTTGGTTTGCTCTTTACTCCTTCAACTGGGCTTGCCAAGGGAGAAATCAGCTTAATTTTTATTGGAGGAGGTGACCAAGAACTTTCTTCTTCTGTATTTCTGAAAGATAGAATCAAACAAGAATAAATGCATTATATGACAAAAATAACTTTTCTCAACACTGTGAAAGATACTTCACAAGTGCTTTCATTTTGCAAGAGAGGTAATAATAGAATCAAAAGAGAAGCACACCTTTCAAAGTCATGTAAGCTAATTAGAGTCAGGTTTCACTTAAGAGGATTTTTATTTTCTGACAGACATTTAAAAAAAAATCATTGATAAATTTTCCTTTAATTGGTTCACATGCATTAATAAATACTGCTGGCAAGGATGGGTGGACCAAGTCCTAGCAGTAAATCTGTGTGAAGAGGGTCCAGCAGGCCCAGACAGCCAAGAGAAAGCAACTGACAAATACATGTATAATTTAACAAACATGAAGTAGTTTTTCAAATATGTACAAAGCCAACTTATAAGAGTGTTACTAATACAGTCAGGAGTCTCATTAAATCAGTTTTTAAAGAAAATGGATTGGCACTTTAATGTATCTGAAATGGAGTTAATTTCTCCATGGATACAGTTTTATTATTAGTGAAATAACTGCAGAATCTTAAAGTTTACAATTATTTATCAATACCAAAACCATCTTTATTACTGGAAAGGTGAACCATCCCCACATCCTTCTCCATCCACTGCAAAAAAGAAGAGAGAACAACTGGGTACTAAATTACCTTCTTTATAAAGTATGAATAGGCTTTTGTGATTGCTATAGATCACTCATTTAGCAGCAAATTCTAACAATGACAAGGAGCCAATGCTAGAAATGTCCATAAGAATTTCCCTTTTCTTTTTTGCAATGTTGGGGATAAAACCCAGGGCCTTGTGACCACAAGGCAAGTGCTCTACCACTGATCTACATTCCCCAGTCATAACTGCCCTTTTAAAATAAGACTCTTATCATCTATAATTTGGAGAAACAAATGGTGAGATATTGCAGAATGGAAAGTCATACTTACTTGCTTGCTTGTTTTCTTTTTGTAGTCCTGATTCTTTTCACTTTTTGCTCTCCCACAGTTTCTCCTGATTTAGCATCATCTTTCTAGGGTTGAAATTTTACAGAGATAAATCCTAAGTAATTAAACATTTAAAATCTAAATTCTTAAGTTTTATCCTGAGTCAAAGAATATAGCCAAACACTGCAAATAAATTCAAACTTATGTAGTCCCAAACTGACTCCTTCCATTCTTTAGTAGAAACTCTGGCTAAGACTGCTGCTCTTAATTCCTCACTCCCACGAGTCAACTATATGCCAAGTCTTGTGTTTTATCTTCAATGGAAACTGACAAGTGCTGTTCCCATTGCTTGAGTTCCCAATCCAGGCTTTATATCTTGTACAGATTAGGCCACCAACTTTTTTTCTGCCTAGAATTCATCTTGCATAGAAATGACCCTAAAGTAAATACATGAATATTTGCTAGTTTGTGAACACTCCTAACCTACCCACCCTTACCATGTATTCCATTTACCTACTGTTTTCTCTGTCCAGGAATGCCTGTCTTCCCTGCACTCTGTCTACAAAGGTATTTGGGTATAAATGATTCTTATCAAGCAATGAAATAATTTTTGTATTGTTTCTGTCTCTTCAATTAAACTATGTATTTCAATCAACTGTGAGCTGAGTTACTTTTGTATAAGCCAATTATTTCAATAAATGCCTACAAATTAACATTCATATATATAAGGGACTCACAATCCCTGAAGAATTTCCCCCTCTAGGGTAATGTATAACTAGGTCACTGAAACAACTTCCCCAGAGATGCTCTTTGAATGACACATCAGGGGCTCAAGGACCTATATCATAGATAAACACACCTAGATAATTCTGATAGGCACTAACATTTAAAGACCATTCCCTCAATAGGTAATTTAAATTTCAGTTGCCAGTAAGTAATGTATCATCAGTAACAAAGATGTGTCTTAAAAGTAGAGTCTTTAACAGTAAAGACATGACAGTTTTGGATTTTTAACAAAAGTGAATGCTACCTTTAAAGATTATTTAGGATATATTTTAAAAATAAAAAGTATATTTAAATAAACATATACAAAATCATGTATTCCTTACCAGTTCATCTATAACTTTGGATGCACCGGATATGTTCTTTCGCCTGGTCCTCAAAGCAGGAGGCGAGAAGACAAACTGGGAGGATAAATCTGAAACTAATTCTTTCAACTGCGTAGGAGCCTCTATTTTCTCAGCTAAAGAAAAGTTGGGGGAAAAAATGTATCTGTATGTATATTTCAACAAGAAACTTGAAACAAATGATGCATATTAGAAAGATGCAAACATTCCGAAATCTAGAAACACAGGTATCCTAACTTAATTACCAAGTTAGGATAGAGAAAAGATGTGGAGATGGGGGCGGATTTCAGTATCATTTGGGTAAACCAAATGTTTACCTTTAATTGTTTACAAATGTTTAATGACTCAAAATAAATAATGCTATAATATAAACATATGACTTAAAAGGCACAAAATTATATAACCCATTAATCTGTTCTGCTTCTCAAATGTTCTTCACAGAAACTTTCTGCAACTATTTCAAAGGAGTAAGGAAACAAAAAAATTTGGTATCATGTACAAAAATGTTCAGGCTCTATTTACTGTTCCTTCCATGTTTCTGTTATAGCACAGATGAGACTATTTTTTGTATATCAATTCCTCATCCATCCCTGTAAGCATCCTGAGGGTTAAGTTTTGACACAGTCAATGCTTTTAAAGGAGCTCAAATGTTAGGTTCAAAAATCATTAGTGTGCTGGTAAACGTGCTCTGGGTTAAAAAAAGCAGATCTGATTTGATTTTTTTATAGTATAAATGTGTCCACTGTGCCCAATCAAACTATGGCCAGCTGACAAAACTGCTTTTCTGGGCTTGGGAAATGACTGCAAAAGTACAATGCATTTTAAAGAGTTTCAGCACAGAGAATGTTGGAAAATTTTAGTTTGCAGATTTAAGTGTCCCTAGGTTCAATTCCTGGTACCAAAAACTAAAAAAATAAACACTATGTTAGGTGAATTATAGGATTTAAAAAAAAAAAACAACAACAAAAAACCCAAACACCTCATACTAAATCATACAGAATCCTTGAAATCTCAAAACAGATTTGGAAATATGAAATCTTTAAACAATTTGTTTTATAGTTGTTTTTTTCTTTCTTTGGTAGGGAGGTACTGGGGGAGGAAGGGAAGATTTCCTGTAACTACACATTTTTTAGAACAAATAAGGGCCTTAAGTCAAATCAAACCAAATAGAACTTTTAAACAATTAAATTTTAGATGAAGATTCTGCATGATATGGAAAATATGAATAAAAATAAAAGTACCTTTCACTTTCCTTGGAACCTCTGCTGCAGGAGGAGAAAATAAAGGTTCACTTTTCGGTTCAGAAAGGTCTGGTAACAAGATGGCCTTGCTAGACCTAGTTCTTGTACTACGGGAAGATTTAGTAAAAGTTGAGGTGGCAAGCAATCTTTCTTCTTGGTCATTTGTTTGTTTGTGTGTCATTTCATCTGATACAGGGTGTAATGAACATTTCTGATTTTGATTTTTAGTCTTCTTGGTAAGTTTTTTCTTTGAGTTTGTCATCACAAGTTCCTCGCTTGGCACTAAAATGGATTTTTCAAAAACTGGTTTCCCATCATCAATATTTTCATTTCTAGCTGGGGTGTTCCTTACAGATCTTCGGATGCTAAGAACTCTCTTCTTGGGACTTTTATCTTCTTTAACAGTCTTAGATCCAACATTTTCTGATGGATTTATTTTCCTTGGTCTACCGCGTTTCCTAGGTGTGGCAGGTAAATCAATTTCTGCTTGAAGAATCAACTGGGAGGAATCAAGTTTAGACTCTTCTATCACATCTAACATAGTAATTTCTTTCTCTCTGATCCTTCTACTACGTTTAACAGGCAGTTGCTGGTCACTGGATTTCCCCTCTTGTATATTTTCAGAAGCTTCTCTATCAGCTTTTCTCAGCTTCTTGACAGTCCCACTAAGACTTGCTACTTTACTAACTTTTAGATCTTTTATAATTTCAGCACTTTCCTGATTTTCTACAGATTTTCTGGTTCTTCTAGGAGTCCTTTTTGTAACAGATGAAAGCTTAACTTCTTTTCTAAAAGAAATTTCTTCAGTTGCTGATTTTAATAGCTGGGATGATTTTAACTTTTTTAGTTTCCTACCTGAAATAACCTCTAATTCTTGTTCCACAGAATCAATACTTTCTAATGCATCTGGATTAGTTTCCTTTTTCTTCCTTCCTCTTCTAGAAATAATAGAATTTTGAGGTATCTGCTGGTTCTGAGATATTCCTTTGATATCAGAATAGGCACTTTCAGAAACCTCAGAAATTTCTTTTGCTTTTCTAGTTTTCTTTACAGATTGTGGCCCCAGCATCTTGGGAGTAGCAACATCTGCTGACTCCTGCCCTGCTGTAGTGATATTCAGGTTTTGGACACGCTTTCTCATGCGTGTTCTGGAGGAAACCATGTCATCACCCTGGCTGACATTTATAGTCATGGTACTTGTTTCCTGAACAGTCTTAATTGCAGGTTTGACTAATTTGGTGGAACACATTACCTTCTGGCTTATTAAAGGTACGCTTTCATGAATGGACTGCTCTATTACATCTGAAGTAATATCTTTACTTCTTGTGTCTTTAATCACATCTAATAAATTTTCTGCAATTGCTACTTTAATGGGTTCAGGCACATATGGTAAAGTCTCTACCTTTTGGGATTCTTGATCACTAGTTATGATAGATGGAAAATCTGAGACATGTCCACGATCATCATGTTCCACACTGTATACAAGTTTTTCCTTGGTTGTTGCATTAACTACTTTAGGTAACACATTAGATGTTGCAGAATCACCTGTCTCAACTTCTCCTTCTTCACCTTCCAATATCAAGGTAAAGTTGCTCTGGGCCACAAAAAGTTCCCCATCTACTTCAGCAATATCACATTCAGCAGAGTCTTTATTATTAGGCAAGTCACAAAACTGTTGCTCAATAGCATCAAAATTATATTGAAGCTTAAGAGTTCCTGAGGGATATAACTCGTTAAATGAAAGATTCCTAGCCTCTTCTCCTGAATTTTGAACTTCAAGCTTTTCATGTCCAGTTACCTAAAATGAATTAAAGACACCAGGTTAAAGAATTTAAAAATCTATTTTAACTTAAAGCATGAAGATTTTTAATGACCAACTTACTCTTGGTGTGTGCATTTAAAAAAATATACATTTGATATTTGGCACATACTATAAGGTTTACTTTATATATATTCATTTAAAAAACCAGGCCTGAATGAGAATTCAGTCAAAATAACTAAATTCAGAGATTATGACTGTATTTAAACTATAAATTCTGTATTTCCCTAGCTGAGACAGTATTAACAAAAACTTGAAAATTATTATGAGACTACTATGAAAATTAGGACTTTTTCTACTCTTACCCAACAGAAAACTTAACTGGAGAAAACAATCCCCAAACTATATTTTAACAAAATTCCCCAAATTACCTAACTATCCATACTTAACAGCATGATCCCCATAAGGTTGAAGAACAATTCACCTACATAAGCTCCCTTGGGCTAGACTCAATCCTCTTCCCTTTGCTGGGGCTGCATAAACCATGAAATTCCTAAGGCTTTCAAGTTCAGTACCTCTCCTGCAAGGGTTTGGTGGAAGAAGGAATGGTCCTTGCATTTACCTTTTGGTAAGGGAAGGGGAGAAAAAGGAGGAGGTAGAGAGTAACAGAGAGATCTCCTGACCAAGAAGGTAGAACATTACCACCCACCTAGACAATGACATTTTCCCATTCCCCAAACATTGAGATGACAGATTGGAAATAGTAAGTAAGTGAGGATTCCCATTTACACCATGCCCACATTTTTACTGTTTCACAACTAAAGGAATAGGGACTTTAACCATTTATTTCATCTGTTCGAAGATGAACATGAATAATTATAACATTTTAATATTACTCCCCAAACTCCATACAGATTTCTATACATAATTTTTTTCTCTTAACTTAAATATGAAAGTTGCCTTTTGATAATTAAGATTTGGTCAAATTATAAAAAAAATCCATAAAACATATTAGGTACACACACACACACAAAAATGCTTTTTGGAGTTGCACAGAAGTTGAACATCACCCAGGTAAATATCATCCTCACAAAATATGCCTGGGGTGGGGATGGGGATTACTGTTTAATTTTATCTACTTGTTTTCATATATAAACTCTCAATAGTCTTATTGTCTCAGGAGCAACCATTCTATGTTTTCTTCTGGCTAAAAAAAAAAAAAACTTTAAATTGAAGCAGATAAGTAAAAATTAAATCAACAAACTGTGGCTACTTTAACGGAAAATTGGTTTTCATGAAAACCAATTTCTTAAAGGATGTGTTCTTTTATATTCTTTTATATATGAATATATTAAATTTGAGAAATCACATCTTGAAACCTAACTAAACCAAAACTAAAAGACTGACAAAGAAGTAAAAAATTAATTTTTTTACATGAATTTCTTGAGTATCAGAAGAACTGTCAGAAATTGGAGGCTTCTCTTCTGGTATGTCAACACTCTCTTTTAGTACACCAATTTCTATTCCATGATCTTCTTTTAGGGTATGTTCAGAGATAACAGGACTTTCAGATATGATGAGCCCACAGTTTCCACTATCACCAAGGTCACTGGCCACTGCTGGGGGCAGGGAGGAGGTGGAGAAAAAGTCAAGCTTTTTACATTTCAAACTGAAAAACATGATCTACATATGATTAAGAAAGAAAACAGAAAGAAAAGCTGTATCTCACTTGAAATATTACCTTAATCAACAGTTATACTAAAACATTCTAAGATCTTAAAAGGGAAAGGTCTTTAAAAAGGGAAATCCACTTTTCTTCAGGATAATACACATTCAGTTGAAAACAATACATATATGCTTTCTACAAAGAATATAAATTACACATTTAAAACTGGCAACAATGGTTTTTCTTGATTGTGACACTTTAATGCAATGACAAACTCTTTGAGGAGGTACAAGTGTTTTTAAATTAATTTTGAAAATTATGTTACTAGTGACTACCAGAAAACTATCTATCTTTGTTAAACCAGTATAGAATTACACAAGGGACATGCGATCTGGGCTTTGCTATGGCTATACAAGAGGCAAGAGGAGGATATCTTTCTTTTGGCAAAAAGATACAAATAAACACAAATGTACCCTTTAAAAAATTAGGTGGAGGGGCTCACAAAAAATCCCTTTCATCTTTCTTTTCATCAAACTTCTATATACCACTAGTAATTATACATTGTATTTAGGTTTAGCATTTGTGAATGACACAAAAAACAAACTAACCTCAAGAGGAGAAAAGATGTCTCCAACTTAACTAAAAATCCTTTTTAGTGGTTTACAAAAATCAATAAAAAGGTAAATAGAGCAAGAAATTATGAAATTCATCTGGAAGAATAAAAAACCCAAAATATCTAAAGCAATCCTCAGTAGAAAGAGTGAAGCAGGGGGTATCGCAATACCCGATCTTCAACTCTACTACAAAGCAATAGTAACAAAAACTGCATGGTATTGGTACCAAAATAGAAAGGTGGATCAATGGTACAGAATAGAGGACACGGACACAAAACCAAATAAATACAATTTTCTCATACTAGACAAAGGGGCCAAAAATATGCAATGGAGAAAAGATAGCCTCTTCAACAAATGGTGCTGGGAGAATTGGAAATCCATATGCAACAGAATGAAACTAAACCCATATCTCTCACCATGCACAAAACTCAACTCAAAATGGATTAAGGACCTCGGAATCAGACCAGAGACAGTGCATCTTATAGAAGAAAAAGTAGGTCCAGAGCTTCAACATGTCGGCTTAGGACCAGACTTCCTCAACAGGACTACCAAAGCACAAGAAATAAAAGCAAGAATTAATAACTGGGATAGATTCAAACTAAAAAGCTTTCTCTCAGCAAAGGAAACTATCAGCAATGCAAAGAAAGAGCCTACAGAGTGGGAGAAAATCTTTGCCAATCATACTTCAGATAGAGCACTAATCTCCAGAATCTATAAAGAACTCAAAAAACTCTACACCAAGAATGCAAATAATCCAATCGACAAATGGGCTAAGGAAATGAATAGACACTTCACAGAAGATCTACAAGCAATCAACAAACATATGGAAAAATGTTCAACATCTCTAGTAATAAGAGAAATGCAAATCAAAACCACCCTAAGATTCCATCTCACCCCAATTAGAATGGCGATTATCAAGAAAACAAGCAACAACAGGTGTTGGCGAGGATGTGGGGAGAAAGGTACACTCATACATTGCTGGTGGGGCTGCTGGTGGAAAGCAGTGTGGAGACTCCTTAGAAAACTTGGAATGGAACCACCATTTGACCCAGCTGTCCCACTCCTGGGCCTATACCCAAAGGACTTAAAATCAGCATATTACAGAGATACAGCCACATCAATGTTCATAGCTGCTCAGTTCACAATAACCAGATTGTGGAACCAACCTAGATGTCCTTCAACTGATGAATGGATTAAGAAACTGTGGTATATATATACAATGGAATATTACTCAGCCATAAAGAATAATAAAATTATGGCATTTGCAGGCAAATGGATGAAATTGGAAAATATCATGCTAAGTGAGATAAGCCAATCTCAAAAAAACAAAGGACGAATGATATCGCTAATAAGTGGATGATGACACATAATGGAGGGTGGGAGGGGTTAGTGTTAGGGTTAGAGTTAGGGTTAGGGAGGGGGGCAAGAATGGAGGAAGAAAGGACTGTATAGAGGGAAAAGAGGGGTGGGAGGGGTGGGGGGGAAGGGAAAAAAATAACTAAATGAATCAAACAGCATTACTCTATGTAAATTTATGATTACACAAATGGTATGCCTTTACGCCATGTACAGAGAAACAACATGTATCCCATTTGTTTACAATAAAATAATAAAAAATAAATAAATAAAAAATAAAAAGGTAAAAAGATAAGGAATGGGAAAATAGGTACTTTTAACTCTTATCACTATATTAAAATAGCATACTTATTGGAGAAAACAATAAAATATGAGAAATCTGCATATTCTTTGACCTAGTAGGTCCATGTCTATCCAACAGAAAACCTGACATAGACTGTTTCAAGATATTTAGGCCTGCAGAAATGAAACAGTAAAACAAAAAATAAGCAAAAATGGTGATCAGTCCAAATGTTCACCAATAAGCAATTAGTTAAGCATATCATAGAATGTGCCTACTATAAAATACTACCAGAGACAATAAAAGGGCAAGATCCATCTATAATACTCCCGTGGAACAGTATCTTAAATAGGGGCTGGGTAGCTCAGTGGCAAGCAGGTGCTTGCCTAGCATATGTGAGGTCCTGGGTTCAATCCCCAGTACCTACACACACACACACACACACACACACACACACACACACAGAAGTAAAATGAAAAAAGTTGTGTTTTTTAATAATAAATGTCCTGATAATGGAATAACGATTTATAGGAACAGCCTTTATTAAGTGCCAAGCACTATTCTAAATACTTTCCACACAACTGGCTTAATCCTAACAACTATGAAATGAACACTATTAACATTTCCGTTGAAAACTGTATTTATCAGAATAAGTGCAGAACTGGATCATGAACCGAAGAAGTCTTGTTCAAACCCCTAAGCTCTTTTAGCCACCTTACTTGAGAACTCCTCTTTTAATATACAGGAGAAAATATACACAGAAAAAAAAAAAAAAAAAAAAAAAAAGATACCTTAAACAGTTAATAAAGGATCTCTAAAGTGAGTAGCCTGGTTTTTAACTTTATATTCTGAATTATTTTATAATGAGCACAGATTACATTCTTCATTAGGCATGCTCAAACTTGTCCTAGGCCCTATTCTTTCAAACTTGTCCTAGGCCCGTATTTTGTGATAGGCAAAAAAGTCTTAATAGTTAAGGGTGGAGGGTTTTGGAGTCAAGATAACTACACCACATATGGTGCCATGAGGATTAAATGAATTAACACATGTGAAAAGCTTCGGAACCCAACTGAAGAAAGTATCTTCACCTCTGTATAATACAGAGAATGTTTGAGAGTAGGTGCCCCCAATCCCAAAATAAGGTTAACTGGTGTGGGGGGCACGGGTGGTGATTCAATGAATTACACTTATTAATTTCCCTGACTTGGTTATTATTTCATGTTCCAAAATGCCTTACAAGCAACCCAATGTTTTGACAGCTGACACATCTCCTTAGAATGCCTTTTTTCTGGGAAAGCCAATCAAAAATTGTAGAAGAACTGAGAAAAGAAAATTTCAATAATAGATTTTTGTTGTTCTAAAAAAAGATCGTTTCTCAAAAGATTAAAATGAAACAATACATACATTCATTGTTGTCTGCTCTAATTGTAGAGTTGTAGGTTTCAACAGCTATTAATCCTTCATCCAAAATTGGTACCATAGGGATTTTCCTTTAGAAATAGAAATGAATACTTTAGTGTGTATATCATGTATAAATATTCCATCTTCTCTACCTACTGCCAGTTCTGTCCTACTGTCTCTGTTATTGTTGATGAAAATCAAGGTTCAAAGAAATCACCAAACTCATAAAATCCACCAAGTGAATTTAGAAACAAATAATGCTGTACTTGGTTTTCCCACTTTCTATTATTTTACTTTTTTGGTGACAATGGCATGGCATTAAATATAACTATTTAAATGCTTGTCAGTATAAATTAGATATTAGCTAATTTTTAATAATAATGGCCATGTTCTTCAAATAAGCCTGTCAAATATTATGGAGTATTTCCTATATACACAGTAGGATCAGGTTCAGTATTTTAAAATTGGAAAAATAGGGTAAAAACACTCATAATGGGAGACCAACAAAACCTGTATTAATACACATGATAAAATGAGTTTTAGAATATGCTGACAGTGATCTTTTGCTATTCTGAGTTGGCTGTTCCCTAAAACCCAATTAAAGTAGATTGATTTTTTTAAGTAAAGAATAATTTTTTTAAACACAGGTATCTGAAATGTGTACACACAGATGTCTAAGACTTACCTCAACCACAATGCTTGTAGCAAGAATAACAGAATAATAAATTACCACAAAATATTAAAAGTTTATATTTAGAAAGGAACTAGAGCTCTACAAAGATGTTAAATATTCACCTAGTTTCTCACTGAAACCAGTTTCTTCCCATATGAATGCTTTTGTTATATGACTGTTGCAACTACCTATCAACTCCATTGTAATAAATAACATTCGTTTTCACTAAAATTCAAAAAAACATTAAAACAATAAAATAATTGGATAATTCTTTCTTAATGGTTTCTTCCACATTTCCAATGAAGGCCTGGAAAAAGTCATCAAGTATGAAGTCTTTTCTCAGAAATGAAATATGTGACCAAGTTTGACCTATCGGGTGATTACTGTGTTCCTGAATTTTGTGGATTGTTTGTGAAGTCACTCTCATTACTTACTTGTAAGTTAATTTTACTGAATAACCTTTACTACCTCTTAATAATTGAAGCTGACACTTTTTTGTATCCTCTACAACCGTGCTACTTCCAAGTGCTGACATGCAATCTGTGTTTACTCTTAAAAATAAAGAAAAGAGCTTTTGCAGAAGGTGAATTGATTACTTCATACAGTTCAGTTCAGTTGACTTTCTCAACAAAGCAGCACACTGATTCACAATTCTAATGTACACTGCTTATCCTAAAACAGACCATAGACTATATGGGAACTGGCACCATTTTACAAGACCCTGTTTTGAACGGCAAGCACTGTCCTATATCACCTAATGACATGCCTTTTCTGGCAATGCTGTCAATGGAATTATCTGACAGCATAATATTTCAATTAGTTATTAAAAAATAAAACTTTAATGATTATTGTATCAACCAAATAGTAGGGAAAAAATTTTCTTTCAGCCATCTCCCCTATGTTCTACTGTGGTTTTATAGGAGTCCTGAGCCTATATCATCCTGAAACTATTAAAATTGAAGTAAGGGCATGGAATAATACCATAGCTGTAAATGAACTTTTGGTGTTCAACAAAATGAGAGTCAAAGAATATTAATATGCTTCAATTCACTGGGTCTCTATATTCCAGAAATGTCTAATAGCATTAAGAATTATTTCATAGTAACTAATAAACACATAACTGAACAACTTTGAAAACAGATATTAGCAAGGTGGAGATGTCAAAGATCTAAATGAGTTCTAATATATAAAAAAATATTTTGTTATGGGTTCATAATTTCATTAAACTTCTTTGGAAAAATATTTGAAATTGTCTTTATAAACTTACCCTTCTTGGACTGACGGCACACAAAGTGAAGCTTCAACTCCTTCAGTGGCGCTTAAGTGATTTAATCCTGAAAGGGATTCCTTTGCCACTTTCAAAGTGCCTACAAATCATACAGGTAAGAATAGTGTTTATGCCAAATGTTTTATAATTTGCACAGGTCCTGAACTATTATTCTTTAAGAAGTTGCTAGGCCTGCTTTTTTGTTCTTTTGTGTTTATTTCCTAGGTATCTGACGGTCAGGAGCTCCTTTTACTAATTCTCTGAGTCTAGCTCAAAGAGCCTCCCTTAACCTCCAACTTTTTATTTTTGGCTGAACAGGTACAATTTATTGCAAATGTTCTACATATATCAATTCACTTAATCCAAACTATCCAAAGAGGTAGATGAGAAAAAACTAAAGCCTAATATAGTTTATCTGAGATCACAAAGCATACTTAGTAAGTAGTTGAACAAGGATTCAAATTTAGCCTGGTTTAATCTAGAGTATATGTTCTGTCCCCCCTGTCCCCCATGCCCCACCCCAACACACACAAAAAAATACAGATTTCTACTTGGGACTTTCCAACAGTATAGAAATAACCCATGAATAAATTGTTATGTACAATCATTTTCTTTATTTTTAATTGTGGTACTGGGGATGGAACCCAGGGTTTCATGCATGCTAGGCAAGCACTTTACCACAAGCTGCACTCCCAAGCCCTTTTTAAAAAAATGTGTTTTATTTTGAAAGAGGATATAGTTAAGTTGCCTGGGCTGGGTTCAAATTTGCACTCCTCCTGGCCTTAGCCTCCCAAGTAGCTGGGATTACAGGTATATACTAGAAAGCCTGCCTCCCTGCCATGAACATTCTAATATTTATCATTTAATTTTAATGAACTATGACACAGCAAAAAAAAAAAAAAAAAAAAAAGCAGTGTAAATCTCTAGACATACACTATTTGAGCAGAGTCCTGAATTTAACAGAGCAATTAATAATACTTGTTACTAAAGAAAGATCTTACAATCCAAACTTCATTGGACTCACTTCTTGAGAAATATTACTTCAGTCTAGGCAGAAAATATTTCTCAAAATGACCTACTTATGACACAGGTTTTTATATAAATATATGCTGTTACAGACTTAAAAAGTTATCTTAGTAGACTTGTTAAAACTGTGTTTGGGATAAAAAATTTAAAAAGAGGCATAGTTTTCTAATCTACCAAGTCTAAGTCAAATCTCTCTTCCTGATATGATCCAGAACAGCATTAATCAAATTGCATTATAAGCACTTGTCAGTATAGTTCACTAATCCTTACATAATTGGGCAAGGGTAACTTTACACACATTTGGTGTTTCACCCAGAATGCACATTTATGCACAAGAAGAGATCATTGGAGCATATATATGAGGAAAAAAAATTATTACATAAATGAATATTAAATGGGCCTTTGGACATTTGATTGTTCTGTGATTATTTTGGAAATAAGGCTTGAATACAGAACAAATTTCCTGATCTGTGATGGAATTTTAGTAAATCGAGGCTGCTGGATAAGTTAAAAATCACAGCAACAATCTATAAAAGTTGTTATTATTATTACTATACCCATATTTATGATAAGGTTTTCTAAGTCAAGACAACAGCGCCTTGCATTTCCATCCTCAAACACTACTGTTCTTTTCCATAATTTCATGGCCAAATAACAAAAGCACACTAAGTTCCTCACCCTTCAAAGCTCATACATACTTATGGAACAATGTAAGCCATACTCAGAAAGAATAAGATTAGTGCAATTTGTCGAGGACATAGGACACCATGGAGCATGTAATAATTATTTGAACTTGATCTTGATGCTTTTCTTATGGTGAAAAGAATTCTATTACAAAATTTATTAAGGTTGAGGAGGGGGCAGGAGGGATACAAAAAGGGAGGAAAGGTGGAATGAATCTGACTGAACTGTACATTTATGATATACCACAGTGAATTAACCTTTATCCATTAAAAAAAGATGATAACAACGATAGAAGACCAGAAGAGCAGAGGGAAAGGAACAGGGAGGAGGGAAAAGGGGAGGGAAAGGAAAAGTACAGGACACTAAATTGAAACAAATTCTATTCCATGTTCATATATTATGTCAAGATGAAAACCTCAGTAGTATGTATAACTATAACGCACTAAAGAAATATTTTTAGTTGTATATGGACACAGTACCTTTTTTCTATTTATGTTTTTATGTGGTGCTGAGGACAGAACACCAAACCTCACAAGTACTCTACCACTGAACCACAACCCCAGCCTGTTAAGGGCAATTTTTCGTGTGTGGAAATGAGTTCTTACCCATTTGTTTCCCCTCATCTGAAGGAACTACTTCTAACTCAAATACGTCTTTATCTTCATCCTTCTTGATTTGCTCAGTTAAATTAGTATTTAGTTCAGTGGAAGAATTCCCTGACTGGGAGGACAAGAAAATTTCTTCAAACTCTTCTGGTAATGGTGCATCTTGATACTCTAAGGTGGTCTGATCTGACCCGGTTGAAGCATTGCTTTCTTTGCTCACATCCAGTTTCTCCAAACTTGGTGAGGATGCATCCTGTGACCCTGTGTCCATTTCTTGAAGGTCCTTTTCTGAGTTACTTAGGAGAAAAGATGAGGTTTCATCTTTGCTCTTTGGCCATTCAGTTTCTGCTGGAACTCCACATTTATGGAAAGGTGTAGTGATAAATGCTTCTGTGTTACTGTTATCTGTAGCCTGTTAAGATTATGAAAAGAAAATTAACTAGTAAATATCAGTCTAGTCCTAAGCTTTTTATCTCGATCATACCCACCCTATTCCCAAATTTTCCTTAATCAAAAATCACTTGTTTCAAATCCATTCTCTTCAGATGCATAATGGTCGCTACTGTTTCCTTAACTGGCAATACATCATTAATTTCAAAAGACTAAAATATTCAATAATTACCAAATGGGTTCCCATTAATCTATAGAGGAGCTCTGAAGACACACCCTTCTAAATAGAAAACCAAATAGGAACTTAAGTAATACTATACAGGATTAAAAAAATAACAAAAAAGTCCAAGAATTAGGAGGTCTGGAATCTAATGCCATTTCTGCCACTAATATCTGGCTGACTGTAGGCAATTCACTTGGTACTTCCTAGCCTAATTTTCTTTATCTGTAAGATAATGGATTTGGCTTAGCCAATGTGCTCCTAGGTCTCCTGTTTTCTAAATTCAAGACAATCTATAAAATTGCATATAAAAATCCATAGTGAGGTTATTTAAATTGATTTATTGTACCTTTTACTTATAGGAGCTAATATATTCTTTTGAATCTTTTTTCCCCAATTATAATCAAACTTACTGTAGTAGTCCATTTTGTGTTCACGTCTTCTTCCATGAATGAAATTCTAGTTTCTTTAAGTCGCAAAGGAGGAGTAAGAGATCTTCCAGGTGATGTAGAAGGAGATACCAAAGGTGTTCGAAGACCTGACCTTAGGATGGATTGAGGAGTAAACTCAGCAAATCCAGAGGAAGCAACTGACATAGCCAAACTTTTAGCTTTCTAAAACAGAACAAATGGAATTCCACCATTAGTGTTTATAAATCACATAAGTATTTACTGGGGCATTTTAGTCACAACTGTGGTTATAGTCTCATTTTCAATAAATGTATGAGTAGAAATTTTTATTTCAGAGTGACTGGAGGAAAATAAATTCTACCAGTGTTTTCTGTATTTAAGGCTATGAAACTTAAAATTGTATCCACAAAAAACACACCTGCCAATTAGAAGATAAATTTAAGACACAAAAACTTAGGTAAAAGAGAACTATGTATACTGAACACAAAACTAGTTTAACCTTAGTATGTCTTAGGAAAAAAAGTTATATAATTATTCAATAATTACTTATTAGAAACTGAAGATTTAGTAATAATGAAAACAAATAATTTGAAATTAGCACTTAATTTACTAGAAGTAATTCCTTCACTTAATTTGCCCACTAAAGACCTCATCAGCAGATTACTGAATCCCATTAATGAACTCTGTTAGAATATAATAGCATCATGACTTTATTTAACAGACACTTTTGGCAAGAGGCACAAAATTATTCCCTAACTTCATTTCACTTGAATTTTTTGAACCTAGCTGTAGAAAATGCAAAACAGGATTTTATTTTTGGGCAGATGAAAAGGCTACAAATACAATATTGAATTGTGCTAGGAACCTAAAAATCTTATCAACCTTCTTTTAATAACTATTTCAGAAATAGAATTTAGTGAGTTATCTTTTTTTCAGTTTGAAAAAGAAGAATTTTCTAGCTTTACTGATCTCTGGAACAAAGAACCAAGAAATAAGCAACAACAAAAAGGAAAAAGAAAGCTTCTGGGATTCAATACAGAACATTAAACAAGGAAGTAGGAGATAACATATATGAAAATACCTAAAAAATGAAAAGGCAAAAGACTATTGTTACCAGTCCTCACAAGTTTGGTTTTGTTGTTTTCTCAATAATATCAGAAAGGGTGGAGGAAAAGGTCATTTAGAGACTCTGATAAACTAAAGTAGGAAGGAGTAATAGCTCATGATCAGAAAAATAAAAAATAAATGTAAAAACTAAAAAGTATTTCAGGGAAGGAAAAAATAAGAGCATAATATCGGCAATATTGTATCAAGATATATAAAAATCAAAAACTTGCAAGCATTTTGAAAAGGACAAAGGCCAATTTATAATAACCATTCAGAGCCTTGTATCACATTCAAGGCAATGTACTCATTAATGTTAAACAGGAAAGGATAAATTTAATCAACCTTGCTTAAGAAGATGCAAAACTACAGCAAGTATTTTGGACAGTCATAAAAATTAAAGAGAAAAACAGCTTAAGCTGTTGTCTACTCAGAGGTATCAGTTATAAATAGCTTATTTTCCCTGTTATTTGAAAACTAAGAACACCCTGTCTTTACTATGAAAGCTAGGTTCATAATACTAACCTTAACAACAAGAGGAGTTTCAAGTAAATGTAATTCTGCAGCCTTGGAGGTATTCTGATGTGATCCTTTTGACTGTGAATCAAATGGCAAAGAACTGGATAGTAGGCATAAAGGAGATCTTGTGGGGCTTTGCTGAATAAACCCCAAAGGTTGAGAAGGCTGGGGAACAGGATGAATAACCAAATCTAGTAATCTGTAATCAGAACATATATTATGAATAGAAAACTCTTGGTAAATTATTTACTGAATTATTCTGAAGAAATGAAAAGAATTTAGTATCCAATGTTATTGTTTAGATTTATATATTCACTGATAAATACCATAACCACATGTAAACATACTTAGCTAAGTATATAATCTAAACTGCCACCACTAATTTAAAAATTCAGAAAATAATTTCAGTAGCGAAAGACGAATTAGAAATTATAGATAACAATTAAACAATTCTAGTTGTCCCCTGATCCCAATATTTTTCAGCACAGGGGATTCAACCTAGGGGTGCTTTACCTTTGAGCTACATCCCTGGCTCTTTTTACTTTTTATTTTGA
Source organism: Sciurus carolinensis (assembly GCF_902686445.1). Classification (NCBI taxonomy): domain Eukaryota; kingdom Metazoa; phylum Chordata; class Mammalia; order Rodentia; family Sciuridae; genus Sciurus; species Sciurus carolinensis. The sequence goes on from NC_062224.1 coordinate 60,848,690, forward strand.
GACAAAGTTTCATTAAGTCACCTAGGCTGTCCCCAAACTTGTAGTCTTCCTGTCTTAGTTTCCCCAGTTGCTAGGATTGGATATGCATCACCATGCCTAGCAATTCTCTTTCCCTTTTGTTATTTACTGAGCTTTCACTATGAGTCAGGCATTTATTTGACGTGAAGATGAACTCCTAAGGATTGACAAAACTAAAGGAAACAGGCTAAGGCATCCCCAGCAATCATGTGCTAAAATTCATCAACACTTAAAAAAAAAAAAAAAAAAAAAATCCTATCACCTACACAGATATACATAATCAACAATGTTTTGTTTTACCTTTATGGATCTGACAGTATTAAAGACCAGACTAACACCCCCGTCCCCAAAAAAAGCAAATTAAAAAAAAAGAAAAAGTTTGTTGATAATAATCTCAAAGTTTTCCCATAATGTCCCAGACCTAGTTTACATCAAATGATAAAACTGATTTCAGTCATGATTTGTATTGATCATTACTTGCATAATCCAAATAAGCTTAAAAACTTAACTTAAAATTTAAACACTATGGTAATAGTTCAGGTCACAATTTCTAAGGGACCATTTGCACAGGCCACTCTTTTCTCAATTTCCTAATAGTCTACTTTATATTTATATTTTATATAATAAAGACAGTATTGTTTTATTCCTCCCAAATGCCAGTGTGGATAAGCTGAGAATAACCAAAGAAGAACAGCTTGTTCTATTGCCCAGAAATTAAAAAAAAAAAAAAAAAAAAAAAAAAATCCAGTTGCTATGTCTTCTCCTTTTGAACCTTTAGGTAAGAATCAACCTATTACCCAGTGCAGAAATCTAAGCATTTTCTTAATACAAGGTCTTTGTATCTGTTATTCTGTACAGTCATAGTTTTGAGATTTCTACCATACCATGAACATCTAATTTAGACATTTCTTTCTCGATTTTCTGTTCTGAATCTCTTCTTTCTCTATATTTGTATTTAAATTCTATACTTGTAAATAATTTGCTTACTTTTTTATTTAACTATTTCAATATTATGTTAAAAGCTATGCATTGTGTTAACATTTACATCTAAGTTCCTATTTAGGGAAGAATGCTTCTCAAAAGAAAGGTCTGTGTGACAAAAGGCAAAATTCTTTGGGTGGTGGAATGGTATACTGGGTATTAAACCCAGAAATGCTTTACCACTGACTGAGCTACATCCCCAGTCCTTTTTTTATTTTGAGACAGGATCTTGAGTTGCTGAGACTGGTCTTGAACCTCCTACCTCAGCCTCAAAGGTCAGTGCAATTACAGGCCATGTATTATTACCATGCCTGGCACAAAATTCTTATACAAAATTAATATTAGTATCTTAAGTTATTCCTTAAGAAAAGTATGAATTTTTGTTGTTATTGTTACCAGGGATTGAACTCAGGAGCACTCTATCACTGAGCTACACTCCTGGCCCTTTTCATTTTATTGACTATTTGTTTTATGGTATTGGGGACTGAATTCAGGGTCTCATACATGTAGGCAAGTGCTCTAACACTGAGCTTCCCCAGCCCTTCAATTCTGATTTTGAGACAGGGCCTCACTATGCTGCAGAGGCTGACCTTGCACTTGCAATCCTGCCTCAGGCTCCCATGTCACTGGTATTACAGGCATGCAGCATCCCGTGCCTGGCAAAAAGATATAATTTTTGTCCTTGGTAAAACCTAATAAAAGATTTGCAACCATCATGGCCATTATGAAGGACAAAGTTCTCTGCTATTAATGATTATGAACACTTTTTAAGTTTTTTTTTTTTTTTTTTTTTTTTTTAAATATCCCTTGGGTCAACAAGCAGGAGCGGGTCTACTGAGTCATAAGGGAAATGTATGTTGATCTTTATAAGAAACTGCAAGTTTTATGTTCCTACCAGCAATGCATAAGAGTTTAAACTGCTCTGCATTCCTTGTCAACACTATGTATTTTTGCAGTTAGCCATGGGAATAGGTTTACAGTAATCTCAAGAGAATTTTTCTTTTTTTGCAATAATGGGGATAAATCTCAGGGCCTCATGTATACAAGGCAAGCACTCTTCCCACTGAGTCATATTACCAGTTATGACTATTTTTTTTTTTTTTTTTTTTTTGCGGTGCTGGAGATTGAACCCAGGGCCTTGTGCTTGCAAGGCAAGCACTCGACCAACTGAGCTATCTCCCCAGCCCCTATGACTATTTTTTGACTGTCTGATGTTGTTAAATACATACTTACAAATCACAATTTCATTTAGATGTGAAACTTTTATTTTACTAAGTCATATCATATTATTGATATAGATAGTATTACTGCACCTGACATTATACGCAACACTGAGTAGGCTCTGCTGTATAGGAGAAAGCTTCAATATGAACCAATCAAGATTAGTAATTAGCTACAAAAACAACCTTCTTCAGATGCCAAGTAACAAGGAAATAATATTAAAGGAAAAAAAAAAGTCTAACATTTTACTTTACTCCAAGTTACAGTAAAAATTAGTTCTTTTCACTAAGATGCCTAAAATTAGAAGTTTTAAGTATACTACCAGTTGATTTAAAATTTCCACAAATTTTAACAAAACATACATTAAAAATTATAGTTGTAATTATTGCCTAACATCGTTTCTTTAAGGATGATTTAATGAACTCTCACCTAGAAATCCTCTGTGATGCTTTTGAAATGGGAGTTCCAACAAATGCCTCAGGCAGTTGTAGATGTGGGAAAGAATATACTATAGGAGATGCTGCTTCTATTTTAGGACTACAAAGAAAATTAAAATAAAAATTTAACTTTTGATTACATATCACAAACTGCATTGATTAAAAAAGATTAGATGGAAAAGGAAAGGGCTTTCATTTCTTAACTCTGCAATATCTACAGTAAACATATCACTTTTAAAGATAAAAATCATTCTTCTTATAAGAAAAGTAACTACCACAAAATGCTTTTCCTCTTTACATATGATAATAATAGACACTACAGTAATGAGAATAGATTGTAATAAAATACTTCTGGTGTTCAGGAAAAACTGCAAGTAGCATGACCTTAAAAGGTGTAAGAAAAACATACCTATTATAAAGTGAGATGCTATTTCTAGGATCATTGCTGGTCCACACCTCTCCAATTCTAGATAACACATTATTGATGAAAGTGGATCTTGATAACACTGTTCCTGTCATGGCTTTCTTTGGAAATGCTGATAATGGTTTGGGTCTAGAAACTGTAATATAAAGGATGTATGATTTAATTGAATCTCTAACAAAAACAATTTTAACAATGTAATTAATATCAAAGAATGGACAACACAGAAGTCATGATAAAGTTTAAATTATATTTGTTTTAACAACTATAGCTATGCAGAAATTTAATTCAGGTGTTTAAGGATATGGTAAATTATTTAACTAAAAGTTGGGCAGATGTCTTCAACTGAAATAAAAGATTTTCATTCTACACTACACTAAGAAATAAATTGTAAAAATTTCCCAGGAAAATCCTACATTTCACAGAACAGAGTAGTCAGTAAAAAAAAAGAAAAGAAAAAAAAAGATTGTGATGAAAGCATTAGTAAAAGTGAGCAATATAAGGTAATGAGAGTTTCAGAGAAGCAATCATTCAATATTTTTAATAGCCTGAGAGTTTATGACATTCTTCGGTGAAATCTTACATTCTCGAAAAACTGATGTTGTTGACAGATGGTAAGGCTTAGCTCTTTCCATGGCTAATTTTCTCTGGACTCTAGGAAGGATTTTCCCATATTGCTCTAATATAGAATTTCGAGCCACAGATCTCTCCCGCAAACGAGGATCCCGATCATTCTATTGAATATATCAAAATTGGTAAAAATTTAGTTCTGAAAATAATAGATGCTATAGTTATGTATTTACCAGTTAAAATATAATTATGATTATACAAGAATTTCTTCCTCCTACCTACATTTTTCCAAACTGAAGGTTTTGCACACAAACCTAATTAATTATACATCAATAAATTCAAAATCTCCACTACCAAACTTTGTTCCTTCACAACTAATAAAAACAATGGTTATCATTTATTAAGCATGTTTACATGTGTTAGTCAATGTGTTCTTTCATAAATCTGTGCCCTCTCACAAGTTCACAACGAGATACTATTGGTTTACAAATGAGGAAACAAAGGCTCAGAGCATGTCCTAAGCACACAGCAAATTAAGAATCAGTTTAAACCTTTGAAATCCAAAACTCTGAATTATGTAACTTCTGCTGTTATCTCCACTTCTTCCTCTCATTTTCCCTGAGTAAAGTAGTTAGTGTGACAAGACTGTGGGCAGATGTCAGAACATAAATGTCATATAAAAATATAAAAATCAGAGAGGAGATGTAGTGGGAATGAGAGAATAAAAAAAAGAATGAGGCAAGTAATAATACCCAGCTTGCCATAACAATACAGAGATGAGAAGAACTCCAAGTTTAAGACAATAAAAGGCAGAGTAGTTACCAAAACAAAACCAAACCAAAGTCTTCAGTTTCTTATTCCCCTGTCCCACACAATGAAACAACTTTAATCATACCATAAGATTAATCTTCAGAGTCTGGTTCAGCTTCAAAGCAGGAATATAATTGGCACGCTGCAAATGGTGAACTAAAAGGAATTCATGATTCTGAACACTGGCACTGGACTGCAAAAATTTCACCAAACACTCCTAGAAGAACAGAATGGATTTGTAAACTATCAATATACCCTGAATTTGTGGTAAATTTATACTGTTAAATGATTACCTGTTCAGTGTCTGTAAATGGTAACTTCAGTAAATCTTCCATTAAGCCCATTTCCTGACAGACTTCATAGGCATGCTTCAGTAATTCCTCTACATTCACTTTATTAGAATGTTGTCGCAATAAACTCCAGGCTTCAACCAGGCACCTAAAATTAATAATTATCAAAGTTTAGTTTTAGATAAAACTAAATGGCAAAACAGCAAAAAGTTCAAAACGGCATCTACCTAGAGAATCTTAAAAGATAATTTTCTACTGCAATCTTTTTAAAAATTTTTTTTTAGTTGTAGTTGGACGCAATAACTTTATTTTGTTTATTTTTTATGTGGTGCTGAGGATCAAACCCAGTGCCTCACATGTGGTAGACATGCACTTTGCAACTGAGCTACGACCCCAGCCTGTACTGCAATTTACAAAGACTTTAAAAACGTATTGGATATTAACTGCTGCATAATGAATTTGGCTAATAACATCAACACGATAACAGGGCAACTTTAAAGATTTAATATTATGCTGCTCTGTATTCTTTAAGTGTAAAATAATATGAAAGCAAAATAGAAGTTCACAATAAAACGAAAAATTAAGGAAGCCTAGAGAGAATTAAAGACTGATGTGATAGAAAAATATCAGGCTTTTAAGGTGGTGATTATTTGACATAAAATCCAAAAGACAAATGATCTCACTGATAAGCGAATGATGACACATAATGGTGGGTGGGAGGGGGACAAGAATGGAGGAAGGAGGGACTGTACAGAGGGAAAAGAGAGGTGGGAGGGGTGGGGGGGAGGAAAAAAATAACGGAATGAATCAAACATCATTACCCTATGTAAATGTATGATTATGCAAATGGTATGCTGTTACTCCATGTACAAACAGAAACAACATGTATCCCATTTGTTTACAATAAAAATAAATTAAAGAAAAAAAAAAAGAATGGAAAAGAAAATGAATGAAGGTCTACAGGTGGAAATAAGCATATTTTATTCATGGGAGATGAAGGGTATAGCTGATTTGGGGTGATTCAGAGCAAGGTCTTCTTAAAGAACTGGAGTCAAATTTAACAGTCACAGACCATAGCAGAGGCAATGGAAGGTCCTTCTTTGAGAAATGAGATAATTTAAATAAAGCTGTGTTTCTTACATTAGGTCTTTCCCCAAATCAAGACAGGGATTCTTGACCTTTAGAAAAAGGTTCAACTCAGGCTGCATTAATAGCCTTGTCTTTGAAGTTCACTTGAGTATATCTATTAAAATTTAAGTTACATGTAGGCCACTGCAAGGAATATCATCTATATAAATGACAGCAAAAATGCAAAAAGATACACAGTGAACTATTACTTAGCCCTATATGTCACAGATATATACTTCCAAGGAAAAAGATTAAGTTTAAAAGGGGGGCAAGTTAGAATGTTTTAAGTAGTGATCACAACATTAAAAAATTAATTGTGATATTTGGGGTAAATATGAGTAGTAGAGCTCTTTCCTAGGATGTGGTCCTAGATTCAATGCCAGTGTCACAAAGAAGAAAAAAAAATTAACCAATAAACAAAACCTATAAATGTTTACGCATTTAAGTACACAAGAAAACAATTTTGAAAGATAAATACTAAGATTGACAATGATTAACCTGGCAACTAAATTTCTGGTGGACCTTTCATGGGAGAAAAAGGGAGCAGAATAAAACCACTCATTTCATGGCAAGTAAAAGTTATAGCCATTAGTATTCATAATGAGCAATAATGTAAGGAAATTTTGCAGCACTGACCCAGACTTCCTGTGGACACAAAGATACTCAGCAAAGCAAATGGCACCTGCTGTTGGAAGAAGGTCAGGGCTATCCGTTAATTTTATTACTCCAGCACTAGAATATTTAAACTTATTCCACAGATTTTATAAAGGTCAACAACTCAAAGATGTAAAATCTCTAAAATTTACATATGAAATTATCTTGTATTTCTTTCTATCAAAACAAGTATGGGGCTGGGGAGATAGCTCAGCTGGTAGAGTGCTTGTCTCACAAGCACAAAGCCCTGAGTTCGATCCCCAGTACCACACACACAAAAAAAAATGGTTAAAAAAAAAAAAAAAAAAAGTATGACAGTGTGGTCATTACAGCTTGAATAAAAAACAGGGATGGGTGTCTGTATTCACATGCACACGTGTACAGGAAAAAAAAAATGTAGTAAATTTTCCACTCAATCAAAATTTAGAAATGTTAAAATGAGCAAAACCTTTTTTGTAGAAAGAGAAAGATAAAACGAACAGTTCAGTATTAATTTTAAAAAATCAAATATGGAGAAATAAAGAAGTATAACAAAATCTTGGTATTATTTAAATTTTATTTCATGTGCTAATGAAGACTTAATTATACTGGTCTACTGTTTCTGCTCAACAATGTTTATTCTTCTATTTTTGGTACTGGGGATTGAACACAGGGGTACTTTACCACTGAGCTAGATGCACAGCCCTTTTTTATTTTGAGACAGTGAAAAAGGGTCTCGCCAAGTTACTTAGATTACAGACATGTACCACCATGCCTGTCTTACTTTATTTTATTTTTTTTTCAGTTTTAGGGACTTGCTCAGAGCTTTGTGTGTGCCAAGCAATTGTTATACCTCTAAACTACATCTCCAGCCCCGTAAAATCATTTTGAAACAATGCTTATAGCTAAAGAAATTTCAGATGAATTAATAACTTAAATAAAAACAAAGCAATAAAGTGGTAGCAAAAACCATGAGAAAAAAATTTTTAAAACCTAGAAAAGAAAAAATATGATAATCATAATTTTCAGGACAGCAAAATTCATTATAAGCAAAGCACTATGAAAAGATAAATGACGACCAGACATGGTGGTATACACCTGTAATCCCAGTGGCCACGAAGGCTGAGGCAGGAGGATTAAGAGTATAAAGCCAGCCTTAGCAACTTTGCAAGGCCCTAAGCAACTCAGCAGACCCCATCTCTAAATAAAATAATAAAAAGGGCTGGGGATGTGGCTCAGTGGTTAAACCCCTGGGTTCAATCCTCAGTACCCAAAAAATGATGAGATAAATGACAAACTAAAGAGTAAATGAAAATCTCACAACAAGGTTAATTTCTGTAATGAATAATAAATCAATTAAGAAAAATTCAAACATACAGAAAAAGAGGCAAAGAATTTAAATGGGCAAATTACATAATAAATAGCTCCTTATGAAAAAGACATCAGGGCTGGGATTGTAGCTCAGTGGTGGAGCACTTGACTAGCATGCACCAAGCACTGGGTTTGATCCTTAGCACCACATACAGAACTAAACTAAATAAATAAAAGAAAAAGAGGGCTGGGGTTGTGGCTCAGTGGTAGAGCGCTTGCCTGGCATATGTGAGGCTCTAGTTTCAATCCTCAGCACCACATAAGATGAATAAATCAAGATATTGTGTCCATCTACAACTAATTAAAAAAAAAAAAAAAAAAAAAAGACCTCAGGGGTGGATCAAAATGGCGTGACCCTCATGGAGAGCAATTTGCCTTATCTCTCAAAACTGCAATTGCAAATATCCTTTGACTAAGTTATTCTACCCCTAGAATTTCATTCTAAAAAATAAATCCATGCATGTGAAAAATGCAGATACTCACTATAGCATTCTTTAAGAACAGCAAAACTACATTAAATTACACATCTCGGGCTAGGGTTGTGGCTCAGTGGTAGAGTGCTTGCCTAGCATATGTGAGGCACTGAATTTGATCCTCAACACCGCATATAAATAAAAAATAAAGGTTCATCGATAACTAAAAGAAATAAAAAAAAATTGCACTTCCATCCACAAAATGAACAACTATGGAACACTTGAAAGCAAGGAAACTCTTTATATATTGTTATGAAATGAACTCTAAAGTTTAAAAAGCATATTTCGCAATTTTTGCTAATGTTTGTCCAGAAAATCTCAAAAGGATGAACTTAATTGTTAATGATTGGGTTCAGGAGAAAAGCTAGAAATTCTCTGTGTTATCATTTTATACTTTATAAATGTTGAAGCAGATGAATATCTTATTAAAAACGAAGCCCAAAACACTCCACATGCCTCTTTTCCTCCCCAGTCTTTGGACAAATTTTAAAATGAGTAAAAATGTATTTTACATTACTCCTAAATTTAGCAGATATACATACTAGTAGGATAGTAAGATAAAATTGGTATAATTAATCAAATATTAATTTGTTAACAGAATATAGAGTATTGTTAAAAGACAAAAGGTTAACATTCTTTCCTGTTTCCCCAATAGTAGGAAAATACAGTTATCTCCAACTTCAAAAAATCCATTGCTGTCTTTTACAAACAAGAATACTAATTCTATTATTCTGCTTCCTATAATAGAAAGTGATAATGCTATGAAGAGCAGTAAGAAATATTTTTGATTGATTAAAAGATAGGCTAGGGTGTTAGCAGTTAACAAATACAGAGGGCTGGGGAGATAGCTCAGCTGGTAGAGTGCTTGCCTCGCAAGCACAAGGCCGAGTTCGATCCCCAGAACCGCAAAAACAAAACAAAACAAAACAAAAAAACAAATACAGAAAGTCATTTCAGTGTGGTGGGGTTCTTGGCAATATGGCAGAGAAGCTAGCCTGAAAAACTATGACAAACTCTTCAGATGCTAAAGTCAATATAAATAGTCTTAAAATGCATGGCAAAAACCACAGTGAGAAAAAAAATTCCAAACAGGCAAATAAGGAACCACTGATTTCTAGGGGCCAGAGCAAAAGAAGACTGGGAAAGATACACAGGATATAAATAAGACGCAGATGTATCAACAATTACATATAATAAAGGTCACTATATAATAATAAAAAGGCTGGAATGGGTAAGATAATCATTCAACTTGAGTTAAACAGTACAGCAAAATAAACCCCCCAAAAGTAGAAAAAAAGAATGAAGAAAATGATTATATCTATATATAAAAATATCTTTAAGTTCTACTGCACCTTTATGATATGAAGACTAAATAAGCAATGTTAACAATTGACAATATAAAGACTTTAACTCAAGTGCACACTGTAGAGTGCATAATGGTTAACTTGTAAGCACAACAGCCAAGTCAGAGTTATAATGGTATGTCCACAAATGTGTCTCACATAATCAAGAGGTTACTAGAATAAGTTGTAGGATAGGAGACTGATAATAAAGAGGAGGTGGTTGAGGGTGGAGTTAGGTTAACTTCAAGAAATGACAATAAAGGTTGAACAACCATTATCCACCACTTATTAATGATGTATGACTTCTGTTGGCCACTATAATAGTGCTTTTGCCATAACAATGTTACAAATGGGAAACTCATTCCCAGAAAAAATTAACTGCCTTTTTTGTTTGTTTTTGCTTGGTACCAGGGACTAAACCCAAAGGCTTTTTACCACTGAGCTATATTCCCATCCCTTAAAAAAAAATCTTTGTTTTCAGACAGGTTCTGGTTAAGTTTCCTAAGGTGAACTCAAACTTGCTTTCCTCCTGCCTCAGCCTCCCAATTAGCTTGATTATAGGTATGCACAACTGTACCTGGCTGAAAATATTTGCTTTTGACCTTATTTTAAATGAGTGTGGTACCAGTTAGGTTAAATTCAAATCTATTTGAGCCCAAAGACTACACTATAAGTTAAGGTAGCTCAATAAAACAGGAACACCTTATTCATCTAGCCCAGGGTGAGTCTCAGAAGGTTTGTGTTTTCAGTCATTTTAAGTAGCATTATATAATCACAGCATTTACAGAAAAAACTGTAAATCTTAAGTTTGGCACCCTTTTTTCTCAAGGTACTTCTTATTTTATTCTATTAGGCACTGTATGTTTTTCTTAAAACCAAAAAAACAAGAGGCATAGATAGGGTTGGGATGTAGCTCTGTGGCAAAGCATCTGCCTCACATTCTCAAAGCCCTGGGCTTAATGCCCAGTTCCAAAAAAATAAAAAAGAGAGAGAGAGAGAGAGAGACAGAGAGACAGAGAGACATGGTGTATGATATTAGGGAATGCAACCAAAGTAAAAATACATTTTGTTATTATCCATTCCATCAATTTCATATCATTAACATACATGATCAAGAGTCTGTACTTTTCGAAAGATGTACTTACCTATTAAAAAGCAAAACAGTAAGGTGAAGGATAACATCACTACCACTGGACACTGTTGGCTTCATTGTCTGAATGTATCTGAGGGCTTGTCTATACTCTCCCTGACTCATGAAGGCTTGAATAATTTTTGAATGTTGCCAGGACAGAGGTTTTGCAGTAGCTGGGTGAAACAGAAGGTCCAACCCACTCTGCAAAAATGACATGAAATGTGTAAAATATAAATACAATCCTTTGGAATTAAACAAAGAAAATAACTTTAAAATGAAAAGCAATATTAAAAGCCAGGGAAGGGAGGGATCAAAATAAAATAAGTTTTACTATAAGCTAAAAGGAATTACACTAACATATAATATTTTAAAGAATAAGTTTTAACAAAAGCCTCATACCTTCTAGACCTCAAGTTATACATAAAATCTTTCCACTATTAGTTTCATATATCAATGCTAAATCTTGCCTTTTATGGTTCACTCAACACCCCAAACGTATCTCTAACATACCACAGTATTTGTATTATTCACAATTCTTATTTGTTTCCTTCTTTAGACAATAAGTAACTTGTTTCTAAAAAGTTTTATCCTTATATTCTTGTTGCACAAGGTAGTGCCTGGTGAAAGCTTTGATTAAACTGAATTCTCCTTAAATTACCTATAGAAATAAGATTATGATCCTTAGTATCAAACTTAATCTAGTCAAGTATGCTTTCTCAAATCCTAGTAACTTAGGAAAAGTTTACACTGACTTACCTCATAGTCATTATGATCGATCAGCCAAAATCCTTGAATAAGTTTAATCTGTCCCCAGGAAATGGCAAAGGCAGTTGGAAAAGATTCAATGGGAGTATCCGTTTTGTTTGGAAAGGAATACATAATATCAAGTAGCAAATAAATGGTCTTTTAAAAAAGAATATTAAGGATAACGAACAAAAAGAAAAACTACTACATATGTACTCAGAATAGGGAGCAATAGAATACAGCATTAAAAAAGTCTTGAAAACACATACAGAACATTCCATACTTCAATGACTGAATACATTTTCTTTTCAACAGCACATGGATCCTTCTCTAACAAAGGATGTAATGTAAGCTATCACATATGCTGGCATGCAATTGTAACATTACCTTAATATACTTTCAGTTATGTGTGTGTAGGGTTACTTTGACAGTTCCCTTTCCATTGATATTAATTTTGCATTCTTGCTTTTTTCTTGATTAGACTTGTTTGAGTTTTATAAAATTTTAGCTGTATCATTTCTTTTCTATTTCATATATTTCTGCTCCTACTCTTATTTTTTCCATCCTACTAATTTGAAAATAATTTAATCTAGCTTCTTTCTGATAAAAGTACTTTAAGTTATAAATGTTCATCTCAGTACTGTTTCATCCCGGAGATTGATATTTTAAGCTTTAATTATCACTTAGTCCAAAGCACTTTTTATTTACTTTTCTTGTACTTTCTTCCTTGACATACGAAATATTTATAAGTGTACCATTTAATTTTGAAGTAGCTGACAGTGGGAGTGAGGTTCTATGTATCTTACGGTGACTGATCTCTAATGTAATAAATCATGCAGGAAAGTCTGCATGATTTCAAATTAAAAAACAAAGTAATATAAATGCTTTTTATATTGATTGTATTGGTTACGTATGTTTCAAAACGTCAAAACTGAAGAAGTTGCATATTTCAAATATGTGCATTTTATTATATTTCAATTTTACCTCGATACAGCTACGGGAAAAAAAAAGATACCGTGGACTGAACCCAGGGCCTCTTACATGCTAGACAACCATTCTACCACTGAGCTATTTCACAATCCCTTTTTATTTTGAGTTAGGGTCTCACTAAGTTGCCAAGGCTGGATTCCAACTTGTGATCCTCCCGTCTCACCTTCCTAAGTAACAGGGATTATAGGTGTTCAACTATCAAGCTGGGAGTAGAGTTGCATCAAATGTGGATACAGCCAGTATACCATGCTTCATTTATTCTTTGTATTTTATTACCACAACAAAGGAAATGAACTAAAGCATATTTTTTCCATATAGAAACAAACTTAAGAAACTTGCTTATTTAGAAAATTTAAAAATCAGAGCTATAAAATGGAGAAAGATAATGTTATAGTACATTATTATGCAAAATAAAAGGAGTAGTTAAAAAAAAAAAGCTGTAAGCCAACTCATTTATTAGGCAAAAGTCAGCAATTTTTTGACACTATGAATCTTTATTTTTAAAAATATTTTTTGTTGTAGATGGGCATATTTCTATTTTATTTATTTTTATGTGGTGCTGGGGATTGAACCCAGTGCCTCACACAAGCTAAGCAAGTGCTTCCAACACTTAGCTACAGCCCCAGCCTAACACTATGAATCTTATCAATTATAATGAACCTTACGTTAACACAAAAACATTATAAAAACTACAGAGTTCAGGGGCTGGGGCTGTAGCTCAGTGGTACAGAGCTTGATCCTCAGTACCACATAAAAATAATAAAGATATTATGTCCATCTACAACTAAAAATTAAAAAGAGTTCAAACAATGCCTACAGTCATATTAAGCTAACTTACGATGTGTTACTTTCCAGCATGTAAGTAAACCCCATTAAAAATGACAACTTGCCAGCAATATTTTAGAGCAGTTGTTTAGTTTTATTCTTTCCAGTGCTGGTGGTCCAACCCAGGGACTTGTGCTTACTAGGCAAGTACTCTATCCCTTAGCTAAGCCTCCATACCCAACTGGCCCTCATGCAGTAGTTCTTGAGAGTTTTAGACACATTTAAGAATCTGACAAAAGCCAAGGCCCCATAACCCTAGACAGTTTTTTTGGTTGGTTGCTTTTGTTTATAGTGGGGACTGAAGCCCAGCAGAGCACTGCCACTGAGCTACATCCCTAGCCCTTTTAATTTTTAACTGTAAGAAAAGGTCTTGCTAAGTTGCCAGGCTGGTCTCACTTGTCATCTTCCTGCCTGCACATCCTGAATTACTGGGGTTACAGGCATGGACCACTGTGCCTGGCTCCTAGACACATTTGAGAATCTGATTAAAAGCAAGGACCACATCCCTAGAAAAACAAACAATTTTCCATATAATTTTAGGTTAATCATAAGCCAGCTGAATCCAACCAAGAGATCCTGGCGGGTGAAGAGGTTTTATTAAAAAAAAAAAAAAAAAAAAAAAAAAATTCCAAGCATGAAAGTGAGACTGCATTTGATTATTACTATAATCTACTATAAAATTACTACTACTCTGAAATTTTATGGTATTTGGTATCACAGAAATGTTTGATAAAAATGTAAAGGATACAACCGAGTGTTTATTTGCTTCAGTAATGTTGTCTAATAAATATATGTCAAGTAATGCCTAGAAAAGAAATGGAAAAAAACTTCAGTGCATCTTACATTCATTCATTCATTAACTTATTCAACACAGCTAAACATATCTCCTCTCTCCCATACTTTCAAAGATTCAAAGAGTGATAGCATGTTACTGTCGACCTACATGTAGACTAGCAGGAGGATATTTTCCTGTGCCTCCTTCATCTCGTTTCCACAACTTCTCAACTTGATCTCCTAACTGAGAAACCAATCCATCAATCATCAAGCAATCATGGTTCCACTTCCCTCTGTAATATGAGAAATATATTTAATGTTAATGTTAACTACTGATATCAAAAAGCAAGCACCAGCTCTTAAAAGTAATTACTATCAAAGAAACAAGAGAGGTAAAGATTGGAGCTCATTTAGCATCATAAGAACTACAGAAACGAAGGAGCACTGGTCAGATAAAATCTTAAGTTGCTTCAAATTCTGCAAGTTCAACTGTCAAGGAAAATGTCTTGAACTATTCTATTTTTCACTGTATTGAGCAAATTACCATTAAGTATAGCAGTCTAGTGTAGTAAAACTACTCCAGCTCGAAGTTATACTTTGCATTTCATCACCAGGGCTATTCTTTTATCTTTGGTTATAATTTCACCCAAAAATTTATTATTGAGCATGTACAATATGATATGGAGACCCTGTCCCCATTTCCTAATCTAATATTAATTATTAACAATAGCAGCAATTTCTACTTCATTGAAATTTTCCTGAGTCAGGCTCTATATTAGGTGTCCTGCACATATTTTATGCTGATATTATAACTTACATGACAAATAGAATCACAAAGTTTAATAAACTTGACCAAGGACATTCTTAGGAAATAAAAGATCTTTAAATTAACAGAATTTTAAAATATGCCTAATCATACTCCCAAGGTAATGTTCATTATTATAAATTAGTTATTATAAACAAATTTTATAAATTAAATTGGTTATTATAAACTACTTGCATTGGCTTGCAAATTTTATGATGCATCAGAATTACAGATTGCTGGACTTTTTAGGTACTGACTCCCTGGTGATTCTGAGCTAACAAAGGTGGAATCAATGTGAATCACTGCTAACAAATGTTGTCTGCTCTTTTAAAATTGGCATTCTAACTTGAGGAAGTTATTTTAGTTCCAGATATAAGGTCAATGCTCCAAACAACTTTGTTCTACTACTATAATCATTATTTAAAGAGAAACAAGGCTATTCAAGTTTTTTTTTTCTCTCTCTTTTTTAAACATGCTTATTATAGAACTTCCTCATGGTTATAGTTTTGTTTATTGAATAATGGTAGTACACATTAAGAGTAAAATAAAGGTATAATCATTAGGTCAAGGCAAATGATACAAGTAAATCAGGATTACCACTAACATACTCTAGTATTTCCCATGAATTCCACACATTTAATCACTGTATAGCATGATGTACTTTGTTCTGAGAAAGTTTAACTTTTTTACAGAAGTAATTCTAAACTGTGTTTTGAAGTTCTGGATGTAATACCTTGATAAACGCTCACACTTCTGTCGACGACTGGTGTAGTAGTTCTGAATTACCGGGTAGTTGTAGCATAACCTTGACAACTGCACAGCATCATCTGGATTTTTTTTAAAGTTGGGGGGGAAAAAAATCTAGTAACTTTTCCAGAATATCTCAACAATACTTGAAGTTATATACATTGGCATTATGCTATAATTTTATTATACTGCTTAAAACTGCAGGCTTCCTACATTTAAGTAGTAATACAAGGATGCTACACATTCTTTTATTTTATAGATACACAAGTGAGAAAACAATGTCTCATGAAAGTTTACAATAACAGGGATGTTGGCTGGTTTAAAACCCTGCAAACTGTTCTAAATAATTTTACTCCCTAGGTACAAACAAAAATTTAAAAATCTAAAAGAATTAAGAAAACCCAAGATTAACAGAAATTGTGTGCAGTAGCAGAAGCCCTTCTAAATAAAATCTGATGTGCTTACTGGAAATGCAAGCAATTGAAGGTTTAAAAGTGCATTCTATACAATGAATAGAAAAAGTTAATACTGAGAATTCTCTAATTTTTGGTACTGGCATGAATTATTACACAAAAGGGAGTATTTAACTCTTGGCAAATATTAGTTAGCAATCATATTGAAAAGAACACTAAATGAAGAGACCAGCAAATTAGGTTATAAAACCATAGTTCCATGAATCTAAATTATAGTTAGTGTTATTGTTGTTATTATTTGGTAGCGGGAATTCAACTGGGGCGGGGCAGGGGGGGCTCAACCTCTGAGGCTCATCCCTAGTCCTTTTTAAAATTTTATTTAGAGAAAGGGTCTTGATAATATACTTAGGCCTCCCAAAGATGCTGAGGCTGGCTTTGAACTCGTAATCCTCATGCCTCAGCATTCCCAGCTGTTGGGCTACAGACATGTGCCACTGCACCCAGACGCTAGTGGTATATTGAACCCATTTTCGAGCCTAGTTTTCTCAAATTTGCTTTCCTTTTAAAAATGTTATTCAATCCAATGAACACATATAGAGCCTATGTATCAGGTTTCAGGCTGAGGCACTAAAGATACAAAGTAAGAAGAATGTAAGAAAAGAAAATGTAAGTGATGTAGAACAAAGTAAGACTGAAACATAGAGAACAATAAAATTATACAGAATGTTTCAATTAATATTAGATTAAGTAAATATTTTACCTAAGCCTTCTGGTAAAAGCCCAGAATGGGAAAACCAAAGAACCATTTGTACATATTGACAGATGAGCTGGGCAACCATATGTTTATTCCTTAAGTCCACCATTCCTGTAAAGAAAAGTTCACATGGATTGTTTAATTTTCAATTTATTAACCACAAATGAAAAACTGTAAATCTCCAAAATGCTAAAATAATAAAACCCCATTGACTAATGAAGACATTTTGTGTAAACTAACATTTTATCATCAATAAAGGTTCAAATCAGGTCTTAAAATGAAACTGGCCTTTTTTTGTTTTAAAATGGCAAAAACTGGAAAAAAAAATTATTGTCACCTCTTTGAATAAAAATCTATGTGTAGGGCTGGGGATATAGCTCAGTTGGTAGAGTGCTTGCCTTGCAAGCACAAGGCCCTGGGTTCAATCCCCAGCACCGCGCATCTATGCGTAAATGGAAGCTCTCCTGGAAGTATACTACCTTGACCATCACATCTTTTAACTCCAGAATTTCCTAAGCTTGTTTTAGTACTGGCTTATGGTACATTTAATAAGATTTTGCAGTTTTATATAAAAACCATTCCAGCATTTGAGAACTAATGCCCTTTATACAATGATCCACATAGGAAATAAGAACTTTATTCCATCTTTTAAGTAAATTTTAATAATGTACTCACACTTATATAAAAATAAAAAGCATACCTCTCTCAGTGATATCCTGAGCCTCTGTTGCAAAACAGCTTAAGACTGTATTAAGGTTGCTAAGATGCAAATGGCACCGCTGGATAGACTGTATAGTTTGTGGATCAATGAAACGACACGAACCATCAAATAATGGTACACCTTTCAAAAATCAAACACAAGATTAGTTTCCACACAGTAATGAATTAGAATCACAAATGCAAATTTCCTCAAATTTCTATCACTTGAAAGAATTATTCTATCTGAGATTTACAAAGACAAGCTAGAAATGGCAAATATCTTCAAGGAAGATATCTTCAAATATCCTTAAGGAAGCTAGAAGATGTTTTCGATGTAAGACCAGAAAGAGTTGGGTGCAGTGACACATGACTGTAATCCCAGCGACAACAGAGGCAGAGTCAGGAGGACTGTAAATTTGAGCCTAGCCTTAGCAACTTAGCAAGATCCTGTCTTTTTTTTTTTTTTTTTTTTTTTTTGCGGTACTGGGGATTGAACTCAGGGCCTTGTGCTTGCAAGGCAAGCACTCTACCAGCTGAGCTATCTCCCCAGCCCAGGATCTTGTCCTAATATAAAATATTTTTTAGAAAAGGGCTCTGGACCTAGTTCAGTTGTAGAGCACCCAGTACTGGGAGAAAACAAAAAAAATCAGCAAGAGTCAATGAGAATTTGAACTCAAATAATATCAATGTAGAGTTTATCTTCATATATATCACGAGATGAGGATTTGCAAATTAATGACCAAATTAATCAAATTAATATTTAATATGAGGGGCTGGAGTTGTGGCTCAATGGTAGAGCACTTGCCTAGCATGTGTGAGGCACTGGGTTTGATTCTCAGCACCACACATAAATAAATGGAATAAAATAAATGTCCATCAACATCTAAGAAATATTTTTTTAAAAATTTAATATGCCTGGTCTGGATATATTTTAATTCTAAAATCCTTCAAATCAAATCTAATTTTCTTTGCTTCCAATACACTTAAAAAAACATCATGCTCTGTAGTTTAATTCTTAGAATCCACTAACTAGCAGAGAAGTTTAAGTTTTCAATAAGAAATGAATTACCCAATTCAACCCTGAAATACTACACTATACTCAGACTTAATAGTTGTACAGTTTGTAAACTGAGTTATTTTTCCTTTTCTTAAAACAAAATATAATAAGCTCTGACAAACATTTTCCTCTTAAAGAAGTAAATACATTTTTATACTGATCTGAATTTTCAGGCACTCTTCCATACACACAGTATTAACTGGTCACTAAAATGTTTAAAATTGATTTAAGTTATACTCCACATACATATATGTCAAAATACACTCTACTGTTATGTATACCTAAAGAAATTTTTTAAAATAAAAAATATTTAAAATTTTGTTCATATTCATAGTTTCATAAACAGTCTAAGAATACTATACAACCAATCTCTCTACATACAGATCAAATACATACATATGTTTACTAGATATTTATCTATGGGGAGGTGATACTAATGGATTAAACCAGTAGGCAAGTGCTCTACCAATGAAATACATCCCGAGCCCTTTTTAATTTTAAGACAGGGACTCACTAACTTGCCCAGGGTGGATTCAAATTTGCTGTTCTCTTAAAGCCTCAACCTCCCAAGTAGCTAGGATTACAGACATGTGACTCTAGGCCCAGCTCATATCAATTTGGGTTGGTTTAAAAATCTTCTACTGAGAATAACTTAAGTTGTGCTAGGCTATTATTTAGAGTGAAATGTCTTTCAAAGTCCATTTGTTCATTCATCATGAAATATAAAAAAATGATCAAAACATGTGACATACATTCTAAAGTAAGCTTAATTTTTTCTTTCGTTTATAGTACAATCCTGTATCTTATAAATTAGTACTTTTTAAAAATGTTTACCTCGCTCATTTTTTTCCTGTGCTGGCAAGCACTATACCACTGAGCCACACTTCCAGTCTAAATTACTAGTACTTTTTAAAATATGTTTTTAGTTGTCGATGGAGCTTTATTTATTGTATTTACTGCAGTGCTGAGAATCGAACCCAGTGCCTCACACATGCAACATGGGAAGCAACCACTAAGCCACAACCCCAGCCCTACTAGTACTTTAAAATTTTTTTTTAGTTGTAGATGGACACAATACCTTTATTTATTTATTTTTACATGGTGCTGAGGAGTCACAACCCCAAACCCTGACTAGTACTTTTAACATGATTTTTGTACTCACTCATCATGATGGACTTTAAATTTCACTGGTTACCTCAAAACTTAGTCAAAGCGTACAACATACTTAAAAACTAATATTATCAAAAAGAAAAGAAAAGTGTGTTGGTAGGGGACAGGGATGTCAGGGATGTTACCTATCACTTTGCTTCGCATATCCATGAATATTTTAAATAAAAAGTGAGGAAGGAAGTACAAGAGTTTCTGAAGTTAACTGGCATATTATTCTCCTTACTCCACGACCAGCATATTTTGTAAATTAAACTCCTATGACCAAAAGTAAGTAATATATAGCTCTAAAATTTTCAATTGTGGCACATCAGCATGTTGTCACAATCTATTGTAAAAATCATTTTTCAACAGGGCGTAGTAATGTGCACCTGTAGTCCCAGGTTGAGGTGGCAGGATCACTAGAGCCCAAATGTTCCAACAGTCCAGCCTAGGCAACCCAACAAAATTCTATCTCAAAAACTTAAAAATTTTATTAACTTAAAAATAGAAAATATTCTGGAATTAGGAAGAGGGGTACACGTGTGAATTTTTACTTCCTGAGCTTCTCAAACCCTCACTCATTTGCTAATCCCGAAGATGAAAAACACTCTTCTGAAAGTATTCAGTCACCCTACACTGTCATTAATAGGGACAAATTAAAATGAATAAATAAATAAAAATCAATGGATCCCATTATAGCAAATCCTACTGATGTTGACATGGCATTTATCTAGAATACTCTGCCATCAGGTTTGGTGCATTTTTTGACCAGCGGGAACTGAGTTCTTTTACAAACTGCCAACTCAGGATCAACAACTGCATTATGTAATCTGAGTACCTGCCCTGCCCCCAGATAAAATGCTAGAGATCTATTTTTGTCATTTTAATATAAAAAAAATGAATATTATCTTTTGCAACTTCTTTACATTTTTAAGAATTTACTTCAATATGATCAAAAATTATTCAACTTAAAACTATTAAATTTTGTCCTAAATCCAGACTTTTACTTACATAGCCTGTCAAATTCCTCTTTAGTGAGAACCACTTTATTCCATGTCCATTCAAGAACAAAGCGCAAATTAGTAGCAGAATTTGGTTGTTCTTATTTATAAGCATGAAAGGAAAAAAAAAATAATCACAAACAGAAAACTAGTTAATGGTCAGCAGAGAAACATGGCGAGTTAACATCCTAATCAAATTCAAAAGTAAACACTGACATTAAAGTTGATAATCGGATAATTTATCCTGCTCGGTGCATCAATTAAGGAGCACGTTATTTTATCTATTAAATGTTGCCAAAAATGTAAAGCCTTAATCTAACAGAAGAAAGATCAATAAACACCAACTGAAAGGCCAGTCTATAAAATAATAGGCCTACATTTTTTTAAAGATCAAATTACTTTTTTCTTTTAATATTTTTAGTTGTAGATGGACAAAAAACATTTACTTATTTTTATGTGGTTCTGAGGATTGAACCCAGTGTCTCACACATGCTAGGCAAGCACTCTGCCACTGAGCTACAATTCAGCCCTCAAATATCTATGATGGACAAAGATTTAGAAATGGTCTCAGATTAAGGAAAATTAAAAAGACATGAAAAACAGGGCTGGGGATGTAGCTCACTGGTAGAGCACTTGCCTAACAGGCACAAAGCCCTAAATTCAATTCCCAGCACCACAAAGAAATAAAAAGACATGAAAACTAAATACAAAGCATGATTTTAGACTATCCCCCTCACAACTTGCTAAAAAGGACACTATTGAAACCACTGGTAAGATTTCACTTGATATCAATGTTCTTTTTTTAAAATATTGTTTTAGTTGTCAATGACCTTTAATTTATTTATATGTGGTGCTGAGAATCAAACCCAGTGCTTCACATAGGTGGGGAAAACACTCTGCCACTGAGCCATAACCCCAGCCCAATATCAATGTTCTTGATATTTCATAATCACAAAGTGCTTTTCTAAGTGACTGTCTTTATTTTCAGAAGGAAACTAATATTAAAATATGAATTAATAAGCATGATCCCTTATTCTCAAATGGTTCAGAACATAAGATCATACATGATGTGTGTACAAAGTGATATAATTACCCAGAGAATTGAGTGAAAAAGTGAATCCCAAAAAATAACCAGTTGAATGATTCCACTTAAGAAATTTCAATGACAGTATTATACAAATAGAGAATAGATTAGTGGTTGCCAGGGAGTTAGGGATGGGGAAATGGGCGAGGGGAGGGTTAAACATGACATATGTGGTTGTAATATTGTACTAGAGGTTTACCAGACTGCATCAATGGGGAGAGAAAAGTAGAATAAAGGTCCTCATATTATGCCTTACGACTGCATGTGAATCAACAATTATCTCACAACTTAAAAGAAAAAAAAGTGAACTAATAATTGATTTTAAAATAAAAATGTTCTAATAGTTAAAAATCAGAATACTACCTACCTTCAGTTATCCAACTTCTGATACAACCAGTCAAAAGTCCCAGGGAACTTGTTTGAATTGCTGCTGACAATACAGCTTCTAACTGTTCTTCCTAAATCATCAAAGAAAGGGAGGAAGGGGGGGAAGGAAAACCATATGAGATCTCAAGCAGCAAAAGGCTGAAAAATCATTATAACCCTAAGTCAGACAATGACAACTTTTTAATAACTTTTTAAAGAAAAATCCAAGACCACAGTTACTGATTATACATAGTAGTCATCATACTACTTTTATCTGCCTTTAAAAAATTATCTAATAGAAATTTATTACAATAAAAAGCTAATAACATGTAATCAACATAAAGAAATTATATAGTTAAAGATCATCTCACTTGACTTAAACTGGAGGGCTGAGTATCAACAAGCCTTGGTGACAGAAATCCAGCTATAAGACACCGATTATAACCATCAGGAATGACTTCATTGAGGGACTGTCCTGATTTCTTTAAGAAAGTCAAAGTCTGTAATAGATAAATTAATAAGACATCAATCAATACTCAATTCATCAACTTTAAGAATAAATTAATTACTCTATAATTAAACCCAAGTAAAACTAAAAAATATGTAATGGAATTTATGAAAGACTAGATTGCTGGAACAAGGAAATGGGTTCTTTAACTCAACAATGCCTATTAGCTGTTAATGAACTGATAAGTATTTTAGATGGCTTACTTTGTGTTTGCATGATGCTGGGGTTGAGCACTCCACCAACTGAATTACATCCTCAGCCCAGCTTACATATTTTTATGAAAGGTAACCGTGTTAATCTTATCTAAAGCTGGAAGGTTTAGTAACAGATCAATAAACTTGATGCACATACAAAAGATTATTCCTGTGTCTCAAATGAAAGACACCTAATATGAAGTATATGGTATTTATTCACATTTGAATGATTATCAATTAAAAGAACTGTTTGTTTCCTTGGAAAAGTATTTTTCTACACATTATTTATATAAATATGGGTTGTTTTTAGCTTCTTTCTCAAAAGAACCAAGAGGAAGAATTTTAAAAGGGATGCGATAAGACACTGGCCTAGTCATTCTTTTCCTTGGTGACTGAGTAGCTAACGTCCACAAAAAGTTACTGAAAGCATCCCAATGCCTTCCTCTGGAAGGCTGTCATTAGTAATTCATGCCACTTCATAAACTTAGTAGAAACTATCATTTCAGATGAAGTAATAGTTTATAAAATTAACACTCAAGTTTAAAACCATGAATCCCCCGTATTCTAAGATAGGATCTCAGTTCAATTAAGAAAGTCTATGTTACTAGTTGTTACTTACCTCCTTCTGAAAGCCAGTACAGGATATGTGAACAATTCCTGAGTTTAATAAACAAGTGGCATCTTAAAAAAAAAAAAAGATTAAAAAAAAAACCTACTTAGCAATCAAACTGTCATATAAATTTTTTAAGTAAACTTTTTCAGGTATTTCCATCATGAAAATAACAAACTTTATCACCATAAAATAATTCATCTTTTCTAGCAAATTCAAAATAGTAATTATTTATAAACATAAGTATTAAATTTCTCATATACATTGATCAAGTTAAACCCTTAAATTATCCATGTTAAAAAGTGAGATATGAACAGATTATCAATAGTCTCTTTATAATGTATACTCACATACATCTGCATAGTTTCTCAAAGGTGAAATTAAGAAAATACATACCAAAATTAAAAGTACTTGGGTTAAAATACTGCTCAGGAGGTGGATAAGAAGGAGGAATGCCTCGACTTAAACTTCTCTCATGTACTAATATATCCAAAATGTTATGTGGAGAAGTACTATTTACAACGGAATCCAATGACCACAATGCAAAATAAGAACAATTATGTAGATATTCTCCCGATCTAAAAGAAAATTTAAAAATCATTAAATTATTGACTAGTTACACAAATACCCAAGAAAGAAAAGGAAAAAAAAAAAAATCATACCTTAATGAATCTGGCATTTGTGCATGATACCAACGATTTATGTCAAAAAGTCCCAAATATATAGATGGCCTTTCCTGTCCATATATATTCACTTGCCAGGTAAAGACTGAAACACTAGTGTCAGGAGATAGAGCTGAAAGAAAAAAAAAAAAATTCTCCCTCTAAAAACAAAATAATCTCAAAGTAAAATCATCCCAATAAAATTACGACAAGATTTTTCATCAATAAAAGTTTGATTTACATTCCATTAGATTTGTGAAAATGTATTTCTATCATCTATGTGTAAGAAGAGATCTATTCATTTATATCTTGACTGTTTTTCAGGGCATTATTAAAAAGTTCTCATCAGAAAAGTTCCATCCCAACTTCTTTTCAGTTAATATTTTAGCAACTACTTTTAAGATACTAGAAATACAAAGTAGAAAATTATTTCAATGACCATCCAAGGATGTACATACATAGTTAGTAAAGAGAAGTTAATTCGCTACCTAAAATTGGTGCTCTTTGGGCATCAAGGATTAATTCTTCAGAGGAATACTGGCTGAGGGGGAAAAAAAGATGAGTACCTAGACAGTGGCTGTGGAATTGCAACAGAGTAAGGAGGCATCAAAAGAGGAAAGTAAAAATCTGAGACACTACTAATGGGAAATAGAAAAGGGAAGATGGAAATGGGGAAAAAGAGAGTGCCTGGTAAATTCTGTTTTGGGAATGTTTAACTGGACCTGAAAGCCAGATAACAAATACTGATATGAGAACTAGGTCAGAAGGCATCTCTGGGATGAATAAGCTCACTATGAGAAAGTCTCACTAATCACACACATAGAATGAGGTCCCTGAGCATTCCCAGAACTGAATGTGGATCTTATTTAATGTTCACGATGACACTTTATAACTACTTACAAATAGGGAAACAGGGTTTTCAAACTGATGGGAATGGACTATAAATCAATGCTAAAATAAAAACTCTATGCAACTTTACTACATAAGGATATTTTGAGTCACATATAAAATTAAAAAATAGAGGCAATTATTTAGAGACTACACTAATGAGGACTAGAGGTAATTTCTGGTTTGAAATTCGATGTAACATACATACAAGAGTTCCCTCATTAGTCTTATCTATTCAATTCTTCAGTTCTACGTAGCAATTTGGAGGCAAGAAAGAAAATACATAGTATATCTCACACAGTCTTGAATAAATTCCATAATTAGTATTCTAATTTTTTAACTGCCAGGAGTATGACAGAAGCCAATAAACATAAATTTTACATCACAATTAATCTTAAATCTAGACTTTGGGTGCTACAGAGTACTTTTAACCAACCTTCACTCATGTTTTCTTCCCTGTCACCATGAGATCGAAATTTCTCTATACTCTGGCACCCCAACAATTTGGTATTACTAGTATGTCCTCTCAAAGGAAATATTCCACCTGCCAGGTCCAGTGTATATCGTTCTTCACAGTACTCTAACCCCTGTAACACAAGGGTACACAAATCTTAATAAGGTTCTAAAGCAAAGGTTACTGTAAAATTAAACATTACCTAAAATTTAAAGATTTTTTCACATAATACAATGAAAACCCAAAAACTAAAACTGAAGAGAACAAGTTATTGAAAAAAATTCTAAAATTTTGTATACTACAAAACATAAACAACTAGATTTATACCAGGCATGGTGGCAATCACCTGTAATCCAGAGGCTCGGGAGGGTGAGGCAGGAGGATCACAATTTCAAAGCCATCAACTTCGTGAAGCACTTAGCAACTCAGTGAGACCCTATCTCTAATAAAATATTTTTTAAAAAAGGGCTGGGGATGTGGCTCAGTGATTGAACACCTCTGGGTTCAACCCTCAGTCTCCCCGCCAAAACAAACAAACAAAAAACTAAGATTTAAAAACTCAAAAAATGATTACTAATAAATCTTCTAAAGTGGTATTAATTATAGGAAGCTTCATGCTCTATCAATTGGAATATAAAGTGGAATAACTATCAAAAGTATACATGCACTCCCTACCACACCACACAGGGATTAATTAATCTCCAGCACCATACACATACAAATTATATTCATATGCACACACACCAGCAAATCTATTTGTTTTCTCACTGAAATTCTTGCTCTAGAATAATTCTTAAACCTTTTTTGCTTATCAGTTCTTTTAATAATCAGATAGAAAACTGAGATTTTCCTTAGAAAAATATGTATTATCATAAGAATGCCACACATAATTCAGGTACTATATCAATTTCCTAAAACTCATCGATATGCCCCTTAAATAAGTTAGGGAAGCTTGTTCTAGAGGGTTGGCAAAATACTTACATAAGCAGCACCCACAATTTTGTCAGGAATGCAGCCAGAAAAACATGTAGTAATCTGAGAATCTAGATGTGTATACCATATTATAAGATCACCTCACATGTACTGCTTGATATGTTAGAGCAAAAAAGATACAATTATTTTTCCTGAGTACTAATTAGGCCTCAAACTGAAGTCTAACCCAGTTCCCTCATTTTAGAGGAAAATGATAAGAGGGCTACCTTCATAAAAAGGGGTAAAATAGATTAGAGATCTTAAAAGGCCATTAATCTAATACTTTTTTCACTATATTGCAAATACAATAATAACTTGAATACAAGAGTAACTTTTCAATATCTTAAAACAAAGGCACTTAAATTGGGGAAATAAAGAACAAAATTGTAATGTTCTGATTGCCATTTACCTCATATAAGGTTTGTCCTGATGCCAAACATTTTCTATCACCAAAAGCCAGCTGAAGCAGATGCAAACTCAAAACATCCCCTTCACTAAAAGAAACAGAAATTAATTCAGGAGACAAACTAAATATCCCTGGTCCCCGCCCCCACCCCCCCCCCCAAAAAGCAAACAACTTCTAAATATTTTGTGAAAACATTTACCATCTCTTATTATCTCAAAAAAAAAATTTTTTTTTGACCTACAACACTGAGTTCATGGGACAAAATTGTCACTGTAAAAAACATATGATTGTTAAAATGTTCCCTTGAAACAGTAATCTATTTTTATTTTATATTGATTCCACTTGATTAGGTTGATATTGTCTGTACACTTTAGGGGATATGTATATTGCAGTTACTATATTCATTCCCAAATGTTCCCCCCAAAAGCTATGTTTTAGTTAAAGACATATGACTCCAAGCACCTCTAAGTACTTGAGAGTTCCAAAGCTCAGCTCCCAGCATTCTTTTTTCTAGCAATTCTTTTACTCTAGTTCTCAATAAACCTGGTTGCTTATCAGAATCAACATAGGGGCTTTGAAAAAAAAAAAATACTAGTGTTTAGGCCTTACCAACAGATTTTAATTAGTCTGAGGTATCCAAATCAAATTTGCTTTCATTATCTGGGCCTACATGACCCTATATGTAAACAAGTTCTACTTGTGTGGCCTCATCTACAGCTACCCTGTGTTCCACTGTTCTGGTAATACTTTACCTTCAGATATTTTATTAAGAAACCTGTAATGTTCATTCCCACGTCTTCTCATTATTCTTGCCATTTTCCTGCCCCAATATCATTTAAATCTCCCTGACTCTATTATTTAAAAATAGTACTTCCCTATACTACACCATATTTTATATTGCTTATCCCAACTTTATTTTTCAGCATTTAACACCATGACCTAAAATAATAGTAAATATGTGTACTAATCTACTTCTTTAATCATCCCTTTTCCTCACTGGGATATAAAGCTCTGGAAGAACAGAAATCTTATGTCTTATGCAATGCTATTTTCCACAGAGAATTACTGGCACATACCAAGATGCTTAATAATTGCAGTAAATGAATAAACACATGACAAATAGCCTCTGAAACCTAAAAAGTCAATAGGATATAGACTGCATACAACCAACATTAAAAGGAGTACCAGTTTTTTGACTCATTTTTCCATTACAAAAAAATAAATGTTAACACCTGTAATCCCAGTGGTTGAGGAGGCTAAGGCAGGAGGATCACAAGTTCAAAGCCAGACTTAGCAACTTGGTAAGGCCCTAAGCAACTTAGCAAGACCCTGTCTTTAAAAAAAATAAAAATTAAAAAAATTAAAAAAAAAAAAAAAAAAAAAAAAGGCCACTGATGGGGCTGGGGTTATAGCTCAGTGGTAGAGTGCTTGCCTAGCATGTACGAGGCACTGAGTTCAATCCTAACCACCACATAAAAATAAATACATATATAAATAAAGGGTTTTTTTTGTTGTTTTTTTGTTTAAAGTCACTGATTTGGCTCAGTGGTTAGGCACCCCTGGGTATTCAATCCCTCATACCAAAAAAAAAAATAAACAAAAAACTAGATGTAGCTTTGTGTGTGTGTGTGTGTGTAGAGCTGGGGACTAAACCCAGGGCCTTTCACATGTGAGGCAAGCACTCTACCAACCGAGTTATATCCCTAGCCCTAGATGTAGCTTTTATAATCAATGAATACATTTCACAATGGTAACAATTTAAGATCTATAATCATAATTTTATGGTGATATATTCATCCATAGGAACTCTTCCTTTTATTTTGTTCAAGTGATTACTCTGATGGAGAAAATAAACTAATTTTATATTTATATCTTAATCTAGTTAAAATACCAATAAAGTGCTGGAAAAGTCAATGTCCAGGGAGCGAACAGACACTGTTAAGTATATACTTTGGTACGATAAGAGATTACTTTGGTCTAACAATGATTTAAAGCAGGATTCCTAGTTGGGGATGTAGTGCAGTAGTAAAGGGCTTGCCTAGTATATGGGAGGCCCTGGGTTTGATGCCTTGCAAAACAAGCACAAACACACACACAATTCTTGACATGTGGTCCCATGGGCAGTTGTGACCTCCCATAAATTGTATAATGATTATATTTATATCTACACACGAACATAAATATACATATTAGTACAATGTAATATAATAAACCACATTCTTCAATCTTCAGCATTGCCTATAAATAAATAAAATAAAAGATCCATTGGCAACTAAAAACTATTTTTTAAAAAGTCATTTAGGAATAAATAATCTAATTATAAATGAAATCAAACTTGTCCTATTAAAAGACAAAAAGTGCTAGAAAGTAGCTTCATTAGAGAGGCCAGGCATGGTGACACATGCCTATAATCCCAGCCACTCAGAAGGCTGAGGCAGGAGGATTGCAAGTTCAACACTGTGCAACTTGTAGAGACCCTCTTTTGAAATTTAAAAAAGGGCTAGGCACATACTTCAGTGGCAGAATACTTGCCTAGCATGCAAAAGCTCTTGGGTTCAATTCTCAGAAATGGAAAATTAAACTAACAGTTCTTGGAGAACTGTTCCCATGTGTTGTTTACTTGTGATGTGGTATAATCAAGTGAATACTGGCCATCGCCGTAAGAAAAAATGAAAAATGCTATCCTATTTTTTTTAATTTGTCCTTTTTAGGTATGCATGAGAGTAAAATGTACTTTGACATACATGGAGTAAAACTTATTCTAATTAGGATCCCATTCTTGCATTGTACATGATGTGCAGTTTCACTGATTGTGAATTCATACATGTTCAATTCATTCTGTTTTCCAATTCCCATCCTCTATCCAATGAATTTATATCCTCTCCTCCCCCTTATTGTGTATTAGTATCCACATATCAGAGAGAACATTCAGTCTTTGGTTTTGGGGTACTGGCTTTCACTTAGCATGATAGGATTCAGTTTAATTCATTTACTGGCAAATGCCATAATTTCATTCTTCTTCATGGCTGAGTAACATTCCATTGTGTATTTAAACGTTTTCTTTATCCATTCATTTGCGGAAGGACACCTAGGTTTGTTTCATAGCTTAGCTTTTGTGAATTGAGCCACACTAATGTGGCTGTGTCACTGTAATATGCTGATTTTAATTCCTTTCACCCTGCCTATATTTAAAATGGTGACTCATTCATGCTTTCAATGGATATATAGTTCTAAAACAATCTCAAAATCATACTTCACACAGATTTCAGAAAAAAATTAGAAGTTCAGATAATAATTTTAAGGACAAAGTGGGTTAAATCTCCACAAAATCCATGAAATCCAGAGGGGAATGGTAAAATTGAAAGCAATAAATAAATAAATAATAAAAATGGAATGTAGGCTTATTTACCAAATTCCAAAACAATGTAAGAGGGAATTCCTTTTAACTTTAATGTTGGAAATCCAAAAAGTAAAATAATAGATGCAAACAAAAAAATAGGGTAAAACAAAAATCTGAGTGGTGATATCTAACACAAAAACCCAAACTGACCATAGTTCAGGTATTGAAGGGTTGGGTGGACTTGGGGAAGACAAACTACTAAGAACAGGAAGTTAATTAAAATGATAGCAGGCTGGGGATATAGCTCAGTTGGTAGAGTGCCTGCCTCACATGCACAAGGCCCTGGGTTCAATCTCCAGCACCAAAAAAAAAAAAAAAGATAGCAATTATACTACAAACTGTTTCATTATCAAAGAAAGAACTAAACACCAAAGAATGTTTGTACTATTCTAGAACTGGAAATAAATAAGCTTAACCTATTAGAAATTAAATTAAAAGATTTCTACTAGCTAACCACGGAACAAAATTAGAGCGTGCAAGAGACAAGAAAAGATTAACCAAACTAATTATAGGAGCATACTCTAAAAGACAAGTAGAAGGACAAGAGAACAGGGGGTAAATAAAAACAAGAGTCCTCACAACAGAAAGAGGGAAAGGAAGAGATTATAAATGAGAAAGGATATTCTTACAGGTACAAGGCCAAAAAAATCCGCCCAATTTAACAAGAAATTATCTACTTATCTGTATTGGCTTACTATTTGGAATAACATTTGATCAAATTAACACAACTTCTTCTTACTGCTATTCAACAATTAACATTTAAAATAATTTTAACTACCATACTTTTACTAAAAGAAATAACATAGCAAAGTTTTCCAAAAAGAGATAATCCATTCTATTTTTGACAAATGTTTTTAAAAACCACAGGTATCACACTAACCTATCTTGTGTAGACTGAACAGCCCACAGGTAACAGCAATTACGAGGATCATTCTCAGGTTCTTGAAAAGTAATGGCATATACAGGAATTCTTCCACCTTCCAACTGAGTATAATACCTAAAACAGACAAAAGGTACATTGCTTATATTTTAAGTTATAGTTTTTAGAAAAGGAAAAAAATTCCTCACATAAAAACTTGGGCTAAGCAATCACTATTTATGTGATTTCCAAAATTAAGTAATATGGGAAGCATGGCTATGCTTGTCTTATCTTCAAAAATACACAAAGTACAAACATCAACATTATGGCCACCCAGTCAAGCTTGGCGTAACACATCTGTAATTACAGCAACTTTCGGGGGTGAGGCAGGAGGATTTCAAGTTCTAGGCCAGTTTGGGCAACATAGTGAGACCTTGTCTCAAAAAAATAAAGTCTGGGAATGTAGCTCAGTGGTACAGCACCCTGGGTTCAATTCCCAGTATTGCCTCAAACATTCACCCCCCGCAAAAAAAAGAGCTTAATTAGCCAAGGGATTTGTAAAAGCCAGGTTTTCTTGGTACTGTTTTAGAAGCAATTTCAAAACACAAGTTGATAAAAGGACAAAACTCTTAACAAAGATTTAAAAGATCTATAATGCCTACCTGCTACCTCCCTTAATATTACAAGCAATTTTAACTCCAAAGATAAAAAGTTTCAAATAAATTATACTTTGGGGATTTTTTGATGCCATAAAAATTTTAAGACAGGTATTTTATAACTTTGATTTTGGGTGGGGAGGGCACCACTGGGATTCAACAGGGGCCTCACACAAGCTGGGCAAGTGCTCAACCAATGTGCTACACCCCCAGTCCTAAGAAATGCACTTTTGAAAAATTCATAGTACACAAATACATAGTTTACGCATATAGTCAAACTTTTTACTAGCAAAAGAAACACCAGTAACTGTACTGCTTTTTAAATGCTGCAAAAAACAAGTCATGTGTCAAATCATTCCCTATCTAACTGTAATTTAATGCAATGAAAAATTATTCATTATCACTCATTCACTTTTCTCATGCTTATCTTTCAAATACTAATTGAATACAAAGTATATACAAAAAGAAACTACTAAGGCATGTAAGGAAAAAAAAGTTATACTTACTCTCTTTTCATACTTTTCATATTCCAAAGTGCAAGATAGCCATCAGAAAAACCTACAGCAAGATGATTTGTCCTGCTAATGTAGGTAAGAGTAGAAACAGCTGTTCCAGATGGGCTTACTAACTGGAAACACAGATGACGTCCTTCTCTCATCACACTTTCTCTGATATGTGGTACTTCAGCTGGGATACCAGTAATAACTTCGAGGTCTAAAACCAAAAATAAGAACAATTAAAGATTAATCCAGGCATAGTGGTAGCTCATATCTGTAATGCCAGTGACCCAGGAAGGTGAGGCAGGAGGATCACAAGCTCTAGGCCAACCTGAGTTAAACTCCCCTGGGTTCAGTCGTTTGTATCAAGAAAATAAAAAATGAAACAGCACAAAAGCAAACACATGAGTCACCTAGCATCAACTGAATTAATTAAATGGAGTCAATTAAAATAAGAAGATGACAAATCATGCTGAACTAGAAAATAGCCACCTTTATCTATTTAAATGTTGAAATTCTAAAATACATTTGTGTAATTTAAAAAAATACATCTAAAATACTTTCAATGTCCTTAACAATCATAAAGTTCATTATTTTTTTATTCAAATTTAGAACTACATCTTCTGTACTTTCCTTGAAGGATTTTCTTTGAAGGATTCCTATGTAGGATAAGCCCAGCTCATCCTATGTCAGAAATCTAAAGAAGTTATCAAAGACTAAAGGGTCAGATAATATAAAGGGGTACCCATGAGCCCAGACAGTACATCTGAGTGCTGAAAACAAACATTAAGTATCTTTTATCTCATGAGTTCATAATGATACTTATTAAAAAAAAAAAGGGGGGGGGGAGGAGGTGAAGAGGAAACCCACCCTGTCCACCTACAAAAGACCTTAGTGAACCATCAGAAGTAAATGGAGAACAACTTCTTATTCTGAAAATTAATAAGCAGTAAACATTTATCCTGCCTTTTCTGTATAAATTCTATTTCTGGGTAGCTTAACAGCACTAGTTAATGAGAAAATTCCTCTTCAGAATAGTGAAATTTAAAAACCATCAATTTGCAAAAAGTAAACAATTTTGCAGATGCAAATCAAATAATAACAATTTTGATTAAAGAAACAGTCAATTTAAACTAGGATTTTTCAAACCTGGCACCATGGACATTTAGGGTCAGATATTTGATATGGAGGTGTTCTGGTGCCTATAGGATGTAAACTGGCATCTCTGGTCTCTATGGTAGTAGCCAAAAGCACCATCTTATTCTAGTAATAACAACCAAAAAAGGTCTCCTGACAAATATCTCCTAGAGGACAAAACTCACCCTGGTTGAAAACTACTGATTGAAAAATTATACACCTCCAGAGTATCCTGACCAAAATCTCAAACCACAATTTTCAATCAAAGCATATTTATATTTACAAAAAACACAAAACAGAAATGATGCCACATGAAACCACACAATTCCAAAATGAGGAACATCCTACAAATAATTAACTTCTTCATTAAGTCAGTGACATTAAAAAATAAATAAAAACAGCATAGAAAGAGGATTTCTGTGCATTCAAAAACCCTGAAAGCCTAAGTGTCCAATGTAATTAATGTATAAACCTTGTTTAAATTCAGGTTCAAACAATCCAAATATAAAAAGATGTTTTAGATAATCACAGCAATATGATTACAGATTGAAGAGTAGTCTATACCGAAGAATTTTTTGTGTGGTGTTGCTGGGGATCAAACCAGGGTCTTTGAACACGCTAGGAGAGTCCTCACTACAAGCTACATCCCTGAGGCCCCTGAAGAATTGTTATTAGAAATGGTAATAGCATTTTAATTATATGTCAAAGTAACCATATTTGCTATAAAATAACACAGAAGGAAAAGGAAATGAAAGAAAATAAACACATGGTAAAATCTGAAAGTTAGCTGAGCTGGGCATGGTGGTGCATGCCTGTAATCCTAGTGACTAAGGAGGCTGAGGCAGGAGGGATTCACAAGTTTGAGGCCACCCTTACCAACTTAGCAAGACCCCTAACTTAGTGACACCCTGTCTCAGTGGTAGACCTTAGCACACTCAAGACCCTGGGCTGAAACTCCAGTACAACAAAAAAATTTTTAAAAATAAAAGTAAAGAACCTCAAAGTCAAAACCAAATGGTTCTTTCAGGAAAGCTTAAAGAACACACACTGTTTACATTCAGGTTTGTTCTTACTCACTACAGATACCAATCAAGTAAGAATCTCATATTTAAAAAAAAACTAAAGGCACTTAAAAAAGAATAATTTATAAATATAAGCATTTAAAGGAGAAAATTTGTCTCTCCTCACTTTCACTGAATTTGAATAGCAATAGTTCTATTTTAAAATGTTATTTTGTGAGGAAATTTTCAATTGATCTATAATTTTCTATGAAATACACTTCAACAGAATAGAGTAACTCACACAAAAGTTCTACAGTGCCTAGATGCACAGAATAAAAACAAGACAGATATATAGATAATTTCCTTCCTTCCTCCTCCAGCCTTCCCCCCCCTTCCTCCATTCCTATGGTACTGAGGACTAAACCCTGGGACACTCTACCACTGAGCTACATCCCCAGTTCTTATTTTTTGTGACAGGTCTCTATAAATTGTCAAGGCGGCCCTTGAACTTGTAATCCTCCTTCCTCAGTCTCCTGAACTGCTGGGATTATAGTTGTATCCCACAAAGCCAGACTCACTTAAGCAATTTTTCTATAAAAAAATTTGGGGTCATTTTAAATAACCAAATCCATTGCATCAGAACATTCAGGTGTTCAACTTCTGGTTTCAAGTAATGAATGATTACCTAATGCCTCTACTTCACTCTGACTGCACGACACGTCATCCAAACACAGGTCAATAAGAAGAATGTGTCCAATATCAGTTACCACCGCTGCCACACCAAAAAGCCATCGCAGACTTGGATGTAAATGCTGAGAGCTTGCACTGGCTCCACCATGATTAATTATAGGTTCAATAGCTGTTACCTAGAAAGCAGAATATATGACTGGCTTTCCTTTGACAAAAGAAGAAAACACAACCAACAGCAAAACAAAATTTGGAGTTAAAGCAGATTATTGGTTTACTACAAATTTAAACATCATCAAATAAAGAATCATAAATTTGCAAGTGGTATTTGTGAATCCAAGTAACAACAAAATCTTCGGATATATTAGGAATTACACTATTTAAAAATATTAAAATCATGAAGCTGAATAACTGATGTTTACAAAGAGGTTATTTATGTGCCAGACATTGTGCTAATTGGCTCATTTAAAATTCACAATAATCCTTTGATACTGACCTATATGTAATTATCTGTTTAAAGATGAAGTAACTACAGTTTGCTTAACCAACTTATAAAACATTTTATCTAAGTTACATAAGCCATAAAATCATTACGCATAACTCAAATTGTTCTCAGCTGGGTGGAGTGGTGCACACCTGTAATCCCAATGACTCAGGAAGCTGAGGCAGGAGGATCCCAAGTTCAAAGCCAGCTCAGCAACTCAGTAAGGCCCTGAGCAACTTAGCAAGACCCTATTTCTAAACAAAATATAAAAAATAAAGGACTGAGGATGTGGCTTAGTAGTTTAATGCCCCTGGGTTCAATCCCCAGTAACAACAACAGCAATAAAAAACACTCAAAATTATTCTCACTTTAAAGCTTTTCATCAGCCATTCTAGGATGATACAGTTTTTCTCTTAGTAAAAACAATGCCTAGCTCACATGAGGTTCTGGGTTCAATCTCC
Organism: Sciurus carolinensis; assembly: GCF_902686445.1. Taxonomy (NCBI): domain Eukaryota; kingdom Metazoa; phylum Chordata; class Mammalia; order Rodentia; family Sciuridae; genus Sciurus; species Sciurus carolinensis. The sequence goes on from NC_062224.1 coordinate 60,884,802, forward strand.
AGAACCAGAAAAAAAAAAAAGAAAGAAAGAAAGAAAGAAAGAAAGAAAAGTAATAACAAATCATTCCAGAAAATTTTACTGTCTATTCTTAAACGATTTTAAGTCCTGTTTAGACTAAAGACAGACAGCTTTCTCTAAATGGGTTATAGTCTAACAGACCTCATACAAAGCTTTGGCACTGACTAGATTACTGACACGATTTCAATTATTTGAGAAACTTTTGCCTAAGCTACTTTATGGAGTCATATTTTTCTCCCCTTCATCTCATGAGTCAAAATTTCAGATTTTGTACTTAAATGCCATCCGTTTGCTATATTGCCCAGACTGGCCTCAAACAATCCTGCCTCAGTCTTCCAAATAGCTGGGAATACAGCAATCTGCCACCACAGTCAGCTTATATTTTATATGTAACTTTCCTATTACTTCACAAAACTAATTACTGGATGATATATGATGATTAAGTGATTATTTCTATTCTACTGATGAATGTCCTAGAGAAAGAAAATTTGTTATCAGTGGTTTATGTGTTAATTTAAAAGTATTTTTCAGGCTGTAATTTATTTTTATGACAAAAACCTGGTTGTCTCTATCATTAGTACACAAATCATAACAAATTCTGAAAGCTGTAATCTCATGAATTTTCTAATTAATGTAATGATATCTATAAATATTGAAATATCTTGTTTCCATCATACCAGAGGAATGCACACAGATTGCATTTCTCATACAAATACTGTACTGAAGTGATTATCAGCGCTACCTTATTTTAGAAGAGGCAATTATAAACATTTAGGAGATATTATACCCTAGCCAAACTTCCTTTGACTATGTATCTATCATTAACCCCACATCTTTTCTTTCTCCTACAGTCCCTCCTTCTTATGATATTAATCATCTACTCAAATGAACAACCAAGAACTTATTAATTCTTGTTCCTTCTCAATTACTCTCAAATGGTCAATGAGTCCTATCCATTTTACCTTCTGAATATATTTTCAACCTGTCCCTTACTCCTACAATACTGTCATTTCCGTGATTCAGTTCATCATTAGTGACCTGAACTAGAAGTGTCCTTATTTCTTTTCTCATAATTCCATTCCTGACCCAATCCAAGGAACTTTTTACATGAGAGTTCTGCTTAAAACATAAAAATAAATCATCAGGCATTACAAGGCCCCTAATTATAAACCAGATCATTCAAAATATCAATCCCCAAACCACTGCACTCTTCTATGATTTTATATTTGTATATGTGTTTGTGTATTTATATTTTCTCGCCAGGTATACAGAAAAAAGCCGCAATAAATCTGAAGAAACAACTCAGAATTTAAACTACTTCTATAGGTACTACAGGGTAAGACTGTTAGTTTATGGAAGGTATAAATGTATCAGAATTAATAAATGGTGATTATAAATGAAGCTATTATTTACATATAATATTAAAATTCTAAACAACAGTGAAGACATGTTTTTTCCACACTGCACCAAGGTTATAGTATCAATTTAGAAAGAAAAACACTTAAAAACCTTACAATTAAACATACTTTCAGAGGCTGGGGTTGTGGCACATGCCCCACTTGCCTAGCATGTGTGAGGCACTGGGTTTGATCCTCAGCACCATATAAAATAAATAAATGAAATAAAGATATTGTGTCTATTTACAACTAAAAAATAAATATTAAAGAAAAAACATACTTTTAGAAATATTGAGGGCCCTCATAGAACACAACGGGAGATAAGAACAAGACACAAATGATACTTTTCACATAAACAAGTGTTAACACTATCATTTATTAACTTTTTACATCAGAATTTCCTAATTCTTAAGAATAGGAAGTTATATTTAAATGTTAAGTTCCTTTGATAATAAGAGCATCTTAAACTTTTATTTTGAATTAAACACATTAACATAAAAGTACACTGGCTGTAAGTGTACAGGAGCAATGAATTTTCTCAAAGTAAACACAGGCCTGTAAACACTGTTTTGAAAACAGAATATCCAAGTATCTTAAACAGTACCTACCCTTCCAGGAAGAACAACTGCTTTAACCACTCTTGATACACCAAGGTCATAAAGACAAAGAACACTTCCTTCTGCTTCTTCCAGTCCTATCAACAATCCACTTCTCTTCTGCCAAGAGAAGTCTTTAACTGCAAGGACTACAGGAGGCTGCTGATTTACTCCAGTAAATCTATATGCAGACAACCGCTCTCCTGTTATAGAGTTTACTACCTCAAGTTGTGGACCACAAGCCAAGCAAGCAAGTCCATTTTTCCCTAAGGGGGAATAAAAAGCAAAAATATTTCTTATTTTAATACTGTATGCATACAACAAAACTGAAGCAGTTAGCTCTTTTACATACAGATATATAATATGCAGTTCATTACACATTATGAATCATCTCCAAATTGAAACCTAAGCATTTATAAAACAGAATGGTCCTCAAATCAGTAGAATTAAGAATATATGTTGCACTCACATAAATTGAGAAACAATATGGTAGTAAAAAAAGAACAAAACTTTTGAAACATAAAATAAGCAACTATGACTACATTAATAATCATTCAGTAAAGGCACCATGCTCTGTGCTTAAATACATTATTGCATTTATTCTTTATCATAGTTCGATACACAGATAATGCAACTAAAATGTGATGTAGTTTAACTTGTACAAAGTCAGTTACAAGATATTATGGTTCAGAAGTAGATCTCAAGTCTAACTCCAAAACTTGTGTTTTAAGTACTACAAGTTAAAAAATTTAAACTTGGAGCTACGGTAGTTACAAAATATAACAATTCTATCTATGAAGAGTTCACAATCTCAGATAAGACATTACATAACTAGCCTAACAATATAAAATACCAGAATCCCTTCTTGGTGCTGAGGATATAGCTCAGTTGTACAGCATTTGCCTAGCATGCCCAAGGCCCTGAGTTTAATCCCCAGCACCAAACACACACACACACATAAAAAGACAAAAGGAAAGAACAAAACACCCTTCTAGGCCTACTAGTCATGTTTGAATTTTATTTTGTCTACAATGTAACATCACTGTAGGGGGCAGGGTTACCAGGTCAGTTACAATCAGATCTTTTTAAAAAACATTAAAATGGACAAAAAGAGGGAGCACAGAACAGAAGTAGGGAGATGACAATACACTGGTAGGTGGCAATGGACAGAAAAAAGTGGTCTGACTAGAGATTCATCTTAGAGGTAGGACAGGAATTAGCTTGTTGATTAATTAGATATGGAGAGGTGAATAAAACAAGAATCAATCAAGAATGGACCCTGAACTTTCCTTGAATAATTAAATGAATGGCAATAACTTTACACTAAATTTAAGATGTCCATCATGCATCCTAATAGGTAGCTAGATATACATTTTATATAGTAGAGGGATGCTACAAATTTTAATTTAAAAAAATAGCATGCCATAGAGGGGACCCAGAATGCTAGGGTTCAAAGTTCCTTTCTGCTATTTGGTATCTGATTGTCACCTACAATGAAAAATACCTATAGAGAACAGTTTTACCCTACCTTAATGAAAAACTGCTATTGTTATTTGGGTTTTTGGTACTTGGAATTGATTCAAGGGGCACTTTACCACTGAGCTATAACCATAACCCTTTCTTTATTTTGAAACAGGGTCTCACTAACTTGCTGAGGCTGGCCTTGAACTTGGAATCCTCCAAACTTTGGTATGGTTCTTTCCTGTATTACACAATCTAAAGCCTAAATATTAAGATCTTGTTCACATTAGAATTAGGAAATAAATCTTTCTTAAAATTTTTTTTTAGGACCAGGGCTCCACAATCAGATTTTTCCACTCCTAAGACTGTCTGGGTTCTAATCTTCAAACTCACCACCAATAAAACAAAGAACAATTGTTTGTTGAATACAAAGAACAATTGTTGTATATTATTTCTACTTTCAAAATACAAATATTTGATACACAGAAGATATATACAGATTATAGATATATAGATAGATAGGTGGTTTGAGGAAAAATTAACTATAATCCCCCAATAAGATTCACTGCTAATGTGTTCTGAAGAATACAGGTGTTAAATTTGTAGTTATAGGCATTACATAATACTTTAAGCTGGGTGTGGTGGTGCACACCTATAATCCCAGCAACTTGAGAGGCTAAGGCAAGAGGATCCCAAGTTCAAGGCCAGTCTCAGCAATTTAGCAAGCCCCAAGAAACTTAGCAAGACCCCATCTCAAAATAAAAAAAAAATAAATAAAAAGGTCTGGGGATATGGCTCAGTGGTTAAGCACCCTTGGGTTCAATTCATGGTACCAAAAATAAACAAAACAACAAAAAACTTTACTGAGCTCTTTAAAAAATCCCACATTAAAGAAACTATAACATTTATTTATCTTACAGGTCCATCAAATTAGTAAACTTTCAACAACATTATTTTACCTGCAGCAAACCTTCCATGAAGTACAGATTCTAATGTTATTTCATCTTCTCTAAGGGCCTGAATGGTCACTTCTGGGAACTGTAGGAGACCACTAGTCACTTGAGCTGTTAAGTCTCTCATACTTCCACTGCAAATATTTTAAGAAGATAACATTATTATGATATATTTGTACTACTGTATAATATATTTAATTATTTTCAGGCAGGAATATAGCAAGTAAGCAAGTCACCACACCAAGTGAACAAAGTACAACTAAAACCTGGTTATAAAATATATATGTACCTGGGTCTGAGGTGTTCTCTCCTAAGAAAATATTTCCCAAATGGCCTTAGGAAAATAATAATTTATTAAGCCAGATAACCAAAGGATATACATTATTTCCTAGATTCTTTGAAAATTGGCTCAATTTAAATTATTTTGCCCACCCTAGTTTCAAAGAATACATACACACAGGAAAACTCATCTGTTTTAAAAATTATCTCTTTAGTAAAAAGAGAGAAACTCCCTGAAAAATGTCCAAACCCACAAAAATTTGAGAAATTGAATTTGATCTCTTTTACTAGATAGAAAAAAAGTATCTAAAATTATCTTTTGTTTTCCAATATACATGAAGCTAGATTCCCTAGATGACCCCTACCAATGTAAAAAAAAAAAAAAAAAAGTAGAAATATAAAAATATCTTTTTTGAATGATTGTGAATTGGCAGAGCCAAAAATGAAGAGACATGTAAGTTGGGCCTTGGTCTTGAGGACTTGCAACCAAATCTAATTCTGGTAATCATGATCTTCTTTTGAGCACTGCTGAATTCCACACAGGCAGAAGATAAAGTTTAGGATTAACAGAGTTTATGCAAGCTAAGAGGCTCCCCCTCACTTCCACTAAATTCTGCAGGGCTACATATCATCTTTCGTGAAAGAAACATTTACTGCACAGGATAGAGAGTCATAAAACTATTCTGACTTTGGTTCTGAGTCTTAGAAATTTTGTTTCCACACAAATTTTTGACCAGAATCCAACCCATAGTATCCAAAAGTCCTAAATGAAAATGTTATTAAGAAGTAATAAGTCTCAGGGTTGGTAGGACTCCAAGCAACTCACTGAAAATATATATACCTCTCTCTTTTGAAATCTCAAGAAATACTCAAAGATGAAGGTCCAGAGCCAGGCACACTGGTGCATGCTGATAATCCCAGAGACTCAGGAGGCTGATGAGAATCACCAAGGTTGGTCTTAGCAATTTTGTGAGACCCACAGTAATTTAGTGAGACCTTATCTCAATCAATGAATCTATCAACCAACCAATTAATGAACTGGGGATGTACCTCAGTGGTAAAACACTAATGTCCACCAAAACAAAACAAAACAAAACAAAAAAACTATTTGCTCAATAAATACACTATCTACAAAAAAATAATTATATTTCATATTTCAACATATACTAAGCAAACATCTCTACAAAACATTATATATATGATTTTACTTTTCTCTTTTTGGCTAATAAAAAGTCTAAGAATTATGATTTAAATGCAAACTACAATGGACCCTGAAAATGCAATTGTTCCTTTAAACTTTTTTTTTTTTTTTTTGGTACTGGAGATTAAACTCCTGGGCACTTTACCACTGAGCAACATCCCCAGCCCTTGAAATTTTTTTATTTTATTTTATTTTTTTTTTATTTTTTTTTTTAGACAGTCTCACTAAGATGCCCAGGCTGCCTCCACCTTGTGATCCACGTGCAGGCAGCTGGGATTAAAGATACGCACCACTGGGGCTGGGGAGATAGCTCAGTCAGTAGAGTGCTTGCCTTGTAAGCACAAGGGCCTGGGTTCGATCCCCAAAAAGATACACACCACTGCTTCTGGCTTAATTCAAATATTAATCAATTACTGACCATTTTTAAAGCATTGTGTTGGGAAGGGAAGACTGCAAGGGCAGAAAAAAGATCTACTTCCTGACCCACAAGGAGTTTACATTCTACAAGAGGACATATATAATCAAACCATGAAAATAGACCAAAGAAAAGTTCTAATCAAGAAACATATGCTGGAAAATCCCAAGGAAGTGAATTAGAGGAAAAAATAAAATGGAATAAAAGGAAAATGCACAAAGAAAACATGAAAGTTACAGAAGGATTTAAAATATGATAGTTTGGAAAAAGTAATGGCACAAGGTATGCCAAGCTGAAAGAGGAAAGAATACCAAACATTTCTTCCAATGAATGGGCCCAGAATTGGTAATGATTCTAGTACAGTGGAAACAAAATTTGTGAGCAGATGAGACTATACACTTGAGACTTCTGAGCTAATCTAGGGAAGAAAGACTTAAATTGGAGGGAGTATGGGGAGTGAAGAGTACCTGAAATTTTCCATGATTTCCACACTTTTTGTACTACAGATTGAACCCACGGTAACTTACCCACGAAGGCACATCCCAGCAGGCCACCACAACTTAACTTTTTTTTGTTTCTGGAGACAGGGTCTCACACAATTGCTTAGGGCACGGTTAAATTGCTGAGTCAGACCTGAAACTCGAAATCCCTCTACCTCCTAAACTACTGGGATTATAGGTGAGTCACCACACCCAGTCTAAACAATGCTTTATTTCTACTTAAGGCTTGTGTCCCCCAAGTACCTGCATAAATCTTTTAAAATTTGTACAAAAGAATTGTGTTCAAATAGGGGCAGTGGAAAATGTCTATAATCCCAGCTGCTCCACAGGATGGATCCTTCAAAGGAAGATGGCAAGTTCAAGGTCAGCCTCAGCAACGTAGTGAGGTCCTAGGCAACTAAGTGAGAACTGTCTCAAAAATATAAAAGGCTAGGGATGTAGCTCAGTGGGAAAGTGCCCCTGGGTTAAATCACCAGTACCAAAATAATAATAATAATGCTGTCTTTCCAATTAGTGACATTTCAGTACATTATTGAAAAACTGATGACAGTGGGGCTATGGCTCAGTGGTAGAGCACTTGCCTAGCATGTGTGAGGCCCTGCCTTCTATCCTCAGCACTGGATAAAAAATAAATTAAATAAAGGTATTGTGTCTATCTAAAACTAAAAAAGAAAAAAGAAAAGAGTCACAATACATTCAGAGAGAATGTGTATTTCCTGTAATACTTAGTACACTTGTCCTCCCTGGTAGAATCCTCCTAAAGAGGTAAACTTACCAGTAAATTCGTCTCTCCTCACAGACCCTTTTCAATGAAAGTTCACAAAAGACAGTTTTTAAAATTATCATAGACTCTAGAATACCAAGAACAAACTCAAGTTCAGAGTTTCCAAAAGACCTACGTTTTCTTCTGAAGAGCCGACGCTCTCGCAACCGTTTCTCCAACTACGCCAGGAAAAAATGGCCGACAGGTGGTAAAGCGCGTGCTTAGAATGCGCGAGGCCCTGGGTTCCACAGCCACGGTCAAAAACAAACAAAAACAATTTAACGCTCCTTTCCTCTAACTGTATACCTCTAGTATGAACCTCTTTGGCTTTCAAACAAAATTAACATATACCCTCTTAAAACAAAAAAAGTGAACCTATAGCATAAGTAAAGGAGCACCTGACTGAGGTGGTGACCATGCCTGTGATCCCAGTGACCTCTGAGGCTGATGCAGAAGGCTCACAAGTTCGAGGCCAGCCTCAGCAACGTAGTGAGGGCCTAAGCAACTAACTGAGAACCTGCCTCAAAAACAATATAAAGGGCTAGGGACGTAGCTCAGTGGTAAAGTGCCCCTGGGTTCAATCACCAGTACCAAAATAGTAATAATAATGTCTTGGGAACTAGTGACATTTCAGTACAATGTTGAAAAACTGTGGTCAGAAGTCACAGCACACGGGGCTGCAGTTGTAGCTCAGGGGCAGAGCACTTACACAACGTGTGTGAGGCACCGGCTCCCAACCTCAGCACCGCATATAAATAAATAAAGGTCCATCAACAAATTTAAAATATTTTAAAAATAATTTTTAAAACTGTCTATCTACAACTAAAAACAAAATGATCAAAAAATAACGAGTCACAGTACAGGGAGAATGTGGATTTCCCTTAACAACACACTAGTCCTCCCTGGTAGAATCCTCCTAAAGAGCTAAACTTACCAGTAAATTCGTCTCTCCTCACAGACCCTTTCAATGAAAGTTCACAAAAGACAGTTTTTAAAATTATCATAGACTCCAGAATACCAAGAACAAACTCAAGTTCAGAGTTTCCAAAAGACCTACGTTTTCTTCTGAAGAGCCGACGCTCTCGCAACCGTTTCTCCAACTACGCCAGGAAAAAATGGCCGACAGGTGGTAAAGCGCGTGCTTAGAATGCGCGAGGCCCTGGGTTCCACAGCCACGGTCAAAAACAAACAAAAACAATTTAACGCTCCTTTCCTCTAACTGTATACCTCTAGTATGAACCTCCTTGGCTTTCAAACAAAATTAACATATACCCTCTTAAAACAAAAAAAGTGAACCTACAGCATAAGTAAAGGAGCACCTGACTGAGGTGGTGACCATGCCTGTGATCCCAATGACTTCTCAGGCTGAGGAAGAAGGATCACAAGTTCGAGGCCAGCCTCAGCAACGTAGTGAGGGCCTAAGCAACTAACTGAGAACCTGCCTCAAAAACAATATAAAGGGCTAGGGACGTAGCTCAGTGGTAAAGTGCCCCTGGGTTCAATCACCAGTACCAAAATAGTAATAATAATGTCTTGGGAACTAGTGACATTTCAGTACAATGTTGAAAAACTGTGGTCAGAAGTCACAGCACACGGGGCTGCAGTTGTAGCTCAGGGGCAGAGCACTTACACAACGTGTGTGAGGCACCGGCTCCCAACCTCAGCACCGCATATAAATAAATAAAGGTCCATCAACAATTTAAAAATATTTTAAAAATAATTTTTAAAACTGTCTATCTACAACTAAAAACAAAATGATCAAAAAATAACGAGTCACAGTACAGGGAGAATGTGGATTTCCCTTAACAACACACTAGTCCTCCCTGGTAGAATCCTCCTAAAGAGCTAAACTTACCAGTAAATTCGTCTCTCCTCACAGATCCTTTTCAATGAAAGTTCACAAAAGACAGTTTTTAAAATTATCATAGACTCTAGAATACCAAGAACAAACTCAAGTTCAGAGTTTCCAAAAGACCTACGTTTTCTTCTGAAGAGCCGACGCTCTCGCAACCGTTTCTCCAACTACGCCAGGAAAAAATGGCCGACAGGTGGTAAAGCGCGTGCTTAGAATGCGCGAGGCCCTGGGTTCCACAGCCACGGTCAAAAACAAACAAAAACAATTTAACGCTCCTTTCCTCTAACTGTATACCTCTAGTATGAACCTCTTTGGCTTTCAAACAAAATTAACATATACCCTCTTAAAACAAAAAAAGTGAACCTATAGCATAAGTAAAGGAGCACCTGACTGAGGTGGTGACCATGCCTTGTGATCCCAGTGACCTCTGAGGCTGATGCAGAAGGCTCACAAGTTCGAGGCCAGCCTCAGCAACGTAGTGAGGGCCTAAGCAACTAACTGAGAACCTGCCTCAAAAACAATATAAAGGGCTAGGGACGTAGCTCAGTGGTAAAGTGCCCCTGGGTTCAATCACCAGTACCAAAATAGTAATAATAATGTCTTGGGAACTAGTGACATTTCAGTACAATGTTGAAAAACTGTGGTCAGAAGTCACAGCACACGGGGCTGCAGTTGTAGCTCAGGGGCAGAGCACTTACACAACGTGTGTGAGGCACCGGCTCCCAACCTCAGCACCGCATATAAATAAATAAAGGTCCATCAACAAATTTAAAATATTTTAAAAATAATTTTTAAAACTGTCTATCTACAACTAAAAACAAAATGATCAAAAAATAACGAGTCACAGTACAGGGAGAATGTGGATTTCCCTTAACAACACACTAGTCCTCCCTGGTAGAATCCTCCTAAAGAGCTAAACTTACCAGTAAATTCGTCTCTCCTCACAGACCCTTTTCAATGAAAGTTCACAAAAGACAGTTTTTAAAATTATCATAGACTCCAGAATACCAAGAACAAACTCAAGTTCAGAGTTTCCAAAAGACCTACGTTTTCTTCTGAAGAGCCGACGCTCTCGCAACCGTTTCTCCAACTACGCCAGGAAAAAATGGCCGACAGGTGGTAAAGCGCGTGCTTAGAATGCGCGAGGCCCTGGGTTCCACAGCCACGGTCAAAAACAAACAAAAACAATTTAACGCTCCTTTCCTCTAACTGTATACCTCTAGTATGAACCTCCTTGGCTTTCAAACAAAATTAACATATACCCTCTTAAAACAAAAAAAGTGAACCTATAGCATAAGTAAAGGAGCACCTGACTGAGGTGGTGACCATGCCTGTGATCCCAGTGACTTCTCAGGCTGAGGAAGAAGGATCACAAGTTCGAGGCCAGCCTCAGCAACGTAGTGAGGGCCTAAGCAACTAACTGAGAACCTGCCTCAAAAACAATATAAAGGGCTAGGGACGTAGCTCAGTGGTAAAGTGCCCCTGGGTTCAATCACCAGTACCAAAATAGTAATAATAATGTCTTGGGAACTAGTGACATTTCAGTACAATGTTGAAAAACTGTGGTCAGAAGTCACAGCACACGGGGCTGCAGTTGTAGCTCAGGGGCAGAGCACTTACACAACGTGTGTGAGGCACCGGCTCCCAACCTCAGCACCGCATATAAATAAATAAAGGTCCATCAACAATTTAAAAATATTTTAAAAATAATTTTTAAAACTGTCTATCTACAACTAAAAACAAAATGATCAAAAAATAACGAGTCACAGTACAGGGAGAATGTGGATTTCCCTTAACAACACACTAGTCCTCCCTGGTAGAATCCTCCTAAAGAGCTAAACTTACCAGTAAATTCGTCTCTCCTCACAGATCCTTTTCAATGAAAGTTCACAAAAGACAGTTTTTAAAATTATCATAGACTCCAGAATACCAAGAACAAACTCAAGTTCAGAGTTTCCAAAAGACCTACGTTTTCTTCTGAAGAGCCGACGCTCTCGCAACCGTTTCTCCAACTACGCCAGGAAAAAATGGCCGACAGGTGGTAAAGCGCGTGCTTAGAATGCACGAGGCCCTGGGTTCCACAGTCACCGTCAAAAACAAACAAAAACAATTTAACGCTCCTTTCCTCTAACTGTATACCTCTAGTATGAACCTCTTTGGCTTTCAAACAAAATTAACATATACCCTCTTAAAACAAAAAAAGTGAACCTATAGCATAAGTAAAGGAGCACCTGACTGAGGTGGTGACCATGCCTGTGATCCCAGTGACCTCTGAGGCTGATGCAGAAGGCTCACAAGTTCGAGGCCAGCCTCAGCAACGTAGTGAGGGCCTAAGCAACTAACTGAGAACCTGCCTCAAAAACAATATAAAGGGCTAGGGACGTAGCTCAGTGGTAAAGTGCCCCTGGGTTCAATCACCAGTACCAAAATAATAATAATAATAATGCCTTGGGAACTAGTGACATTTCAGTACAATGTTGAAAAACTGTGGTCAGAAGTCACAGCACACGGGGCTGCAGTTGTAGCTCAGGGGCAGAGCACTTACACAACGTGTGTGAGGCACCGGCTCCCAACCTCAGCACCGCATATAAATAAATAAAGGTCCATCAACAAATTTAAAATATTTTAAAAATAATTTTTAAAACTGTCTATCTACAACTAAAAACAAAATGATCAAAAAATAACGAGTCACAGTACAGGGAGAATGTGGATTTCCCTTAACAACACACTAGTCCTCCCTGGTAGAATCCTCCTAAAGAGCTAAACTTACCAGTAAATTCGTCTCTCCTCACAGACCCTTTTCAATGAAAGTTCACAAAAGACAGTTTTTAAAATTATCATAGACTCCAGAATACCAAGAACAAACTCAAGTTCAGAGTTTCCAAAAGACCTACGTTTTCTTCTGAAGAGCCGACGCTCTCGCAACCGTTTCTCCAACTACGCCAGGAAAAAATGGCCGACAGGTGGTAAAGCGCGTGCTTAGAATGCGCGAGGCCCTGGGTTCCACAGCCACCGTCAAAAACAAACAAAAACAATTTAACGCTCCTTTCCTCTAACTGTATACCTCTAGTATGAACCTCCTTGGCTTTCAAACAAAATTAACATATACCCTCTTAAAACAAAAAAAGTGAACCTATAGCATAAGTAAAGGAGCACCTGACTGAGGTGGTGACCATGCCTGTGATCCCAGTGACTTCTCAGGCTGAGGAAGAAGGATCACAAGTTCGAGGCCAGCCTCAGCAACGTAGTGAGGGCCTAAGCAACTAACTGAGAACCTGCCTCAAAAACAATATAAAGGGCTAGGGACGTAGCTCAGTGATAAAGTGCCCCTGGGTTCAATCACCAGTACCAAAATAGTAATAATAATGTCTTGGGAACTAGTGACATTTCAGTACAATGTTGAAAAACTGTGGTCAGAAGTCACAGCACACGGGGCTGCAGTTGTAGCTCAGGGGCAGAGCACTTACACAACGTGTGTGAGGCACCGGCTCCCAACCTCAGCACCGCATATAAATAAATAAAGGTCCATCAACAATTTAAAAATATTTTAAAAATAATTTTTAAAACTGTCTATCTAAAACTAAAAACAAAATGATCAAAAAATAACGAGTCACAGTACAGGGAGAATGTGGATTTCCCTTAACAACACACTAGTCCTCCCTGGTAGAATCCTCCTAAAGAGCTAAACTTACCAGTAAATTCGTCTCTCCTCACAGATCCTTTTCAATGAAAGTTCACAAAAGACAGTTTTTAAAATTATCATAGACTCCAGAATACCAAGAACAAACTCAAGTTCAGAGTTTCCAAAAGACCTACGTTTTCTTCTGAAGAGCCGACGCTCTCGCAACCGTTTCTCCAACTACGCCAGGAAAAAATGGCCGACAGGTGGTAAAGCGCGTGCTTAGAATGCACGAGGCCCTGGGTTCCACAGTCACCGTCAAAAACAAACAAAAACAATTTAACGCTCCTTTCCTCTAACTGTATACCTCTAGTATGAACCTCTTTGGCTTTCAAACAAAATTAACATATACCCTCTTAAAACAAAAAAGTGAACCTATAGCATAAGTAAAGGAGCACCTGACTGAGGTGGTGACCATGCCTGTGATCCCAGTGACCTCTGAGGCTGATGCAGAAGGCTCACAAGTTCGAGGCCAGCCTCAGCAACGTAGTGAGGGCCTAAGCAACTAACTGAGAACCTGCCTCAAAAACAATATAAAGGGCTAGGGACGTAGCTCAGTGGTAAAGTGCCCCTGGGTTCAATCACCAGTACCAAAATAATAATAATAATGTCTTGGGAACTAGTGACATTTCAGTACAATGTTGAAAAACTGTGGTCAGAAGTCACAGCACACGGGGCTGCAGTTGTAGCTCAGGGGCAGAGCACTTACACAACGTGTGTGAGGCACCGGCTCCCAACCTCAGCACCGCATATAAATAAATAAAGGTCCATCAACAAATTTAAAATATTTTAAAAATAATTTTTAAAACTGTCTATCTACAACTAAAAACAAAATGATCAAAAAATAACGAGTCACAGTACAGGGAGAATGTGGATTTCCCTTAACAACACACTAGTCCTCCCTGGTAGAATCCTCCTAAAGAGCTAAACTTACCAGTAAATTCGTCTCTCCTCACAGACCCTTTTCAATGAAAGTTCACAAAAGACAGTTTTTAAAATTATCATAGACTCCAGAATACCAAGAACAAACTCAAGTTCAGAGTTTCCAAAAGACCTACGTTTTCTTCTGAAGAGCCGACGCTCTCGCAACCGTTTCTCCAACTACGCCAGGAAAAAATGGCCGACAGGTGGTAAAGCGCGTGCTTAGAATGCGCGAGGCCCTGGGTTCCACAGCCACGGTCAAAAACAAACAAAAACAATTTAACGCTCCTTTCCTCTAACTGTATACCTCTAGTATGAACCTCCTTGGCTTTCAAACAAAATTAACATATACCCTCTTAAAACAAAAAAAGTGAACCTATAGCATAAGTAAAGGAGCACCTGACTGAGGTGGTGACCATGCCTGTGATCCCAGTGACCTCTGAGCCTGATGCAGAAGGCTCACAAGTTCGAGGCCAGCCTCAGACACTTGGCCATACCCTAAGTAACTTAGGGAGACCGTCTCAAAATAGAAATTTTAAAACGGATGAGGACGTAGCTCTGTGGGAAAGCGCCCCTGCGTTCAATCCCAGTACACACACACACACACACACACACACACACACACACACAAACCCTGCCTTGGTCTGGGGTTGTGACTCAATGGTAGAAGGCTTGCCTGGCATGTGTGAGGCACTAGATTCTATCCTCAGCACCACATATAAATAAAAGAATAAAATAAAAGTCTGTCAACATCTAAAAAAAAATTTCAAAAGAAAGCAAGCCCTCTCAAAAGGAATCGTCCTTAAATCTCCCAGGTGGGTTAACACTCCAAGGATCTCAAGTAGGAGGACAGCCTCTTCAACTTAGCCAGACACTATGTCAAAATAAAAAGGTCTGGGAATGTGGCTCAGGGGTGAAGCGCCCCTGGTACAAGAAAAAGAAAAAAAAAAAAAAAAAAACTTTAAAATTTTTGACGAGTTTGGTGATGCTCGCCTGTGATCCCAATGACCCTGGAGGCAGAGTAGGATCGCAAATTCGAAGCCAGCTTCAGCAGCTTACCGACGCACTGTCTTAAAATTAAAAATAAGAAGGGCTGGATGTGGCTTAGTGGTAAAGCGCCCCTGGTTTCAATCCCCGGGACTTCCCCCCATCAAAAGATATATATGTAAAACCAAAAAAAAAAAAAAAAAAATTTTTTTTTAAGACTGAGAATGCAGCTCAGTCGTAAAACGCCCCTAGGGTTCAATCCCCAATACTCCCAAAACAAAAGCATATAACCCCGACTCCAAGCCCTCCTATTAACTGGAGCTCTCCTTTATCCCGGCAGTTCGCTGAACCGGTGCCGCACGTTCTCCAATCTCGGGACAAACTTTCTTCCCTGCCCTGGACTCACCCAAGCCAGGCCCAGGAACGTGTGGAATACAGGCCAACGTAAGACAAACTCAGAGAGCCAGCAGCCTCCCGCGGGGGAAGGCCCGCCAAGGTTTCAACCGCACCGGACAACAACAGTGAAGAAGCCGTGCCGGGCGGGTCAGGATCCCGCTGCCAGGGCGGGAAACGAACACCGAGACCCTTCGCCGCAGCCGCCATGTGCCGCCGCCACTCCATCTCGAAGTAGGTTATATAACTCAACTGCCGAACGCTGGAGCGTGCTGCACCGGTCGCCGCTCGCGTTCGCCCCCTCGGGCCCGATCCGCGCGGGCATGCGTCCGGCCTAGGCCCCACGAGGCGCCGCGCGGGGACAAGCCGGGCCCAGGCCGCGCCGACCCGCCCTCCGCCGCGCGGCCCTACCTCGGCCTTCCCTTCCCCCTACCTGAGAAGGGCGGGTGACCCAGCCGCCGCGGCCGCCGAGTCCCGGGGGGCGCGAGGCCAGGCGTGAGCTCCTCCCGCGCGGGTCCGTCACAGCATCTCCCGGGAAACACAGGCTGGGCACACACGCCTCCGCCCTGCGGAAGCTGCCTCTCTGCTCCCCGGCCTGCGACCTCCTGGCCACCTCAGAGCCACACACCCGCCCCTAGAGAGTGCTTTCGCCGGCTGCAGGCCTGCACACGACTCAGCGGCTAAAACGCAGCTGGTCCCCCGCCTCGGTGCAGAATCCTGCCCCTCGCGACTCTGCCACCTAGTCTCGGACAGCGTCAGCGCTCCTCTGCGCATTACCCTGGGCGGACAGACGGAGTCCCACACACACCCGAGAGGGGAGGGGAGGGGAGGGGAAGGGAGGAGGAGGGCGGAGAAGGAGGGGAGGAGGCAGGGGGTAGGAGAGGAGATCACGGCTACCGAGACCGAGTTCTCGCGAGGGTTCGGGCCTCGCGCGCCGGCTCCGCGGGAATTTTCAAACTTCCCGTGAAACAAAGTGTGGCGAGAGGGAGTGGAAAGGGAAGCAGCCTCTGGAAGAGTGGCTCGTTTACATAAAATAGGGTCTCTCCGCCTCGGTGAGCTAAGGAGGAGAAAGACTACGAACCCCATAGTGCCCTGCGCGTCGACCGGCTCCAGCGGCCCGTCCTGCGCGCCGGATGTGGAGTCGGGAGTGGTAGTCTTCGCCCGAAGTAGCGCCGCTACTCCTGTTAGGCAGGGTGTCTCGCCCGGGAGATTCCCCCATTGGCAGATACTTTTGCCCTGTTTTTCGTCCTGTGCTCTGACTTCATGCCAAAAGCAGGCCTTCAGACCCCTAGGTAAGAGCTTTTCCCCTTTCCTACGTGTTTCTTCAAATATTCTACTGTGTTTTCATGGTCAAAAGTGCTGCCTTGCCTATTCTTTTTCGTCAAACATTTGCTTGGAGTTGAGGGTGTAGCTGTGATAGAGCGCGTGCCGGGTGTGCAGGAGGTCCTCGGTTCAATCCCCAGCACCGAAATAATAATAATAATAATAATATTAATATTAATATTAATAATAATAAATTACCCCAAATCTGTTACCATTTTTGGTTTGTTAGTATATTCCTTTAAAACTAATCCCCGCAGGGCTGGGGTTGTGGCTCAGTGGTGGAGCGCTTTCCTAGCAGGCCTGAGGCACTGGGTTTGATTCTCAGCACCACGTATAAATAAATAAAAGATTCTTTGACAATTAAAAAAAGAAAAAAACTAGTTCCAGCACCAAATATGTCTAATTCCAAGTAGTAAATCGAATGAGGTAGAGTGAGGATACTAACAGGCCACTCTTTGCGGGGAGGGGAGTTGAAAGAGTACCTCCTACCACTTTTGCAGTAAAAAATTTTTCTTCAGAACCGTGTCGTGACACAAGCCTGATTCCCAGCGGCTGAGGCAGGAAGATTACAAGTTCCAAGCCAGCCTTAGCAATTTAGGGAGGCCCTAAGCACCTCAGCCAGACCCTGTCTCTAAACTATAAAAAGGGGCCGAGGATGGGACTGGGGTTTGTGGCTCAGTGGAAGAGCACTCTCCTAGCCTAGCATGTGTGAGGCACAGGATTTGGTTCTTAGCACCACATAAAAATAAATAAATAAATAAAATAAAAAAGGTATTGTGTCCATCTAAAACTAAAGAAAAATATTTTTTTTAAATGTAAAAAAATTTTAAAAGTGGGGCTGAGGATGTAGCTCAGTGATTAAGCACCCCTGGGTTCAATTCCCCCATACAAAATTAAGAGGTTTTTATTTATTGTTAGTTGCTGGGTGCCTTAATTTGCTGGGTGAGGAGGGGGGTGCTAGGCATGCTAAGCATACTGTACCTCTGAGCTATACCCCCAAGCCTCCTTAAAATGGACCTCTTCAAACAGAAAACATCATACATGCTGATTTATGTCTTTCTTTTGCTCCACATTGTACACTTCCATCTTCTGAACTACTCTATACTCAATTCTTGAGTACTGTTCTTGGTAGTCAGAAGAGGAATTTTCAATCCAGGTGTGCTGGCCGTGAGTTGTATGATGTGAAAATCAAGCACCCTTTAGGCCAAAAGGAACTAGATTAGAGGATTGACTGATTCATAAAAAGACATTTATTAACCTTACTCTAAAATCCTTTCTGAAGCCAGGGTGGAGGCACACAACTATAATCCCAGGAGGCGGAGCTGAAAGGTGGCAAGTTGAAAGTCAGCTTTAGCATCACCACAAGACCCTAAACAACTTAAGCAAGATTCTGACCCAAAATAAAATTAAAACACACATACACACAAACTTCTGATTGTAGAATTTAAAAATCAGTATCATTATTACTCAGGTTAGTCAACTTTCTACATGGTCTTACAGATTTTAATCTTTCCATCATTACCAACAGACTTAGTTCTATATGATTGTCTATAACCTGGACCAACCCTATCCGTCCTATTTTATTTCACTACATAATTCCTAAGAATCCTTTCTTTGTTTTCCCTTTTAGTGTCTTCCAGCCTTCTCTCCTGTCTAAATCTTAGCATTTATCAGGGACCAGTTCAAGCGTCTTTTCTCTCCGAAATTGTCCCTTAAACTTCAGTTCACATGAATCACTTAAAGTTTGCATTGAAAATATACTGGCTATGTTATTTTTTATCCCTTTCTCCTTTTTGCCCTTGATTCTCTCCACCCACCCACCACCCCCATCTCCCAGCTATACTGGGAGCACACACTGCATCTTTTGAAAATGTTTCCTTCACAGCTACTGCTTTTTTAATTACCTTATAAACTCAATTTCCACTTGAAAGCTTTCCTTCAACCTTTTCTCCTCTTTCAGTCACATAACTAAGCATATGCCACATTCTTTTAATTAGGTTCAAGATATGTTAGTAATTGTCAAATTAAAAAAATAATCTAAGTTTTGTACTCAGAGGTTTTGGGGAAAGCTAATTAAATAAAATTCAACATTTCTTTTATGTAATACTTCACCACCTTTAATATGCTGGGCATTTCCCAAAGTTATTTGACCATGGCATCCATTTATACTTGAGAACATCTTACTTCATTAGTGTTCCACACAACAGACTTTGGTAAACACAGCTTCAAAGCTTTCTCTTTTTGAATGAAGCATAGAGTAATGAAAAGAATGTGATCATTTGGAGCTGGACAAACTTGGTTTTTAATGCTTTTGACTACTTCTAGCAACATGACTTTAATTGGATTACTTCATTCTCTGAGCCTTTCTCAGTTAAGAAAAGATAATGTTACTTACTGTACTTCCTTTGCAGTTATTGCGAAGATAAAAGAAAATTAGGCACCAAGCTTCATTCTTCACCTTTTCCTTTTTCACCTATACCTTCATAAGATACAATAATATTAATAAAAAGGACTAGGAAATGGTAATTATAATAACTAATACAGACCCTCATTCTTCCATTTGGAGTATTTTATTCAAGAGGCAATAATTCATTTCCAACCTAGCATCCTGGGAGTGACTGACAGCCATCTAATTTCAAAGAATTTAGAACCTCATTGATGTATAATGAATTACAACTTCATTTGTTCCCCACTACATTCCAATGATGACTCAATGGATGACATATAAAGAAGTGCTAAAGTAAAGTAATTGTTTAGTGAATAAGTAAATAAATACTTATCAATTTCACCAAATTGGAAGATATGCAATAGTTAATTAATAAGGGACCCTAAAAATGTTTTTTTGTAGATGGGAGAATTAATTGTCAAATGATTTGCAGCAAGTATTTTGGAACAGGTAGAATTTGTTTTGTTTAAAAAACAGACACTGAGCTGGAGGTGGTGGCACACACCTATAATCCCAGCGATTTGGGAGGCTAAGGAAGGAGGATCACAAGTTCAAAGCCAGCTTCAGCAATTTACTGAGCCCCTAAACAATTTAGTGAGACCCTGTCGCAAAAATTAAAAATTAAAACAGCTAGGGATGTAGTTCAGTGGTTAAGCGCTCCTGGGTTCAAGTCCCAGTATTAAAAAAAAAAAAAAAAAAAGACACTGTGCAAGCACAGGGCACACACCTATAATCTTAGCATCTCCAAATTCTGAGGCAAGAGGTTTTTAAGTTCAAGGTTAGCCTGGGCAAGTTAGTGAGACCCTGTCTCAAAATAAAAATTTAAAAAGTGTAGGGGATGTAGCTCAGTGGTAGAGCACCTCTGGGTTCGATCCCCAGTATCACAAAAAATATCGTTTTGTCATTAAAATATAGTCTTTCTGCATTTGAAAAATATTTGCATAAATTCTACTCCTAAAAAAATCACAAAGGGCTGGGGTTGTGGCTCAGTGATAGTGCACTCGCCTAACATGTGTGAGGCCCTGGGTTCAATCCTCAGCACCACATAAAAATAAAAAGGTATCGTGTCTACCTACAACTGAAAATTTATTTTAAAAATCACAAATTTTATTTCTTTATTCAAGGACTGATAATATGTATATTCAACACATTACCATATTAAACTTCTCATGAAAATTGTTCCCCTTTCTACATCTCCCTTTCTTTCACATTCTCATTTCCTGAAGCTACTTTTTATAATCTGTACATTTTAGCTAAAATAATCGAAGGTTTGGGTCAATAGTATTGCAAGTAATGCTCCTGAGTCACAAATCTTTTGTTTGCTAGAAACTCCCTGCCTCTATGGAAACATAATTAAGAAAAGTTGACTGCCTAGAGTTAGAAAGTGATGGAAATGAGTCAAGTCCAATTTCCCACGGAGGGAATAGGTCACCCATTTTAACAAATGTTTTGTGCCAAGTTTTTTAGACAGTCTCAACCTTATTTTGTCTCTTGAACTTATTTAAATGTTTGAGCTTGTACTTCCTGTATTAACTGTGGTGTCTGCATGGTGCTTTAAGTTTTCAAAGCACATTAAATTGTTAGTCAAAACATTATTTCTACATGGTTTAAATTGTAAACTGGGGGGGGGGGGGTTGTTTTTGCCTTTTGCCTTTTCTGGATTCCTTGAATCCTCTGTGGTTTTTTAATGGACTGCAGGTAGCTTCATTGTATTAGATTAAAGTGTAGGCAATCTCTTATCAATGTTTCACTCGGTAACTTTTGTGAAAATTGAAAGATGTTAACTAGAATCTAGTTACTACGTGGAGAGCCAGCTATAGAATGTATATAACAAAATTTGGTATACCCTAGAGCACTCTTCCCCTGAAAATAAATTTAAATGCAGATTTTTAGGGTTTAGAAATACATTATTAGCAAACCATATAATTCCATTGTAGTGAAGAAACTAGTAAAGAGCTTTAATGAAACCACAATTACATGCTTAAAGTTCTAAATCATGATTTCCAAGTAGTATTTTTCAGTATAGTTTTATTTTATTTCACCCTCTCATCATTCATTCATTTGTTCAGTTATTCACATGTTGACACTTGGTGCTGAGGACTGAACCCAGAGCCTTCCATATACTACGCACATGCTACACCCCCAGCCCACTTTGATAAGTAGAACTGGGGAGATATCACCCCAGTAGAGTAAACAGTAGAAAACACTTTCAAAACAGGAGGATAGAGATGCATACAAACCTGAGCATAAGAATCATTGTCTCTGAGTTACAGTGTTGAAGAATTAGAAGTCTTTAGTCTGAAGATCAGGACCGTTTCAAAGAATAAAATACAGTTCCTTTAACTCTGTAAGACTTAAATGGAGTCATAGGCAGAAACATTAAAGGATAAAACGATGTGTGAAAAGCAACTTTGGCAGACTCCTGTATAATTCCACCTGATTTGGAAACCATGTGGTATACAGAATAAATCTCAACAAGCCATTCCATGAGAGTCACAGGCAGAGTCCTTAAGAACCAAGTGTTTTGGTGAAGTTATTTAATTTTAATCATGTCTTTCCTTTAGTTTGGGGGGACACCCTTCAAGCCTGCACACTGTCCACCTCCTGGAGATAAAATATGAAACAGTATCTCCTTTCTTCATTGTAGCCTTCAACTCCCCCAAGACCAGGGATTCACAGTCCAGGGCCAGCCAGAGTGAAATGTGTCCTATTCTAGACTAGGACTCATAACTTAAATGCAATAAGGTCAGCCCCTCCAGCATATGACTTAAAAGCAACATTCTCTTGAGACTTCCCTTGAATATATGAAGCACTTTGGGAAGCGACATATTAAAACATGAAAAGTACTGAATTTGGACAAAAGAGGTTTAAATTTGAATCCTGACTTATGAAGCTACCCTTTGCTATTAGTGCATCCATGGAAAGGGAACTTACACTATCCAAGCCTCAGTTTCCTTATCTGTTGTGAGGATTATATGAGAAAATATGTAGTAAACTTTCTGCAGTTTCCACATATTTGCTATCAGATGACAAATTTAAGATAGTAAGAGCAGGAAAATTCCCTGGGTTCCATGGGGTACGCCCATAATTCCGCAACTAGGTAGGCTGAAGCAGGATTGCAAGTTTGAGGCTAACCTCAGCAATTTAGAGAGCGCCTAAGCAGTTTGGCAAGGCGCTGTTTCAAAATAAAAAATAAAAAGGGCTGGGAAAGTAGCTCAGTGACTGAGCACTTTCTAGCACGTGTACAATCCCCAGTGTCACCAAAAAGAGAAAGGCAGGAAGGAAGGAAGAAAATTGTTCTCGCTTTCCCGTGTCTTTGGACTGGGGGTATTGCTTAGTGGTAGAAGACTTTCCTAGCATGCACAAGGCCTTGGGTGTGACTCCGAATGCTCCAAAACTTCAAAAAGAACAACATATGATAGTATAGAATATATTTCTGTATTGTTTTGGATGAATTATTCTACGTATATGTAAGGCTTTTCTTTTTTTTTTTCCGCTGGAGTACTAGGGATTGAACCCAGGGGGCTTAACCACTGAGCCACATCCCCAGCCTTTTTATTTTTTATTTTGAGATAGTTGTTTAAGGTCCCCCTCAGTTGGGGGCTGGGGAGATAGCTCAGTTGGTTCAATCCCCAGCACTGTGCAAAAAAAAAAAAAAAATAGTCCCCTCAGTTGCTGAGGCTTGCCTTGAATTTGCAATCTTCCTGCCTCAGCCTCCCAAATTGCTGGGATTACAGGTATGTGCCACTGCACCCAGCCTGTCAGGTTATATTTGATCATTGTGTTGTAATTTTTCATTTACATTGCTGGTCATTGACTTTTCTTTTCCCTTTATTTCTTCTTTTTTTTTCCCTTGAGATGCAGTCTTACTATTTTGCTCTGGCTGGTCTTGAATTCCTGGGGTCAAGCAATCCTCCTACCTCAGTCTCCGAAGTAACTGGAACTACAAGAATATGCCACCACATCTGGTTTGGTTGTTGATTTTGAATGTTAGTTCACCTATATTATCATAGATTATCAGAGTGAGAAGAGCTCTTGGAAATGAACAAATCAAACTTATTTCAATGAGATTTTTGCCCAAAATCTATTTAATTTTTGGCCATCCTAGACAATGAACAGAGTCCCTAAGTCCCTGTCTCTCATTTTCTTCTCTAAAAAAAACATACATTACCCTTATGATACAGCTACTAAAAAAAAATAATAATGAAATCTATTCTTCCGCCAACTTTAAAACATCAACAAGGATAATTAGGAAACAAAACAGAGTAGATGTGAACGAGAAGCAAACAAAACATTTCCAGCTTAATGAACCAGAAAAAATAATCTTATGCTACTGTATAATTGCTACTATTATCTAATGTGTTGGCACCAAGTTCACAGAAGGGACACTCCAGACAAAGGAAGTTAATGAATGATGTTGCTATTAGCACATAGAGAAGTCTGTGGCCTTGAAATAGGAAAAGGGACAAGGATCTTTTACAGCATCTATCACACTGCATTCTAATTACTTTGTAAGTTATCTTCCTAACTACACTGTGAGCTTTGTTAGCACAAAAACAATGTCTTTGTCATCTTTTTCCCTCAAAATTCAGCAAGTACCTCACATATGTTCATTCACTTTTTTTTAAATGGATGAATGAATATATTTTCTCTTCTACTCATGGAATTAGGAGAACAAGACAGAAGAAAAAAAGATATTTGTTGAAAAAATCTCAGGTGAATCTTCCTTTAATAGTCTTTAGAAATAATTTCTGTAAGAGCTGTAGGGCTTTTTGTTTATTTGTTTTATTTTGTGGGATTCTGGGGATTGAACCAGGAAACTACTAGTTGCTAAGCAGTATTCTACCACTAAGCTGTACCCGGAGCCCCAAGAGCTCTTTTAATTATAAGCAGCTAACTCTGCTGGTTAGACTTGATGGAAATGCACTTTCAGAGCATGAAATCCAGGAACTATATTCAAACAAAATTCTCTTCAAAGCAACTCAAAGTTTTCACAAAGTAGTTCCTTGGAATATGGTTTGTGCTAAGGTGTTAAGAGTTTCTGATTGGAACTTATTTGAGTTAGAGAAGTGTTCTTGTCTATTGTCATGTCAAATTTTGGATGCCCTATGAAGGGTCAGATGAGAAAAAGATGACAGTAATCCAAAGCTGTACAATAGTTCCTTAACATGGTAAGTTTTTGGCCCTTACTTCCTTTCTTTTTTCTTTCTTTTTTTTTTTTTTTTTTTTTTTTTTTTTTAGTTCATTGCCTTGCCCTTAAAAGACAGCAGATGGGTGTGTGGTGTACGCCTATAATCTCAGGAAGCTGAAGCAGGAGGACCTCAAGTTCAAGACCAACCTCAGCAATTTAGCAAGGCCCTAAGCAATTTAGCAAGACCCTACCCTATCTCAAAATAAAAAATAAAAAGGACTGGGTATGTGGCCAAGTGGCTAAAAGCCCTGGGTTCAATCACCAATACCAAAAAAATAAATAAATAAAATACTAAATCCATCACACCTGGTGAGGTCATCATCCTTATGCCATCGCATTTTAGTCTTTTGACCTTCAGTAATTCCTACTCCTCAGTCCAGATATTCACATTAACCATCCTGATCTCCAGATTACTACTTCTTCTTCTTCTTTTTTTTTTTTTTTCTTTTGAATATCCTGATTACTTCTTGACTGTGATGTATCCCATCACTGAGTAAGGTGGCACATGCCTATAATCCCAGCAGCTGAGACAGGAGGATCACAAGTTTGAGGTTAGCCTCAGCAATTTAGCAAGACCCTCAACAACTTAGTGAGATCCTGTCTTAAAATAAAAAGTAAATTGAAAACGGGGTGTGGCTCAGTGGTAAAACTCCCCTGAATTCAATCCCCAATAGAAGATAAAGAAAAAAGTGTCTCCTATCTATACCATGAAAATTTGCTGCTTTCTTCCTACAGTGTTTTTACTTTTATTCTCTTCCAAAGCCCTGGCTTGTTCTTTCGCCACTTGTCTGAACCATGTGTCCTGTTGTTTTCTTAATTTTTAGACCATATGATTTCTATGTCACTTTTAGTCTCCAAAAAAATTTCCTTACCCTCTTGGATTTTTATTTTTTTTCCTGATATTTTATACAGCCAACACTTGTACTTATTTTTGAAGATTGAAAGGAGAGATAAGAGGACAGAGATGGCATCTGGCTCTCTCAAGGAGAAAGTGCCATAAACAATAGCCTTGACCTTGGAGGAAACTTGGCCATGCCAGGACTCCTAGGGCTCATCCGTCTCAAGATGGACTTGTAGGAACCACATTCCTAGGAAGTTTTTATATAAGAAAAAATATCCAATTCATTATGCAATTTATTATACAATTATTATAACAGCGGGTGTATCTTTGCCTTGACTAGGATCCCTATATGCCCTCCTGATCCAGTGCACTTCACCCTCTTAAAATAGTGAAGTATATGAGAAACTAAGTAAGCAAAAGATTGCTTGGAGAATATGAAATCAGAGTGTATGGGGTGGGGGGATAGTTTAGAGGGATGTTTCATCCAGGTCTGGGCAGTCTGATGACTCACAATTGCCTCTCAATAGAAAACATTCTGTACTGGATAAACACAGCCAACTCCGAGTCTCTGACTTCCTTTCCCACACTAGGGTTGCCACTGCCATTCTGAACACAAGGTCAGTCAGACAGGGCACAATACAACAGATGGGTTTTTGCTGTGAAACTGCAGTCAAGCTTGCCTCCTGGGATTGTTCCCAGGACACTGTGAGTGGTGTGTTGGTTATGTTCACACTTCTCAGCCAATGCATTTATTCATGTACTCTCTTGATTTACTCCTGCTGTTGGGTGATTGAGTTTGTGCTCAGTGTGAATTTTTGATTTACACTTGTTGTTCCTGTCTCTCAGTAGCCACGGGAATTGACTCTAGGAACCCTGTGGATACCAAAATCTGAGGATACGCCTTTATATAAAATGGTGTCATATTTGAATATAACTTATGCATGTCCTCTATACTTTTAATCATGTCGAGATTATTTATAATGCCTAATACAATGTAAATGCTATGAAAGTAGTTGTTATACTCTTTTGTTTGGAGGGTAATAACAAGGAAAAAGAAGTCCATATATATTTAGCCCAGATGCAATTTTTTCACAGATATTTTTGATCTTCAGTTGGCTGAATCCACAGATGTGGAACCCATGGATACTGAGGGTCAACTATATTGTCTTTTTCACATTGCAAACAATAAAAAAAGACTTACTGCTATTCTGTTAATAAAGTATAACTGTCAATTACATATTTAAAATTGTGTATGTGTCTTTAAAGATAAATGTATAAAAGTTCATTTTATAATGGTAAAATGTACAGGGAATTAATTCAGCTTCAGATTTACTACTTAAGTAATATATTTTTTTATTTTCTCTCATGCCACACATGAGAAGGTATTTCCATTTTATTTTTAAAGTGACAGTCCTCCTATTTTGTACAATGTAACCTTATTGTACCAAAGTTATATACTACATTTCTGTTTACTGAAAACCAAATGGGTGAATGAGCTGTTTATGTAGCTCAGAAAAGGTTCTTTACATTAGGAGAGAATAGGGTTGTGGGTGGTGGGGGGACACCTATAATTGCAGCGGGAGGCAGAAGGATCACAAGTTCCAGGCTAGTTCCAGGAACTAAGTAAGACCCTGGCTAAAAAAAAAAAATGGCGGGGATTGGGGGAATTCAGGGGATGTATCCCAGTGGTAGAGCAGCACAACCGGGATTCAATCCCCAGTACTGCAAAAACAAAACAAAATATAAATAAAAGAAGAATGTGACTCCCCAATTTTATGTAATTACCTCCTGCTTTTACTTAATTTTATCATTTGTAATCTTTTAGGAGAAAGACAAAGTTGGTGTGTTTATTACCAAGAACAAGCTCTAATACATAACTAGGATGGGCTCTGGAGTGGTTTTAAAAATAGTAGCTAAAGAGATTCAAATTTCCTATCCTTTGGGATTATACATAACCCTTTAAAAATAGTGTTCCCTAAGCAGAAACATGAAAATTATAGGGATTTGTAAAGCTTATCAGCATTTTATTGCTCTCCTGGCTCCGTCATTTCCTAGTTAAGTAGCTTTGGGCAAATTATTTATAATCATTCTGTGACTCAGTTTCCTCATTTGCAAAATGCAAAAAGATAATAGTTTTATTATTGTGAAAATTAAGTGAGTAACATGTATCAAATGCTTAGTAAAATACTTGACTCCTACCAAGTACTCAGGAAGTATTAGTAAGGCTGGGCATGTAGCTCAGTGGTAAAACTCTTATCTAATATGCATGAGACCTTGGGTTCCTTCCCCAACACCACAGAAATAAATACATAAACTAAGTATTAGCTATTCTTACTATTACTCCAAACTGAGAAAGATTCAACAGGTATACTTAGTTTCTTCAAATCCATGTCTCCTTGCTTATCAACAAACAACAATAATAATGCAGGGGTTTGATCTCATTCTTATCCCATTACAGAATGGGTATAGTTTATATGTAAGGACATTGAAATATTAATTAAATTATTGTGATATAGTTGACCTCAAAGACATCATCGGGATGTGTGCTTATTCAGTCATGGTCAGTCAACTGTCTCAGTCAACAGTTTTTTTAGGTAAAATTGACTGGAATCTTGGTCACTATTACAGATTGAGTTGTGTTCCTAAGGTACGATGGCACACATCTGCAATCCCAGCTATTCCATAGACCGAGGCGGGAAGATCGAAAATTCACGGCCAACCTTATCAACTTAGTGGGACCCTGTGTCAAAAATAAAGTAAAATAAAAAGGACCGTGGATGTAGCTCAGTGGTAGAGCACTGCTGGGTTCCAGTACTGCAAAAATAAATAAATTTCAAATCCAAACTCCCAGTAACTCAGACGGTGACCTTATTCAGAAAGAAAAGTTTTTGCCTGAATTGGTGTGCATGCCTGTAATCACAGATACTGGGAAGGCTCAGCAGGAGAATCTCAAGTTAGAGGCCAGCCTGGGCAACTCAGCAAGCCATGGTCTAAAATTAATTAATTTTTTTTAAAGAAATACAGTTGTTGCTAATGTAATTAGTTAAATTGTCATGCTGGATAGGGTGGGTTCTGATCTAATATCATAGGCATCTTTGTTCCAGGTCCCAAAAACAAGTTGCTTCTATCACTGAGCCACATCAGTACTCCAGCTATTATTTTATTCATTAATTCAAGAATTATAAATTTGGCCCTACATGTCAGTTGCTTAGCTTAAGAAAACGTATAGGATATTGTCAGTAACAAATACAAAGAACCCTAAGACTCGGGGTAAGGGAAGAGCACCTCTGGGTGCTCTACACAGAACCCTGCCAAGACCCCAAAGAGTTCTAAAAGGATAACCATTCTGTATTTTCATAAATCCTGAAGTCCCCATTTTGCAAACTTAAAACAACTGCTCCTGAATATAGGAACATCAGTACATGAATGAACAAATGACTTCAGTCTGTCCTTGGCTGAACAGACCCCCTTGCCAATGAGGCCAACCCTAAGCAACAAGAGGAGCTTGTTCTGAATTTCCCTGAGATCCTACAGCACTAGAACTATTAAACAAGAAGCATAAAACCCCAAGAGCTGGCATGCACTCCCCAACCACATTTCCCAGCTGCTTGAAGCCAAAGACAGGAACAGGCAATGCCTTCCAGCTGTTCCAGGGCAAAGGGTCCAAAGTGATATTCATTTCTGCTTTGTTCAAGTTCAGCTCATATTGCTGAAGAAAATCTACCACCTTTCCAGGGCTTTAAGATTGCTCTCTGCTCTGGCAATCACCATTACACAAAAGTTATATACACTTCAGCTGTCACAGAACAGTCAAGAAAATCCAAATCCACAAAACTGGAAAATGAGGAATAAAGATCAGGATAACATGAAGTTCTGATCATCTAATCTAATTTGCAAGATTTTGAAATTGGGCTTCTACATAAGGAAACCATATGTGTTTACAGGGTTACGATTCATGAAAATTCCTTTAAAATGTTCACTGATGAGATCATCTATAAAAATGTGGAATCTGAATCAGATGACCTTTCTGCCACTTTCTGCCCCTTTCAGTTTAAATGGTCTCCCCATCTCTATTCTAACATTTGGGGGGGGGGGAACTCATATCTAATAAAGCCAAAATTAGCAAATACTATATGACAAAATTCACATACATAATTTTATTTAATTAGAAGTAGGTGAAGCTCTTTATACATTTTTTTAATATACTCTAAACTCCAGAATTATCACCTCAGCAGCAAAATAATAATAATAATAACAACAACAACAACAACAAAATCATTCTGTACTCTTCCACAGAAGGTCTATACCCCACTACTCTGCTGCCACCATGTCTCTAGTGATTCCTGAGAAGTTCCAGCACATTTTGAGAGTACTCAACACAAATATTGATGGGTGGTGGGAAAAAGCCTTTGCCATCACTGCCATTAGGTGGGTGGGGTGAAGATATGCTCAGATGGTGTTGAGGAAAGCAGATATTGACCTCATCAAAAGGGCAGGAGAACTCACTGAGGTTGAGTTGAACATGTGATCACCATTATGCAGGATCCACAACAGTACAAGAACCCAGACTTGTTCTTGAACAGGGAAGTAAAGGATGGAAAATATAGCGCAGTTCTGGTCAATGGTCTAGACAATAAACTCCAGGAGGACCTGGAACCACCGAAGAAGATTGGGGCCCATAGGAGGCTACACCACTTCCAGGGCCTTCGTGTTGGAGGCCAGCATACCAAGACCATTGGTGCCCATGGCTGTACCTTTGGTATGTCCAAGAAGAAATGAGTCTGTAGGCCTTTTCTGTTAATAAATTTTATGTATCAAAGGAGGGAAAATCATTCTTCTAAGTATTGCTGATCTCTTCATTGAACTTGTCAAACACCTTTATTTTGTTTTTGTACCAGAGATTGAAACCAGAGGTGCTTAACCACTGAGCTACATCCCCAGCCTTTTTTATTTTATTTTTTTATTTTGAGACAGGGTCTTGCTGAATTGCTTAGGACCTCTCTAAATTTCTGGGGCTGGCCTCACAATCCTCCTGCCTTGGCCTCCAGAGTAAATGGAATCACTGGTATATGTCACCATGCCCAGCAAACACCCATACAGAACAAAGTTGATTTAATTTCAATCCAAATCATTGTTGTTGTTGTTGTTAAGTGCTAGGTATTGAGGATTAAACCCAGGACCTTGTGCATGCTAAATATGCATTCTATCACTGAGATACACCCCCAGTATTCAAACTTCTGAGCTCAAGGATCCTCTGCCTCAGCCTCTCTGGATAGCTGGGGCTGCAGGTGAGCACCACTATGCCTGGCTCTAAATCCTTTCTTTCTTTCTTTCTTTCTTTACCCTTTTAAAATTTATTTTACCTTATTTTATGTTTTTGATTCATTGTACACAACTGGGGTACAACTTTTTTATTTCTCTGGCTGTACGCAATGTAGAGTCACACAGTGTATATATACATGTACATATAGGGTAATGATGTTTGTCTCTTTACATTATCTTTCCTTCCCCCAACCCCCTCCCCACCCCTCATTTCCCTCTACACAATCCAATGTTCCTCCATTCTTCCCTTACCCCTGCCCCACTTATCAGAGAAAACATTTGGCCTTTAGTTTTTTGGGATTGGCTTGTTTCACTTAGCATGATATTCTCCAACTCCATCCATTTATCTGTGAATGCCATAATTCTGTTCTTTTTGGCTGTCCAAATACTTTTCTTTTGTATAGAGGTTTTTTCCTCCCAAGATTTGCTTCAGTCCTTTAACCTAAAATGGCGACCTTCTATATTTACACAGTATTGTTAATTTTTTAAAGCACCTCTTTTACCATTATTTCTCTATAATGAAGCTCCATTAGAGCACTCCTTTGTCTTCTGGTCAGTGTCCAGTACACAGAGGGTGTTCAGTAAATATCAGTTAGAGTGAAAAATATGGAATTCACAAGAAATCCGTGAGTAGACTAGGATCTTGTCATTAACCCCATATTGGACAGACTCAGGTACTGAGGCATAGGGAGCCACGTCAGGAAAATAACCAAATTCACCCAAGTGCAAAATAAATGTTAACCTTGATTGGATCTTGATTGGGTCTTGATTTTTTTTTTTTTTTTTTTAAGATGGGGGTCTCACTATTTTGTTCAGGCTGGCCTCAAACTCCTCTGCTCATGCTGGGTGCAGTGGTACATGCCTGTAATCCCAGCAAAAGGCATATCACAAGTTTGAGGCCACCCTCAGCAACTTAGTGAGGTCCTAAGCAACTTTAGTGAGACTGTCAGGATGTAGCTTAGTGGTAAAGTGCCTCTGGATTCCATCCCTAGTACAAAAAAAAAAAAAAAAAAAACAACTCCTCTCCTGCCTCAGTGTACTGAGTAACTGGGACTACAGATGTGTACAGATGTGTAACATTGCACCCACCTTAATTGGATCCTGATTTTTATTTTAAAAACTGTAAAATTATGTTCATGGGATAATTGGGGAAATTTTAAATAGAAGAGATATTAGATAATACCATGAAACTATTATTATTTTTCTTAGCTGATAATGTGGTTATCTAAGATAATCCTTATTCTTAGGAGATGCATATTATTCTTAGAAAGTGTTATATTTAGAAGTGTTATCATGATATGAAATTAGCGGGGCTGGGGAGATAGCTCAGTCGGTAGAGTGCTTGCCTTGTAAGCACAAGGCCCTGAGTTCGATCCCCAGCACCCAAAAAAAAAAAAAAGAAAAAAAAAAATTAGCATTCTATTGGTTCAGTAAGAAAAAAAGAGATAAAGCAAATTCTACAAAATGTTAATATTGGTTGAATTTATATAGAGAGTAATGGTGTTCTTTTATAACTTTCAGATTTCCCACTGAAGGGGAGAATGGTATACATGTGACTATATGAAAGCTTTAATTATTTCTAATGGTGATTAAATTTGAGTGGCAGAACCATTTGAACTACTTTCTTTTTATAAATTTTCTGCCTGAGTAGATTATATTTCTAATAAAAATGTACTAAATTTTGAATCATGCAACAACTATAACATAAATCTCTAATGTCTTTCTAGAAACCCATTCTGGCAGACTGTGTTTTCTAAATATGGCTGCACTATCTAGTTATCCTATCCTACATGCTTTTTTTATGACAAGACTTGACACTTACCCTATCCTACATGCTTTTCTTAAGATGAAACTGACAATTCTCCCAAGAGAGATGGGATCTATGCCCCTTCCCATTGAATCAGGGCAGGGATTTGTGACAGTCCCAAGTATGGGTATTTGGTAGAGAGTCATAAAATACATGATATTGAAGGTTAGGTCATAAAAAGAATCTAACCTCCATGTCTTTCTTCCTCTCCATTAGGGTGCTTGCCGTTAGAACTTAATCATCATGTTGTGAAGAAACCCAAACCACATGGAAAGTCTGCTAACCAGAAGCAATCATCAACTGCTTTCATATCAAGTGAGGGAATGATCTTTCAGATGATTCTAGCCCCCAACCTTTGAGACTTCCAGTTCACATTCTGATAATGTGAATCAGAAATCCTTCATCCATTCTATCTATGCCTGGTCTGAATTTCTGACCATTGAATCAGTGCGAATGAATAAATAATGTAACGCATGATTATTATGCTTTGAGCCACTGCAATTTGGGTTAATTTGTTATGTAGCTATCGTAATACATAAGGACAATGATATCCTCAGAAGTGGAAAGTGTGTTGGTTGGTTTTGTTTTGTTTTGTTTTTTATTTGTTTGTTTTGACTTGGTACTGGGATTGAATTTAGGGGTGCTTTATCACTGAGCTACATTCTAAGCCCTTTTTATTTTATTTTTTCATTTTTTAGACAGTGTCTTGCTAAGTTGCTAAGGGTCTCACTAAGTTGCTGAGGCTGACCTTGAACTTGCGATCCTCCTGCCTCAGGCTCCCATCTTGCTGGAGTTACAGGAATGTATCACAGTACCTGGCTTAAAGCGTGTTTGTTATTGATTTAGGAAATTGGGCATCACTCATGGGGAAGAAGAATTGAAATGTGTTGAAATTATCTCCACAGCCATCAGCTAATCAGAAAACAAATCTTCTGGTTATTCCAGAGAAGCCCCTAAAAGGCATTTTTTTAGAACTTGAACTATTGAGCTTGTCCCTTTTGCCTTTAATATACTACATCCCTATCAATGACACAGGAAGGTAGTGGTAAATGTTCTTACTCCTTCCCCAAAGGCAGTGGATGTGGTATTTTCCTCTGCAGCAAGAACCCTCCAGTACATCCTATCCATTAGCTTTAGGGCAAGTGCATCAGTTTTCATGGCTGTGCTTAGATATTTTGGTAACTTACTTTCTTCAGTAAATATTTTACCCTCACCTTTATCCCTCTAAGTAGGTCAGATTATATATTTCATTATGTGCTCTTTGAAACCAACCCAAATGCATTGCGAACCCAGTTTTCGAACAGTCTTAGTCTGTCTTTCATCATAACGAAAGTTCTTAATGTTTCATTTAAATTTTACTTGTAATTGTTTGCTTTTCCTGTCAGATTTCATATATTTTGCTGTGTCATTATTTAAGAGAACATAATAATATTGTAATACTTCCTTTTTTCTCTTCAAAGAAATTGTAAACTGATCAACCAAAAGGGAACCATAACTGGATCTGAAATACTAATAAATTTAGAGAGCAAAGATCGCTGCCACACTACGATTTCCCAGGAACCTAGATGCATTTTGCAGCACCAAGCAGTGTTATGATTGCTGTTTTAGAAAATATGTTTTTTTGCAGTGGCCAGTGCTAGTTGTCACGTATGTAAAAATAGAAGACAAATTGATAGTGTGCATCCTGCAGTTTGGATCTTGAATGTCTTCCAGAGGCCTATATGTTAAAGTTTTGGTTGCCAGCTTGTAGTGCTCTATTGG
This sequence comes from Sciurus carolinensis, assembly GCF_902686445.1. NCBI lineage: Eukaryota > Metazoa > Chordata > Mammalia > Rodentia > Sciuridae > Sciurus > Sciurus carolinensis. Next base: position 60,918,911 of record NC_062224.1, read on the forward strand.
GAGGTGGTGGTACCTTTAAAAGGTGGGGCCTAGTGGGAAGAAGTTAGGTCATCAAGAATGTGCCCCTGAAGGGGACCATGGAATCCCAGCTCCTCCTTGTCTTTCTCTTTGCTTACTGACTCTCCTGAGAACAGGCCTCCAATCATATGATTCCACCATGATGTTCTGTGCCACCACAGGTCCAAAGCAACAGGCCAAGCAAACATGAACTGAAACCTCTGAAATTCTGAGCCCAAATAAATTGTACCTCTTTTTGAATTGATTATCTTAGGTGTTTTTCAGATCAGTTCTCAGTTGTTCCAAGGATCAATACAAATATCTACAAAAGTAAAGGACCTATGAAGATCATTTGAGCTCAAAATGTTTTTATTTCATGTATCATTTTTAAAATGTTCATTATAAAGGTGGGTCTTCTGACTTGATTTACTCACTGAACCTCATAGTAGAGTCAACAGATTGTCAAGAAGTTTAGCCATTTCAAACCTGTGGGCACGACTTAAAATCAGAGAGTATATGCTTAATGCAAAGTTGCCATCTTTGGCATCATGATTAAAAAATTATATACATGCCATTCCTCTAATTAGGCATAACGCTTCATTAGAAGTTACATAGTCATTTAAAGTCACCTTCAACTGCACCAGCCTATAAATATCTGTTTACTCATTCATGTGACAATCTTGTATTGTTACCTATTATTTCATGTCAGGTAGTAATTTAATAAAGGTTTTTTAAATGAATGAATGTAAATATCCTATCTTCTCACAATGTATGCTTTTAATCCTAATCCCCCATCATTGCCACTCCCTACCATCTCCATTCCATAAAATGTAGGACCATTGCTGTACAAGCTTCCTGTGTTCAAGCTGAATGCTTTAACAATCTCTTCATACTCACTGGCAGCTCTGCCTCTCCTTTACAGATGCTCAGGGAATCTTTCCAGAAGGCCTGCCATCCATCCTACTAAATTCACTTCCTCCCTCTTGCTACCTCTGCTTATAGTTCTTTCCCTTCAGATCCAGTTGTCCTCCATTGGTTATACTCCTTCTGATAGATGAAAGATTCTTCCCACTCTTCTTGAATGTTGTCCTTGGCCTCCTCATCCTGCAGTTTTCCTAATTGCTCCAATCCAGTCTCAGCCTGGAAGAGACCTTCAGATAGCTTGGACTTGGTAGTAAGGGTGGTCTAACTACTGTGATCATTGAGCCCAAGGTTGACCAGGCTGATGAACAAGTTGTCCTCTTATAACTCCCATGAATTTAGGGAAAAGAACTTCTCAAGAAGAGAGAGGCATAGGGTAGTTCCCCTAAGGGCACATAAGCTTAGTGTCTAGCCCTGTGTGTAAAATTCACTTTTTTATTTATTTATTTTTTATTATTATTATTTTTGTATCAGAGATTGGACTCAGGGGTGCTCAACCACTGAGTTACACCCGCAGTTCTTTTTTTATATTTTATTTAAAGACAGGGTCTCACTAAGTTGCTTAGGATCTCACTAAGTGGCTGAGGTTGGCTTTGAACTTTCAATCCTCCTGCCTCAGCCTCCTGAGCCGCTGGAATTATAGACTTGCACCATCGTGTGATAATTTACATAATTTTTTTGGTATTGAAGATTAAACCCAGGGGAGCTTTGCTACTGAGCTATATCCCCAGTTCTTTTTTTAAATTATTTTTAAAATTTTGAGACAGGATCTTGTTAAATGGCTGAGGGTCTTGCTAAATTGCTAAAGCTGGCTTCCAACTTGAGATCCTCCTGCCTCAGCCTCTTGAGTTCCTGGGATTACAGACATGCAACACCATATTTGGCATGCTTTGTATAAATGTTGATGGTCATAGCAAATGGTGGTAGTGATAATCCCTGAGACCTATATCTTTGTAAACAGAGACAACTCTGAACTTCTCTTTATGGAAACCCAAGTATAATTTCCTTCTATGGTTGCCTCATAGGATAGTCAAGGTGGGGCAAGAAGCCACAAAGTCCTGTCTAAAAAATTTTAAGCAATGTTTATATTATAGGCTTGATGTTTCATAATGAAAGGAAGCTGCTGACTAATGGTGCTCAGGTCATACTTCCGGCTACTAGCTGGGTTTGCACATGAGGTGAATACGAGATGAATGGCTTGGGCTCTGTGCCCCATCATCACTGGGACATTGTCACCCAGTGACAGGAAGATGACTAATGAGACTGCATGATTACTTTATTTCTGTGTCCAGTGAATGGCACCAGCATCCCTCAAGTGATCCGAGCTAAAGATCTGATTGTCAATCATCCTAGACTCCTGCTTTGACTCATACCTCACACCCACTTTGTTAACCCAAATCTTGAAGATTTTACTTCCTGAATGCCTCCTGAATATATCTCCTTTCCTCTCAGTGGCTCCAGACACCCACCTAATTCAAGTCCTCACTGATTATCATTAACTTTATTCAGTTTAGAACCAAATGTGTTTTTTTTTGCTTCTGACCTCATCACCTCTGAATTGATGTCTTCTGCCAGAGTGATCTTTCTAAGTTACTAATATGATCAGTGGAATCAGGTTCCACTAACTACTTCCAACTTCCCTTCCCCGAACCTAAAACCTTTCAATGACACCTCACTGCCTTTAGGCTGAAGTTCAAATGCCTTAGCATGATATACCAGCCTTTGCCTTTTGGTTTATTCCTATGTGTCCTTCATAACTTTCAGCTCTATGCACCTAGTTCCCATTTCCTGATTATATGACACCATCCCCCTTCAGTGCTTTTCTCAACTACCCCCTCACTCTGAAATGTATATGTGTTACGAATTATCTCCCCACTACTAACTTCAGCATTTTTTACTCATGGAATACTGACTGAAGCTTACTTTGTGTTAGGCATTGGTCTGGGTGCTGGGCATCGTTCAATATAACAAACAAAGCTACCTGACTTGTAGAGCTCCCATTCCAGTGGTTGTGACGGGGGTAGTGGGAGGGGATAGATGATGAACAAAATAAATAAAAGTAAATTATATGCTAGATAAGGAGGGGAAAAGTGCTATGCATAAAAGATTAAGTGGGGAAGAATGATGTGAGTGCCAGAGCAGGTGTAGTGGTTATTATTATTGTATTTTAAGTGGGCTGGTAAGTGATAGGAAAATCAGTTGTTTCTCCTTCTGTGGTCACATTCAACATAGAATACTTCACTGCTGGTCACCAAAATGTGAGTGAGTCTTTTCCCACACACATAGCAACCAACCAGTTGCTAAGGTTTGGGTAAGTGTTCCCCAAAAGCCCATGTGTGAAAGGGTTGGTTTCCCCAGCCTGTGCTGCTTTTGGAGGTGATGGAACTTCTGAGATGTGTGGCCTAATTGGAAGTCTTCTGGTCATAAGAGGGCATGCCCTTGAAGTAGATATCAGGACCCTGGTTCCTCCTCTCCCTCTCTCTCTCTTTTGCTTCCTGGATGCCATGAAGTGAGCAACTTCCTCTACCATGCTTTCCTGCCATTGATGTACTGTGCTGCCCCAAAGAGATGGAGCCAATTGATCATGGACTTAGAGCTTTGAAACTATGACCCAAAATAAGCCTTTCCTTTTATTTTATGTTGATTAAGTAACAACAACAAAACAGACTAAAACACCAATTGTCCAACACCAGCAGGCGGGGTCCTACAATTTAACTCAATTATGACATTATCTTCCTCCAACCAAATATTAGAACAAAAGAATCCCCTAGCATCCTTATTGCTCAGGAATTTACAAGGATTTTAGGAATTATGTCCAGGAGCCAGGGACAAAAGCCAAAATATGTATTTCTTATAAATCGCAATATCACAGGTGTTCAGGGAAGACCTCACTAAGGGATGGTTAAGCAGAGACTGGAAGGGAGTGAAGGAGCAAGTTATGTGAGTATTTGTGGGGAAATATTAAGGGAAAAGTGAAAAGTGAGGGCCCCAAGGCGGAGGCACACCCCAAATGGAAGGAGGCCCATGTGTACTGAAGAGAATGAGCAAGGGAGAGACCAGTATAAACCAAAGTGAGAAAGAGAAGGAGAGGCCTGGTAAACCATGAAAAGACTTTTAATAAAAGGAAGAGCCATTGGAGGGTTTGAACAGGGACATTAAGTATTAAAGAAACACTGTGGCTGCTGTTAAAGAGATGCAAGAGGCATCTGAGGAAAAACTGCTGGTGGCTCAGACCAGGGTGATAAAACAGTTCAATTCTGGATAGAGCTTAAAGGTAGGTCTGACTGGATGTGCTGATGAATCGAATGGGAAATAACTAAGAAAGAGGGCTGGGGGTGTGGCTCAGTGATAGAATACTTGTCTAGCATGTGCAAGGCTCTGGGTTTGGTCCCCAGCACCATGAGCCACCAGTGGTGGTGGTGGGGTACTAAGACTAAGGATGAGATCAAGATTTTTGGTCTAAGCAACTTTTTTTTTTTAATTGTACTGCAGATTTAACCCACGAGCACTCTAGGTCTGAGTTACACCCCAACCCTTTTTTATTTTGAGACAGAGTCTGACTAAATTGCTAAGGCTGGCCTCAAACTTGAGATTCTCCTGCCTCAGCCTCTGGAATAGCTGGAATTACAGGCACGAGCCATCACATGTGACTGGTCCAAGCAACGTTAAGGGTAGAACTGCCATTAACTGAGGTATGGGAAAACTTGCAGGAGCAGTTGTTTGGGAGACAACCAAGAGTTCTGGTTTGGCCTTTAAAATTTGAGACTTAAAGACTCAACTTGAGCATCTCGATCTCCTAGAAACCTTCACAGTTCTTCCTTCACTCAGAATATACACCTTGTATGCCTCCTTGAAGAAAAGGGGGACAGTAAAGCACCATGTTCCTGAATTGCCCCTTTCTGCTCCTAAATGCATAGTTAAGTCAAGGGAGCAATGAGAGCAACCCTGGGCCAGAATGTCCAGATACATATTATCTTCAAGGCTGTTGGCTCTCTCGTGTATGCTGGGAATTAGGGCAAGTTAGTGTTATCTGTAGAGAGCTGCTTTTTTGCACACGTGCCAAGTTCTTTGGGGTGCTGGTCATAAAATGGAACAAAGCAAACTAAACAGCTGCTGCGTCTATAAGCAAACCTATAACCCCCTCTCCCCTCCACTCAGGTCCATGGTAACTAGTGCAGATCAGAACACAGTGGAGAGAGAAGGGCTTGCCCTGGTGGCTGCCCCTGAACAAAGCATCATGGGGGATAGAAGGTGCTACTTTCTGGAGAGGGGCCAGAGGTACTGTGTGGAATAGAGGCATATCTATCCAGTCCTTCTCCTCTGGACCTTCTAGTGAAACACCTGTCTAGCCCATTGACACTGGTCTTCCCCTGTAAAGCATTTCTCAAGAAACCCCATGTCTCATATTCCATCTCTAGGTGTCTTCCTTGGTCTCTTGGCAACCTATCCTGCTGCCCTAACACAACTGGGTAGTAAATGTTAGACGTTGTTTCTCCCATAATTCAGTTTCTATGCTATCAAAACCCTTAATATAAAAAGCATCTCTCTCTCTCTTTCTCTTTCTCTCTTTTTCTTATAGTGCTGGGGATGGAACCCAGGTGCATGCTAGGCAAGCACCTAGCACTGGGCTACACCCCCAGCCCTCAGAAAAATAGATCTTTTAACAACAGGCGTTTTATGATAAAGCATGTATTGACTCAGACTGAAAAACAAGACAGTGACTTCTTTTCTGACTGTGAAAGGGTAATTGAGATTGAACTTGTCTTTCTGGCATAAACAACTAGAAAACTGGATACATATATGAAACAATTATATTCAGATATTCCTCAGATTGTCAGTATTAAATGTAATCTCTGATATAAGAGAAGCAAACAAGGTAAATTCTATAGTCACACCAGCTCTGTGTCTGAAGACAATTTTTGAACTTTTTTTTTTTATTGTTGTTTGTTTGTTTTTGTTTGTTTTGGTTTGGTTTTGTTTGGCACTGGGACTTGAACCCAGAGGTGCTTTACCACTGAGTCATATCTCCAGTTCTTTTTATTTTTTAATTTTGAGACAGGTCTTAGGGCCTTCCTAAATTGCTGAGGCTGGCCTTGAATTTGCAATCCTTCTGCCTCAGCTTCCCTAGTTGCTGGGATTACAGGTATGCACTACTGCACCTGGCCAATTTTTGAACTGTTATGCAGGGGGCAAGAGCCCAAAGAGATCTAGCTGAGTTGATGAGACAAAAATCAGAGGTAGTTAAAACAATTTCTGGGACAGAGTATTGAAGAAGAAGCAGCTACATGAAGAAAGAGCTCCAGAAATCTGCACTGAAGTCCCTTTGAGACTTTCCATCTGGGCATGTGTAGGGAGTAACTCTCCAAGTCTAGGAAGGATCAACTGGGAATCCAAACCTGACACAGGATTGGAAGATGTGAGTTCTTACTTTGCATAGTGAAGAGCCCTTGTTGAACACTCAGAGTAATGAGTGAAGGCTTCAAAAGGGTCATACCTTAGTAGAAGCACTGAATTCACCCTACAGTGAAGCTCTGGAGTGGGATGTAACTCAGTGGTAGAGCACATGCTTACCATGTGCAATGGCCTGGGTTTAAATACCCAGAACCAAAACAAACACACAAACAAAGCAAATCTTTGAAAAGACTCAAAAGGATCAACCTGTTCTCCAAGTAATTTACTTGCTCAACAAAAAAAAAATTTTGACACTATGTAAAGGAAGACAATAAAATCCAAGCATTCAACAGCATAATATTTACAATGCCAGAAATTTAAAATAGTACCAAAACCCATAAATTATTTATGGATATATCCAGTGTTTGTTGGAACTGGCTCACCAACAACTGATTCTGTCATCTTTTCTGGAACTTGTTTAGTGATATCACATTGACAGCTTGAAATTGACCAAGGTGTGTTTACATTACAGAAATTGACAAATAGTACGAGTTAGGACTTTCTGACTCCTCTTCCTCAAAAGCTCATTCACCAGCACAAAACTGGATAATTTTAACAAAATATGAGCTGAAATCTACAACAAAACATTGCTGAGAGAAATTTAAGGAGACCTAAATAAATTAGAAATTTTTGTTTATGGCTTGGAAGACCCAACATTAAGATGTAAATTCTCCCCAAACTATTCTACGGATTCATTGTAATCCTGATTCATTCTCAGAATCTCAACAGATGGGCTGGTACTAAAATGTATGAGAAATGCAAAGTCCTATAATAATCAAAACGTGAAAACAAATGAAATAAGTTGGAAAATGTACACTATAAGATTTAATGATTTGCAATAAATATATATTAATGAAAGCAATAAAAAGATTTTTTGTTATAAGACAGATCCAGGACCAGGGATGTAGCTGGCCAGTGGTAGAGCTTAGTAGTGTAAGGCCCTGGGTTCCATCCTCAGCACTGAAGGAGAAAAAAGATCAATGGAACAAAGTAGAGTCTAGAAATTCACCCAGACTTACATAGCCAATTAATTTTCTTGGCATTAGATATTCTATGGTACTTTATTGAAACTTTTTTTTTCTTTTTTTCTTTTCTTTTCTTTTTTTTTTTTTTTTTTTTTTTTTTTGGTGGTGGTGATGGTACTGGGGATAGAATCCAGGGAACCAGGGTCACTCTACCACTGAGCTACATCCCCAACTCTTTTTTTTTTTTTTTAATTGTGAGTCAGGGTCTCGCTATGTTACCAAGGCTGGCCTCTCAAACTTGTGATCCTCCTGGTCAGTTTCCCAAATTGCTGGGATTATAAACATTTACCACCACAACAAGTTTTATGGAGACTTTTTATTGGTCACTTGGGAATTTGTTAATATTCATGTTTTTAAAATTCTAATCAAAAGTTTTATAGCTATATTTCATGGCATAAAAGTTTGGACTTTATTCACTTACTTGTCCTGTGGTGGAACAGGTTTAACTATTTTTAAAAATAATGTGGTTTGCTTATGAACATTTCCTTGTTCCTTCTTTGTGCATTGGCCCACCTCTAATTAAAACACAAACATATGTTCTTTTTTCTTTATTTATTTTTTAGCTATAGATGGACACAATACTTTTATTTTATTTTTATGTGGTACTGAAGATCAAACCCAGGGCCTCACACGTGCTAGGCGAGCACTCTATCATTGAGCCACACCCCAGCCCTAAGCATATTTTCTTAACAGCCAACAAATAACTCATTCAATCAAAAAAACATTTATTGAATGACTACTAAGTGTCAAATACTACTTGGGAAGTATAACAAAAACTACAATCAAAAGTTTGATTGTTGCTGGGCATGGTGGTGCACACCTGTAATCCCAGTGGTTTGGGAGGTTGAAGCAGGAGAATTGCAAGTTCAAAGCCAACCTCAGAAACTTAGTGAGGCCCTAAGCAATTTAGCAAGACCATGTCTCTAAATAAAATTATAAAAAGTGCTGGGGATGTGGCTCCATGGCCACCCTCAGTTCAATCCCAGGTACTAAAAACACATAAATAATAAAAAGTTTGCTTCAATGAATAATATTTACCATTGGGTGGGGTTGCATACACCTCTCAGTATCTTGGGAGGCTGAGTGTTTAGGAGGCTGAGGTAGGAGGATTGCAAGTTCAGAGCCAGCCTTGACAATTTAGCAATTTAGCATGATTTGGTCTCAAAATAAAAATGAATGACTCAGGGCTGGAGTTACGGCTCAGTGGTAGAGCACTTGCCTAGCATGTGTGAGGTGCTGGGTTCAATTCTCAGCACTGCATATAAATAAATAAATTAAATCAAGGTCCATTGACAACTAAAAAAAAATTTTTAAATGAATGGCTGGGGTCCGGGAGGCAGGAGATATGGCTCAGTGGTATTGTGGCTTGCCTAGCATGCAAGAAGGCTGGGGGGTGTGGCTTAGTGGTAAAGCACCCCTTAGTGGTAAAGTAATTCCTAATACCCAGTGTAGGCTTGCATGGAGGGGAAGAATAACATTTATCAGCAGTAATAGTCTGAAATATATGTAGTCAATTCATTTCTTTATCTAAAATTTTTCTTGCAATCTCAGATTGATACATATCTGGCCCTCACAGGTTCAGCAGGGATCATTCTCTAGTGTTATGTTCTAAGCTGAGTAGTGTTATAAGAAGCATTTTGGGCTGGAGGTGTAGCTCAGTGATAGAACGCTTGACTAGCATGTGTGAGGCACTGGGTTCATTCTTAGGCACCACATAAAAATAAGTAAATAAGATAAGGTATTGTGTCCATCTATAACTAAAAATATTTTTAAAAAGAAGCAGCTATAATTAGTATCATTGGACTTCATGGAATATAGACCCACTGAAATTTCCTCAAAACTATATTAGAAGACTAGGAATGTAACTTGGTAGTAGAATATTTGCCTAGCATGTATGAGGCCCTAGGTTTCATTCCTAACACCAAAACAAACAAACAAACAAAAACCCTACATTAGAATAATGCAGCTCTTTGGTTGTCCCTGGGTTATCATGAAGTCGGGCTGTGGGCTAAAGTTTCCAACTTCATTTTCATGACTACAGTATGTATGATCACAATAAACTCTGATTCTCTGAGTTAATCCCACGTGAGCATCTATGATCTGCAAAGTGAAAGATCTGTGTAACTCATGTACTTTTATTTATTTATTTAGCAACATTAGGAACCAGGTGCACTCTACCAATGAGCACATCTCCAGCCCTTTTTATTTTTATTTTGAGATAGGGCCTTGCTAAATTGCTAAGGGCCTTTGCTAAATTGTTGAGGCTGGCCAGATTCTTCTGTCTCAGCTTCCTAATTCACTGAAATTATAGGTGTGCACCGTGATGCCCAGCTTATTTATTATTTTTAAAATGGTTATAAACTTGAAGGCTAATTTTGGTGTAAAAGCAATTTAAATAAGAATGAAAATTATTACACATACTGGAGATAGCTATCTTTGTTCTCAAAAACGTATTGGCTATAAACAGATTTAGTATGTGTTCAATTCTGAATGAAAAGGACATAATTTTAAAAACTTGTACAAAATGCTGGAGATATATCTTCAAAGATTTTCCCAGAAGTCTACAGTAGGATGTACTAGATACGGAAACTAAAAAAAAAAATCCCCAAGGTAATGTGACCTGGGAAAAGGAGTGAAAAGAAGACCATGCACTGACAGCCTTCATCTCCCAAGACAATGTTTTCCAGGTGGAATGCAGACAGGGAAGAGGTGTTTTATCACCCCTAGAGTAACAGTCTCTAGGAGGTGTTAATCTCCTTCAAGTAAATCCTCTCCAGACACAGCCCACAGACCCCACCCACCCCAAAAATTCAAATTCCTGAGTGCCCAAGGAAACGGATATGTTCACTAGACCACCCCTCAAAATAACCTATATAAACCTAGTCCCTTTTTTTTCAGCGGCTCATTTTCCACCAGGAAAGTGGGTCCACTGGGGCTATTTCATCCCTGCATTCCCTGTTCCGATGTGATACTTTGTTTCTGAATAAACAGCTGAGATGATTTGTGAGGTTTGCATCCTGGCTGGTCTTTTTGTGCTAACAAGATGTAGGCAGCTTTTAAAATTATAAACTGGGAATTAGAATTATACAGATTCTGTATCAGTCAACTTTTCAACTGAGAAGAACAATTTAGAAGCCAGACTCAACGGTACGTGCCTGTAATCCCACTGACTCAGGAGGCTGAGGCAGGAGGATAGCCAGTTTGAGGCCAGTATCAGCGAATTATTGAGTCCCTAAGCCACTTAGATCCTGTCTCAAAATAAAAAAAACAAGAGGGCTGGGGATGTAGCTCAGTGGTAAGGCATCCCTGGGTTCAACCACCAATAACAAAAAAGAAAAAGAAAAGATGAACAACACAAAGGAAGATAATTTATTTTGACTGATGTTTCAGAAGATCCAGTTCATGGAGTCATCATGACTGAAGGGAATGGCAGAAGGAAGCTACTCAGTTCATGGCAGCCAGGAAACAGAGAGATTGAGGTGGTGTGGGAAAAGGGGAGTAAGAGAAACCTTTCTAGAGGCATCTCTCCAATGACCTACCTCCTCCAACTATGTCCTACCTCCCAGTAGTCCATTTAGCCCAGGGGTCTATTTGATAGAAATCAGAGCCTCTGAAGAGGTCAGAGCCCTCATGATCTAATCTCTACTTAAAAATCCCACCTCTGAACCTTGGTTGCATTGGGGACCATTCTTTCAAAACATGAGCTTTCAGGGGACATTCAAGATCCAAATCATAACAAATTCTATTGATAGAAATACAGGAACTATTGATAAAATATGTAACAATATAGCACATTACAGATTCTTTCATCAAGAGGAAAGTTTGGAGTTTGGTTTTCTCTTAACAATGTTCTCAAGAAAGTTAGCAAGAGATTTTCATTACATTCTGTTCAAACCCCTGCCAAACCTTCACCCAACTCCACTTAGGCACTTGCAGAATCATCCAACATTAAAATCAAGTCCTTACCCGTTGCTTCTGGAAAGAGTGGTAACTAGAAATTGAGGAAAGAAAAAACTTGCTTTAGAATAAGGAGTAACATGCTTGAATCAGAAACAGGCCTGTATTTGAAGTATTTACCTTTGTAGTTGCCATGAAGTTGCGGTATGAACCCTCAACAAGAAAAGGGACAGGCTGGGGGTGTAGCTCAATGGCAGAGCACATGACTGGCATGCAAAAGGCCCTGGGTTTGATTATCAGCACCACAAAAGCAAACAAAAAACCAGGAGGGATTTTATTTTGAGGTATTGGTCAGTCCCCACTGAGGTCTATGGACATTTAAGAACACTAAAGACCCCAGAGTTGGGGGGGTGAGTTTTCACCTGAGTGAAGAAGGAGTCTGGCCAATTGATCTGATTGCAAATGTGGGCCAAGAGAGAACTAGAAAGCTTAATAAGCTCCCTGTCCCCTTTGGATGGGCTGGGTGCTGGGGATAATAAAGGTGGTAGAGGTAGTCATATGGTAGAAGAGTCAGGTAAATTTGGCGAATCCATGAAGTCTACTCCAGAAACTGATATCTAAATGATGAGACAAAGAATGAAGGAAGGAAATACACGGCAATTACAGAGACCCCAGGCATTGAAAACCTCAGTAGAGTTGAGGACATGAAGGAGACTGGTTGGCAGTACACAGATGGACGTGGGGCATAGGTTGGAAAGATGAGCAGGACCCACCTCACACTGGCTTCTAAGGTGTGGTTAGGAATTGCACATTGTCCTCAGAGCAGTGGGAACTTTTGAAGGTTGTAAGCAAGGGTATGACCTAATCAGATCACTCTGGTCTCTCTCAAGAGGATGGATTAGAGAAAGTAGGAATTTCAAGGCCTGGTAGTTGCTATAGTAGAATAGCTGGGTGAAGTTTTCTTGGAAAATATGAAGGAGGATGGACCACCAAAGAGGAAAATACTGGACTTATGTTAATAAGATCAAGTTGGGGCTCTTAGAAACGCATCAAAAAATAAGAAAAATATCCAAGTTAATGAAACAGGTCATACTTGTTACTTATGGTTGACCTGTGCTTTCCAGTGATAGTCTAACCAGGGTAGTTGAATTTCTAGACTTACAAGGATATTTCTTTTTCTATATAGGACTTTGTTTTAGCCAGTTTTTGCATTACTGTGACCAATATACTTGACAAGAAAAACACAGAGGAGGAAAAGTTTATTTTGGCTCACAGTTTAATAGGTTCAGTCCATAAATAGCTGACTCCATAGTTCTGGGCCTGAAATGATTCAGAACATCATGGCAGAAGGACATGGTGGAGGAAAATAGCTCAGGAGTTAGTGACCAGGAAACAGAGAGAGCTCTGCTCCAGGGACAAGATATAAACCCCAAAGGCGTGCCTCTGTGACCTACTTCCTCCAGTCACACCCACCTGCTTGTAGTTATCAACCAGTTAATCCAGATCAGTGAATTAATCCACTGATTGGGTTAAACTCTCGTAATAAAACCATTTTGCCTGTGAACATGTTTGTGTTGCCTCATACATGAACGTTTGGGGGGCATCACACATCCAAACCATAACAAACTCTTTAGAGTAAAGAAAATTATTTCCTCTAAATGATAAATGGCATTTTAGTATTTCAGAGTTAAGATTCAGAATTTTTGTGTACACCAGATGGGATCAAGAAGAGGATTAACCAGGACTGGAAGAGGGGAGACATGCTCCAAATACAAAGTGACACCACCACCCTCTTCTCCCCAAGATTCCACCCCTTCCTCTCCTCTCCGTCCTCCTCTTCCCACAGCTTTGCCTTCTCCTTCCCTCCTCACTTCCCACCATCTCAACCTGTTACAAACCAAATATACAGAGCCAATCATGAAGGAAAATGATTTGTTATCCAAGACAACTGGTTAGTAAATAATGCAAACATGTTGGACAGAACCCCAACTTATTAGTATAACTCCCTCTTTGGACCTTCCTTTCTAAATTTTCCATTTACTTAGTGATAATGTATAGATAAATGTATAGTAGTAGAGTGAGACACAAATGGAAAACAGTCTTTGCCCCAGAGGAACCCAGAGGTCTTTGGCAGAGACTGCCCATATATATACCAGCATTTCTTTTTTTTCTTTTTTTGCGATGCTGGGAATCAAACCCAGGGCCTTGTGCTTGCAAGGCAAGCACTTTACCAACTGAGCTATCTCCCCAGCCCAGCATTTCTTTCAATTGCTCTTAGTTATGAGAGCTGGAGAACTCAGAAAACTCAGATGTCATCCTTGACAACTCCCTCTCCTTGCTTCTCTACCCATAAAAATCCAAGTCTTGTCAACCCCTAAAGATCTCCCACATCTGCCTACCTCTCTCTACTGCTGCCTTCTCCCCCACCACCTTTCCCTGACCCAGCCAAGGTCTCTTCTCTTTTCCCTGGGCTCTGTATCACACACCTCACAGGCTTATTTCATGATCCCTTTCAAATCCATTCTCCATATTGCAGCCAGAGAAATCTTTCAATGTGCAAAGTAATCATGTCATTTTACCCCTCACTTAGAAAGCATAAAACTTTTCCATGTTTCCTTTTGTTTTAGAATACAGACCAGATTCCTTAAAAAGAGTCAAGCCAGGGTTGGAGGTAAAGGTCAGGGGTAGAGCGCTTGCTTAGCATGCACAAGGCTCTGGGTTTCATCTCCAGCAACACACGTATATTACACACCAGCCTGCATTGGTCCCCACATCCCTGCAGCTTCAATTTGTGCTGCCAGTCTTTCATTTCTCTATTCCAGTCACACTGGCCAGCTGGGCACAGTGTCACATGCCTTTAATCCCAGCCATTTGGGAGGCTTAGGCAGAAGGATCATAAGTTCAAGGAGAACCTCAGTGACTTAGATCTTATCTCAAAATAAAATATGAAAAGGACTGAGGGTGAAGCTTAGTGGTAAAGTACCCCTGGGTTTGATCCCCAGTACAAGAGAAAAAAAAAAAGTGTAACATACTGGCCTCATTGGGTCTCTTATATTTTCCATTTTCTCTCCAGTAAGTCATGACAGGGTAGCCAGCACCCTGACAGAGCAGGTTCCTGCTCAGAAGGTGTGAGCTGCCTGAAAAATAAAAAAGTCATAAAAAATAAAATTCTGAAGTAATCAGTAAAAGATTAAAGACAAAGCCAAAGATTAGATATAAAAGCAGAGCACTTGATTGGTCTTCCAGTCCTGATATGAACTGGAAACTGAACAACTGAAAAAGGCCCCAATTCCTGTATTAAAGGGGGGAGTACATCAAAGGCAGGGATAAGGCTTCAGTGGGAGGAGTTTTGTTTGGATGCTAGTTTCCTGGTGTGGCAGGGGTCTTTCAGTAAACAGGTTGACTGGCTTTTGGCAAGCTATAACCCATCTCACGGAGGCTGTGCTTGAACTTGAACATTGAGCTAAAACAGGGTGCCACTTGAATCAGGCATTCTGAACCTATGGATTTCTACTGGGAGTTCCTAAGACCAGGCTTTCCTGCTTAATGGCTTGAACATCACTCAGTTCACACACATGGTTCATAGGTGACTCCCAGCAGTAAGTAGTCCCTCTACTTTGAATGCTCATCTGTCTCCACTTTATATTTTTACTTTTTTTTTTTTTTTTTTTTTTTTAACACTGGCTCAACATCACTTCCTCAGGGAAACCTTCTCTGACTTCCTAACTGGGTCAGTTCCCCTTACACAGCTGCAACAAGTACTTTCCTCCATGGGGCCTATCACACTGCATTTCATTTGCACAGTTATTGGTTACCTGTCTTCCTGACACTCATCCCACAGTTCCTCTGCCTGTCTTCCCCAGGAAGCAGAAGAAAAGACACATTGGGCTATAGGGCTGGAACTGGAAGAGGAGAGAGGATTATCGTGCTCATGACAGCACTGGTGTGCCTAAGGCTGGTTCTCTAGAACAGGAGCCTGAGACAAGGTGGTGGCTGCTTGTGATGTATTGAGGGACTGTTGGGCAAAGCTGTAAGGGAGAAAAGGAAGCCAGGTAGGTATGGGGAAAGGGAGCTTCAAGCCAGGTTATGGTCTCAGGGAAGACTGTCCGGGGAGGACTCTGGAATACAACCTGCCCTGAGACAAAGGACAATCTTTTGCACCCTGCCATTTACCAGTCAGACAGGGCTGGGGAGATAGCTCAGTCGGTAGAGTGCTTGCCTTGCATGGGTTCGATCCCCAGCACCATTAAAAAAAAAAAAAAAATTACTACCAGTCAGACATTGGCTGGAGATGCTCTCTCCTCTCTCCACAGAAGGATTTATAACTTCTGTGACTTCCCAACAAGGCAGCTCTTGTGGCCAACGGTGATTTTTCTGAGAAGAGAGAGAAAAGCTGAGCAGCTGTGATGTGCAGCTGCCAACTGTCACAGCAACAGGGTCTGGGATCTGGGCAGACAATATGGCATCTGCTACAGTGTGGTAGCTAAATTTCTTCTTTTAAAAATGCATATGGTGGGCTGGGGGTGAAGCTCAATGGTAGAGTATTTACCTAGTATGCATGAGGCCTTGTGTTCAATTCTTAGCACTGCAAATTAAAAAAAAAAAAAGTGAAAGTCAGGTGGGGTGTTGCCTACCTGCAGTCCAGATACTGAGAAGAAGAGGAAGGAGGATGGTGTGAAGCCAGCCTAAGTAGCCATAGCAAGATTACATCTCTTTATCCTTTTTATTTTATTTTTTTTTCCTGGTACTGGGGATTGAACCCAGAGGCACCTTCCACTGAGCTACATCCCAGCCCTTCTTATTTTTTATTTGAGACAGGGACTTTCTAAATTGCTTAGAATCTCACTAAGTTGCTGAGGCTGACCTCACACTTGTGATTCTCTTGCTTCAGCCTCCCGAATCTCTGGGATTACAGGCACATGCCACATGCCTAGCTGTAAACTCCATCTCCTGAAAAAAAATTCTGATGATAAGAAAAATTACCAGTAATCCTGTGACTCAGGAGGGTGAAGTAGGAGAATTACAAATTTGAAGCAAGCGTGGGAAGTTTAGCAAGACCCTCAGCAACCTTAGTGAGACCCTGTCTCAAAATAACAAAAAGGACTGGGAATTTAGCTCAGTGGTGAAGCACCCCTGGGTTCAACCCCAGTACCCCCCACCCAAAAAAAGTTAAAGTTAAAGAATAAGACTAAATGAAGATGAAAGAGGTTTCTACTGGACTTTTTTTTCCCTCTATTTTTTAGACTCAATCAGAAGCACAATGAGACAGGAGAATCACTAGTTCAAAGCCAGCCTTAGCACTTGGTGAGGCCTCTCAGCAACTTAGTGGAGACCCTGTCCCAAAATAAAACATAAAAAGGACTGGAGATTGTGGCTCAGTGGTAAGTGCCCTGGGTTCAATCCCTGGTACAAAAAAAAAGATTCAGTTTCAGGAGAGAATTTATTTGAGTGTCCCACCCTGGATCAATATGCCTATTCTTGGCTATGAGAATTTCCTTGATTAAGAAGAGAGAATTAACTCCAAAGGCAAAAATTAGGGTGCTGTTTCCAATAAAGGGAAAATGGATGCTGGGCAATTAACAAATTAAATGGCCACTGTGAGTACCCTCTGTGTTTGCATGTTCTATCAACCACCTTGACACTGTAGAGACCATGCAGGAACTCTCCACACTCCCCTGCCCAGGTTGCTCCATAATCATGGATTTTGACTCTCTCTGCTTTCACATCTAGTTCCACTGACTCTGGAAGCTGGTCAGTGCCTGAGTCCATGAAAATTACCCAGAAGAGCCTCCAAGGTGCTCTGGGGGGACCCAGGGCAGGTGACCTCTTAGAGGACAAGGGACTCAATAAAGGTTACTGAATGAATGAATACAACCATTCTAAGCCGAAACATGACACTAAAGTAGGTGTCTCTCTTCCCACTATGTAAACAGCATCATTCATTCTGAAACCTGGAGAAACCTGGGGACTTCAAGATTCTACTTAACTAATTAATTTTTATGATGCTGGGGATGGAACCCAGGGCTTTGTACATGCAAGACAAGTGCTTTACCACTGAGCTGCACCCCCATCTTAGAAGCCATCAATCCAGTGGCCTCCTGACTTCAATGGTCTCTCGATGGGTGGTAGGTTTTGTTTGTTTGTCATTTGCAGAAGCCCAGAGGGTTGGGCTGGGGACTCGAACCGGGCCTCCAGCATGAGAGGCTGGCACTCTACGAGCTGTGCTATATGGCCTGCACTTCAATGGTCTCTCTCCACTGCCTTTCCCAGCTCTGCTCCATTCTTCCTATTGGGCTATTAGTCTCCCCTTTTCTTGATAATGATTCATCCTGGGGTTGCAGATGTTTACAGGAGATGTTGAACTTCTAGCGACACAGTCCAGGAAGGCTTGGAGGAGAAACCACCTTGGTAAAAGCATCCTATCAAGAGTCTGGGGAAATCTTGGTTCTGTTCTACTGCAGTCAGGTGTACTATACTCACTGAGCAAACCAGATTGCTGTCTTCTTATATGTAAGAGGTTCACAGGCCAGCTCAGGTTCACCCCAAAATAATTATTCAGCATTTCTAATATGTCAGATTCCATACTAGACACTAGTGATAATGTGTTTACAGCTGCAGGGGAGGAGACATTAACTGAATGAATGCACACATATGTCTTTGAATTGTGATGGTTTCCAGTTGGGAAAAGCATGAGAAATGTTAGAATAGGTGACTGAGGATCTGTTTTCTGCAGGCCAGGGAAGGTTTCTCTAATGAAGTGATGGTTGAACTGCTATCTGAAGGGTGAATGGAATGAAATGGATTGAGAGGGGAGATAAGGAAGATTGTGCTTGGCAGGGTGTTGCCTACCTGCAGTCCAGATACTTGAGAAGAAGAGGAAGGAGGGATCTTGTGAAGCCAGCCTAAGCAGTTAGGAAGAAGCAATGTCCTGACAGTTTGTGTGAGAATGGAAAGATCTATGAGCTGATGAGAGAGAGAGAGAGAGAGAAAGAAAGAGCAAGCGAGCGAGAGAGAGAGAGAGAGAGAGAGAGAAAGGGGCACTGGATGAGGAAGGAGCTGCTGAACCTTCAGGCCCAGGGTTGTGGTGGGGAGCTTGTTCTAAGAGCAGCCATTTTAAAGGGAATTGGAAGCAAAGGGAGTGGATGGAATCTAAGAGGTGTTTTGTTTGGTTTAGTACTGGGATTGAACCCAGAGGTGCTTTACCACTGTTCTACATCTCCAGTCCTTTTTATTTTTTATTTTGAGACAGGATATCACTAAATTGCCCTGGAAGGGCCTCTAACTCATGATCCTCCCCAGTCACTGGAATTATAGGCATGTACCACTGTGCCTGACTCTTAAGAGGTATTTTGAATTTGGAATTGAAGGAACCTGGGAATGGATTGGAGATGAAATATTCCCAGTCTTCTGGCTTGCATTTACTTCACAGTTGCATCAAATGATCTGTGAGGGTCACTTTCACCCCAACTGCAATCTCATTATATTCTGGGACATTATTTTATGGGTCTCCCATCTAGGTGCACCTGGGTGAATGAATACTCTTATGCATGCAGTTCTTAGCTACCCCCAGGAGGTGGCAGCACATGAAAACTAGTTGGTCACTTTCTGGAGGTCTGAATCTTGCTGCCTACAAGCCAGTGACTTTGAGTCCCTCTGGAAGTTTTCCCCACATTCTGAGTTCCCAGAAAAGAGCTTTCACCCAGCCTTTCTGTGCCTGCCTCTGTGGAGGGTGTGACTAAACAGGGAATTTTCATGGGACCTATATTGACTCAGTAATTTTGTGGCCGGGGCCTCTTTATTTTGGCTGCATGGTTTTGCAGTGGCTTCCGTCGTCACAGTGCTGGTCCTTGGTGGAGCACTCTGGCAAAGCTGAAAGGGCCCTCAGGATTTCTTTCTTCAGTTGCTTCAGCTTGCGCTTCAAAGAACAAGATAACTAAGTGAGTCCTTCTCAGGTAAGTCAGGGAGACGTGGGGGAGAGCCCAGGAATACTTCACACAGGGTCAAAATGTGGGTATAGACCTAGAGAGGATTAGAAGTGGGGGGAGATGGCTTTGGCCACTGAAAGGCCAGTGGCAAAAGGGTGTAAGTGAAAGACAGATTTATCAAGTAAATATAACGGAGTGAGGAAAGAGAAAGATGAGGGTAGGGTGGCAGGGTGAGGAGTGTGGAACCAGATGACAAGAATACAGAACAAAGATTTGTTGATGGACACTATAAACTGAGGGTCACTTTGGGGGGCGTATTACCAGGAGGAAACAAAAATCAGAATCCAGAACCATGTCATGTAATGTTGGGTCCTGGTTTCTGTATGCTGCTGAAAAGATTTGTGGCCATGATGTGAGTGAGAGTCCATGCAGGACTTCTTTATCTCCCTGGGTGACTGGTTTTACTCTGTAGGACACTTTGGAAGAATCCCCATCTCCACTAGCACTCTCCTCTGCTGAATACCAACCTTTTGGTCTCTTTTATTTTCCCCAGGTTTCTTGCTTCTGCCTGTAACACATTCTGGCTTCTTCCTCCTTAGTAAAAAGAATGGGTGGGTCCCAATTTCAGAAACTGAGGTACACTGACCTCCCACATCGTTGATCTCTGACCAGTACCTGAAGTGCCATAATTTCATGCCATGGATTTATTAATATTCATTATCATTTAGTATATGTTATATTTTTATTTATTTTATTAATGTTATTTTAATTTTAATGCAATTAGTTCAATTTGATAAACATTTGATGAGACTCTATAGTGAATAACAGTGTTACTCAGCTCTGTGTTACTACAACAAAATACTTGAGATAATGAATAACTGTGTTAGCTCTGTGTTACTATAACAAAATACCTGAGATAATCATCTTAAAAGAGAAAAGGTTTATTTTGGCTCAAAGTTTTAGAGGTTTCCATCCATGGTCTCTTGGTTCTGTTTCTTTGAGCACAGTACTTCATTGCAGGAGCACAGGGCAGAGGGGGCATGTTCACCTCATGGAAACCAGGAAGAAAAGAGAGATAGAAGAAGGGTCTGAGGTTCCACAATCCCCTTAGAGCACACCCCCATGACCTAATTAATTCTACTAGGCCCTACCTCTTAAAGTTCCACTACATTTCAACAACATCATAGGTTAGTGACTAAGCCTTTAATACGTGGACCTTTGGGGACAGTTCAGGTCCAAGTTATAATAATGGCCCATTCTGTCAGTTAATCCAAACACACATAATTTGGGAGGACAACATGTTTACCTGTTGTTAGTCATTTACTTCTTTAATTTTGAACTCTGGTGTTCATAGGTCACCTCTAACTGGTTTTGTTTTGTTTGGTTTGGTACCCAGAATTGAACCCAGGGATGCTTACCACTGAACTATATCTCCAGCCCTTTTTATTTTTTATTTTGAGACAGGGTCTCACTAAGTTGCTTAGGGCTTCACTAAGTTGCTGAAGTTGGCTTTGAGCTTTGTCTTGGCCTTCCTCACCACTGGGCGTGCACCATGGTGCCTGGCTCTAACTGGTCTTGTGTAATACTTGGGTACCCTGGCCAGGACTGCCTTACGTGTCTCTCCTTCAAGTCTGTTGACAAATGGACCCTGTCTTGTCTTGACTATTCCTTGCCTTCAACCTCATATGATCCAATCACCTTGAATAACCTGCAGTTCTCTGATGCATCTTTTTATTTCTCAGACCTGCATCTTTGCTTGTTGTCCACACTACCTGATATTCCTCAACCTGTTATCTTAGTCAGGTTTCTCCAGGGCAACAGAATCTACAGGGTATGTATAAAATAGGAATCAGCTGATGTCATTATGGAGGCCAAGAAGTCCCATGATCTGCCATCTGTGAGGTCCTAATCCAAAGGCCTGAGAACTACAAGAGCCATGGAGTAAGCCCTAGTTCTAAACCCAAAGGCTAAAGAGTCAGGAATGCTGATATCCACGAACAGGTGAATGAATGTCCCGACTCAAACAGAGGGAACAAATTTGCTCTTCTTCCACCTTTTTGTTCTATTTGGGACCTCAAGGGATGATGTCCACTTACATTAGTAAGGATGGCTCTCCTTTAATCAGTCTACTCATCTGCTTATCTCTTCCAGAATCTCTTAGATTCACCCCAAAATAATGTTTTACCAGCTATCTGGTAATACCTTAGCTCAGTCAAATTGACACAGAGATTTAAATGTTCATTAGTCCTTCCCTTGCTAATTTGGCATCCATATGCATTTTATCTCTTTAAACCATGCTTAACTTCCAAATACAGTTAATAGCAAAATCATAATTCCACTCAGCATGATTCTTCTATGTGGTGTACAACAGAGAATGCTCTAATCCCTTCTCCAGGAGAGGAGGTAAAGTCCTTGAGTGGTGTTTACTCTTCTCCAGATAAATACAGATAAATTAACTATATTTAAATACTGATGTAAAGTCAACACATCTTAAGGTACATTATAAGGGAATAAAAAAGGGAAAAAAACCAAAGATACGCTTAATATATGTATATATACACACACATATTCAGAACAAAATAATCTAGAAATAATCTTGATGATATGGTTCCCAGTTCTATAACTGGTCATGTAGTCATGGCTGGTGTTTATAGCTTCCTTCTTCTACTATTCTTACTGTATTCCCTTTTTCTTTCAGCAAAGTACCTCATCTGGTTGTGGTTCCTCATCTGTTGGGGTGATACAACTTCATTGCTGAAGGTTTTGGGCCATTTGTAGTCTCACCTGGATTGGGTGGCTGTAGTTTTTAATTGACCTCACAGGTGTTGGTAATACTAAAAGATGTTGGGGTCCTATAATCCCAGCGACTCAGGAGGCTGAGGCAGGAGGATTGCAAGTTCAAGGCTAGCCCCAGCAACTTAGAGAGGCCCTAAGCAACTTAGCGAGATCTCGTCTCAAAAAATAAAAAGGGCTGGGGATATGGCTCAGTGGTAAAGTACCCCTGGGTTCAATTCCCAGTCTCTCTCTCTCTCTCTCTCTCTCTCTCTCTCTCTCTCTCTCTCTCTCTCTCTCTCTTTCTCACACACACACACACACACACACACACACACGCACACACACAGAAAAAGTCATTCTAATTGTTTCAGGATGGCAGGAACATGGTAAAACCAGTGAAATCCAGGTGTTTGGCTATGAAGTGAGTTCCTGTAAATAACAAGTGCTGGAGAGGATTTGGAGAAATCAGAACCCTTGTGTACCTTGTGGGAAGGTAAAATGGTATAGCCTAGAAAACAGTATGGTGGTTCCTTAAAAATATTTAAAATTGTATTATTATTTGATCCAGGTATCCATTCCTGGGTTTATACCCTGAATAATGGAAGTAAGATCTCAAAAGGATATTACACACCCATGTTCATAGCAGTATATTATTCACAATAGCCAAACGGTAAAAGGAACCCAAAAGCCCATCAGTGGATGAATGGATAAACAACATGTGTTATACAGAAGGGAATATTATTTGGCCATCAAAAGGAAGGAAAGTTTGAATCCATCCTACATGGGTGAAACTTGAGGATGATATGTTAAGTAAAATAGCCAGTCATAAAAAGACAAGCACTGTATGATTCCACTTACATGAGGTATCTAGAGCAGTAGAGATGAAGAGCAGAATGGTGGTGGCCAGAGGCTGGGGGAGGGGAAAATAGGGAATTATGTAATAGATACAGATAGAGTTTCAGTTTATAAGATAAAAGAATTCTGGAGATGGATGGTGCTGATGGTTGCATAACAATGTAAAGGTACTTAATGCTCTTGGACTGTACTACTAAAAATGATTATCATTTTTAAAAAACCCATATAGTTATAATGGCAAATTTTATGTTGTGAATATTTTACTACCTTTTTTTAAAAATCCATTTGTGCTACAGACAGCAACTTGGGAATCTGTAGACTATGTTAGATGGCAGTTGAAATTGCAGTCTCACAGAGGGGAGCAGCTATCAGTCACAGTGTCAACAGAGTCAAAGGAAGGTGCTAAGGGGCCTGAGAAGCAGCAACTAGAAACATAGGAGGGAAAACAGGAAAGAGTGGTAGCATAGGCTTGGAGGGAAGGGAACTTGTCCTAAGACCAGAAGCTACAGAACAGTCAAGAATGAGGACAGGGGCTACAGGTGTAACTCAGTGGTAGGGCACGTGGGAAGCTCTGGGTTCCATCCCCAGGAACACACTCACATGCACACACCATGACAAGGCCTAAAGAGAATCCTGCACTTCACTTGCTTCATGACCTAGACAGAAGGCAGCTTCTGGCAGAGGGGGGGGGGTAGGTTCTGAGTACAGCCAGGTGAGGAGCGTGTGGGCGGAGGAAGCAGGACAAGTGCAGCTTCCTAGAAGGTTGGCTGGGAGTGGTGGGAGAGGGCTGGCAACAGAGGGAGGTGCAGTGAGCTATCATAAATTGATGACAAGGTCACTAACTTTGCAACTTGTTCTGATTTCATGCTCACTCAGCATTCTTCTGTGTACATCCAGATTCCAATGCCCATAGAAACATCTGGTCCACCAGGCAAAGTAATTGCTTAAGGAATTGGAATTCTAGTTGATACACCATCCTCTAAAAATTCGGTTAGCTCAGGAAATCTTGCCAGACTCCAAAAAACTCTGTCAAGATGGAGTGTTTCAAAGTGCAGAGCTCCAGACAGTGAACTACTCAGAGATGCCTGTGTTCTCATGCTGCATCTCCCTTCTATGTTTTTCTCAAGTTACCTGTCTGGCTGGAACACTGTCCTTCTGACACACACACTTGATTTTATTCCCACCCATCTTTTGAGACTCAATTTAACTTCATACCTCTTTCCCTCACTAAGCTGTGAACTCCCAGAGCACTTCTTCATTTTGTAGCCTCTGCTTTTGCTATATTACAGATGGTCAGTAAGTGTTCATTGAATTCAATGAATGGCAAAGAAAGATTAGATTGAAATTGCCTAATGAATAATGGGATAGAGAGCCCCAGTCTTTTAAAATGTAAATTCATTTTATATTGTTTTATTTATTTATTTTGCTTCATTTAAATTTTTTCTTTTTGTTTGTTAACCCATTCTTTAGCAAACTACACATGTACAGAACTTATTATTATTAATCTCAAGACAGAGTCTTACTATGTTGCCCAGGCTGGTCGCAAACTCCTGGGCTCAAGTGATCCTTCTGCCTCAACCTCCTGAGTAGCTGGGACCACAGGCACATGCCATTGTGCCTGGTTGTGCAAGCAATATTTACTGAACATTTGCCAGGCACACATGAGGTATGATGGATATATAAAAGGGTGCAAATTGGGTGTGGGGACACACACCTATGAGGAGACTGAAACAGGAGGACCACAAGTTCCAGGTCAGCCTTGAAAATTTAGCAAGACCCTGTCTCAAAGTAAAATACGAAAAAGAGCTGGGGACGTAGCTCAGTGGCAAAGTGCTGCAGGGCTCAATCCCCATTACCCTCCCCCTCCAAGACACACACACACACACACACACAGACACACACACACAAGTATGGACTCAATCTTTAAAGAGCACATATATGGAAATTCTTTCTATCACATCTTTCCTGTTTGGGGAGGAGGGTTGCTTGTTTTTGAGGTGCTGGACATTGAAACTAGGGCTTTGTACCCATTAAGCACTTGCTCGGCCACTGAGCTACAACCCCAGTCTCATCTTTCCTGGTTGAAAGAGGAATGGTCATTATATTTGGCCTCTGTGCTCTCAAAATTATTTGTACTACTTGAGGCTGGCACATCGTGCACAATAAATCTTTGTTGAATAGATGAATGAGCCTTTATCATAGTACTTGAAATACAATTTTTTTTTTTTTTTTTTTTTTTTAGTTTTAATGTGTGATTTTTTTCCTTCAGTTTGTGAGCTCTTGGAAGTCAGGGATTTTGCCTTGCTCATGTTTGTTAACAGAATCTGGCACAGAACTTTGCACACAGTAGTTGTCAAAAACATCAATTGTTTGAACAAATGAATTTCTAATTGAAGTTAAGAGTGATGCACACACAGCTACACACATATGTATTTCACACTCTTGCCCTCCCCTCAATATTTTTTCCCCAAAGGAAACCAGGTGAAAGATCCATTTCTTCTTATTGGCTTTTAAAGGCTTTTAAATGCTTCTGCAGGCATCCTCAGTAGTTTGTTCTGGCTAACGGGCTCCCATTGCATTAATTGAGGTCCTGAAGGATCCAGGAAGAAGCACAGCAACAGGGTCAGTGCACTTGGTCCTCATAAAGTCTGTGACTGTGTTGGCATTTCTGTGAATGGGGGCAATGGTTGCTGGAGATCTGATGT
The DNA here is from genome assembly GCF_902686445.1 of Sciurus carolinensis. Lineage (NCBI taxonomy): Eukaryota > Metazoa > Chordata > Mammalia > Rodentia > Sciuridae > Sciurus > Sciurus carolinensis. The sequence continues at coordinate 60,944,462 of NC_062224.1, forward strand.
GCTGTCACAGCCCAGCTAGGCACCTGGGCCAGGAGAGGGGTGCAGGAGTTAGCTGACACTACCCAGCTGAGCTGCACACTTAACTTTTAAAAATTCTCCCTTGAGTTTATTAGATTTACCCATATGTACCCAAAAAAGAGATACGCAGTAGATACCTAGTGTAGATTTTCCCTCCTCTGGTTTTCTTGTATAGAAAACAAAAAACAAAAGCAAAAACTCCCCACTTCATCATCCTGCCTGCCTGGGAAATGTGTTTGTCTATTCAAGAATGAGGTTTCCACGTGGAGTTAAGAGGAATGGGAATGTTTTACATTTTTTTCTTTAGCATGGATTGAGTTTATCAAAGAACAGAAAAATGCCACAGGTGATCATTTCAGAGATTCTGAATGTTGCTTTAGGGGCCACACTCGTGGCTGCAAAACTGGTTGGGCCAGAGCCTGCAAAACTGGTTGGACCAAAGCAAAGATAACAGGCCTCCTGCCTATTCCTGGGCCAGCACAGCACCACATGGCTTTGTATTCTTTGGGAGTGAGCCCCCTAGGCTGGACACCACCATCCCTTCCCCACTCTTGGAACAAGCACTGGGGCTTATGAACTTTACTTGAGCACATATACCTACTTCCTCTCTGCTTTGGTGGCTAACATCAAGCAGTAGTCCAGGGTCAGCTGGTGAGGGAACACCCTTGATGATGATTTCCTCTTCTAGCTGTTCCAGCCTTTGGCTCTATCTTCATAAACAGTGATGGGAAAGTCTTACACTTTCATGATCTATAGACTTATTTCTTTTGGGCCAGCCTGATTTCTTTTCTGGTCTCATGGGGGTCAAGGGGACTGTCCCAAAACATATTGTGTTTATTCCCAATGAAAAGAGCTGGCTTTCTCTCCAGCTATTTTTCTGCTCTTCATTATTTGTAAATTCCAACTCTCTAGCCTCCAGCTAGGCAAATTTGCAAGCTATTATTAGTAGCTATGTGGAAACCTCATATTCGAAATGTTTTCTGATAAAAGAAGGAGGACATTCTTTGTTAAAAAATATTTCAGAAATACTTTGCTTGTTTCTCCCTATTCTAATGGCTCTCTTTTTGTTCTCCTACCCTCTCCCCAGAGCATTGCTAAGTGCTGTCTTTTCACAGCTTTTGAAGAACTGCTTTTTAATTTGATGTGCTAACAGTTATTAATGCTAACTGGTGGGAATATGGGTTTCAGTTGTGGTATTTAGGTTTTTCTATAACTTTTATATTTATCAGAAAAGAACAACCCTAAAATGAATTGCTTTTCCCCCTTATTTCCTGGGGTTTTGCTGGTGATTTTGTGCTATCTCAACTCCCAAGCTGCTAGCAGGGCCACACTGTTTCCTTTGTGCACAACCAGATCTCAGTGTTCCAGGGCACTGTTTCTCCCACCTAACAGTGGAGTCTTGCCAACCATTCTTGCTGGACTAGGAAGTGAACTACTGATACTAAAGATTAGAAAACAAAATAAGGAGATACAGGGTCCCCAGAGAGACCTCCCTACGTAACTCCAGTGTAGGTTACTAGCTTTGCTCCAGTGGCTTCGCTCCAGTTCCCAGAGAAAATAACCAGGCCTTTGAGGTAGACAGACCACTGGGTGGTCTGGACCAAGATGACACATTGCTTGACACTTGAGGGACCTGAGGACGTGGGATGAAAGTATTGATTCCAGAACTTCAAATTTTAACTGGATTTGGTCCCACCCTCATTTGCCATCTTTTACCAATAAACCACAATAAACCACGGCTCCTTCAGTGTTTTCATTTAGAAGAGCAGTTCTCAAGTTTATGTGCGTAGTTAAATCACCAAGAGAACTTGCTAAAACATAGGTTTGTAGACCCCACCCACTACCCCACCACACAGTTTCTGATTCAGTAGAATTGGGTAAGACCTGAGACTGCATTTCCAACAAGTTCCTGAAGCTGATGTTGCTGGTTGGGAACAACACGTTAAGAACCACTGATTAAGAAGGTATGTTTGGGGCACTTGCCTAGCATGTATGAGGCACTGGGTTCAATCCTCAGTACCACATAAAAATAAATAAATAAAAAATAACGATATTGTGTCAAAAAAAAAAAAAAGGTATGTTTGGTGGGTGTATCTCATCTGTGTGCTGATGTGAAAATAAAGGTCAAAAGAGAAAGAAATTGGTAGCTTTGTATAGTTCTGTGCTTTATGTATGCTTATATGGAATGGCATCCAATTTCCATTATTCTGTGCTTTAGTAGTTGGGGGTTGGAGAGGTACTGTTTGCAAAGGGGCATATATCTGTGTATATCTCAACCCAGAAGGTGTATTCACTGATCTCATAGTGACCCCTGCCCTCTCCCTTGATTGGAAATCAACTTGAAATTTGCATTTCTAGATTTGTTTTTCTTCACTATGATATCTAGGCTGGCCCCAAACTCCTGGACTCAAGTTACCCTCTTGCCTCAGCCTCCTGAGTAGTTGGTACTATAGGCACAGACCACCGCAACCAACTAGTCTAGATTGTTTTGAAGATTACAATAGGATTAAATTATATGTGTCTCAAAATTTTGCAGGATAACTACTGTTCAAAGCCATGTTTCGGAGTATCTTAACTCCACCTACCCATCTTGCTGGCTGTTGCCATGGCAGTCCATCCCTCATAAGCTGGTTGAGCATCTGGTCGTCATCTGTCCCTGCCTCCCTAGCCCATGGAGGACCACTCCCAGCTGGTTCTGCAGCAAGACTCAACACATTGCAGGCCAGAAGACTATGTTCCAGAGGTTCTCTGGGTTCTGATTATCTTCTGATATGATTTACAGTTGAAGTTATTGGTGACATAAATGGAACTACTCAGGAAATGGAAAATCCCGGATATGTGGGTCCAGTGTGTTTATTGAAAAAGGGGAGCTTGGGGTAGATGGAGCATGTTTTGTTTTGTTTTGTTTTCATTGCTCAGTAAATTTCCCCAAACAAGCCTTGCTTGCAACATTTAGCACTGAGAGGAAAATCCCAAAATAAATAGTAATAATCTGAAATCTTAAGTAGCAGGAGCAGAGGTCAAAGAGTTGGTAATCTGCTTTTTTTTTTTTTTTTTTCTTTTTTTGGTACCCGGGATTGAACTCAGGGGCACTCGACCACTGGGTCACATCCCCAATCCTATTTTGTATTTTATTTAGGGACGGGGTCTCACTGAGGCTAGTGTATCAGTTAGTGTATCACTGTATCACTTTTGCTGAGGCTGGCTTCGAACTCTCAATCATCCTGCCTCAGCCACTGGAGCTACTGGGATTACAGGTGTGCCCCACTGCACCCAGCCCTATTTTTTAAAGAAATATATAATAATAAAACTTGATTTTTGCTGAGACTTTAATTCTAGAGCAGCCAGTGGTCTTTGTATATAGTTACGGTTTAATTTTTTATCCTTTCTGTAAGATGATAATGCATTGTGCACCTGCTGTACTGTTAATATTTTCATTGTTATTAAATTCTCATATATGGGAAAGCTTAAATATTATTTACCTTCAAATGATTGTTTTCTCTTACTTCGTGTACTTTGGGGTGTTTTAGAAATTTTTCTGTCTTCCCTTATGCTGCATAACTTTTTTTTCAGATGGCCAAATTAGGGACTTTATTACTTTTTCCCTAACAGGGACCTTAGATCTATGAACTATGAATTATGAAGAAAATTTGGTGATTTACCTGGAGACACAGATATATTACAGAAGTTCCTTGACTAATAGTGAGATATGTCCTGACAAATCCATCAGTAGTTGAAAATATCTTAAGCCAGGCACAGTGGCACACACCTGTAATCCTATCCACTCAGGAGGCTGAGGTAGAAAGATCACAAGTTCAAGGCCCCTAAGCAACTTAGCAAGACCCTGTCTCAAAATAAAACCTATAAAGGGCTGGGGGTAGGGGTTGTGGTTGTAGCTCAGTGATAGATAAAATAAATAAATAAATAAGGTTTTGTGTCCATCTGCAACTAAAAAAATTTTTTTTAAAAAAGAGCTGGAGATGTAACTCAGTGGTAAAGCACCTCTGGGTTTAACCCCCAATACAAATATATATATATGTACATATACAATATATTTACATATATATACATATATATATATTTATATATGAGTGTGTGTGTGTGTGTGTGTGTGTGTGTGTAAATATAAATGTAGAGCTGGGATTGTGGCTCAGTGGTAGAGCACTTACCTCACACATGTGAAGCACTGGGTTTGATCCTCAGCACCACATACAATGAATAAATAAAATAAAGGTGTTGTGTGTACCTACAAGTAAATATATATAGATATATACATATATACAGATAGATATATCTCAAGTGGAAAATTCATTTACTACACTTAACTTACTGAACATCCATCCTAACTCTATGACATAGCACACGGTAGAGTCTTGATTGTTTACTCTCATGATCACTGGGCTGACTGGGAGCTGCAAGTCTACTGCTACTGCCCAAAAAATGGTAAGTTGGAGTTGTCTAAGCGTTCACCATGAGAAAAAAAAAAGTAAGGGTAGTCAGTAGTCCCTGGACTAGGTTAGTTACATCTGTGTTTTAATGCACTTCACCATTAGATGGTAGTATAGTGATAGATATAACAATTAGAAGTGGAGGCATAGTCTCTTCACCAGTTTTAAATAAGCTCAGAGAGGTCTAGATAGGTCTGATAGAATCATAAGGTCCTTGTCACCCCCAACAAGGTAGATTTGGAACTGGGACCTACATCTTAAGACTCCATGACAAGTCAGATGGGGTGAATGCTGTAAACAGAACTTTTTTTCTTCATAATACTGGGGATTGAATCAGAGGCCTTGTGCTTTCTGGCAAACTCTCTAATCCTGAGCTACACCCTCAACTCCAGAATTTAGTTTTGGTTTCAGGGTGCCTTGTTACCTCTAGATATGGGGTAAATATTTAAGTCTAAGAATACTTGGATGGGATTGGGGAATATCGTTCTGAGACTTCTTAGTATAGCTTCTGGCTTCCCTACTTTTCTAAATTTGGATGTTAAAATATATAATTTATTACTACTTCCTAATAGAGCTGCTGTTTATCTAACATATCAAATGCATTTCTTTGAATTAGCATTTAATTTTCCCTTCCCTATGTTTAACTTTCCTAAATTGACATTTTAAAAAGCAAGGCTAGTGTTTGGTAACTTTTCTCCCACATAATTTGTGACCTGGGAAAGAAAGAAATGGTTCTTTTCACTTCCTGTCCCTCCCCAGTTTCAAGGGTCAGCTGCCCTTTGACATTAGTGCCTTCTTCTGTAGCGAGTCATAAGGTGTCATTATCGGGGATTCTGTGTTCTGAGAGCGCACAAGAAAACCAGGTCAAAGGAATGTGCATAGGTATTTAGACATTTTTAGGAATGGCACGTTTAGCTTAATTTATATTATAATTGAAAGACTCTAAAGTTAATGGGGCTTTACATGGCTGGTAGAAATAGAAACAAATCCATTTAGACCCAGTTTCAGTTAAGATAAAAGAAGAAAGCAAACCTTGAAGAAATAGAGAAAACAGAGTGCATTTGATTAATAAGTTTTCCCGTCTTCAGAATCAGGGTAGTTGATTCTCAACTGAATCCCATAGGTCATAGACTTGCTGGGGCAATTTCTCACACCTAGACAGGACTCTGGCCTCACCCTGCAGCAGTCATCCGTTCCTTCAGGAGATTGCACTACCAACCACTCATTCACAGGGTCATTGTCCCAGGGCATTTCATTGTTTAATCACAGGCTTCACCATTATCCTACCCTCTTCAGGGATCATCAGAATTGTCCCAGTCGGGAACTGGCCCTCCACACCCTAAGCCTGGGGACCTCCCAAACCCTGACCTTGACCTACTAGTCTGGCCCATTCCCACAGTGGTGGGAGAGTTGCCAACCTAGATGAGCAAAAACCTTCATTACACGTCTGCTAGAGACAGACAGCAAGACCTTTGCTGGCCTTGCCAGCTCCCAAGAGCTTCCACCATCCCTGGTGGCTACCAAAGCCCTCTCTGTTTCCTTCTCATGGTCTGACTTTCACCATCACAGATTCTGCTGCTTTCAGTGACCACAGCACAGCCATGGGCTATGGAAGTCACACTGCTTGTGGAGCTGGGGAGCCTTTCTGCTCAACCTAGCTCACCTTCCCTGCTCCCAGGTCCTGGGAAAGACCAGTAAGAGCTGAAATTTCTCTAGGTCTGATAATGGGGCAGGCCTGCTGCTGTGGACCACACCGTTTCCCCACTCTAAGGAGCACAGACTTGCTCCTCTCCCACATCTGTTAGGAAATTACTTTTCTAAGAAAACAGGTGCTTCCTCAGGCCCTAAGAAATCTGTTCTGCTTCCCTTTAGCACCCTCTTGCTGGCCATTCCAGGGAGATTCCTAAGTGAAGTGAAGGCTCTCCCCTTCTTCATCATAGCTCTAACTGGGAGCTTTCTCTTCATGTGGTGATAGGTTGGTAAATGTGAATAACCAGCTTTGGGTAGAAAGGGGGAGAAAAAAACCACTAACTAGTAGCATTTGCTTGTTCCCATAGTGTGTGAACTCTGGAACCTACCTGCATTTGGGGGAACTCCAGAGAAAGCTACACCAGCCTTGGCAGAGCAGGGAGATGGAGGAGAGAAATAGGACCACCTTTAGGAAAGGACTGCACTCAAAGATAGCAGGGATAAACAAATGCAGGCCTCATGGCACAGACAGCAGGCCGAGAGATTTAATTTTTTTCTTTTTTTTCCTTCTCTTTCTTCCTGTGCGGGGTGGGGAGGTGATGGAGGTTGAACTCAGGGGTACTCTGCTACTGAGCTACATTCTCGGCCCTTTTCATTATTTTTAAAAGTTTTAAGACAGGGTCCCATTGAACCGCCTATGAGATATTCTCAACCAGTGGGATAGCCTCAGTTTGATCCAAGATGTAGCTGGGAGGCTGGTATGAACTGTGCTGCTTTCAAATCTGTGCCCTTTCCTACAAACTAGGCATGGAAAGTCTGGGAAACCTCTCCTTAGAATGAATATTACTATGTTAATAAGCTAGATATGTGGTCTTGTCATCTAATTTCTGAAAAAGAGAGTATTTTGTGATTTTAAATGCCCACACAGGCCTGGGGATGTAGCTCAGTGGTAGAGTATTAACCTAGTGTGCATACAAGATCCTGGGTTTGATCCCCAACACCACAGACAAAAAGTAAAATGCCCAGGCAATGAACTAATACCTCAGAGTAAGCAGAAAATTCTGTGGTCCTTGGAATTTTTATTCAATGGTGGGAAAGCATTTTCCTGATAGAATAAATTTTGAAGGCGCAATGGTGGATAACATAAAGTTGCTTAGCTAGGCACAGTGGCACACACCTGTAATCCTAGTGACTCAGGAGGCTAAGGCAGGAGGGTTGCAAGTTCCAGGTCAGCCTAGGCAATTTAGCGAGATCCTGTCTCAAAATAAAAATGTTAAAAGGGGGTCTGGGGATGTAGCTTAGTGGAAGAAGAATCCTGAATTCAATTCCCAATATCACAAAAATGACTAAATAAGTAAATAAAGTTGCTTTTTAAAAATCACATTTCATGAGCAGTGCTGGTCTAAGGAACAGATTTGATGGTTAATGGTGAACATCAGGCCCTCTGGGACCAGTCTAATCTGCAGAGTTCCTTGCCTTGGGTCTGATGGGAGCAGAGGCATCTGGGAGGTGTGGGAGGAGCCCATCAGACTCCATGGTAGAGGTTGCTTCAACAGACTCCTGGAATGAGGTAAGGGTTGAATTTACTAATCCACCTTTTCATAAGATGATACATTTGCAGACAGAGTAACTGCCTGTGGGATAGATTCCCACTCACATTTGTAGTCTATGCAACATCTTCTCCCAGCCCCTCCCATAACTTACAAAGGGTGGGCATTTCTCCCCAGAGTCTTGGGAAGCCCACAAAGAAATCAACCACACTAACCAAATTTCAACCTGTGATGTTTCCAAAGAATTCCTATGATACAGAGATGTGCCTGTAAGCAGATTGTAGTTCCAGTTTGGAGAATTTAGGCTAGTGGCAAGTGTCTAGCTCAGTGTGTGCGGGGGGGGGGGGGGGGGGGGGGGGTGTCTTGATAAAAGATAGTGACAGATAGAAACTTGAATTAAGGTCCAACATTTTTAGACATTCTATATATTCTGCCAGGTTCCCTGCAGCTTTAGAAATCCTTCATTCTGAGTCCTTTTTGCAGCACCGTCTGAGTCAACCTTTTTCTTTTTTTTTTCTTTTTTTTTTTTTTGGCCACTCTCCTGGCAGTGAGAGATTTGGTGTGTGTGTGTGTGTGTGTGTGTGTGTGTGTGTGTGTGTCCATCCATTCTGTTGTTCTGCACCACCACGGGCTGCAGCTGGTGTTGATGGCGCAGAAGCGCTGAGTCACTGGCTGTTCTGCGACCCTTACATCACGTTCCATTGTCCTTTCTTCCTTTCTGGGCTTTTGAGGGCTTGTTCAGTGTTTTTGTTTTGTTTTGTTTTTGCCTGGGGCATATCCCTATTAGGAAATCAGGGTGTTAAAATCGAGAGGCTGCTGGGGCTCCTGAACAAAGCCATCCAAAGGGACAGGGGTCCCTGCGGTTTCTGAGAACACCCAGGCATCCAGATTCAGGCGCTGGAGGCACCGCCCCAACTTGGGCGTGGGGCCCCAGGGTGGGCTCCAGCTCACATTTTTCTACCGCTGTTCCTGCTGTGCCGGTTTCAACTGGAGCTGATGAGTTTAACAACCTCTTTATACATTCCGAATTCAACCTTCTGCATGCCCGTTTTAGCACAAATGTAACAGGTGGTGCTAATTATCTGTGCGACATAAATTCTTGGAGAAGTAGTCTCTGGAGGCGGCTATACAAATTTGTTTAAATGACTATTTGACCCAACAAGCTTGTCCCTTCATTTAAAAAAATAATTTGTTATAAAAAATACCTATTTATTATATAAAAATGGAGTGGGGGGAGACCCATAAGGATGAAGTAAAAATTATGTAGCTATTTGGAAGACTGAGGCAGGAGGATTGTTTGAGGCCAGGAGTTCAGGGTCAGCCTAGGCAACACAGTGAGATCTTGTGTCCAAAAATATAAAAATAAAACATCTATTATCCAGGGGCTGCAGGGATAGCTAAGTGGTAGAGTACATGTTTAGCATGAGCCAGCAACCCCTCTCACCAAAAAAGATCTGTAACCCATCACCCAGGGACAATCACTGTTGATATTTTGATAGATAATCTTCTAATTCTTTTATATGTTGATTGATTTGCACATACATTTTAGATTATTGGGCCCACATTGTACATTTTATTTAAACTGAAAAATACACTGTGAATATACTCTTTTATCATTAAACTATATTCTAGAAATGTTACAAGTTAGTGCAGTGTGAGCAGAGATATGGCTATAACTGAATTTTGAATTCTTTCATTTTTCTTTCTCAGACCTTTCTCTTGTCAGAATAGCCTCATCCACAGGTACCATCCTTTCCTCTCACCTCTGCAAGGTAGCTGAAGCTTTTTTGGCTGTCTGAGAACCCCTATGGTACTTGTATCTGGGCCAGTGCTTCTCAGACTTGAATGTATCAAAATTCTCTGGAAGGCTTATCAAAAGAGTTTGCTGGGCTTCATCCTCAGAGTGTCAGATTCAGCATTCGTGGGGCCGGGGGTGTGGAGCAAGTTCCTGGGTGATACTGTCCATGTTAGTTTGCTACTGAGAACCACTGATGTGGGGGAATGAATGAACAATGTTCTTTTTCCTCTATTGCATTTATCTTGTCTCCAAAGTTTTGTTTTTTTTTTTTTTTTTTTTTTTTTTTTTTTTTACTTTATTTATTTACTTATTTATACGTGGTGCTGAGAATCGAACCCAGCCTCACACATGCTAGGTAAGTGTCCTACCACTGAGCCTCAACCCCAACCCCAACGTTCTACCTTTAACCACTGCCTGTTCTGAGAGGACAGAAATATTTTCATGGGGCTGCTCAGTAATAGAGCACTAGCATAGCATGCTCAAGGTGCTGGGCTCAATCCCCCACACCCCAAGAAAAATTTAAGAAACAGAAAAATTATTTTCTTATTGAGGTTGAAATTCAAAATCCAAAGGTTTGAGGAGGTCCCAGTACCCAAGAGAGTAGAGCCAGGGTGATTTCCCTTCACTGTCACTGCATCACATTCTCTTAAAGAGCTGGCTCAAAAGGAAATGCACAGATGCCCAGACTATTTGTTAAAGGAAATGACACATTATCCTCTTCCCAACATCTGGTAATTCCTGAAAGACAGTCAAGCTCTGATAATACTGTTGGCTCATTAGAAGTCTGTGTCTTCTTTCCCGAGGGAGGTGGGGCCAACCAAGGGGGACAGAGACTATTTTCGGTGTGAGCCAGAGGGGACGCCTGAGGAGGGGGGCGAAGGGTCACTGGCAATGCAGTTCTGTTCCTTGAGCCAGGAAAGCAAGCTTCCTTCCTGTCCAGCCCTGAGCAACGGTCCCTTTCTTAAGTTTTAGATCTTTCACAGAGAACTGAAGAGATTTAAACATACCTTCATAGGCTAGAATAGTTAGACACCAGTAGAAGGACTAATTCAATCAGGGGGAGGAGATTTGGCAGGATCCTGGTGTTGCAGCAAAGGTGAGATGCCTGGATCTAGGTGAGTGGCCGTCACAGTTTGCAGCGGTGGTGGCATCTGGCTACCCCTTGCTTGGGAAATGTACTTTTTTTGTGTGTGTGTGTGGTCCTGGGGAAAACCCCAGAGTCTCATGTATGCCAGGCAAACAGTTTATCACTGAGATATATGCCTGGCCCCAATACACATCTTTTTCCAGCCCTCAGGCATCCTCTGGGGTTTAAGGGAAATGTGGAGAAAGAACAAGAGAGGTGTGAGCAGGATGCCTGGCTAAGGAAACCAGAAGGCTTGCCTAGGTTAATTGACTTGGCACTGGGGGAGAAGTAACACCCTGACACCTACCTGGAGATCCAAGGAATGGGTGTCTCTTAACTGACCCCATCCAGCATCTACAGCAATGGAGAAAGTTAAGCTGAGGTCTGAGAAAAGAAAGACTTGTTCTCATTTAAATTAGCTGAAGGCCTCCTGCACTGGGGAGGGAACAAGGAGGGGTAGTGAGGGCACATCTGCCTTCAGATCTAAGGGCATTTGTTGTGCCAGGCCTTTGTTCTGTTCCAGCCAGGGCACTCTGGTGAAAGCATCCTGGGAATTCGGCCTGCAAACAGAAAGGGCATTTCCTTGTGTGGGTTTCCTGTTTAGGTCTGTGTAGAAACCCAAAGGATTGCTTGGCCTCATAAATCCTCTAGACATTACTGGTGTAGATGCTCTGGCGGGATGCCATGGGAAAATTGCACAAAAATAGAAGAAGGGAGGGAAGCACATTCACTCTCAGGATCCTGGGTGGGTTTCAGGCGCCCTGTTTTCAGATCTGTAAACAGAGGGGGTTGGGCTGGAGGAGATGACCATTCAGGTCCTCTCCAGCTTTGACATTCTCAGGTTCCGTTTCCCTCTCAAGGGTACTGTGTGGCTCAATAATGGGAGGCAGCTGAGCAGTTCACCAAACAGAAGCACCAAGAAAGTTTCAACTGAAACATTAGGAAGTTGCCCTAGAATGTCTTTTAGACTCCTTCACAGAAAGAAGGTACCTTTGAACTCTGGTATTTTCCAGACTTTCCTAAACATTTAGTATATTCCACAAAAGACAGCCAACAGAAAGTTTAGGAGTTTTGTCGATCTTTTTCCCCCAGTACTAGGGATAGAACCCAGGAACTCTGTACCACTGAATTATATACCTATAGCCCTTTTCATGTTTTATTTTGAGACAGGACCTCACTATGTTGCTTAGGTGGCCTCAAACTTGAGATCCTTCTGCCTCAGTCTCCCAAATCACTGGGATTACAGGCATGAACCGCTGTGCTCAGCTGTGGCTGGATTTTGACCCAAAGTAAGTTTACAGAGCTGATCCCCAAGTGATGAATAATAGGAGCCTGACCCATTTTAGGTTTCTTTTTTTTAACTTCCGTTTCCCTCAATTTCTGCATATGTTAAAATTGCAATTTGACATTCAGACTTGGTTTAATGGAAGAAGTCATGCTTTTTTATTTTTTCTCTGGCTGAATTCACAGGTTCTGGGGCAGACTCTACTTGGAGACTCACCAGATACTAGGTCAGTTGGGAAAGTGACAGGGCAATGCTATAGTCTGGATCTGGAATGTCTCCAGAAGGCCCCTGTGTTAATGTTAAAGACTTGGTCCCCAATCTGTGGTAGAACTTTTAGGAGGTGGGGCCTAGTGGAAGGAAGTTAGGTCATTGGGGGTGTGCCCTCAAAGGGGATGGTGGAACTCTGGCCCCTTACTTTTTCTCTTTCACTTCCCAGCTGCCACGAAGTGATCCATTTCTTCTGATGCATGCTCCCACTGTGCCTCATCCCAGGCCCAAAAGTGATGGAGCTACAGGGCTGGGGTTGTAGCTCAGTGGTAGAGCGCTTGTCTAACGTGTGTGAGGCACTGGGTTCAATTCTCAGCACCGCATATAAATAAATGAATAAAATAAAGGTCCATCAAAAAAAAATTCCTTTAAAAAATTAAATTAAAAAAAAAAGTGACAGAGCCAATCAACCGTGGACTGAAACCTCTGAAACTGTGAGCCAAAATAAACCTTTCTCTTTTTAAGTCAACTTATCTCAGGATCTTGTTTTTTGTTTTTTTGTTTTGTTTTGTTTCGTTTTGTTTTACGGTAACGCAAAGTTGACTAACACATGCAAAAATAGGATTTCTTCTGGAAGTGCTTTGTTCCAATGAGGACATTGTCCTCACCCTCAGTGATCATCTTGTGTTCTTTTATTTTCATTTGTCATTGTGTGTACCATTAAAAAAAATTACCATATGGGACTGTCTTTTCAGGGTAAAGGGAAAGTACTAAAATGATAGTGGGTAACATTAAGCTATCGCTTTTAGTCTGGCAATGCAGTGTTCTAGTAAGTTAATTGGATTTTATACTTAAGTGGGGGTAAACTCATTATGTAACATTTCCCAAGTCAAGATTGCTCCTTTAGAATTCAGCATTGCTGTTTTCTCAGTTATCTCAGGTGGGAATTTGTGATGTTTGTCTATGAACCTCAGACCTCAGTCACATTCATGTGGATAAATATATCAGCAAAGGGAAATCACTTTGAGGTCCCATTCTAGTTCTTTTTTTCCTTTTTTTTCCCCCCAAATTTTGCTTGTATGCATCATACATTCTCTTTTTATTCCTCCCAACTCTGAACTGGTTCTTCAGAACTGGGAGGAAGAGGAAGGAACACAATAGGAAGTTCTAAATTTTCTGGGTCAGTCTGCACTCCTTATGAGGCCAGTCCTGAGAAATATGCTTTAGTAGGCATGATGGCCCATGGTTGTAATTCCATTAACTCAGAAGCCTGAGGCAAGAGAATGCTAAGTTCGAGGCCAACACAGACAACTTAGCAAAGCTGTGTCTCAAAATATAACAACAATATATTAATAATAATAATGGGCTGAGGATGTAACTCAGTGGTAGAGTTCCCCCAGAAGAGTTCCCCCAGATTCAACCACCAGTACCGCAAAAGAGAAGAAAAAGGAGAAGAAGAAGGAGAATAATACTTCATCGGGGAGTTTTGTGGTTGAATGTGTTTGGGAAATGCTGTCTTTGAGAGTCACAGTGGAAGAGCACTTGCTTCACATGTTCAATCCCCAGCAAAACTCACACACAGACACACACACACACACACACACACACACACACACACACACATTCACACAAGCTCTAAAATTCATGCAATAAGGAAAGACATTCAACCTTAACTCAGCATTTCCTAAACTTATGTGATCAGGAAAGTTTCTTTTTTTGTCTATAGTAGGTGTTAACAAACAGTGGTAAATGTTTGATTGGATCCTTTGAAAATGCTGCTTTTAGTCAAAAGATAAAGTTCACTCTCCTTTATATATAGCACTGAGGGATACACACACGTGTGTGTGTTTATAAATGTTTTCCAATACATTTCTATATATGTATATGTGTGTAATGTATAAATATATATTTCATACATATGTATATTTACATATACACACATACACATAAGCATATAATGGCAATATTTCTGCTCTTCTCAGAATTTTAATTGGCAATAAACTAGGATGATCATAATTATGAAATGATTTTTATAGATAGAAAAATATATTAGAAGCACACTGAAATCTCAATTGTGACTGTTGGTGGTTGGTAGAATGAAAGGGGAAGTTTTTTTCCTATTTTCTGTTTTTTTTTTCCCCAAATCTTCCACAATGCACATGAATTATTTCTATATTTGGGTCATAAATCAAAATAAATATTTTTTTTAAAAAATCAATATACAAAATGTTTTTCATTTGTTCTTTTTTACTTATTTATTTATTTATTTGTATCGGGGATTGAACCCAAGGGTCCTTTACCACTGAGCTATATCCCCAGTTCTGTTTTATTTTGGTGGGGGAGCGGGACAAGGTCTTACTAAGTTGCCACGGCTGCCTGCACTTGCAGTCCTCCTTCCTCAGCCTCCTAAGTCACTAGAATTATAGACATGTGCCTCCACACCCAGGTTATTTTTATTTGTTCTTTCTCTTCTTCTTTTTTAGTTTATATGGACACAATAGTTTATTTTTTGTGGTGCTGAGGTTCGAACCAAGTGCCTCACACGTGCTAAGCAAGCACTCTACCACTGAGCCACAACCCCAGCCCCTTTTTATTTGTTCTTAAGTGAATATATCCACTCCTTGCTGAGAAGTTCTCAGATCCATCCTTCCATTCATCTTGGTTTGCTCAGGGTCCTATGGCACTTGTCTTCTAAGGCCCTCCATGGCTGTTCCTGGAGTGCACACAGCCTCTGCAGATATAATAAAAATTTTAGCAATTGCCACATGATGGAGGGTCAGTGTGAGGGAAGGAGGCATCCTGATCAAGTCCACCACACTGAGTTGTTCCAGGGTCATGTGTTCATGAAGGACAGGATGGAATTCCAGTTGGATTTTCTGGTGGCAACCAATAAAAATCTTTTTTTTTTTTTTTTGCCATACTGGGGATGGAACCCAGGGACTCATGCTTGACAGGCAAGCACTCTACCAACTGAGCTATATCCCCAGCCCCAATGAAAATCTTAAGTGGAAAATAAATTTATTGGAAGAGTGTTGTATAGCTCACAGACTCCATGAGAAACTTGGAGAACAGGTGATGGAAATGAATAAAAGCAAGTTAGACAAGGCACAACCAAGATCTAGTATGGAGCATAGGGATAATGTGCCTAGGATGCTGCCACCAGTGCTATCCTGCTAGACACTTGTCATCGTGCTGCTGTGTCCTGGCACCCCTGAACACTCCTTGTCATGCTGGCACTCAACACCAGCATGACCATTCCAGGTGACATCTGTCTCCCCACAGGCATCATGTCCCAGTGGGGTCTCTGACCGGCTGAGCCCAGGTGATGTGCTGGTTTTCTAACTGGTAGAGCAAAGAGGGGAAACTGCTCTTTTGACTTCTACAGTAGGAAATGGAGTCCTTTCTCCCTTCTTCTCATAGTTCCACCCAAAGGGAAAGGATGTTTAAAGACCGGGTAGCCAGAATGACCAGTGTACATAATATTGACATCTAGTAGTCCCCCCCAATACCTTATCTGTTATTTGCAGCAGCCTGGAAACATTAAATGGAAAATTCCAGAAATAAACAATCCATACATTTTAAATAACTTTTATTATAGTATTTTGTTATAATTATCCTATTTTATTATTAGTTAATAATAATTATTGTTGTTAATCTCTTACCGTGACTAACTTATAACTTAAACTTTATTATAGGTATGTATATACAGGAAAAAAACAGTATGTATAGGATTTGCTGCTGTGGTCTCAGGCATCCACTGGGGGTCTTGGAGCAGATTCCTTGTGAATAAGAGAGAACTACTGTATTCTATAAAGGATGGAGGGTCTTGGAGAGGCAGGGGCAAAAGCAGATAATGATGTTCAGAAGTGAACTCCCGGGCTGGGGATATAGCTCAGTTGGTAAAGTGTTTGCCTAGCATAAAAAGGTACCTGGGTTCAATCCCCAGCACCACCAAAAAAAAAAAAAAAAGATGTCAGGAGTGAACTTCCCTCCCCAGAGTGGCATATGGTGTGGTGTTCTTTCAGTTTGGATTACTGAAATAGAAAAAGTTTCATTTTCATTTGGTTGAAAATCTGCCCCTCAGAGGAACTGACATCTCTTAGTCAAATCCATACTCAATAATAAAATAAGAATTACCAATCTCCCCCTACTTCCCCAGGGACCAGGAGTCAGATGACTGCCCATCCAATTGTGAGACTATCAGTCACACAGACTTCTGTAGCTCACTAACCAAGGGAAGTGGAGGGAAAACAAAATACTTGAAAGATTGTTTTTTTTTTGTTGTTGTTGTTGTTGTTTTTCTCAGAACTTACAGTTTAGGGAAGCCAATTAAATAGATTGATATTATCTCAGAGAAGGGCCGTATAAGTACAGGGAATTGGAAAGTAGTAGAAAATGTAAACATGGATCTTTCATTGACTTCCTTATTTGGGAATGTAACTTTCTGCTCATAAATGTCCAAACATCAAGGTTGAATCCAGAGTCCAAATAATGAAGTTCAAGGACAATGTTGGTGTTACTGTGGCTGTTGCTGAATTCTGAGATGCCAGACACAGACCTCAAACTGGACTATGTAGGAGAAAACTGGTGAGGCTGACCACTTCAGAGTTTGGAATCTTAGGAGTAGACTGGAAACCAGTGATTAAGAGATGAGAAAAATCCCTTTATTTTGGAAACCCATATGGATATATGCTCATCTCAGAGTAAGTGAGTTACAATTTAAGAACTTCTAAGCATTAACTTTATGTAATCTCTGCATTATTACAATTTTTGGCAATCAGTTGCTTCTTGATTGTCAGTGTATTTGCATAGCCTTCATGGTTGCCTGGGGCCTCTTAAGAATTATCAATCTACTCATAGGAAAGGGGTTTCTAAGCTCAGGTAATTAGATTCTTCAGTCAGACAGGGTCCAGGAATATGCCTCCTGGAAACACAAACAAAGAAAACAAACCTATTTCTTTAAATAGAATGCACCCTTGCATATTTGACACTGGGGTCTTATTCTTCCTAGGAACACATGCTAAAAAAGACAAGATCAGATCTCTAAGTATGTGTGAACTTTAGACAACATGGTTATATGCAGGAAGTCAGTCACCTGGATCAGAATTCCCATGAGAAATGAATTTCACTAAATGGACAAGGTTTAATAATCAGCATGAAAGAATGTCTGAGTTGTGAAAAACGAAGAAATGATGAAGGATTCAAGGGATCTCTTGGAATTAGAGGCCCACCTATTCCTAGGAGGATCGAGATAAGCCATATGGTGCCTCTCCTGTAACCTCAGCATTTCCCCAAGGAATTCTTTAAAGGGAAAAGTTCACAACAGTAGACTGAGGGATTACAGTGTCTGCAGTGTGGGTGGAAGGGGTGTTCCATTTTTCTCTCTGCTGTGAGACTGTTGGGAATGGGTGGTAGGTAAAGTAGATTGGGATTTCTAGTATCCAAAACAGATATAGTGTCATTTCATCTTTGGTTGTGTCCCTGGGTGACTGAACAACAAACATGGAGGAAGCAGGGACAGGGCTGATGATTTGTGTAACACTTCAGGTCTCAGGCTGGATCCAGGAGACAAGTCTGGACACAGAGTAAACATCTTTGTTAGCTGTTGTATTAGAAGATGGTGTCTGTAATGAGATGACTTGGGTTTAATCCTAGCTGTAGAGCTTAAAACAAAAACAAAAACAAAAACTTTTCTGGAACTTGGTTTTTATTTAACAGTATGACAAGGAGAGCATTCAGTGGTATCGCCTATAACCTATCCATTGTTTGTCATAGCTTTATACCTTATCATTGTTTTTGTTGTTGTTTTGAGATCGGATTTTGCTATGTGACCCAGGATGGCCTCAAACTCCTGGGTTCAAGCAATCTTTCTGCCTCAGCCTCCCAAACAGCTGAAACTACAGGTATGAGTCACTGCACCTGGCTACTGCTACACTTTTTATTAGCTGGTGACTTTGAAGAAATAACTTAATTGTGTTAGTCAGCTTTCTGTCAGTGTGACAAAATATCTGAGATAATCAACTTATAAAGAGAAAAGGTTTATTTCATCTTACAATTTCAGAGGTTTAGTTCATGGTCAGTTTTCTGTGCTGTTTTTGGGCATGTGGTGAGGCAGCATATCATGGCAGGAGTGTTGAAAAGTAGAACCCTATAAAAGGAGGCTGCTAACCTTGTGTTAGCCAGGAAGTAAAAAGAGGGTCAGGGTCTCAATATCCCCTTCAAGGGCACACCCCTAACAACCTGACTTCTTCCAACTAGACCCCACTTCTTAAATGTTCCACTGCTTCCCAATAACACACTGACTAGTAACCAAGCTTTTAAACAAGTAAGTCTTTGGGGGACATTTCAGATCCAAAGTATACCCCTAAACTTTCTATGCCTCAGTCTTATCATTTGATAAAGGGACATTAAAAATCTGACTTTTGGGGCTGGGGTTGTGGCTCAGTGGTAGAGTGCTTGCCTAGCATGTATGAGGCACTGGGTTTGATTCTCAGCACCACATATAAATAAATGAATGAAATAAAGGTCCATCAACGTAAAAAAAAGAAGAAAGAAAAGGTTTAAAAAAAAAAAAAGAATCTGACTTTTCAGCCTTTTGGTGGTGCATGCCTATAATCCTAGCAGCTTGGGAAGCTAAGACAGGAGG
This sequence comes from Sciurus carolinensis, assembly GCF_902686445.1. NCBI lineage: Eukaryota > Metazoa > Chordata > Mammalia > Rodentia > Sciuridae > Sciurus > Sciurus carolinensis. Next base: position 60,963,229 of record NC_062224.1, read on the forward strand.
ATCTCGAGTTCAAAACCAACCTCAGCAACTTAGTGAGACCCTGTCTCAAAATAAAACATAAAGGGTTGGGGATGTGGCTCAGTGATAAAGTGTCCCTGAGTTCAATCTCCAGTACCAAAAAAAAAAATTACATTAATTCATATGAATTAGTACCTGGCACCTAGTAATTATGATCAAATAATTGCTTGATAAGCATTAGTCTTCAATATTACTACAAGTTTGAGTGGTTACATGTGCCAGAATGAAGGTAACATTTTCCATCTGCACAGCTTTCATGAAACATCCAGATAAACTTCCATTCAGATTGAGCTCAGAAAAAGCCTCAGTCATTTATTTCAATCCAGCTGAAGTTCAAGCATCTCTGTGGTGGAAATAATTACTCACCTCTATAATATTAACACATTGGTGGTGTTAAAATCTTACTGGTAAATGCTTTGTGTCATTGAAGTCCTTCCTAAGCAGTTGAGAAGCACAGATGAAATGCAGCCATCCTGAGTCCTCCTATTAAGATTGTCTAAAATGGAGTTCTCAAGAATAACGAGTACCATGGTGTCTGTAGCTGAGGTCTATCAGTGACCAGGATATGGGAACAACTTGAGCATTTTAAAATATATGCTTTTACCCCTATGCAGTGACTCACACCTGTAATCCCATTGCCTGGGAGGCTGAGGCAGGATTATTGCAAGTTCAAAGCCAACCACAACAAGTCAGTGAGACCCTGTTTGTAAATAAAATATAAAGAAGGTTTGAGGATGTGGCTCAGTGGTTAAGCACCCCTGGGCTCAATCCCTGGTACCAAAAAAAAAAAAAAAAATGCTTTTACAGAATGAAATTTAGTTCCTTGAGTCAGTTGTTTGTCCGTCCTTTCTCTCTCTCTCTCTCTCTCTCTCTCTCTCTCTCTCTCTCTCTCTCTCTCTCTCTCACCCTCTCACCCCGTCCTGCTTCTTTCCTTTCCTGGGTATTTACCCCAGGGGTGCTTTGCCACTGAGTTACCTCCTAGCTGCACCCCCCCCCTTTTTTTTTTTTTTTTTTTTTCAAGACAGGGCCTTACTAAGTTGCAATCCTCAGCTTCAGCCTCCCTAGCAACTGGAATTACAGGCTTGCATCACCGTTTCCACCAAATCAGTTGTTTCTCAAACTGGGGTCTGTGGAAAAATTTTTTTCCATTAAACATGTTGGCATGTTACTGGAATTTGAGGATTGTTGATGTAGTGGAAAGGACATTGACTTTGAAATCAGAAAGATACATGTTCAAATTCTGTTCACTACTTACTTGCTGAGAGGCTTTGGACAAGTCACTGGGCCTCTCTGAGCCTCATTTTTGTCATCTGTAAAATGGTGACAATAGCATCCCACAATCTTGTTATGAAGATGCATGTACATCATTTGACAAATAACATACTCAGTAAAAGTTTCTCTTTTTTGCCCATTTTTCTCCTCCCCTAAGGCAAGAGGAGAGGGGTTAATCTGCCTTTCTAAATAAGAGTTGAGAGGAACTCAGCTGAAATACTAGCTCTAGTTTGAATATGTCTCCCAAAATTCATGCAGTGGAAACATAATCCTCACTGTGATAGTGTTGAAAAGTGGGGACTAATAAGAGGCAATTAAATCAGGAGGGCTCTGCCCTTGTGAACTGACCGATGTCATTACCACAGGAGTGAGTTAGACATCGTGAGGTTAGGAAAGTGAGTTTGCCTCCCTCATATTCACTTGCCTTCTTGTGCTTCTGCCTTCCTTCAACCATGAAGTGAAGAAAACCCTGACCAGACACTGCCCTTGCATCTTGGACTGCCCAGCCTCCCAGCCGTGAGCCAAGTGAATTCCTTTCTTACCATTCCTTTCCTTTCCCTTCTTTTCCTTTCTCTTTCTTTCTCTCCTCTTTTTCTCTTTGTTTCTTCCTTTCTTCTTTCTTTCTCTCTTTTCTTCTTTCTTTTCTTTCTTTTCTTTTTTTCTTTCTTTCCTTCTTCTTTCCTTCCTTCCTTCCTTCCCTCCCTCCCTCCCTCCCTTCTTTTTTTCTTTCCCTCTTCCTACAAATTGCCCACTCTGTGCTCTATTACAGCAATACAAAAAACTAAGATAATATTCACAAGGTTTGTACTGGACATTCAGTGATTCAGATACAGATAATGTGGCAGGCTGAATAATGCCTCTTCTGCTCCCAATGAAATCCCTGAAACCTGTGAATGTTACCTTCCGTGGCAGAAAAGGACTCTGCAGATGGGATTACATTGTGGCTCCAGAGATGGGAGATTATCTGCATCATTCAGGTGGGCTCTAAATGCAATCATGTTTATCCTTATAAGAGGGAGGCAGAGGGAGATTTAACAGACAGAAGACAGTGGGACCAGGGAAACTGATGGCAGTGGTATTGTCACAAACCAAAGGTTGCCAGTGTCACCAGAAGCTGTAAAAAGAGGCAAAGAACGGATTCTCCTGTGGAGCCTCAGGAGGAGTGTGACCCTGCTGACACCTTGATTTCAGCCTAGTGATATGAACTTCAGACTTCTGGCCTCCAGAACCTTGAGAGAATAAATTTATTTCTGGTCATCCTGGTTTGTGGCAATTTGTTATAGCAGCCATTGGGAACTAATACAGATTGTTGGTTGTGACTCTGTAAAGAATAACTTTGAAATGGAATGGAAACAGATTGTGCCTAAATACAGAAATTTAAGAGCTCCTCAGCAAACATTTAAATTCTGTTGTTTAGTTCTCAATTGCAAGGCCAACGGATATATAGAAGGGAAAATTCTTTTTCACGTGGTGGGTTGAGAACTTTAGTGGACTATGATTGGCATTTTTTTTTAAAGAGAACTAAATAGAATAAAGAGCCTGACACACTATGTTCTCAGCGTCATCAGCTGCATGCTTTCCCACACTGTCCTATGTGCAGCATTGCGCATGGTCTTTCTTTCTGCCTCCTTGTATTGTCATTCCCCCGCCCCCCGGCCAGTACTGGAGATTGAACCCAGGGCTGCTGAACTACTGAGTGTCATCCCCAGCCCTTTTAAAAATTTTTATTTTGAGACAGAGCCTCACTAAATTGCCCAGGCTGGCAGAGATTGAACCCAAAGGTGCTCAACCACTGAGCAACATCCCCAGTCCTTTTTACTTTTATTTTTGAGACAGGGCCTTGCTAAGTTGCTTAGGGCCTCACTAAGTTGCTGAGGCTGATTGAACTTGAGATCCTCCTGCTTCAGCCTCCCCAACCACTGGGATTATAGGTGTGCACCAGCATGTCTGGCTCTCTTGCTCTTGGTTAGACGCCATCTTACCTCTTTCCACACACCTGTGCCTTTCTTTTGGTTCTTACTACCTTGCAGCACCCTTTTGCCCATTCATTCAGCAAGTACACTTACAGTGCTACTGTGTGTCAGACACTGTGCTGGGTGCTGGTCCTATCTGAGTGCTTGCTTATGTCCTCCAAGGACAGCCATTTTTCTGAGAAATAGTGTTTTAACTTTTGTATCCCCAGTACTTCACATAGTGCCTGTCATACTAAAATGTTCTTTATTATGTTATGAACTATGATTTTAATTTTTAGAATTATTCTTTTAAACAAATTCAAATGGTGGTTGGGAGGTCATCTGGTCTGATCCTGTGAGGCAACAGACAGCACATTGTTCTAGGGAAACAGGTCTAACAGAATTAGGTTTTCCAGTTGCTTGATCATAGAAATCCTCCATTAGGGGATGTAGCTCAGTGGTTGAGCACTTGCTTAGCATGCATGAGGTCCTGGGTTCAATCTTTAGTACCATAAAAAGAAAGAAAGAAATCCTCCTTCTGGGCTTCCAAATTTTGGTGGTCCCTCAGCAGAGTTGAACACATTTTCTCTCCTCTACTCTACAGGTCACTCTCCCGTCATAGCTTCCAGACCAAGCTAGAGGGGAAATCACCTGACTGATGAAGAAATGGAAGGAGAGCTTTGTGAACCTTGGAGGTGGTCCTAATTGCAAGACCAGCTGGAAAAGATAGCCCAAAATAAATTTCAGTCGTACAGGAATTGAAAAGAAAAGGATACCTTCCTTCCCCAATGTGGAATTTTCTGCTAATTTATTGTAACATCATCATGTCCTTAAAGCATCAAATATGATGGCCAAATTATATTCAGCAGTGTCTTAGGCAACAACCACATATGTAAACTATAGACGATGATATCATTGGTGACTCAATATAATTATACCTTTGCTTGTGAACCCTGTCTTTCTTTCTAGGCATTTAAAACACATGACAGACATTATCTTACTGCTTTTCCCAACACTTTTGTCAGGTAGATAGGGAGTAGGCATCATGATTGTCTTCATCTCACATATACATGGACAGCTTTCCTGGGAATTCTTTGTCCAGAACCACATTGGTAATAAGAGTAACTGGAAAGAAAATGACTAGAGTTTTAATTTAAAAAGCAGAACTTCCTGTGAAGGCAATTCAGGTCACAATACTGGGATATTTCTAATTTCAGGCATCTAAATGTGGTGCAAGAGGGGACAAAGGGTTAGTTACTTTCCTTTATTTATGGGTGTATAGGGGGGCGTAAGATTGCAGATAATTAAACTGCTCCATTCTTGACACTTCAGCATCTACGGGGAACTCCATCCAGTATTATATTTTCTTTCCAAGATGACAATGGTATTAACAAGCATAGCACAATAAAGTAGGACCAGCAACAAAACCTAGAACACCAGTTTGATTCTATGTCAGTTTTTTTGCTGTTAAAAACAATTCTATTATAGTGATGAAAATTTGTGGAGTTGTGGAGGCCCAAGTTCAAGGGCTGGTTCTGACACTAACTGGATGTAAGATTTTGAGAGTGCTGGAGACCAAAGCCAGGGCCTTTCATATGATAGGTAAGTGCTTTACCACTGAGCTATACCCCTCGTCATTTTGAGAAAGCGTCTTAAAGCTTCTTAATTTCTTTTCTTTTCTTCCTTTTTTTTTTTTTTTTTTTTTTTTTTTTTTTGCGGTGCTGGGGATCGAACTCAGGGACTTGTGCTTATAATGCAAGCACTCTACCGACTGAGTATCTCCCCAGCTCAAGCTTCTTAATTTCTATGGGTCTCATTTTTCTTTTCTTTTTTAAATTTTATTTTTATTTATTTAGAAATTTTTAAATTGACACATTAAAATGTATGTACGCTTATAAGGTACCCTATAATGTTTCAATACCTGTACACATTGTGTGATGTTCTAATCTAGGTAAACATATCTACCTCCACAAATACTTATATTTCTTTGAGCTGAAAACATTTAATATCCTTTCCTCCAGCTTTTTTGAAATATATAGTACATTATGGTTATCTACAGTCATCTTACTGTGCAATTACACACAGAACTTTTTTTCCCTAACTATAACCTAGAACCTGTTGACCAACCTTTCCTCGTTCCTCCCTCTCCCTGGGTCTCATTTTTCTTATCTGTAAAATGGGCACAATATTTGCCTTACCCAATGGCTGTGATGATAAAATGAGATCACATATGTAAAGTGCTTTATAAACAGTAAAATGCCACAGGAAAACAAGGTATTATGACGACTGGGCCACTGAAAATTACATGCCTTAAAAATGCAGGTTATATTTTCTTTCAGTGGGGCCTAGTTTCGATGGGTTATCAATGCAAGGAACATACCTTTCAATCTGTAAATTATTATCTCCCCAGAAAATCAGAAGAAAAGACAATGAAGAAGGGAAGGAGACCTGTGGCCACAGGTATATCAAAATTTAAAGAATGTGGCAAGCACAAACTCTGTGTCTAGATGGTGGAATCCAAGTTCATATACAAATAGGGTGCAGGAAGTGTGGAAAATAAATCTTTCCTGTGCTTTCTGGAATATCAACCCTTTGTCCAGTATCTACAAGTTAAAGAATTCCATAGGAAGTATTTGTTTAATTAATTATAGCCAGAACTTATTTGTGGATAGACCAGATTCCAGTGTGCAGTGATATTGCTTCTTCAACCAAGCTACGTGCATACTTGAACACATGAAAAAACCCACAAGATTTGAACTCCTAACCTTTAAAACACAAGGCAGTGACTTTGGCCACCAGGCATCCCGGTTCTTGTTTACCAGGACTGGAAGTTCTCGGTCAGACAGAGCCCCATTTATTCCATGACCCTAGCTGAATAACACCGAGAAACCCAAAGGAATATCCATTTTAAAATAGTGTCTGTGGCACCAAAAGGATTCTGGAGCTCTGAATCAGCCCCTTACCTCATGGCAAAATTCACAGGCTTGCAGAGTTACATGGAAATCAGACTGGAATGTATGGCTTCTATTTTTCTGTAATGACATGTTGTGAAGAGAAGGAGGGCAATTTTCTTGGACATTCCTTTAAAACCAGTACACTTGCAGTGGTTGTTTTTGGGTTTACAAAACGATCCCAAACAGACTCAGGGCCCATGGCCATCCCTGGGTGCCAGACTGTAGGCCACATAGGCCATTTGTCTAGGGACTGTAATTAAAATCAATAATCATTTCTTTCACTTGGCACTTGTTAATCTCTTCTGCAAGCAGTTTGAAGGTGGACTTTCATCCCTCATTCTTTCTGTGAAGTAATTTAATGAGCACATTGGAAGAATGATTCTCTTAAAATATAACCTTAGACTTTGGCTCCTCCTACAAGTTGAAAGAATTTTCTAAGGAAAGAAAGAAAAAAATTCTCAAGAAATGGGTCTGTTCCCCACATCTGACTGCAAAAAATTCATATACTATGACCTGAAAAGGAAAAATAAACAGTCCATGAAATCTGTTGCAAAAAGGAATGAAAGTGTTCTATAAAATAAAAAAATAATAAAATTAAAAATAAAAAGTCCTGAACTGTATTCTCTGTAGGTTTAAAGGCAACCTTTGCCAAAATGTGCTTTTTGGAAACTTTCCTCTAGACCTGGCTCCTACCATCACACTTGGCTGCAGGAGAGGGCTTGGAAGACTATGGTTTGGAATGTGTGAATGTTAAAATCAGACATTGTTCCCCCCCCCCCCCAAACAAAACAAGCTTTTGGTTTGGGCTATGTACATGCTGGACTTACTGGTAACTGTTTTGGTTCTTTTCTTGTCACAGGTCAGAATTGTTGAGGGGATCTTGATATTTTCAGTTCCTTTTTTTTTTTTTTGACCACTGCTTTTCCCCTGATTACAATGCCCTTGAGAAGTTAATAGGTACTCCTTCCATCCTGAAATGAAGAAATGACCAAGTGAGTAGGAAATGATTCATAGAAGGCCACACAGCAAGTTGGAAGAAGAATCTGGACTAGAAACTTGGAATTTCCATGTAAACCTGTAAACCTGGCCTACAAAGCAAAGGTTTTTTTGTTTATTTGTTTGGTTTGTTTTGTTTTTAAACATTGAGGCCCAAAGATGCCTCATAGATCCACAGGCATGAGGTATGATTTCAAACTGGGAGTCAGAAAGGCAGTGGAACTACATAGGGAACACTTTAATTAAATAATTATCACCTGCTAGGGCAGAGCTATAACTTAAAATTGAGCATGGATTATTCTACTTTAGAGCATAATTCAGATTGATGGTATTCAGTTAAATACCATCTATGCTAAAGGAACAACAAATACAAAATACAGCATAGGGACTGTTTCTCATGTCATATATCAATGTCACATTCTTAACAATGTAACAAGAACCAGGAAATAACAGAATCCATGATTATTACACCATGGAGAACTCTGTTTTCAGGAAGCACACACAGAACCTGGAAGTCATCTCTTTAAGGAAACCAGGTAGTATGGATAAGCTGTGGTATTACACAGCTGCCACTGCAGCTGAAAAAATTGTGTCCTGGAAAAAGGCAAATACTGAAAGTAATTTTAACGGATTCATGGAATTAAGCAGATCTCTAGGTGTCAGCAATATGTAGACCCATTGAGGAGGACATGGGAATGAACACAGCTAAAGCCGAAACAGGTACTGTAGAGTTTGCTTAAAGGAGTTATGGGGAACTGAGAGACAGAATTCTTTGCAGTTGGTCTAAAATTCTGCCTGATACCAGGAAGCGGACTTGTTGGTAGAGGAGGGTATGGGGATATGGGACAGTGTAGGACACAGAAAAGGATCCACAGAAGACACTGAACCATGAACAATGAAAAGAGCAGGAGGGACTAGGGCAGAGATATTTCTATTGGTCATACTAATCTAAAACAAAAACAGACCCACACTGTATTTTATTTATAGCTTCTTGTATGCATACATTTGTCTAAGTTAACTGTTTATAGTTTTTCTGATGGTGCCGGTGCACCCATCTTATACTGTTTCTGTTGGTTTCATAAAACTAGATTAAAAGCATTTCTTCTTGTATTATTAAAGATTGATCTTGGGAATTTTGGTTAAAGATGACAGTTGACTGAGTGCCTTAGCCTTTATTCCTTTCCAATTTTTTCTGAAGTATAAAGAATGAGATTTTGCGAGGAAGGAGGTATAAACCATATGGACAAAGAGAATAGGAGAAAAAGAAAATAAAAGCAACATTCTGGGTGATAGAAAGCCCTGGTTCAAATGATAATTGAATGCCAAAGTTTATAGCAAAGGTTGGGAAGCTGAGAAGTAGCCCAATTTACACTGAACCCCCCCCCCAAAAATCTTAGGAATTGGTAACTGGAGTTTCTTCCTGAAATGAAGTTTGAAGGTGAGCTAAAATCAGGAGATTGGATGAAACTGTATTTAAAAATCACTTAAATGGATGAATAAGTAAAATAATGTGGTATACCCACACAATCGGAGTATTTACTATTCAGTGATGCCATGCGACAATATGGATAAACCGTGAAAATATTATGCTAAGTGGGAGAAGCCAGTAATAAGTGACAATATGTCTTATGATTCCATTTACATGAAATGCCCAGCATAGGCAAATTCACAGAAGCAGAAAGTAAATTAATGACTGCCTAGTGCTAGAGCGAGGGAAGAATGTTAGTGGGTATGCGTTTGGGAGACAATAAAAATGTTCTAAAATTAACCATGGTGATGGGTACAAAACACTGAGAATATACTAAAAACCATTAAAAGAGCCACTGAATTATTATTTTTAAACTTTTTTTTTGGTAGTTGTAGATGAACAGAATGTCCTTATTTTCTTTTTTTTTTTATTTATGTGGTGCTGTGGATCAAACCCAGTGCCTCACATGTGCTAGGCAAGCAGCAAGCGCTCTGCCACTGAGCTACAGCCCCGGTCCCACTGAATTATTTTTTAAAAATAAGAAAATGAACAGCCCCATCCAAAAATGGGTCAAAAATCTTCACAGATCAAAGAAGATACACAGATGACAAATAAGTATTTGAAAAGACACTTCTTCACATCTTATGTCACCAGAAAAATGCAAACAGAAACAACAATGAGTCAGGTGTGGAGGCTCATACCTGTAATCCCAGCTGCTCAGGAGGCTGAGGTGGGGAGAATCTGGAGTTCAAAGCCAGACTCAGTAAATCATCAAGGCCACCCCTGGTTTCAATCCCTGGTATAAAACAACAAGACCATTAATTACCTTTTGTTTTTTAAAGGGGGGGACTTTTTTTTTTTTTAACTTTTACTTTATTTATTTTTTTGTGGTGCTCCTGATGATCGAACCCAGTGCCTCACACGAGCTAGGCAAGCGCTCTGCTACTGAGCTACAGCCCCAGGCCCCATTGACTGCTTTTAAAACACATTTTAGAATTGATTCTAAAACTCAAGTGTACTAGGTGAAGGCAAACTAAATAGGCAGTCTCCTTACAAAACAGTGAACGAATACAGCCTTTTCCTGCCGAGGTGCACCGCACCGTCACATTGCCGTGCCCTTCATCCTTATTTCAGCTGAGTAGGGACAGCTCTGACAGCGTGAACACTAGAGTTGGCTCTCCATATTTGTGGGTTCTGCATCCCTAGATTCAACCAACTACAGATTGAAAATATTTGTAAAGTGAATTTCATCTGTACTGAATATGTACAGGCACTTTTTCTTGTCATTATTGTCTACAATACAGCATAACAATTATTTGCAGAGCATTTACATTGTATTAAGTATTATGAGTAATCTAGAGGTGATTTAAAGTATAGGTGATATGTAAATAATACATAAGGGACTTGACCTTGAAAGATGTGGGTACCTGTGGGCTTCCTGGAACCCATCCCCCATGGATACTGAGTGAAGACTTTATGTAGAATAAAACAGAATCTACACCAGATGGGTCTTAAAAGAAGTCATGTTTCATTTGTTTTACAAATGAAAGTACCAGGGCTCAGAGAAATTAAATATACTAAACACAGTGAATTTTGTGGTTGAATTTTTTTCCTTTTTTTTTTTTTTCCAATAGAGTCTTGCTGTGTTGCCCACACTGGGCTCAAATTCAGATCCTCCCACCTCAGTCTCCTGAGCAGCTGGGATTATAGGAGTGGGCCTCTATGCCCAGCTTAGTATGTATTTTTGACACATCTCATAAAAACTCTAAGAAGTAGACGATGGTGTTCCTCCTTTAAAGAGGAAGTAAAGGAGATGCTAAAAAATTAGTTCAATTTCCCACACTAGTTAAATCTCAGAATCAACTCCAACTTCAGGGCATGTGGTCTAACCCCTGTGCTAGACTTCTCTTTCAGTGTTTACTTCATAAAATAAATCTACTTTGTGGTAGTATTACTTGATCATTTGTTTTGAATGTTAATCATACTTGGGGAAGTTCAGCCTTTTCCTTGTTTTTTTTGTTTCGTTTTCTTTTGGTATCAGGGATTGAACCCAGGGGTGCTGAATGAACCACTGAGCCATATTCCCAGCCCTTTTTTATGTTTTATTTAGAGACAGGGTCTCACTGAATTGCTTAGGACCTCACTAAATTGCTGAGGCTGGCTTTGAACTCCTGATCCTCCTGCCTCAGCCTCCCAAGTCCCTGGAATTGTAGGCATTCACCACTGTGCCCAGCCTTGGATTGGTTTTTAGGGATAAATTAATTCAACTTTACATTGCTATAAGAATTCTATCATAAAAGGGACTATGAGATTTTTTAATGTTTTTTTATTTGTAGATGTACACAATACCTCTGATTTATTTTTTAATTTATTTTCATGTGGTGTTGAGGATTGAACCCAGTGCCTCACATGTGCCAAGTGAGTACTCTACTACTGAGCTATGACCCCAGCCGGGGATGGTGAGTTTTTTACTGTGGAATTTTTTTTTTCCAATCACAGTATCTTAAAAGTTTCAATGCCAATGGCCACTCCAATGTCCCCTTTATACATGTGCAAAAGGTATAACCTTAAAATGTTTATCTGAAAAATCTGACATTTCACTTATTTATTCATTTTATTATTCAACAAATATTCATCGAGCACTTAGTTTGGACTTGGTTTACAATGGGCATAACAGGCATGGCCCTTATATTCATGGAGCTTACAGTCTACTGGGGAAGTCAGACAAGAAATAAGCAAGCAGTTTAATACCCAGAATTACAGGCCATATTAAGCACTGCAAGGTGAATGGAATGCCATAGAAGACTGTAAGAGGGGACTGGATTTTGGTTGGGAGACCAAGGAAGGCCTTTCTGAAAAAGTGACACACAAGGTCCAGAAGGATGGTCAGAAAGGTGAATTATAGGTGGAAGCTAGTAGGGTGGGATGGGGTGAGGGCTACATTTCAGTGCACTTGTGAGATAAGGAAGTTTATATGTAAAGAACCTAAAACAATGGGTGGGGTTTGTGGCTCAGTGGTAGAGTACTTTCCTCGCACATGTGAGGCACTGGGTTCGATCCTCAGCATCACATAAAAATAAATAAATAAAATAAAGGTATTGTATCCATCTACAACTAGAAAAAGCATTTTTAAAAAGAACATAAAACAACTCATATGACTGGAGTATTAATAAATGAGAAGAGTGGCAGAAGATGAAGTTAGAGAATTAATCTGAAATCTAATGATACGGGTGCTTATAGGTCTTAGTGAGATGTTTTATTTTCAATTAAATGCAATGGGGTTTGGGGGAGTAGCTCAATGATAGGGCACTTGCCTAGCATGCACAAGGCCCTGGTTTCAATTCCCAGGATGGCAATAAATAAGTATGTAAGCAGATAAATAAATAAATGCATGGGAAGCCAATGAAGTCTTTAAGCATGTTTCAAAGACCTCTCTGGTCACTGTGAGAAGGTCAAGAGGGAGGACAAGCGATGCTCAAGAGTTCAGTTGCAGTTGTAGTAAACTGTATGCAAGTTGACGGGGATGTGCCAATGGAGACATGGACAGATTTGAGAAATACTTGAAAAATGGAATTCTGTAGTATTTGATTGTCTGTTACAGGAGAGGGAGCTTGCAAAGATGACTTGTAAGTTTGTGACTTCAGCAAATGAACATGCAGTAGTTCCATTTATTTAGTTAAGAAAGATGGGAGAAGGAGGAGCAAGACTCCAGTTTTGGACAAGTTAAATTTGAGTTGCTGTGGAGATATCTGAGTAGGCAGTTGGCTATACAAGTCTGGAGCTCAGAAAAAGGGTCTGGACTGGAGATAAATACACAGGCGTTAACAGTACTTTTATGATATTTAAAGCTACAGGACTGGATGAGCTCACCTCGGTGAAAGAAAAGAGAACTTGAGAGCTTGAGAGGGAGTGCAGTGTATCTAATCCGTCCAGGCAGAGGAGAAGAGAAGAGCCTGACAATGAGACTTAGATCACCCCGAACATAAGCGAAAGAAGAGGATGGCCTGGTGGCATGGTAACACAAAGACCAAGAAGAGAGTGATTCAGCAACTCTCCACTATGCTGAAACCTTCTGAGAGGTTACCTTGAGGTCTGAAGGTATCTGTATTCTGCCTCTCCTCTATCCAGAAAACAAATGTGGGGTCTTCTCTTCCCAAATCTACATGTAGTGATGACACATTGATGGCTTGAAATCAGTCACAGAGTATTTACACCATGGAAGTTGGCAAACACGTTCATAGTTTTCTTTTTCTTTTTTTCTCTTTGAGAGCTCCTTGTTAAACATGTACCAGCATGCCACTGGAAATACGATTCAATTTGTAATAAAGAGGAGGGGGAAATGGACTTCTCTGCTCTGTCTGTTCCCATCAGAAAGTTTTCAGAACATTTTTCATGGAAATGGATTCGCTTCAAAGGAACCAGTGGGGTGCCTGAACTTTCTTTGAAGTGGGCTTTTACCTTTGCCACAGGACTCTCTAAAGGCTTAGCCTTTTAGTCACCAGCTCACAAATTTGATGCAGACCCACAGGGAAAAAAATTCAATGTGGTCATATGAAGAATGTCTTCCAACTCTGAGATGCTATAATTCTGTGTTGGCTGCAAGAAATTCCAGGAAGCATAAGCAGTAAACCACATTTCATTTACTCCTGGGCTTATTTACTTGGTAAAAATAATCATTAGAAAATTCCAGAATTCCAGGACTAAGAGATGACATTTTCCCCATCTTTCTTTTTTATCAAAAAAGAAAAAAAGAAAGAAAAAAGAAAGCAAGCTTGCTAGTCTACAAAAATGTAGATAAGAAAATCAACTGGAAGGGATGAAGTTTGATATTTTTCAATACCATGACAACTGAATTAGGTCATTTGATAAGCTAATTATTAGATAAGCAGGCGTTAAGAGAAAAATATTTAAAGAACTATTCTTGTTCTTGTTCTTCTTCTTCTTCATTTTTTTTTTTTTTTTTCAGTGCTGGGATGGAACCCAGGGTTTCAACATGCTAGACAAGCTCTCTACCACTGAGCTACTTTCTAGCCCAAGAACTCTTATAGTTTATAATAGTTTATTTATTAATTAAAGAATATTCTAAATCCTGTTCTCTCCTAAAAATGAACTAAATGCATTTCATTGCCAATTTACTAAAAAAGTCAGCATGCAAACCTAGTCCAGACAGCCCCAGAAGTTTGCTCCTTGACACATCTCTAATCCAAACATGTAGCAACGATAAATAGTTATCAAACTGAAAATTTAAATAAACACTTCTGTATCCTAGAATTGGGACCGAAGTACAAAGCTGCAAACTGAGCGGAAGCTACAGTTTATGGAGCTCTGGGTCTGGAACCAGGAGATGTTAGCTAGAATTTTGGCTCTTCCAGAATAAATGAAAATAAAAGAGTTCCATGCCGAGATGGGAGACTGAAGCCAGACACCCTGCTTGAAGCCAGAGGCGGGGCAGGCTCCTCCTACTCATGAAAGGAGGCAGAAATAGAAGTTATTCCTGCCGGGAGCTACGGTTTTTAGCAAACTGTGGGCTGAGGGGAGAGAAAGGACACAGACGAGCTTGTGACTAGGAAAGGAAGAAATACACTCCCTGGCCTGGTGCCAGGGTCTGTGCTGTCCTCAGTGTCACTGTGGGCTGGATCTTGGAAGCACCATGAGTAGATCTGAGTCTGAACTGGAACTACAGAGCCAAGTGCAGAAAGAAGGCAATCAAAAACCACTGAACTGGGAGTGGAAAGGACGCCGGAAGATGAGAAAGAGAGACAGGAACTCAAGTCTTATCAATTGAGCTCCATAACCAAAATCCAGTGCTAAGAAATTCAAGAAAAGAAAGATAAGAGCATAAATTTATTCCTGTTAGAAATAATTTTATGGAACAATCAGAAGAGTTTAAGTATGTTTAGAATGTGCAAAGAGGTATATGAAACAATAATTTCCATTAAGCAAAGCAAGACATTATTTTTTTTTAAAAGTCAACATAAATAAAACCAGAATGGATAGATAGTGAAAAGAACAACTAGATATCTTGGAAATGAAAACTATTGTCAAAATAAAAATCCAGGTCACTATGGTAGCACAGGCCTCTAATCCCAGCTACTCAGGAGGCTGAAGCAGGAGGATCAGAATGTGAAGTTAGCTAGGGCAATTTACAAGACCCTATCACAAAAGAAAAAATAAAATGGGCTGGGGATGTAGCTCAGTGGTAGAGCAGTCCTGGGCTCAATCCCCAGTACCAAGAAAAGAAAGAAGGAAAGAAAGAAAGAAAGAAGGAAAGAAAGAAAGAAAGAAAGAAAGAAAGAAAGAAAGAAAGAAAGAAAGAAAGAAAGAAAGAAAGAGGGAGGGAGGATTGCAGAAATAAAGAAGATTGAAAAGAAACAAGTTAATCTTTCAACACAGAAAGTAGAAAGACACTTATTGTTGCTTATATTCTTCATAATAGACATTCTAATTGGGGTGAGATGAAACTTGGGGGTAGTTTTGATTTGCATGTCTCTTATTGATAGAGATGTTGAATATTTTTTCATATATTTGTTGATTGCTTATAGATCTTCTGTGAAGTATCTGCTCATTTCCTTAGCCCATTTATTGATTGGGTTATTTGTATTCTTGGTGTAGAGTTTTTTGAGTTCTTCATAGATTCTGGAAATTAGTGCTCTATCTGAAGTGCGTGTGGCAAAGATTTTCTCCCACTCTATAGGTTCTCTCTTCACATTGTTGATTGTTTCCTTTGCTGAGAAAGTTTTTTAGTTTGAATCTATCCCAATTAATGATCCCTGCTTGTATTTCTTGTGCTTTGGGAGTTATGTTAAGGAAGTCTGGTCATAAGCCGACATGATGAAGATTTGGACATGCTTTTTCTTCTATTAGGTGCAGGGTCTCTGGTCTAATTCCTAGGTCATTGATTCATTTTGAGTTGATTTTTGTGCAAGGTGAGAGATAGGGGCTTAGTTTCATTTTGCTGCATATGGATTTCCAGTTTTCCTAACACCATTTGTTGAAGAGACATCTTTTCTCCAATGTATGTTTTTGGCACCTTTGTCTAGTATGAGATAACTGTCTTTATGTGGGTTTGTCTCTGTGTCCTCTATTCTGTACCATTGGTCTACTGTCTATTTTGGTGCCAATACCATGCCATTTTTGTTACTATTGCTCTGTAGTATAGTTGAAGGTCTGGTGTTGTACCTGCTTGGCTCTTCCTGCTAAGGATTGCTTTAGCTATTTTGGGTCTCTTAAAAGGTACACTCATACATTGCTGGTGGGGTTGCAAATTGGTGCAGCCACTCTGGAAAGTAGCATGGAGATTCCTTAAAAAACATGAAATGGAACCATGATTTGACCCAGCTGTCCCACTCCTTGGCCTATGCCCAAAGGACTTAAAATCAGCATACCACAGTGACACAGCTACATCAATGTTTATAGCAGCTCAATTCACAATAGCTAGATTGTGGAACCAACCTATATACCCTTCAATAGATGAATGGATAAAGAAACTGTGTTATATATATACAGTGGAATATTATTCAGTCATAAAGAAAAATAAAATTATGGCATTTGCAGGTAAATGGATGGAGTTGGAGAATATCATGCTTAATGAACTAAACCAATCCCCCAAAACCAAAGGCTGAATGATTTCTCTGATAAGTGGATGATGATATATAACAGGGGGTGGGAGGGAGGCAAGAATGGAGGAAGGATGGATTGTATAGAGGAAAATGAGGGGTGGGGAGGGTGTGGGGGGAAAGGAAAAATAATAGAATGAGACAAACATTATTACTCTATATACAAGTATGATTATGCAAATGGTGCAACTCTACTCCATGCACAACTAGAAAAACAATAATTGTACCCCATTTGTGTACAATGAATCAAAATTTAAAACAAAAAAAGTAGAACGACAATAGACTATAAAGGGTGGAGAAGGGAAACATTTTAGTTTGCTATTGCTATCATAACAAAGTACCACAAACTAGATGTCTTAAAGTAACTAAAATTTATTCCCTTACAGAGCTGGAGGCCAGAGTCTGAAATCAAGGTACACATAGGGTCAACTTCCCTCTCCAGGTTCTAGGGAAAGAATTACTCTGTGTCCCTCGAGCCTTTTGGTGATCTCAGGTGTTCCTTGGCTTACAGATGCATCGCTCCAATCTGATCTTCATGTGGCATTCTCCCTGTATGTCTTCACCTCATCTTCCCTCGGGATCTGTATCCTTTCACTTTCTTTCTTTTTCTTTTTATATACTGGGAATTAAACTCAGGAGCCCTTAACCTCTGAGTCGCATCCCCAGCACCCCCCCTCCTTTTTTTTTTTTTTTTTTTTTTGAGACAGGGTCTCACTAAGTTGCTAGGACCTTGTTAAATTGCTGAAGCTGGCCTCAAACTTGCAATTCTCCTGCCTCAACCTCCCAAGTTGCTGGGATTATAGGCATGTGCCACTGCATCCAGCTCTTCCTTTTTTGCTTCCTTCCTTTCTTTTTTTTCCCCCATTGTTCCCCTTTCCTCCCTTCCTCCCTTCTCCCCTTCCTTCTTCCCTTTCCTGCTTGGTCTTTCACATGCTAGGCAAGTGCTCTACCCCAGAGCTTCACCCCCAGTCCTGACATGTAAGTTCTTGTAGTAGTCTTTTGTTAAAATTGATCCTGATTAGATGTTAACCTCTATCTTCTGGAGTTCAAGTTTTAGGAAGAAAAAATAAAGCAGGAAAAAAAAGAATATGCACCTGAATCAAGGATTTTGTAAAACAAAAGTTCTACTTACTTCATTATGGTACCTAACAACTAACCTTACCTGGTTAATTTCATATAGTAATGACAGTCATCTGCAGTAATAGATCAGCATAGGAAAGTGACAAGGATCCTGCACAAATATGGACATGGAACTTAGCCATATACTTAGTACACAATTCACATTTATTTTTAAAGTAAATTCTATGAATCTTGGAAGGAGTAGCAGTTCAGTCTATTTTTAAAAACTCAGATGGTAGGTGATCATGTAATATCTCTACTATAGTAGTTATATCCCTTTCATTGGCTTATGTTGGACCTTATTTTCAGGATTTTAGAAGAGGAAGAGACTGAGAAATGGGCTTTAGCCAGTTGGGAACTGTGAGGTTAGAAAAACCATTTCTAGGAATATTAAATTCTAACCATTAACTAAATACTTCAGTATATTTGAACACACTGAGCATATATTTTTACTTACCCAAATGTTTCAGTGTGGATATAAAAAAACAGATATGAGAAAATGATAATGGAACTACTGACAGATGCTTTGGTACAGCTGCAAAACACAAATATTTCTCTATGTATATTCACATTCACTCAAGAGATAAAGATCTATGAACCTGCTGAGCTGGTATTTCACTTATGCAGTATTTTTTGTCTGCTTCTTAACAAGGGACTACATTCCACATATGATCGACATTTTATTTTAACAACCATGTTCTTGGCTTTAGTTTTTCAAGGTCAGCTTTACCTTTTAACAGTCTATTTGGTGGTGATTTCTCAACCTCAGACTCTGACTTGCTTTTTTTCCCCCTCGAACAGAAACGTCTTGCAACTTTATTTATTGCTTCCTAAGGTGTGACTCTCATTCACATTTTCCATAAATGGCTGCCTTTTCCCAAAGGGGAATGAAATAGTTATTCTTTGGCTCTACTTGAAAGCCATATTTAAATGCAAAGACAATTGCTCCCATTTTATCTGCCTTGCTTCTCGCATGTGATCTAACCGTTCAAGACATTGCCCAAATCTAGCTTTTGTTTTTGTGATGGTGGCTTTTCATTTTTGTATATACAGGTTTGTTCATTTGGTTGTCCAGGAATTATGTAATGCTCAGGTACAAGTTATAGGAGAGTTGTTGTATGTCCACTCTTCAGTATTAGAATATTCCATTTCCCATATGCACATCCAACCCTCACTGTGTCTTTGCTTTTACTGGTCTTTCCATCTGAAGGTTCTTACTACTTTGTTCCTCTTGTCCAACTGACAAAGAAATCAAGGACTGGCATTTGACTTACCTGAAGTCACACAGTGAGGACATAATTGAACCAGAGATGATCTCTAGGCTGCCAGTCTGCAGACATTTTTCCACCACACCCCAAATGCCTTCTTCAAGTTTCAGCTTAGATCATGCTTATCTAAGAAGCATTCTTAAAATCTTCAAACTGAAGTAATCTGTCTTCCCATTCCTACATGTTTTCATTTTATCCCTCTTGAGATGTTTACCACTTTTCATTTTCTACCATGATTATTTGTGCATAGGTGCTATAGTTTAGATGGAGAATGTCCCCCAAAGACACATGCGTTAAAGGTCTATTCACTAGGATGCTACTGGGAGATAGGGGAACCTTTAAGAAATTGGAGACTTGCAGGGGATCTTAAGTAATTTGGGGGTGTGTCCTCTAAGGGGATTATGGGATTCTGGTCTCTTCTTTTTCTTTGCTCCCTGCCTCACCATGAGGTGAATGGTTTTTTCTCTGCCATACACCCCTACCATGATGTGTTGCTGCCTTGCCACAGATCCAAAGCAAAGGGGCCAACTGATTATGGACTAAAACCTCCAAAACTGTGAGCCAAAATAAGACTTCTCTCGTTATAAGCTGATTATCTTGGTATTTGTTTTAGTAATGGGCAGATGACTAACACAACAGGTCTTAATTCCCTTTTTGGTGTTAAGTTCCTTGAGGCAGAAACCCATTTTATTCAGTTTTGTGTCTCTCATATCACCTGCCCTTGTAATACTAGGTTTCAATGTATATTT
The DNA here is from genome assembly GCF_902686445.1 of Sciurus carolinensis. Lineage (NCBI taxonomy): Eukaryota > Metazoa > Chordata > Mammalia > Rodentia > Sciuridae > Sciurus > Sciurus carolinensis. The sequence goes on from NC_062224.1 coordinate 60,982,641, forward strand.
ATGGAATTAGTTAAATGCCCTTTGGATTCTGAATAACTTGTGGCCACTGAAAATATGGAAATAAGCTACAGCAGCACTCCATTTGGCTTGGGGAATTCTTTCAAGCTATGCCTTCCTGCCTCTTGTTTCATACTTCCATGGTCCTAGACCTGCACTGTCCAATGGTACTCTCTGTTAACAATGAAAATGTTTTATATCTGTACGATCAAGTAAGGTACCATCACACATATAACAATTGAATGAGACAGAAGAGCTGAAATTTTAATTTTTGTGATTTAAATGAATTTATATTTAAATAGCCATGTGTGTACAGTGGCTATGATATGGGAGTTCTGACAGAATTCTAGACTATGTTGGCCCCTTCTTTTGAGAAATCCACCTGTCTCTTTGAACTTGGTTACATAATTGTAGATTGCCTACTCAGTGAGAGATGGTATTGTCCTCCAGGCTCCAAATCTCCAGACCAACTTTCCTCCCTGGGAGAAAGGTGAGAGTCATAAAGCTTTTCCTAAGCACTTCAATCTTCCCAGACCTCCCTGCTCAGGTTCTGACAACGTATAGATTCAGTGCTTAGCATGTTGTTGCTTGCTGCTGTTTTATTTTTTTGGTGCTACACATCAAATTCAGGATTTCATGCATACTAACCACATATTCTACTGCTGAACTACAACCCTAACCCCTGTTTGATGCTGTTTTGACTGTTAAATGTCTCCTAAATAGATTATAAACTTCTGGAGTATAAGGATCATTCATTTCATATCTTTTGGCTCCTCTCTGGTACCTAATCTGGTGCCAGGTATGTTGTAAATATTCTATAAATAAAGGTTTTTGTTTGTTTGTTTTGCAGTTCTGGGGATTGAATCCAGTGCCTCTCACATGCTAGGCAAGTACTCTTCTACACTCAACCACTGAGCTGCATCTGCATCTTGATCAATTGATTAATTGAATGTGGAGAAAAGTAATTATTTAATTATTTATTTTTGGTATTGACTTTTGAACCCAGGGTCACTTTAACACTGAACTACATCCCCAGCCCTTTTTTATTTTTTTACTTTGAGGCAAGGTGTTGTTAATTTGCTGAGGGTCTCACTAAATTGTTGAGACTGGCCTCAAGCTTATGATCCTCCTGCCTCAGCCTCCTGAGTTGCTGGAATTACAGATGTGTGCCACTGTGTCCAGCTGAGAAAAGGAATGTAGTATAAGTTAGAAAGGACAGGCCTGAGAAATAGGAAGATGAGAATGTCAAAATCTTGAAATTAATTTAGCATCATAAAAACCAAAAGATTCTTAGATTTTTCACTTATTCCTATAATTGTTTTGTAAATGTGCCGCAGTAGCATTTTCTAGTCACCTAAGGAAGACAGTTTAAAAAACTTTTCTGAGTACCTTTGTGGCCAAAGCTATGGTATCCATTTTGGATATATTTCTTCCTACATAGTCTTCTACCAAAGGAACTTTCTATCAAGTTTATGAGTTTCATTATAGAGTTTCCTGGGAAATCAAGAGGCTACTAGATGCCTAAAATAGAATATTAGTGGAAATAAGATAAGAATTTATCTATCTGTATGATTATTTAAAATTTCTTCTATAAAATAGGCATTTTTTTTTTTCTTTTTTCTGTAAGAGATGGGTTCTTGCTATGTTACCTTGACTGGACTTGAACTACTAGGCTCAAATGATCCTCCAACTTCTGTCTTTTAAGTAGCTGGGACTACAGGCTCATGCCCCCATGCCTAGCTAAGGTGGACTTCTGAATGTGTAATACCATCCTTCTTTTTCTGATGAGTTAACTGAAGCAAAGATGCTACTGTTGTGCTTCAGTCTATGAAAGTACTCTAGGTCTGGTATGGTGGCGCAAGACTGTAATCCCAGTGACTCTGAAGGCTGAGGCAGGAAGATTGAAAATTCAAGGCCAGCCTCATCAATTTAGTGAGACCCTGTCTCAAAATAAAAAAATAAAACAAGGACTGGGGAATGTAGCTCGGTGGTAAAGCACTCCTGGGCTCAATCCCCAGTACAAAAAAAAAAAAAAAAAGAGAGAAAGTAATTTGGTTCACCTTTCCCTCTTTCTTAACCACACAATTATACTTTAGCAAGATTGGGTTCCTTTGGGAACCTAGCCCATGGCAAAATTCCTGCTGACCACACCCTGAGTGAGACCGCAGTGAGTCTTTAAGGGTCTCTGGCAGGACTTAGTAAATTAATGGTAGCTGCAAAGTTAGACAGCCCAACCCTGGAATTCTTTCTTCTGCCCAGCCATACTGCCTGCCTGAGCTCCAACCACTAGCTCACAGTGCCCAAACTATGAAAAAAGAAAGAGAGAAAATAAGAAGCTAGAAGGGAGTTGTTCTTATGGGATAAGAATTTCAGCTGGCAATAGTTAATCACATTTTTCCAGCTATTTTGACATGTGTTATATAAGGGAACCAATTCCAGGACAAAACAAAAAATAAAATGCTTATGACTGTAAAAGTGCAAACACAGAGTAAATTAGAACTGACTTTTCCTTTTAACTTTTTATTTACATAGAATGGATTTGTTTAAGCAATTTCTCTTCCTTTCTTTCAATTTTTGTACTTCCATGAAGCCACAAAATCTAGTATGTTATTTCTCTATTGTTCGTTTTTATTTCTACTAATTTCCATACGTTAAAAATATGTTTTCAATCTGCTGAAAGTGCTTATGAATCACATGCACACATGCATATGGACAATAAATCACTTTTATAGGACCAATCGAATCTGGCATTCTTTTGTAGTTTGCAGTAGTTCAAATTTTCAAGTCATTTAGCCCTGTTTTGAACTGTAACTTGATGCTCACAAAATAGGCAGATCAAAGGTCAAGGTTCTGTTTATAGGCACTTACCTTTGACTAGATACATCTAGACTAAACCTGAGTAAAATCTAAGAAATAATTTCTGTCTGATCTCTATTTGCATCAACACTAATGAAGAAAATGCGTTTGGTAGTCTGTGCCAACAATGCCCTGTACAGAAATAACAAGTAACATTGGTCTGCTGGTGGTTGGTGGTGTGGATATGATATAAAAATACCGTCAAGATGCTGATGATTTGCAGCCAGGCATGGTGGTGCAGCCTATAATCCCAGTGACCTGGAAGGTTGAGGCAGGAGGATCCTAAATTCCAGGTGAGCCTGAGCAACTTAGCAAGGCCCTGTGTTGGAATAAAAAATAAAAAGGCTGGGGATGGAGTTCAGTGGTAGACCCCTGGATTCAGTCCTCAGTACCCACCAACAAAAAGCTGATGTTTTGCAAATTACACTTCCACTTCTGACTTCTGAACTCCAGGGTCATACCTGCCATTTCTGCTTGGGTGTCTCATAGGTTTCTCAAAATTAATGTGTCTGAAAAAGAACCATTGACTTCCAACCTCTGAAATTTGTTCTTCTCCTTGGCAGTTCCATTTCAGGAAAGAGCCTCACATTCACCTTGAACATGTACAGTTTTGAAACCACCACCACAACTGAGGTATAGAAGAACTCCATTACTCTGAAATATTCCCCTGAGTCCCTCTTGGTCCTCCTGTCTCCAGCCTCAGGTAAATACTGATTTATATTCTATCCCTATTGCTTTTCCTTTTCCAGAATATTGTATAAATAGAATCACACAATATATAGTTTTTCTGGTCTTTCATTTATCATCACACATTTGAGATTCATTTATGTGAGAGCATTTCCTTTTTTTTTTTCTTTTAGTTGTAGATGGACACAATACCTTTGTTTTTTACTTATTTGTTTTTATGTGGTGCTGAGGATCAAACTCAGCGCCTCATGCGTGCTAGGCAAGCGCTCTACCACTGAGCCACAACCCCAGGCCCTCACGTTAGAGTGTTTCTATAGTTCCTTTCTTTTTATTACTGGGTAGTATTATACTATGATTTGATACCCATCTACCCACTGAAAGATATTTGGGTAGTTCCAGTTTTGGGTGATTATTAATAGAATTGCTGTCAATATTCATCCATTTTTGAATGAAGGTAAATTTTCAATTTTTTGAAGATAAATACTCAGGAAGGAAACTGTTTTTCAGAGTAGTACCATGTCAGGTTCCTACCAGCAATGTAGAGAGCCAGTTTCTCCACAATTTTACCAGCATTTGTGTTGTTTCTATTTTTTTGTTTGTTTGTTCCAGCTGTTCTACTAGATGTGTTATCTCTTGTGCTTTTAATTTGCATTTCTTTCACGGTTAATGTTAAGCATCTTTTTGTGTTTATTCGCAATCCATATGCCTTCTTGAGTAAAGTGTCCAAGTCTTTTGCTATTTTCTGATTGGCTTCTTTGTTTCCTAACTGTTCAGTTAAAAAACATAATCTACACACATATCCCTTGTTGGATATATGATTTGCAAATATTTTCTCCCAGTGCGTGCCTTGATTTTTTGTTTTTTTTGTAGAGTGGTTCCAGGTTCCTGGAAAAATTTTACAAATGTTACAGAGAGTTCCATTCAACACCTGCCTTCATAATTCCTACTATCAACACCCACTATCAACACCTCCCACCATAGTACTTTTGTTACAATAGATGATCCAAAACTGATGCGTCTTTATCACCCAAAGTCCAGAATTTACATTAGGGTTCACTCCTGGTGGTGTGCATTCTGCAGATTTTGACAAGTATAGCTACCATTATAACCATAATATAGAGTAGATTCACTGTCCTAAAAGTCTCTGTTTCCTATCTATAGTTCTATAGTACCTGCTTCCTGCTAGCCCTTGTCCACCACTGATCTTTTTACTATCTCTATAGTTTTGCCTTTTCTAAAATGTCATATAGTTTGGAATCTTATAGTATGTAGCCTTTTCAGATTGACTTCTCACTTCTCTCACTCCTAATATGTACTCAAGGTTTGTGTGTGTGTGTGTGTGTTTGTGTGTGTGTGTGTGTGCGCGCGCACGCGCGTCTTGATAGCTCACTTCTTTGTAGTGCTGAAAAACATTCCATTGTCTGGGTGTACCACAATTACTTATCCATTTTCCTACTGAAAGATATCTTGGTTGCTTTCAAATTTTGGCAGCTATGAATGAAGTTTCTATTAGGAGCCACCTGCAGGTTTTTGTGTAGACATATTTTCAACTCATTGGGTAGAAACCAAGGAGTACAAATGTAGGATCCCATGTTAAGAAGTATGTTTAGTTTGTTAAGAAACCACCAAACTGTCTTCCAAAGCAACTAGACTATTTTGTATTTTCATCAGCAATGGCTTTGGGTCATTCTGATAGGTGTGTATGGTATCTGGTTGTTGTTTTAATTTGCATTTTCCTTATGATCTATGATGTTGAACATCTTTCATGTTTATTTGTCATCTATATATCTTCTCTGATGAGGTAAAAGTGCTATGGTTTAGATATGAGGTGTTCCCCAAAAGCTCATGTATGAAAGACAATGCAAGAAAATTTTTCACTTTTGAAATGATTGGGTTTTGAGAGTTTAATCAGTGCATTAATCCTTAATAGGGATTAAGTGGGTGGTAACTATAGGCAAGTAGGGTGTGGCTAGAGGAGGTAAGTCACTGGGGGCATGACCTCAAGGTATAAATTTTGTCTCTGATGAGGAGCTCTCTCTCTGCTTCCTGGTGCCACATCCTGAACCAGTTTCCTCTGCCACACCTTTCTGCCATTATGTTCTGCCTTACTTCAGCCCCCCAGCAATGAAGCTGGCCTTCTTTGAACTGAGACCTCTGAAACCAAGAGCCCCAAATAAATTTTCCCTTCTCTAAAATTGTTCTTGTCAGGTCTTTTGGTCACAGCAGAGAAAAAGCTGATAAAACACAAGATCTTTGACTCATTCCTTAATTTGATTTTCTTATTATTGATTTAAGAGTTCTTTATATATTTTGAGTAATTATCGTGTACCAGATATATCTTTTGCAAATATTTCTATGGCTTATCTTTTCATTCTCTTTATAGTATCTTTTCCAGCACAGAAATGCTTAATTTTTCTTTATATTTATTTATTTATTTTTGGGTACTTGGGATTGAACACAGGGGCACTCAACTACTGAGCCATATCCCCAGCGGGCCCCGCCCCAAAACCTTTTTACATTTAGAGACAGGGTCTTGCTAAATTGCTTAGTTTCGCTAGTTGCTGAAGCTGGCTTTGATCTCAAAATCCTCCTGCCTCAGACTCTCAAGCCTGGGATTACAGACATGTGCTTCCACGTCTGGCAAAAATGTTTTAAATTTTATGAAGTTCAGTTTATCATCTCTGTTTTTCAGGAATTGTGTCTGCCCTTTGTGCTTTATCTAAAAATAATGGCCAAATACAAGGTCATCTAGATTTCCATTTCCTCCTATGTTATCTTCCAAGACGTTTGTAGTTTGGTGTTTTACATTTAGGTTTATAATTCACTTTGATTTAATTTTTGTGAAGGGTGTAAGGTCTGTGTCTAGGTTCATGATTTTTCCATATGGGAGTTGTTCTAGCACCATTTGTTGAAAAGATTATCTTTTTCCATCATAATGCCTATTTTTCTTAGTTAAAGATAAATTTAGGATTGCATTGAATCTATTGATCTAGTTGGGAAGAATTGACATGTTGAGAATATTTAGTCTTCCTATGCATGAACATGGAATATCTTAGAATATTTCTGTTTATTTAGTTTTCCTTTGATTTCTTTCAATAGAGTTTTATTTCAGATAGATCTTCTACATATTTTGTTAGATTTATACCTGAGCATTTCACTATGATATTCACATAATATCATATAAATGATATTATGGTTTTTAAAAAAAATTTTAATTGTCAATGGACCTTTATTTATTTATTTATGTAGTGCTGAGACTCAAACGCAGTGCCTCACACATGCTATAGACAAGTGCTGTATCACTGTGCTACAACCCAGCCCCTGATATTATGTTTTTATATAGGAATTTTTATATTGTGTTTTTTTTTTTTTTTTTTTTTTTTATATTGTGTTTTAATGTGATATATAGGAAGGAGATTGACTTCTCATGTACTCCAGCCTTGCTATAATTGCTTATTAGTTCCAGGAGGTTTTTTGTTCTTGTTTTTCCAGTTCTTTCAGATTTTCTACACAGAAAATCATACCGTCTGTGAACAAAGACAATTTAATTTCGTCTCAGTCACACTACCTTTTATTTCTTTTTCTTGTCTTGTTGCATTAGTTAGGACTTCTAGTACAATGTTGAAAAGGAGTGGTAGGAGGGAATATTACTTGCCATATTCCTGATTTTAGTGGGAAATGTTCTAGTTTCTCATCATTAAGTGTGATGCTAATGGTAGGGTTTTTTGTTGATGTTTGTTTGTTTGTTGGTAGTTATTTCTTATCAAATTCTCCTATATTTCTAGCTCACTAAGAGTTATCATGAATATGTATTGGATTTTACTAAATGCCTTGTCTATATCTATTGATGTGATCAAGTGATTTTCTTTAGCTTATTGATGTGATGGGTTACAGATTTTTTATTTTTTTTTATTTTTTATTTTTATTTTTTTTGTGGTGCTGGGGATTTGAACCCAGGGCCTTGTACTTGCAAGGCAAGCACTCTACCAACTGAGCTATATCCCCAGCCCAGATTTTTTATTTTTGTTTATTTTTTTTTTGAGACAGAGACTTTCTATATTGCTCTGACTGACCTTAAACTCCTGGGCTCAAATAAGCCTCCCACCTCAGCCTTCCAATTGCTTGGATTATTGGTGTGTGCCACCACACTCAGTTTCATTTATTGACTTTCTTTTTTTTTTTTTTTTTTTTTTGGACACATAAGAAATTTTTTTTTTTTTTTTACATAGGGCAATGATGTTTATTTTTTTTCCCTTCCCCCCCACCCCTCCCACCCCTCTTTTCCCTCTATACAGTCCTTCTTTCCTTCATTCTTACCGCTCTCCTTATCCCTAACCCTAAACCTAACCCTAAACCTAATGCTAACCCCTCCCACCCCCCATTATATGTCCTCATCCGCTTATCAGCGAGATCATTCGTCCTTTAGTTTTTTGAGATTGGCTTATCTCACTTAGCATGATATTCTCCAATTTCGTCCATTTGCCTACAAATGCCATAATTTTATCATTCTTCATTGCAGAGTAATATTCCATTGTATATATATGCCACAGTTTCTTTATCCATTCATCAACTGAAGGGCATCTAGGTTGGTTCCACAATCTGGCTATGGTGAATTGAGCAGCAATGAACATTGATGTGGCTGTATCTCTGTAGTATGCTGATTTTAAGTCCTTTGGGTATAGGCCAAGGAGTGGGATAGCTGGGTCAAATGGTGGTTCCATTCCAAGCTTTCTGAGGAATCTCCACACTGCTTTCCAGAGTGGCTGCACTAATTTGCAACCCCACCAGCAATGTATGAGTGTTCCTTTTTCACCACATCCTCGCCAACACCTATCGTTGCTTGTATTCTTTTTTTTTTTTTTTTTTTTTTTTTTTTATTTATTTTTTTTACGTTTACATAGGGTAATGATGTTTATTATATTTTTCCCCTCCCGCCCACCCCTCCCACCCCTCCCACCCCTCTTTTCCCTCTACACAGTCCTTCTTTCCTTCATTCTTACTGCTCTCCTTAGCCTAACTCTAAACCTAACCCTAAACCTAATGCTAGCCCGTCCCACCCCCCATTATATGTCCTCATCCGCTTATCAGCGAGATCATTCGTCCTTTAGTTTTTTGAGATTGGCTTATCTCACTTAGCATGATATTCTCCAATTTCGACCATTTGCCTACAAATGCCATAATTTTATCATTCTTCATTGCGGAGTAATATTCCATTGTATAAATATGCCACAGTTTCTTTATCCATTCATCAACTGAAGGGCATCTAGGTTGGTTCCACAATCTGGCTATGGTGAATTGAGCAGCAATGAACATTGATGTGGCTGTATCTCTGTAGTATGCTGATTTTAAGTCCTTTGGGTATAGGCCAAGGAGTGGGATAGCTGGGTCAAATGGTGTTTCCATTCCAAGCTTTCTGAGGAATCTCCACACTGCTTTCCAGAGTGGTTGCACTAATTTGCAACCCCACCAGCAATGTATGAGTGTTCCTTTTTCACCACATCCTCGCCAACACCTATTGTTGCTTGTATTCTTGATAATCGCCATTCTAATTGGGGTGAGATGAAATCTTAGGGTAGTTTTGATTTGCATTTCCCTTATTACTAGGGATGTTGAACATTTTTTCATATATCTGGTGATTACTTGTACATCTTCTTCTGTGAAGTGTCTGTTCATTTCCTTAGCCCATTTGTTGATTGGATTATTTGTATTCTTGGTGTAGAGTTTTTTGAGTTCTTTATAGATTCTGGAAATTAGCGCTCTATCTGAGGTATGGTTGGCAAAGATATTCTCCCACTCTGTAGGCTCTTTCTTTGCATTGCTGATAGTTTCCTTTGCTGACAGAAAGCTTTTTAGTTTGAATCTATCCCAGTTGTTTATTCTTGCTTTTATTTCTTGTGCTATGGGAGTCCTGTTAAGGAAATCTGATCCTGAGCCAACAAGTTGAAGATTTGGACCTACTTTTTCTTCTATAAGATGCAGGGTCTCTGGTCTGATTCCGAGGTCCTTGATCCATTTTGAGTTGAGTTTTGTGTAGGGTGAGAGATAGGGGTTTAATTTCATTCTATTGCATATGGTTTTCCAGTTTTCCCAGCACCATTTGTTGAAGAGGTTATCTTTTCTCCATTGCATATTTTTGGAACCTTTGTCTAGTATGAGAAAATTGTATTTATTTGGGTTTGTGTCCATGTCCTCTATTCTGTACCATTGATCTATCTGTCTATTTTGGTACCAATACCATGCCGTTTTTGTTACTATTGCTTTGTAGTAGAGTTGAAGATCTGGTATTGCAATACCCCCTGCTTCGCTCTTGCTACTGAGGATTGCTTTAGCTATTCTAGGTTTTTATTCTTCCAGATGAATTTCATAATTGCTTGCTCTATTTCTGCAAGGTACATCATTGGGATTTTAATTGGAATTGCATTGAATCTGTATAGCACTTTAGGTAGTATAGCCATTTTGACGATATTAATTCTGCCTATCCAGGAACATGGGAGATCTTTCCATCTTCTAAGGTTTTCTTTAATTTCTTTCTTTAGTGTTCTGTAGTTCTCATTGTAGAGGTCTTTCACCTCTTTTGTGAGATTGATTCCCAAGTATTTTATTTTTTTCGATGCTATTGTGAATGGGGTAGTTTTCCTAATTTCTCTTTCTGAAGATTCATCACTTATGTATAAAAATGCATTGGATTTATGAGCATTGATCTTGTAACCTGCTACTTTACTGAATTCACTTATGAGTTCTAAAAGTTTTCTGGTGGAATTTCCAGGTTCCTCTAAATATATAATCATGTCATCAGCGAACAGGGATAGTTTGAGTTCTTCTTTTCCAATTCGTATCCCTTTAATTTCTTTGGTTTGTCTGATTGCTCTGGCTAGAGTCTCAAGGACGATGTTGAATAGAAGTGGTGAAAGAGGGCATCCCTGCCTTGTTCCAGTTTTTAGGGGGAACGCTTTCAGTTTTTCACCATTTAGAATGATATTAGCCATGGGCTTAGCGTAGGTTGCCTTTATAATGTTAAGGAATGTTCCCACTACCCCAATTTTTTCTAGTGTTTTGAGCATGAAGGGATGCTGTATTTTATCAAATGCTTTTTCTGCATCTATTGAAATAATCATGTGATTCTTAACTTTAAGTCTATTGATATGGTGAATGACATTTATTGATTTCCGAATGTTGAACCAACCTTGCATCCCTGGGATAAAACCCACTTGATCGTGGTGCACTATCTTTTTAATATATATTTGTATGCGATTTGCTAAAATTTTGTTGAGAATTTTTGCATCGATGTTCATTAAGGATATTGGTCTGAAATTTTCTTTCCTCGATGTGTCTCTGTCTGGTTTAGGTATCAGGGTGATATTGGCTTCATAGAACGAGTTTGGGAGGGTTCCCTCCTCTTCTATTTCATGGAATACTTTGAGGAGTATTGGAATGAGCTCTTCTTTAAAGGTTTTGTAGAACTCGGCTGAGAACCCATCTGGTCCTGGACTTTTCTTTGTTGGTAGGCTTTTGATGACCTCTTCTATTTCATTGCTTGAGATTGGTTTATTTAAGTTGTGTATGTCCTCCTCGTTCAGTTTAGGTAATTCATATGTCTCTAGAAATTTGTTGATGTCTTCGAGGTTTTCTGTTTTGTTGGAGTATAGATTTTCAAAATAACTTCTAATTATGTTTTGTATTTCAGTCGTGTCTGTTGTGATGTTTCCTTGTTCATTCCGAATTTTAGTAATTTGAGTTTTCTCCCTCTTTCTCTTTGTTCGTGTGGCTAAGGGTTTATCAATTTTATTTATTTTTTCAAAGAACCAACTATTTATTTTGTTAATTTTTCCAATTGTTTCTTTTGTTTCGATTTCGTTGATTTCGGCTCTGATTTTAACTATTTCCTGTCTTCTACTACTTTTGGTATTGGTCTGCTCTTCTTTTTCTAGCGCTTTGAGCTGTAGTGTTAAGTCGTTTATTTGTTGATTTCTACTTCTTTTTTTGAATGCGCCCCATGAAATAAATCTTCCTCTAAGTACTGCTTTCATAGTGTCCCAGAGATTTTGATATGATGTGTCTTTGTTCTCGTTTACTTCTAAGAATTTTTTTATTTCCCTCCTGATGTCTTCTGTTATCCATTCATCATATAATAGTGTATTATTTAATCTCCAGGTATTGGAGAAGTTTCTGTTTTTTATTCTGTCATTTATTTCTAATTTCAATCCATTATGATCTGATAGAGTACAAGGTAGTATCTCTATCTTCTTGTATTTGCTAACAGTAGCTTTGTGGCATAAAATATGGTCTATTTTAGAGAAGGATCCATGTGCTGCTGAGAAGAAAGTGTATTCGTTCTTTGTTGGATGGTATATTCTATATATGTCCATTAAGTCTAAATTGTTGATTGTGTTGTTGAGATCTATAGTTTCTTTATTCAATTTTTGTTTGGACGATCTATCCAGTGGTGAGAGAGGTGTGTTAAAATCGCCTAGTATTATTGTGTTGTGGTCTATTTGATTTCTGGAATTGAGAAGGATTTGTTTGACGTATGTGGATGAGCCAATGTTCCGGGCATAGATATTTATGATTGTTATGTCTTGCTGATTTATGCTTCCCTTAAGCAGCATGTAATGTCCTTCTTTATCCCTTCTGACTAGTTTTGGTTTGAAGTCCACATTATCTGAAATGAGGATGGATACTCCAGCTTTTTTGCTGTGTCCGTGTGCATGGTATGTTTTTCCCCATCCTTTCACCTTTAGTCTATGGGTATCTCTTTCTATGAGATGAGTCTCTTGCAGGCAGCATATTGTTGAATTTTTCTTTTTAATCCAATCTGCCAGTCTGTGTCTTTTGATTGATGAATTCAGGCCATTAACATTCAGGGTTATTATTGTGATATGATTTGTATTCCCAGTCAATTGACTCATATTTGTTTTTGACATGATTTGGTTTCTCCTTTATTTGGCTATTCCTTTAGGCTAGCGCCTCCTGTTGCTGATTTGCATCGTTGTTTTTCATCTCTTCCTCATGGAATATTTTGCTGAGAATGTTCTGTAATGCTAGCTTTCTTTTTGTAAATTCCTTTAGCTTTTGTTTATCATGGACGGATCTTATTTCATCGTCAAATTTGAAGGTAAGTTTTGCTGGGTATAAGATTCTTGGTTGGCATCCGTTTTCTTTCAGGGCTTGGTATATGTTGTTCCAGGCCCTTCTAGCTTTTAGGGTCTGGATTGAAAAATCTGCTGATATTCTTATTGGTTTCCCTCTGAATGTAATTTGATTCTTTTCTCTCGCGGCCTTTAAAATTCTGTCTTTATTTTGTATGTTAGGTATTTTCATAATAATGTGCCTTGGTGTGGGTCTGTTGTAATTTTGTATGTTTGGAGTTCTATAAGCCTCTTGTACTTGGTTTTCCATTTCATTCTTCAGATTTGGGAAATTTTCTATTATTATTTCATTGAATAGATTGTTCATTCCTTTGGTTTGTTTCTCTAAGCCTTCCTCAATCCCAATAAATCTTAAATTTGGCCTTCTCATGATATCCCATAATTCTTGTAGATTCTGTTCATGATTTCTTACCATCTTTTCTGTTTGGCCAACTTTGCTCTCAAGATTAAATAATTTGTCTTCAATGTCTGAGGTTCTGTCTTCCAGGTGTTCTATCCTATTGGTTATGCTTTCTATGGAGTTTTTAACTTGGTTTATTGTTTCCTTCATTTCAAGTATTTCAGTTTGTTTTTTTTTTTTTCAGTATCTCTAACTCTTTATTGAAATGATCTCTTGCTTCCCGTATTTGGTCTTTTAACTGTTGATTGGTGTGATCATTTAATGCCTTCATTTGCTCTTTCATCTCCTCCTTCAATGCCTGCATTTGCTCTTTCATCTCCTCATTAGCTTCCCTGATCGTTTTAATTACGTACATTCTGAACTCCCTTTCTGACATTTCTTCTGCTGTGCTGTCATTGGGTTTTATTGATGTAGTATCTAGGTTTGTTTGGGACATTTTCTTCCCTTGTTTTCTCATATTGGTCAGCTGTTAGTGGGACCCTGAGATATTGCAGTTTTCCGCTATTGGCTTATAGTGTCCCAGTAGATTTCCAGTGTATCACCTCCCAGCCTTCAGTAGCCTGATGTCTTGGAGGAATCTGATAATGCAGCGCATCCGAAGAAAACTGCCCCTAGCCCCCTACTGGTTCCACGGTTTGGAACTGGCTCTGTGCGGAAATGCTCTCACTGTGGGCCTGCGCCGTGCAGCTGGCCGTGTGGGAGGAGCCCACTGCCGGAGTGTGGAAGGCTACCTTGGGAAGACTCTAGCTGCCCTGCCCGGCTCCAATAAGCCACCTCTATCTGGGCCTGCCACCCGGGCCGAGCTTTACCCAGTGGGCAGACTCACCCGTGGCTCTATTTCAGTCCGAGTCTCTCAATGCCTCCCCTTCTTAACTCCTGAGTTCTGGAGCGACTGGGGGTGCAGTCACCCTCTAGGCCGCCATCTTGGATCGCCCTGTGAAGAGAGCCTGCAGCCAGAATGGGCAGAGCCGCCTGAAGAGGTCTCTGGCTGCCCTGCCCTGATCCCAGAGGCTCCTTGCAGATCGAAGCTCTCTGTTGGTTCGGGGGCTTGTGGCTGGTTCTATGTAGAAAGACTCTCACTGGGTAGTCTGCTCCGAGAAGCTAGGCTTGAAAGGCACCTCCCACCGCAGGGGTCCAGGCTACTTGGGGAGGTCTCTGGCTGCCCTATCCTGGTCCCTGAAGCTGCTTGTGTGCCAGAGTACGCTGTGCTGCGCTGGCTCCAGGACTTGGAGCTTGTTCTGGTCAGAAAGGCTCTCACTAGCGGGCCCGCTCCGGGAACCTGGAGAAGCTGGCTGTGTGGGCGGGGCCCACCTCCGGAGTGCGCAGGACTTCCTGTGGAAGACTCTAGCTGCCCTGCCCGGCTCCAATAAGCCACCTCTATCTGGGCCTGCCACCCGGGCCGAGCTTTACCCAGTGGGCAGACTCACCTGTGGCTCTATTTCAGTCCGAGTCTCTCAATGCCTCCCCTTCTTAACTCCTGAGTTCTGGAGCGACTGGGGGTGCAGTCTCCCTCTAGGCCGCCATCTTGGATCGCCCCCTCATTTATTGACTTTCGACTGTTGAATCAGGCTTGGGAAACTGAGATAAATCCCACCAGGTATGGTGTATCATTCTTTTCACACATAGTTGAATTTGACTTACTAACATTTTGTGAAGGATTTTTGTGTGTTAACAATATATCATTATATATTGGTATAAAATATATTTCTTTGTTTATTGTTGTTTGTTTGCTTTTTCTTGCAAAGTCTTCTAGTTTGGATATTATGGTGATACTGGCCTCATAGTATGAATTAGGAAGTATTGCTTCTCCTTCTGTCTTCTGAAAAAGATTGTGAAGAATTGTTATAATTTCTTTCTTAAATGTTTGGTCTTCTGCTTACTTTTAATCTATATATCTCTTAATGTTTAAAGTGGATTTATTGTATACTACATATAGTTAGATTTTTGATCCACTCTAACCATCTCTGTCTCTTAATTGTATATTTAGTTCACTGAAGTTCAAAATGATTAATGATATATATAATGATTATTGTTGGGTTAATATCTGCCATATTTGTTATCCTTTTCTTTGTTGTTATTTTTGTCTTTTGTAGTTTTAATCGAGTATGATTCCATTTTTCTCTCCTTTCTTAGCATATCAGTCATAATTTTAAATTTTTGTTAGTGGTTGCCTTAGAGTTTGCAATATATATTTGTAACTAATATAAATTCTCTTTCAAATATAACTATATTGCTTCATGGATAGTGTACTTTATAATAACAAAATAATCCTAAATCCTCATTCTTATGTCATTGCTGTCATTAATTTCACCTATGCCTAAGCATACACCCTCACACCCATAATTGAACACGTGGTTGCAATTCTTATTCTTTCTTATTTTTATTCTCCCTGTCCTTCTTTCAGTACCAGGAATTGAACCCAGGGGTGCTTTACCACCAAGCTACATCCTCAGATTTCCTTTTTTTTTAATTTCAAGACAGGGTCTCATTTAGTTGCTTAGAGTCTCATTGAATTGCTGAAGCTTGCCTTAAACTTGCAATCTTCCTGCCTCAGTCTCCAGAGTTGTTGGGATTATAGGCATTCACCACTGTGCCCAGCTCGCTATTATTCTTTTGAACAACTATTATGTTACATCAATTAAGAATAAAAAATGCTTTATTTTGCCTTCACGTATTTCTTCTCTGCTCTTCTGTTCTTTCTATAGATCTAAGTGTCTGACTTAACTCACTTTTCCTCCTCTCTGAAGAACTTCTAACCTTTCTTGCAAGGCAAGTCTACTGGCAACAAAGTTCCTAAATTTTTGTCTGTATGAAAAGTATATGTATTTTCCTCACTTTTGTAGAATAATTTCACAGTGGGTGGAATTCTAGGTTGATGTTTTTCCTCTCAACAGTTTTAGTATCTCAGTCCTCTCTCATTTTTCTTCTATGATGCTATAGTTTTGATCTTTAATGGCCCCCCAAAGTTCCATATGTTAAAGGCTTGGTCCCCACCATAGCACTATTGGGAGGTGCTGTGGACTTTCACGAGGTGGGGCCTAAAGGGATGTCTTTATGTCCTTGGAGGTGTCCCCTGGGAAGGATTGTGGGGTCCTGACCTCTTCTTCTTTTACTTTCATGGTTTTGCCCCACCATGCACTCCAGTCATGACATACTGCCTCATCCATCACAGGACCAAAATAATGGGGCTGATCATGGTCTGGAACCTCCAGAACTGTGAGCCAAAATGACCTTTTTCTCTTTATAAGTTAATTATCTCAAGTATTTCATTACAGAGATGGAAAACAGATTAAAACACATGATTTCTGAGAAGTCTGATGCAATTCTTATCTCTGCTCCTTTATATACAAGGATTCTTTTGGGATTTTTTTTCTTTATCTTTGATTTTCTGAAGTTTTTTTTTTTTTTAATCCAGGCTTGAACTCAGGGGCATGTAACCACTGAGCCACATACCCAGCCCTTTTTTGTATTATTTAGAGACAAGGTATCACTGAGTTGCTTAGGGCCTCACTGAGTTGCTGAGGCTGGCCTTGAACTTGCAATCCTCATGCTTCAGCCTCCCAGGCTGCTGGGATTAGAGGCATGTGCCATGGTGCCCAGCTGAAGTTTTGATATGATATTGCCTACATTGTTTTTTTGTTTGTTTGCTTGTTGCATTTATCCTGTTTGGGGTACTCTGAGCTTCCTGGACCTGTGGGTCAGTGTCCAACTAGGGAATATTTTAAGTCTGCTTCACATATTTCTTCTGTTCTTTTGTCTCTTTCATTTCCTTCTGGAAATTCCTATTGTACATAAGTTACTTTTTTTTTTTTTTTGTAATTGTCCCGCAGTTCTTGGACATTCTCTCTGCTCTTTATTTTTTATTTTTTCAGTCTTTTTTCTCTTGGCTTTTTAGTTTTGGTGGTTTGTATTGAGTTGTTCTTAAGCTCAAAGTTCTTTCTTCTGCCATGTCCAATCTATGGGTAAGCTCTCAAAGTCGTTCTTCATTTGTTATAGTTTTTTTTTTTTTTTTATCTCAAGCATGTTTGATTCTTTCTTAGAATTTCCATCTCTTTGCTTACATTTCCTATCTGTCCTTTTATGATGTCTACTTTATCCATGAGAATTCTTAACCTATTTATCATAGTTTTTCTATTTTTTTTGTGTGTGTGCTAGGAATTTATCATAGTTGTTTTAAATTCCCAGTCTGATAATTCCAACATTCCTGCACTATCTGGGTTAGTTCTGTTTCTTTTTTTGCCTTTCAAACTGTTCTTTTAAAATTTTAGAAAAAAAAAAAGAAGAAAAATACATTTAGTATGCTTTGTAATTTTGTCTTGATGTATTTGCATGATGTATTACATAAAAAGAACTGTGGTAAATAGAACTTTAGTGAAGTAGTGGTAAGATGTAGAGGAAAGGAAAGTCCCCTGTAAGCAGCAGGAGACTAGCTATTGATAGATAGTCCTATGGGGTTTTAGTCTTTTGTGAGCCTGTGCCTCTGGAATATGAAATTTACAGGAGTTTTTTAGTTTTTTCCTCCCTTCAGAGATTGGACAGAATGACTAGAGTACATATTCCCTTCTCTCAGGTCAGGTAGCTGCTGATATAATGCTGTCCATCAGTTTAAGCTCTCATTAAGTAGTTTCTCCTGAGGACAGACTTTGCTAAGAATAATAGAATGTTCTGGTATACAATTATGCACCATATCATGACATTTGGGTCAATCATGGATTGTATACATAATGGTGGTTCTATTGGATCATAAAGGAACTGGAAAATTCCTATCACTTAGTGACATTGTAACCATCGTAATGTCACTGTGTAATGCATTGTTCACATTTGTGGTGATGCTGGTGTAACAAGCCTGCTTTACTGCCAGTCCTATAAAATATAGCAATGATGATGTACAATACCTAATACTTGATAATAAACTACTGTGATACTGGTTTATGTATTTATTATACTACGCTTTTCATTATTACTTTAAAGTGTACACCTTCCATTTATTAGAAAAAAATGTTTATTGTAGGGCTTCGGGTATAGCTCAGTGGTAAAGCATTTGCCTAGGAGACATGAGGCCCTGGGCTCATCCCCAGCACTGCGAATAAAGGAAAAAGAAGTGTACTGTAAAACAATATGCCATGTTACACTAGCAGCACCACCCTGCATCCTGTGTCTACCTCATCTCTCCCACCCCCACACCCCTTTGAGCTGGGGACTGCCAGGGTCTCACTCATGCTAAGCACATGCCTGCCACTGAGCTACACCCCCAACCTTATCTCTTGATTACATCAAAAGACCACATGGAGTGATTGACCTATACTCTAGGTTTGTGAAAGAACACTGTAATATTCCTACAACAAAAATGGTTTGTCAACACATTTCTTAGAACTTATCTCTATTGTTAAGTAACATGATTATATTTCAGAATGGTCCTTTCCCTAGCCCTGCCAGAAGAATGGGGAACTTTTTCCTCCAATATTCATTGTGAGAACCTCGCCAAACTCGAAAAGACACAAAAGTGTTGTCCCCCAATCCTATTACCAGGTCCTCTGGAGTTTTGGACTCACAGACTTATCCGTCTGGACCCTCCAGAAACTTGTTAATTACAGTTCAAGTTTTTCTACCCTGTTCTGATTCCTACAGAGATTTCTGCACAGTACTTTGCGACTCTCTGTATGCACATCATCCTCTCAATTTCTCTAGTTTTGGAGGTGGCAGTTTGCCCTGTGACTTCACTTCTCTCATATATTTGAAAAGAACTGTTCATTTTTCAGTGAACAATTTTCATTGTTCAGCTTTTTATTTGTAGTCAGGATGCAGTGGTGACTTTCAGGATCTTTATATTCCAGACCTGCTGTGCTTGTCTTTTAATCCTCTAAACAATGTTTCTCGAGAACAGAAATTCTTAATTTTTATGAAATCTAATTTTCAATAGTTTTCCTTTAACAGATCAATATTTTTCAATATTTTTCAACAGACCAATCCAATTTTTCAATATTTTTCCTTTAACAGTGTTGTATCTAAGAAATTTTTGCCTAACTCAAGGTCATAAAGATTTTCATCTGTTTTCTTCTATAAAGAGTGCTGACTTTAAAGTGTAAATCAGATCACATCACTCCCTTGCTTAAACTCTCCAAGGGCTTTCCCTCTCTTTTAGAATAAAATCTCAACTATTCATCCTGGTCTACAAAGTGCTGCATGATCTTGCCTGCAGCTTCTTCTTTGACCTCACCCTCCTACCCCTTCTCCCTCATTCATTCTACCCCAGCTACATCTTCCTACTCTCTGTTCCATATACCTTCCTTGGAGTCCTTGGAACCCTTGGAGCTGCTGTTACCTCTGCCTCCATTATTTCCCTTTTTGATCTTCACATGGCTCATTCCTCAAATATAGTCACTCAAATATCATCCTCTTGGGAAGGCTCTCTTTGACAAGACTATCTAAAATAGGATCCTTTTTCACTTGAAATCCTGTTCCCCCTCTTTATATTTTTTAAAATATATTTTGTTAGTTATAGGTGACATAATACCTTTATTTTATTTTTATGTGGTGCTGAGGATCAAGCCCAGGGCCTCACATGTGCTGGGTGAGCACTCTACCACTGAGCTACAACCCCAGTGCCCCCCTTCTTTTTATATAGATTTTTTTACTCTCTGAAATTATTTTATTTAGGCATGAGTTTACTTGATTTTTGCTTATTTTTGCCCCTAAAATGTATGTTCTTTGAGGGCAAAGCATTTTCTGTTCTGTTTATTACTGTATTCTCTGAGCCAATATCAAAACCTGGTTTAGGGAAGATGTGTAATAAGTATATTTTGAAAAAATGAATTACACCTTACCGAAAACCACACTGAACATACTGGGAAATTCAAAATATGAATCTCAAATGTGAAACTCAAAATATGAATACAATAAGGGAGAGAGCAAGATTTGGATAAGGTAGGGTTTGTTTTGAAGCAGTGGGACTCTCTAGAAAAAGTAGCCTGCTAAGCAAGGGCACATACCTTTCCAAAGAATGGGTGATCCAGGATTTCCTCATTCAGTCAGCCTACAAGTATAGGCCTTTAGCAATGGAAGTTCACTGCCTTGGGTCCCCGAGGCCAGGGTTTCTCTGAGGACCTTGAGCTATGTAATTTGAGGGACTCTTTAACTTCAAATTTCATTGCCTCCAACTCTATTTACAAAGACAAAAATCTTTAAACCTGTAATTGAAGGTGCAAAGTTTTAAATGATTAGTGATAGAAAAATAGATATGTAGGGACTGGGGTTGTAGCTCAGTGATGGAGTGATTGCCTAGCACATGTGAAGCACTGGGTTCGATTCTCAGCACCGCTTAAAAAATAAATAAGTAAAACAATGATATTGTGGCCATCTACAACTAAAAAATATTTTTTAAAAAATAGATATGTAGCTCAACAGAAGAAAATTGAAATTTCATACACCCTCACATTTGTGGTCAGTTGCTGTTGCATAGGGGCCAAGACAATTTAACAGGGAAAGAATATTCTTTTCAATAAATGCTGTTGAGACAACTGGCTATCTACATGCAAAAGAAGTTGGATTGCTAGCTCAAACCATTCACAAAAATTAACTCAAAATTCACCACCAACCTAACTATAGGAACTAACAGTACACATCTCTTGGAAAGAGATATAGTCTAAAATCTTGATAAGATTGGGTTGGGCAATGGTTTCTTAGATATGATAGCAAACACAAATATCAGGAAAATAGAAGATGAATTGGACTTCAAAACACCTGTACTTCAAAGAGCAGAAACACAAAAGTGAAAAGATAGTCCACAGAATTAGGGAAAATTGTTGCAAAACTATACATCTGATAAGAAACTCATGTCCAAAATATATAAAGTACACTTATGGCTCAACAATTAAAAGACAAATAATCCAATTTGAAATGGGCAAAAGAATTAAATAGGTATTTCTCCAAAGAAGATGCAAAATGACAAATAGGCATATAAACCTGCTCAAAATTATTAGTCAGTAGGGAGAAACAAACCAAAACCACAATGAGATACCACTTCACAACCTCCAGGATGACTGTAACCAAAAAGATGGACAAGTGTCAGCGAGGATGGGGAGGAATTGGAACCCTCATATATTGCTAGTGGGAATGTAAGAAGGTGCAGTTCTTTGGAAAACAGTCTAGTAGTTCTCCAGGTTAAACATAGGGTTCCCATATGACCCAGCTATTCCATACCTAGCAATTCTATTCAAAAGAAGTGAAAATAAGTGTCCATCAAAAATCTGCACATGTTTGTTCAAAGCAACATAAAGGTCAAAAAATAGAACCAGCCCAAATGGTCAGCTGATAAATGGATAGACAAAATGTGGTCATCCATTCAAAAGAATATCATTTGACCAAAAAATGAAGTACTGACACATGCTACAATATATATATTATCTTATAGACAATATGTTAAGTGAAAGAAGGCAGTCACAAAAGACAATATATGGATAAACTGTTCAGGATAGGCAATTGTTTTCATCAGCTTTTTTTTTTTTTTTTTTTTTTTTAATCACTGTGACCAAAAAAAACCTTACGAGAACAATTTTAGAGGAGGAAAAGTTTATTTGGTACTCACAGTTTCATAGGTCTCAGTTTGTCACCAGCCAACTCCATTGCTCTGTGCTCAAGGTGAGGCAGAACATGGTGGTGGAGGGTGTAGTGGAAGAAAGCAGTTCAGGACATGGCAGTCAGGAAGCAGAGAGTGCTCTGCTCACCAAAGGCATGTTCCCAATGACTCACCTCCTCCAGCCGCACCTACCTGCTTAAAATTACCACCCACTTAATCCCTATCAAAGGATAAATGCATCGATTAGGTTAAAACTCTCATAACCCAATCCTTTTTTTTCTGAACTTTTTTGCATAGTCTCACATGAGCTTTGGGGGGTCACCTTATATCTAAACCATAAGAGCAATCTGCAGAGAATGTAACTTAGTGGATGCTTAGGGCTGAGTGGAGGAAAGCTAAAGGGTTTGGAGTTTCTAAAATAATATTTTGATGATGGTTACACAATTCTTTGAACTTACTAAAAGCCATTTAATTATATAAATGAGTGAACTGTGTATTACTTGAATCTTATCTCAATAAGTCTTTTTTAAAATTCTTATTAGAAATACAGGTTTCAGAATTGTGTTACTCCACCATTTACTGATCAACCTCTAAGTGCAACAGGCTGTAGATGCCAAGACAGATAAACCTTATGCTGTCCTTAAGGATGTTAACTTGCAGTTAAGTGAAGAATTCAAACACATAAATAGATAGATTGAAAGTCAAGAAAAGCACTGCCTGAACCAGGAAGGCAGAACGAGTTACCATGCCTACAGTACCGGAGGTGGGTTTTAGAGGAGGTGATGTTTTAACCAAGATATGAAAGGTAAGTAGAGGTTTGCTAGATAGGAATGAGGATGGGAATTGGGGACAATATATTTGAAGAGACAAAAGTCATAGGAGAGCCTGAGATGTGCAAAGAATAATGAGTTCATTTGACAAGAGACTTGGTTGACTGGGGAAATGGTGAGAGATTGGACAGAATGACAGGAACAGCTAGGTTGAGGGACCTGTATACCAGGTGCTATGGTTTGGATATGATTTGAATGTGTCCCTCAAAGGAAATGCATTGGTAGCTTGGTCCCCTGTGTGGCAACACTGAGAGCTGGCGGAACCTTTGAGGAGTGGAGCCTAATGGTAGGGCACTGGGTTATTGCCCTCAGAAGGGATTAAACTAGTTCTTAGGGGACCCCTGAGTTGGTTCTCTGAGAGAGTGAGTTTTTATAAAAGAGTGAGGCTGGCTTCTCCCTGTGCTCTTGCTTCCCGTCATGCCATGTTATCTCTCCTTTTCTCACATGGCCATTTGCCATAAGGTAATGCAGTTGGGCATGGGCCCTCACCAGAGCTGGCACTATGCTGTTTCAACTTTCAGCCTCCAAAACCATGAGCTAAATAAACCTCGTACTTTACATTATCCAGCTTTAGTTATTTCACTATGACAACAGAAAATGGACCAATACATCATACTAGAAATTACAAATTTTCCTCAGAGGCAAAGGGGAGCCAGGTGGTAGGAAAATCAGTTTTTCAAAAGAAAGATGCTGTAGTTTGGATCTTAAATGTTCCCCCAAAGGCCCATGTATTAAAAATTCGTTCTCCAATTTGGCACAATTGGGAGGTAGTGGAACATTTAAGAGGTGGGGCCTTGTGGGAAGAAGTTAAATCATTGGAGGCATGCCTTTGAAGGGGAGATTGAGACCCTGGCCCCTTCTATTTCTCTCTTTCATTGACTGGCTACCATAAGGTTAACATCTTGCTCTACCTCATGCTCCTGCTATGATGTGCTGCCTTGCCACAGGCCCAAAGCAACATATCCAATTGACTATGGACTAAAGTCTCCAAAACTGTGAGCCAGAATAAACCTTTTCTCTTTTTAACTTATCTCAGGTATTTTGTTATAGTGATAGAAAGGTGACTAACACAGACAGTTACCGCAAATATTGCAGGGTAGAGCTGAGCAAGGAGAGAGCATGGTTCTTGACCAATTTTTCTACTGTCCTTCTTTTGCAAATCCCTCCACATGTGGTGAACTGGCCTTTATTACCTTTATGTGCACATCCTAGAAGCAGATGCTGCCCACGGAGACATTTCTGTCTATGCAACTGCATGTGTGGGACAGAATCACATAAACTGATGTGCACTGCTTTGTGTGATTCCTAAAGATCAAGATGACTGACTTGCTTATATAAAAAGCTTCATTTCCAGGAGATTAATCAATTGAGTTATTAATGAGGCATCTTTAGGGGATGAAATGAAAAGAAAAAAACCAATGTGGCTTCTAGTGAGCTTGTGTGTGCTTAAACATAGATTTGCTGTATGACCTTGGCTAACTCATTGCTTCTTTCTAGCCTCAATGTCACCATCTAGAAAATTAAATGGTCCAAATAAGAATAAGTTATTCTGGAACTTACCTGATGACAAGCATCTCAGAGTTCTTAAATTCCAGGTTCTACCCTAGACTCTAGGAGAGGGGCCTTAGAAATTATATGTTTAATAAGAGCTCTATGAAGCCCTCCCAGCTCTGTGATTTTGTGATTCCCACTTTCTATGATGCTGGTTTACAGCAAAGCCAAAGCCCAATCCAACTGAAGATTCCTCAGATGCCTTAGCCCATATCTCACTCCTGGAAGGTTTTGCTGGAGAAGGTGAGTGACAGTATATATAAGGGTGGCCATTTTTATGGTAGGAATGTATAGCAATGTCATAGACCCAGGAAGAAGCAGCAAAGTCATGGCCCCTTCATTTCTATTTTCCTTCCTCTGCTTAACCCCAAATATGCCCCTTTGGGGAAATAGGCACTGGAGCATGGAGGAACAAAGTTCTAAAACAATGAGGAATGTTTTCTAAATGATGACAAAGTTTGAAAAAAACACTGATAGCATTCAGTATTCTTCTTCCAAAGAGAGAGGCTGCTCCTTTTGGTATTTCAGTTCATTTAAAACGGTGTCACTCATTAGGGTCCCCCAGGCTCCATTCAAAATAGCGCCTTTAAGTACCCACTTGAGTGCCATGAAGCCATTAAAATAGGCATCATTTCCACTCCATGTAAGCTTTCCATCAGGGTGGACAAACAAGTTGAAGGGCAGTCAAACAGAACTACACAACACTGAGGGAAACATAAACAAATAGAGAACCTACCCAGAAAATAAACACGATTTTAAATATTGACATTCTGAATGGGGATTAGTAATTGTTCTTATGCTCCAGGTTAAGGTGGCTGGATCCAGTCCAGGGATACATGATTCACTGCCCTCTGCAAACAGAGAGATTGAATTATTTCCTCCCTATCCATTCACCCTGTCTACAAATTTGGGTTTTTAAAATTTATTTAGTGAACACTTATTCAATTTCTTCTGTTTTCTAAGAATCACACACTCAGGATATAAAAAACAAACAAACAAAACACTTCCTTTCTTTTGGGAACTTCATAATGACAAAATTAAGAAAATGCAAGCACTTTTCATTAAGAAAATTCTAGGGACCCTCTTATGAAAGTAAGAGAGCCAAATCCAAATAAGCATGTAAATGTTTAGATTGCCATCTAAACCTGAACTTGGATTCCAAGTTTTACTACGGATTAGTTAATAGCTCAAGCTATCTTATTCCATGGGAATTTTCTTAATTGTCTTATTGTAAATTAATTGGATTTTTTTCTTTTGTGGGTCAGATGAGTTGATCTCATTTTGACTGGAAGCTGTTTTTTCCTTTTCTATTTGTAGGAAGCAGTAGATCTAAGTAGATCAAGACTGTGGCTTATATACATATGAATACAGATACTTCATGTTTTTCTGTAAGGAATATTCAGATATGGAAGATTCTGGATGAAATTCTGCTAACAGAGTCAAAAGCAAACCTTCCCTGTGATTGTGTTGAACTTTTCAGACTTTGGAGGTCATCTCTTTTTTTGATTTTGTTTTTGGTACTAGGGATTGAAAAGAGGGGCATATAACCACTGAGCCACGTCCCTAGCTTGTTTTATTTTGAGACAAATCTTGCTAAGTTGCTTAGGGTCTTGCTAAGTTGCTTAGGACCTTGCTAATTTGCTGAGACTGGCCTGCAACTTGTGATCCTCCTGCCTTAGCCTCCTCAGTTGCTGGGATTGTAGGCATGCACCACCATACCCATCTTGGAGGTCATCTCTTAACAACAGCAAGTCTCTAACACATTGGTTCCTCTGAAAATATGTTTTGAAAATAGTTAATGAGCCAGGCAGGGCAGACAAAATGAACCTGGAATCCTCAAAACATCTTCCAAGGAATTAGTGACAACCACAAACCAACACTTTTATACCATCTTGCTTGTGCTCACAGCAAGAAATTGCCTGTTGAAGATAGGATGTTTTTGGTCAAGGTCATGATATAAACCTTTTCCATCTGTTGGCTGAGGCTTCATGGGCCTATAAGTTGGTTTTCTGAGATATAATTTGGTTTTCCTTGCTGTCTTCATTCTGGATTTGCCTCTCTCTCTCTTCTTTTTAAAAAGCTTTATTTAAAATATTTATTTTAGTTGTGGATGGATACAATGCCTTTATTTTATTTATTTTTATGTGGTGCTGAGGATCAAACCCAGTGCTTCACACATGCTAGGCAAGTACTCTACCACTGAACCACAACCCCAGCCCCTAGATTTGCCTCTTACTGAGTATTAAGTTGGGTCTGACCCTGCAGCCTGATCCAAGAGTTTTTCTTAATTCCTCCAACCTGGGTAAGATACGTCTCAGAAATCCCAAAATATCCTTTGCATTTCACTAGCACTGCTTTTTTCTCATTGTTTTCTAGGCATAATTATCTTTATTTATTTGACTCCACTGCTAGATTGTGAGCTTTTTGAGGACAGCAATATTGTTTTATCTCTTCCTCACTTGGTTTATGGTAGATATTTAACAAATGCTTTTAAATAAGTAATTCAATAGATGGATGGATATCTATCTATCTGTCTGGCTGTCTATCTGTCTCCATCCACATATGCACAAGTGAATGAGTGTGAATTCCTGCAAGGATGACTACATTAACAGACACGGTAGAATTCAGTGTTCCTCTGTGTCTCCAAAAATTATCCTCTACAGGAGCAACCATTCAGCTATGTTAGGACTGATAGAGATCCTATATTGTACATGAGTCTCCATGTGAAAAACAGATACATATCAACTGAGAGTCTGTGTCATGAATCCTTTTTTGGGGAGATGAGTTCTAGAGAAGGTAGGGTCAAAGGAAGCTAGGTTAGGACATAGTGTCAAATATAAGGGTGTCAGGGGTGCAGGGTGAACATTGAGTCTTCGAATCATGGTATTAAAGCTTGGAGAAGTAATGTAGGGACATAAGAAAATAGGAGAGAGGGGTCTGGTTTGAGGGGAAGCTTTCTGGATTGGGGACCTTGATTCTCAGGCGTCTGTCAGGCCATTGGAACAGAAGGAAGTGAGCAAGGATCAGGACCTCTAGAAGCACTTGCACTGGGGTCAGTGGAGGCCAGCTGAAGCAAGAAGTCAGGCTGTTGCTGCTGTGACCAGGTAGGAATGCAGGATTCCTCTCGCTCTGTAGCTCCTTCAGCCAGAAGGAGGCCAAGTGCCTCCCATCACCTGTCACCTTGAACCCAGCAATTTTCAACCCACTGAATGTAATGAAAATGGAATTTCCAAATCCTCAAAGTAAGAGTCTTCAGACAACTATTAGAGATGTAATTCTCTTCTTTATTTATTTTCTAGTGCTGAAATTTGGCAGAAATTTTCCTTTTGCCACAGGATGAGGAATACTTGCATTAAGAACACACACACACACACACACACACACACACACACACACTCCGATGTCTAGCTGTTTAGAATTAAAACAATGATTCTGACACTGAAAAGGAACCCAAAATGCAAAGAGTAGATATTTGACCTTGAACAAACAGTGCATATGTTATGGTCAAGTCAGAACTAGAGAAGGAAGAATGAGACTTACTTCTTGAAAAAGATGTGGTTTCAGGGAGTGAAAACAGTTCCCCAGCGAGCCCCATGAAAATGGCAGGGATTTTATCCAACAAGTAAATTATCAGGGCAAGTTAAAGCAGAGTTAAAGAATTATCAAGTGTCTATGGGGCCTGCCTGTGCAAGGCTAAGTTATAATTTAACACAGAGCAACGTATGCTTTCTTGTTAGAGTATGCAGTTGTATTTACCTGATGATTCTCCACATTTCTGTTTTAGATAAAAAATTGGGAGCTTCCCCTGGTGGTGGCTGTAGCTCAATGTGAGCCAGCAAAATGCCAAGTGGGTTTGTGGAAAAAGGTCAGATTTTATCCAGGGCGGTTGCCTGTCCCTCTGGTCTGGTGTTCTCAGTCCCTGGTGACCTCAGATCTTGAATCATTCTTGCCACTTTTACAAATAAATGTCCTACCCTGTGCGTGTTTCCGGGCATGGGGTGACCCAGCCTGTTCTCTGTTCCACTTACTGAATGCTGCTCAGAAACCACACTGGGTTTGCTGCAGAGTGCGTTGGCCAGGACACAGAGAAAACGTTCTTATTTCCTTACATTTTTAATGCCAAGGCATGGTTTGGTACAAAGAGGATTATGCCAGACCAATGTTATTTCCTTTTTTGCTAAAGGGGCAGGATACATGGTGGTGGGTGGTGGGCGGTAGAGGGTGGGGCGAAGTAACCAATGTGAATGTAAATAAGGCAATTGAATCTATGTTACATGATGTTCAAAGTCAGGAGCTGAGACACTGGTAATAATTAGTCTGTTGAAAATTCCTAAACAGTGATTCTCAAAGGCTCCTCACCAACCAAAGGACATTCTTAAGGATTGTTCTGTATCACTGACTTAGGTAAAGATGTTGAGATTGCTCACTACATTAGGAGAAGGCACTCATTTGCAGGGAGAAGATGCAGTCAATTTGAATGTAATTTAAAAAAAAAGAATGGAATGCAACACGACTTTGAAATACCAAAAAATGTGTCTATTAATAACAAAATTGCTTTTAATCTTGGCAGAGACCAATGCACATTAAAACTTTAGGAATCAGAAACATGGTCTCAAGGTGGCATTAAGCAGGAAAAAGTGCTTCCGTGTCAGTATGGACCACAAGCTAAATGAGTTAGCAATGGAGCATCATAATGAAAACAATTTATTGTTGTATAAGAACCTCTTAAAGAGTGTGTGCCATACAAAGAGAAAAAATCATCTGTTCATGGTGTTTAGAATCGTTAACGCTTAGAGTTTATTTTTTATTATCCTGTCCTAAGAGCAAACATTCTAGAGAAATACAATAATAGTCATGATACAAATGAGAAATAGAAGAAAAAGGAAAGTAATAACTCTTCACATTTGGGACACTGCCCTGCTTTCAGTATTGTTACTTGAGATAACATCACTGGCTGGGTCTTAAGTATTATTTTGGGGGCTCTTCTGGCAGGATCATATTTTGCAACTTTGGAACTCAGTTTCACTGAATAGTGAAAAAAATAGGTAAGCCAATGAGATAAAATTAGCCACTAATTATTTGTGAAGCACTCTTCTATCAGGTTCTCCTCATGCTTGTCCTAGTTTTCTTTGTCCCTAGCTGTAGAGACCATTTATCTTTTTAAACAAGTACAGAATCACACCAGCACTTCCTGGCCTGAAATTCAGACTACTTTTATATTAATTGTAACCAATTTCTGCTCTTTGATAAAATGTTAAAGGGAAATAAGGGATGATGTAGGAAACCTGAGGTTCTCCACCAATATTTTTTGCAATTAGGCACGCCCAGAATCACTGAGCTTGAGAGCAAACTCAAGGGGTGGGGGTCACTGAGCTGGCCTGGGTGAGAGGGGCCTCTTTGGGCCTCCACAGTACCCTGTACTTTCCTCCGTCCTCCCATTAATTACATTCTCATCTGGTACTTTTCTGTCACTGCACAGATCACCCAGGGTAGATAAATTTAACCCAATTTAAACATTACACAATGTGCACATTTCAAAACATTATGTGGTACCCTGTTGATATGAGCAATTTTTATGCATCAGTTAAAATAAATTTAAATTTAAAGTAAAATAACATAAAAGCACCTGGGAATCTTGTGAAATGCAGATTCTGATTCAGTTGGTTTGGTGTGGGGCCTGAGAATATGCATTATTGTCTGCACCAAGGAGAAAACAGTGTTGTGAGTCCCGGGGATTGCACTTAACTGAGTAGCAAGGCTGACTCCATAAGAGCTGGGCAAAAATCTCTTATTTTTTTATTGTTTATAAACTTACTATGGAAGTATAACATAAACACAGAAATGTGGACTAATCATCACAGTTCAAAGTATTTCTAAACAGTGAACATGATTATGTAACCAGCCCCCAGATCAAAAACTAGAACATTGCCAGGACCCCAGGAGTCCTCCTTGCATCCCGTGCAGTGTCTATTCTTCCCCCAAGGGTAATGGAATCTGACCTCACTCACTTTTGTACTAGTAACAATTACACAATGTACACAATTACACAATAAACGCACTTGCAAATGTACCTTTATTCACATGTGCACATTTCTCTGTGATAGATTTCTAGACCTATTCTGATTTTAATGCAAGGATGATAATTCACAGAAACATTAGTGCTTGTTCTTTGGGTAGTTTTTGTCTTTGAGTCTAATGAATGATTGATAAATGCTGTAAATAGCTTTAAGTTGTTTTGCATGATTTTCTTGAAGGGCTAAAACAAAATACCTGTGATCAGTACACCTCTATTGCCTGAAATATGTTTGTTCTTCACATAATGTCTAGATATAGACATCATGACCCTTTGAAAAAAAATAGGCCTGGCATTTTGAAGTGATATCCAGTATGCTAGTTTATAACTTGAGGAGTATTTTCTTAAAATGGGGTGGACAAACATTTGTCTACATTCCATGGGAAAATGCTGCTAGTATTATTTAGTTATCATAATTTAGCAAAGGTTATGGTTCATAAGTCAGGATAGAGTAAATAATTTTGAGGACAGAAGTCTTCTGGCACTTTTTTATGTGGGTAATTGATCAACTGTTAGATTGAAGTTTTGATGCAGGTCTTTTAAACTATAAGGATCATACCCACAGCTGTAGGATTACCATCTAAAGAAGCAACTTATCTGGTCAAAAATTATTTATGCTTTGATAATTCACTTTGCAAAAGATTTACAATGAACTCAGTGTCCCAGAATCCAATTTCATCATCATCTATACCTATAGATGTTGAAGTCTCCATTAGAATCTGTTATCATCTATTTCTTTGAGGTAATAATTATAAAAGGATATGAATTTTACAAGTGTCTACAGTCTTTTTTTTTTTTTGGTAGTAGGGTTTGAACCCATGAACTTTAACCACTGCACCACACCCCCAGCCCCGTTTTTATATTTTATTTAGAGACAGGGTATTGCTGAGTTGTTTAGGGCCTCACTAAATTGCTGAGGCTGGCTTTGAACTCGTGATCCTCCTGCCTCAGCCACCTGAGCCACTGGGATTACAGGTGTGTACCACTACACCACGCTACAGTAGGTTTTTGTATGTGATATTATTTATTATCTTGCCAGGTTCCTTTTGAGAGATTCAGGTTTTTTGTTGTATGATTGCTTTCATAATTTTATCACTCTCTGTTGATTGAACAAGAAATGGATGGTACTTTTCTTTTTAATTCAGGCAAATCCCCTGGAGATATGACCCAATCTAAATTTTCCAAATTTATCCTTGGTAGAACCACTGAAAATTTGATGTTAAAGTGTTCCTAAATCAATATGCTAGCTGGTGGATATTTAACAAAACATAATACATAGAAGTCTGACCATTGGTTCCAGACATCTGAAGCATGAGCATTCAGATTAGTAAAATGATACATATGTATATTAAGGCATATTTATTCAGTGTTTTCAAAAGTTATATTAGGATTATGAAAATAGTTTCTTTTTTCTTTTGTTACTAGATATTGAAACAAGGGGTACTTTACCATTGAGCTATATCCTCAGACCTTTTTATTTTTTATTTTTCATTTTGAGACAAGGTCTTGCTAAGTTGTTGAAGCTGTCTTTGAACTTGTGATCCTCCTGCCTCAATCTCCAAAGTAGTGGGGATTACAAGTGTGTACCACAGTGCCCAATAGAAAATAGTTTCATATGCATGAAATCACTTACAGAAAGTGCTTCTATTATAAAGGCAACCAGAGGTCACTTATTCATCCAAAAAGTCCACCAAATGCATATTATGTGTTAGGTCCCCTGGTAGGCACTTAGGGTATGGAGATGTTTCAGTAGTTCCTGTCCTAATGTGACCTGCGGTCTACCTGGAGAGGTAGACAAACATTCATAATTAAGGTAAGAACTGTTAAGGTGTTGGATCATATTTGTATTAACAGCAATTAACCCAGAACCTAATATAGTAAATGTTCAAATAAAGAAGGTATAGCCTCTAAAATAGGCATGTTCTGAGAAGATGACCCAAAAGGAATGTTTATCAGCTCAGCCTGAGATAGGATGGGACAATTAGAATCAGGAATCTTCACAAAGGAAGAAATATTCCTGACTGTGGCAGACTGAAGACTCCTTCCCTAAAGATGTCCATGTTCTGCCAGGAACTGTGGTGCATTTCTGTAATCCCAGCAGCTTGGGAGGCTGAAGCAGGAGGATCATGAGTTCAAAGCCAGACTCAGCAAAAGCAAGGCACTAAGCAACTCAGTGAGAACCTGTCTCTACATAAAATATAAAATAGGGCTGGGGATGTCTCCCGGTACAAAAAAAAAGGAAAAGTGATGTTGAAATGGAAGAATTACCCCAGTGAAACCAATGTAATTGCAAGGGTCTTTATAAGAGGGAGGCAGGAAGTTCAGAGTCAGAAGAAGGAAATACGAGATAACAACAAAGGTTGGAATGAGGCACTTGTGAGGAATGAGTCACAAGC
Source organism: Sciurus carolinensis (assembly GCF_902686445.1). NCBI lineage: Eukaryota > Metazoa > Chordata > Mammalia > Rodentia > Sciuridae > Sciurus > Sciurus carolinensis. The sequence goes on from NC_062224.1 coordinate 61,015,152, forward strand.
CAAGGCTTGTGGACAACCTCTGGGCAATGGAAAAAAGGCCAGGGGATGGGTTCTGCCCTTGAGCTTCCAGAGGAGATCAGTCACTGACACCTCAACTGTACCCTGGTTCTAGATTTCTGACCTCAAAAACTGTAAGAGAATACACTGATATTTTGCTAAGCCACTAAGTTTATGATAATTTGTTAGAGTAACAATAGGAAGTTAATCTATTTGTTCACTGTCATGCTCTGCAACTGTAATTCTCAGTGATTTGTGTTCATAGGTAGAAGCCTATCTAGCTCTCAGGCCTCTCAGCTCCTTGATTTTCTTCCAGTGATCTCTACCCTATTTGAGTCACTCACTTCCTTAGTCATAGCCTAGGCTTAATATTACCAAGACCTGCAAGCCCTCCTTCCACTCACCCTCAAGTATCCAACTCTGGGTGCCCCTTCCTTTTTTTCCAACTCTCTCTCTCTTGATTCCAGTAATCCTGTGACCCACTGGATCCTCCAATTCACTGATCCCACCACCTGTCCACTGTACCGCACCCCTTGATGTCCTCATTTCCCTCCTAACCCGATTTAGATTTCTTGGGCAATCATTGTAAACATTCCCTTGCCTACGCACTAGACTCCCTGGCTTCTCTTTCCCTCTGACTTATTTGCTTGCCAAAATTCCACCCCTGCCTCAATCCAATTTTTGGCTATTCCTTGCCTGCACTTGGACAGCTGAATGTGAGTAAAGAAAAACACACAACCAGGCTGTTGATCCCAGTTTAAATTCACAGTCACTGATCCCAAGCTCCTGAGGGCTGCCTGGCATCCTCCTGTATTTGCACAGTGCACTCCTCCACTCTCCTCCCTGACCATTTCTCACCTTCCCCTCTCTCCACACTCACAAATATCCTCCCTCCTCTTCACCCCCACTTTGCTTCTGATTTCACTAAGGAAACAGGAATGATCATAAAAACTCCCCCATGATTTCACCTCCCACCCCTTCTGTCTCCTCCCTGCATTTCTCCCCATATGCACAATTTCATTTCCCCCCTGTGGCTCTGGACATGGCTCTTTCTGTGCTAGTGTCTCAGGCCAATGTCTCTACTTCTGTACTGGTTTCCCCTCTCTCCCCTGCCGGAGAATTTTGCTTCTGGTATTATTCTCTTCATCTCCAATGACTCCCGATTCATGTTTTAGATCATTCTTATGCAAAACTCCTTGAAAATGGGGTCTATCTTTGCTTTCTCTGTTTTCTGACCATTTTCTTGCTCTCTTTCCCCCCGCAATGTTTCCAGGGGCACATTACCACTAAGCCACATCCCCGGCCCTTTTTGTTTTTCATTTTGAGACAGGGTTTCACTAAGTTGCTTAGGACCTCGTTAATTTGCTGAGGCTGGCCTTGAGTTTGTGATCCTCTTGCCTCAGCCTCCTAGTCACTGGGATTACAGGTGTATATTACTGCCACCTGCCCCATTCTCTCTTGAATTTACCAAGCTTAGTTGTTATTGAGGTGTCAGTAATTCCAGGTTGCTAAACCCAGTGTTCAGGTTCCATCTGACCTTCTCTCTCAGAAACATGTGACATAGATGATCATGCTTTCTTTCTTGAAAACCTCTTTTTGCTTTGGGAACTGGAATGCTCTTTCTTGGTTCTATTCCTACCCAACTGATGACTCATTCTGTTTCTGCTTATTTCCCCAAACCTCTAAAGATTCAGAGACCCCAAGGGTCAATTCTTGGACCTCTCTCTATCTATACCCACATCCCAGTAGATCTCATCCAAACCCACAACATTAGTATGCAGATTATGCATAAAAATTTGGCTCCCAAATTTTTATTTCCAGCCAAACCAAATCTCTGTTTTGTCTTTTAAAAATATTTTTTTAAGTTGGAGATGGATACAATACCTTTATTTTATTTTTATGTAGTGCTGAGGATTGAACCTAGTACCTCAGACATGCTAGACAAGCACTCTAGCACTGAGCTACAACTCCAGCCCCCAAATCTCTGGTTTGAACTCCAGATTTTAACATTCAGTGGGTACCTCAATATCTGCACTTGGATTTCTAATAGGCATGTCAAAATTAACAAAATTAATAGCTAATTATTAAAACTAATTGACCTCCTAATTTCCACATCTTGCCCTACTGTATACCATCAATTCTGTTTCTCTCTAATCAATAAATGGCAACACCATCCTTCCAGAGGCTCAAACCCAATCTTGACTCTTCAATTTACACCCTGTGTTACTTTCTGTTACTGTAACAAAACACCTGATAAAATCAACTTTAAAAAGGAAAGGTTTTCTTTGGCTCACAATTTTGGAATTTTCAGTTTGTTATTGATTGGACCTATTACTTTTGAGCCTGTGGCAAGGGCAGCATATCATGAAGGTAGTAAATGGTGGAGCAAGTCCATAAATCCCAATCCTGGGAATAAAAGAGAGAGGGAAAGAGAATAAGAAGAAGGAACTTTTCTACTCCCCGCCAATAGCTCAAAACAGGGACTAAGCCTTTAATACATGAACTTTTTGGGAACATTCCAGATCTAAACTACAGCAGACCCCACATGTAACCCCTCAGCAAATAATATGAGCTCTATGTTCACAGAGGCTTAGGATCCAACCGCTCTCTACCAGCCATAATCCCAACTATCATCATCTCTATCCTGGCTTAATGATTGGCTTCATGATTAGTCTCCTATTTCTTTCCTGACTGCCTATTCCCACAATAACAGTCCATTTTCAACATAGAAGTAATTTATTTAGCAAATATTTATTAAATTCATATTCGTTCTGGCTGAAACATGAAATCTGGTCGTGTGTCTCTCTTTCCAGAATAGATGCTGAAGCCATCACAATGGTAACCCCTTTGACCTTATTTTATAGCTAACCCCATTTGCTCAGTGTTCTCCAGTCACACTGGCCTCCTTATTGTCCCTTAAATATGCCAAAGATGTCTCCACCTTGGGAACTCTGTATTTGGGGTTCACTCACTTGGAATATACACTCCTCCAAATCTTCATTTGGCTTACTTTCTCACTTCTTTCAGGCCTCTGCTTAACTTTCACTTTATCAATGAGCTCTTTACAAAACAGCACTGCCTGCTTCCAGCCTCTGCATTCGCTATCCTCCTGCACTCACTTTATTTACTCATTTTCTGACAATGCTATTGCATATTTACTTGTCTATTTAGTTATGGTCTGACTCCATCCACTAGAACGCAAACTCAATGAGAGCAGGCATTTGGAATTATTTTATTCACTGCTACAGTGCCAATATGCAGTAGTTTCTGGCATGTGGTAGATGTTCAACAAATATTTGAGGAATGAATAGAGTTGCTAAATAAAGCACGTGGGAATAGAATATCCCATGTTCTATTTGGACACACTTATACTAAAAATTATTTGTTGTTTGTTTGGAATTCAAATTTAGCTGGGTATCCTGTGTTATTATTTACTAAATCTGATAACCCTGTGGATGAATGAATACTTGAGGAGGTTCTTAAAGAACCAATAGAAGTCTGGAGAAGACACAGGGTAAGAAAGGACATTTTGGCAGAAAGATTTAATTTGCAAAAGCATGCAGGTGTAAAAGCAATATCACTCATTCAGAGAAGAGTTATTTAAAAAGGCTAGCCTGTCCTCATCTCTGCCAAAATACTTTGCTGGAGCGTACATTTTAAAAGGCCCTGTGTCAAAACTTGGATAGTTTTTCAGTCTTGTCTTTATAAATGAGTGATATTAAAAGTTCATAGGAAGTTTAGAGGATTTTTTTTTCGTTTCTTCATCATGCCATTATTACAGGAAAGAATAAGAAAGAAAATATAAAAAGAACATCCTTGGGGTGAGAGAAGATTTTTTTTCCCCTCTTTTCAACCTTGAGGTTGTATGAATTCATTCACAATTAATTACCATGTTATTAATACTACTGATATTTTTAGGTCTTATTTATCTGGGCTAAATTTCCTTCCTTATAATGGAGAAACTTATATGCTCATTAGTTCTTTTCATCTGAGAAAGAAGAATTTGTCTTATGTGGTAGATCCTATGGCGTGGTGCCCATAGGCCCTTACAGGACAGAAGCACTGATTGACTCAGCTTTGGGAGTGGTGGCGGTTGACTGCTCTTCTCTGAATTATTTTCTGTGACTTGCCATTAACCAAAGAGAGTCACTTTGCCCAAGTCACACCCTCCCCCTGAGGTGGCCCACATCTTGTCCCCAGAACTCTGTAATCATCTGAGGCCTTTGTTGTGATCTCAATGCAGTTTATCTCTTCCCTCTGAGCAATCCTTCTTTGTCCTACTCTTTGATATTGCTCTGATGACACTCTCCACCCCTTGCAAGAAATTTACTGTATGCTAATCTCTGTCTCAGACTCTGCTTCTTGGAGAATCTGACACAAGAGTTGGTCCCAGGAATAGTCTGAGGAACCTGACTCTAAAATAAGTTCTAGGGATGTATTACCCATAGGTCATTGCCAATAAGGACACCATCACTAGTGGTAGCTGGAGATAGTGCTTACCATGCTGTAGCCAGGTGAATGTTAGAATTTTGGCTGGTGATCAGCTGAGATGGAATATTAGTGGAAAACAATGCAGGAGCATTATCTCAGGCATTCAAGAAGTTCAGTGGAAGTAGTATTTATAAAAACTTTGGAAATAGATAGCTGTTGCTATGGACATTTGATGTATTAGAGAGAGATGATGAAAGGCTGAGGGTGAATAATCAAAAGTCAGAAAGTCAGAAGTTCTCCTTGGCATCGTGAAAAGACTCTCAGCCTACTGAGAATCAGGTCTAGGACTTAATTATGAGAAAAGGAGAGATCCAGAAGGTTGAATTCAAGTTATTCATCTCTACTGAATTGTTTTCTCTCCTCAGTTCATACCTATGGACCATACAAGGTACTTACAACTAGTTGATGGGAGAGGAAGAAGGCCATGCTAGGCTCACAGCATTGTGTGTGGATGCAAAGTGAAAATGGACTGTGGCAGTAATATAGCCCACATTGGGAAACCTTAGAAGACAGGTGGTGCCAGATGTGGGGTGTACTCCTTTAATCCCAGCATTAAGGCAGGAGGATCACAAGTTCAAAGTAAGCCTCAGCAGCTTAGCAAGGCCCTGAGCAACTTAGTGAGACCCTTCTCAAATAAAAATTTAAAAAATGGCTGTGGATGTTGCTCAGTGGTTAAGAACACCCAAGTTCAATCCCTGGTACCAAAAAAAAAGACAGATGTCAAAGGAAATCCTATCATTCACCAGATTTCTGGGTAGTGGTTTCTGGTCAAGTACTTTTCGAGGGTTTGCTTCACTAGCTGTTCAGGAGTCAAGGACAAAAAAGATTGGAAGACTAGGGGCAAAGACGTTTGGAAAAGAGGCATGTTGAGAGACTAATGGCCATGGCTCAAAGTGTGAATATTTTTGAATCCCGTTGTCAGTATTTGTCAGAGAGCATCCGCATGCAGGAGGCACTGAAGAATTAAGTAGACAGAAGGGCTTAATGGGTAGTTTATCAGTCAGCCCCTGTCATCAGTCACCATAGTTCTTGCACAATGGGCACAGGAACAGAGTAGCAACTGTGGCAGGGAATGTGGGCTATACCCAGGCTAACAGCATGGATTCCTACTCAGCAAGGCTGTTCTAGCTATTATTACCAAACATCTGATTTACCATCAATATGCATATTTAGTATGGTGCCATCTTTCATCTGAAGTCAATTAACCATTTGGCAGCAACTTTACTTTGGTTCCTTTATATGCTGAAGAGGCAGCAATTGATTTAGATAAGAATCCATACATGGGGAAGAGGGTTTGCTTTTCCCACCCACAGGGTGTCAGCCATCACCACCCTTCTAAATGATTACAAAGTTTTTGATCCACAAATATGGAATCTCATATGACATTGTATCCATTCAAGGAGCCCACTTACATTCAAGAAGTGCAAAAATGGATACATGATCATTGATTAACTGTTTTTTGTTTGTATGTTTGTTTTTTGAGACAGGATCTCACTAAGTTGCCGAGGCTGGCCTCGAACTTGCCATCCTCCTGCTTCAGCCTTCCAATTAGCTAGGATTATAGGTGTGCACTATTGCATGCAGCAGGACCAACTAGTGCTATCAGATACTACACCATCCAGATCCTACCAGTCTGCTAAAGGGATTATTATGGTTTAGGTGTGGTGTTTTCCAAAAGTTTAAGCATGAGAAAATGCAAGAAGGTTCGGAGGAGAAATTGTTGGGTTGTGAGAGTCTTAACCCAATCAATGAATTAATCCCTGATAGGGATTAACTGAATGGAAACTGAAGTGGTAGGGTGTGGCTGGAGGAGGTGGGAATTGGGGGCATGACTTTGGGCATATATTTGCAAGTGGAGACTCTCCCTCTGCTTCCTGATCATCATGTGAGCTGCTTCCCTCCATCACTCTCTTCTGCCATGATGTTCAGGCTCATCACAAGCCCCAAGGAATAGAGACAGCTGTCTGTGGATTGAGAACTCTGAAACCATGAGCCCTCAAATAAACTTTTCCTTCTCTACCATTGTCCTGGTCAGGTCCTCTAGTCACAACAGCAGAAAAACTGACTAAAACAGGGATGGGAGCCATGGAAGCTCAGGCTTGGAGATGATAACCTGAGAAAATAGCACATCATCTTCCAGGTTGCAGGACATACCCTAAATCAAATATCAGTATGTGGTACTATATTCCCAATAGGGAGAGCACTTGGGTCTAGGAAACATGGTAGAAGTAGGTGTCTGTGCTTATCATCATTATCAGTGACTAAGAGGAACTTCTGCTTCCTGTCCTTGCAGCTCTAGACTTCATGGGTATAGAGTATATCCTAAAGGGAAACCATTTCCACTAGAAACGCAGCAAGCATACTGTTAAACTTTAAAGCTATAGTTGCTGCCCAATTACTTCAGGCTTCTTGTTTTAAGAGACAAGAGAAGAAAAGGAATCATCACTCTGGGAGGTATCATACTGGGGACTCAGCAGGGGTAACAGATTTTAATCACCAGGAACAGGTGAGAGTACTGATATACAATGCAATGCACCAGAAAAAAATTTGTGTGGCATCCAGGGTCTCCATAGTCTCCATAGGCCTCCCTTTCCTCCTTTCCTTTTTTTTTTTTTTTTTTTTTTCAGTGCCTGGAATTTAGTCCATGTCCTTGTGTATGCTAGGCAAAGTGCTCTACTGAGCCATACCATTAACCTCCCTGCCTTATTTTAATACTGGGTGTTGAACCCAGGGATGCTCTACCACTGAGCTGCATCCTCAGTCTTTTTTATTTTGAGTCAGGGTCTCACTAAGCTGCCAAAGCTAGCCTCAAACTTGTGATCCTCCTTGGCCTACTGAGTTGCTGGGATTGCCACGACCTATCCTTTCCTAATTTAAATGTACAAGTGCCATAATTGTGGCCTGAGAAGGACATGGCAAACAGGGTCTCAGACCCATCAAAGATGAGTGTCAGCTGGGCATGGCAGCACATGCCTGTAGTCCCAGCTACTGAGGAAGCTGAGATAGGAGGATTACTTAAGGCCAGCCTGAGCAATATAGTGAGATCCTATTAAAAAACATGAGGGTCTAGGTCACCACCAGGTATACCACTGAGACCAACTCGTGCTAGCCACAGGTGAGGGGAATCTAGAATGGGTAACAGAAGAGAGAAAGAATCAACAGGAGCCTTGAGATCCATCACTGCAGTGACAGAAGCTGTGGTTTTTCCTGCCAACCCTCCTCTTAAATTTCTCAGAAAAAGAACCAATCAGAATCTTAGAGGAACTTTTACAAAACATAAAGCAGCAGGGCAGACTGTAGTTAATACTGGGAGGCATTACTGAGATCTTTCCTTTAGAACTGAGTTACCATTTCCCCAACTGTTGGGAGTGTTGGCCACTGAGGACTCTCAGTCGAATCACTGTCCTGGAAAAGTTCTCAGTCCCTCACCTAAGGACATACCCTTCCTAGGACCAGTTTCCAGCCAATGACTAATAGATGCAGAATGTAATGCCCAGTCTTTTTGTATCAAGGAGGATCTAGGAAGGCTATCCCTAGCTCCTCTTTGTCTGCAACTTGGCTTTTGTTATATCTTCACCCCTATGCACTCTTCCTCCTTCTCCTATCCAATCCTACTTCCTTCCCTTTCCATTGATACTGATTCCAAAAACACTCCCTAATAAACCTCCTGCCCACAAATGTCTGTTTCAGAATCTGTGCCTCAGGAGACCTGATCTAAGAAAGCTTCATTATCAATGTATTATACTTTATGATCAGAGAGGGTAAAGTAATAGAAGAAACAACCCAAAGAGCTGTTATCTGATAATTCACAAAGGAAACTACAAAGGAACTGGATAAATAGTGCTATTAGATAAGAAGTGTGTTGTTGAGTTAACTTTACAGATAGAGAAAGACTCTCTTAAGACTCTATCTAAAAGAGAATCAGAGTAATGGATAAATGAAATAGAATGTCTGGGCAAAGAGAATGGTGGGAGGCAATGTTCTGTGAGAGGCGGCCTATCTTTTATATGTCTTACACACTGTTGGACCACCGTTTTATTCTAGCAATTGATGTGACTGGTACTAGTAGGTTCAGTGGGGCCTCTCTGGCAGTATCCTTCCTAATCACTAAGAAAGTCTTCAGCAATGGGCAGGTGTAGCTCATCAGCTTTTTACCTTCACTTTATCACATCTTTCTCAATTTCTTTCACTTCTACCCTGTGGGCTGACTGTAGACACTGTTCAGCCATTCTGACCCAATGGCTGTGCAAACCTAGCAGGAGTTTCATTTCCTGTAGCAACCCTTGACCAATGCAAGATGTTTGTAATTTACATGGATCTTCAGAGAGTTCCTGGCAGGATGGAACTCCACTTACCTACTGTAATTATGGACTTAATAACACACCTTTGAATGACTGTCCCTCCTTTCTTGTTTTACTCTTTGTATTCCTCCATTCCCTTTTTTTTTTTTTTTTTTTTTTTTTTTTGTAGGTTTTATGTTTACCCCCTCTGAGGCGCCGGGGATTCGAACGGCGATCCTTGCACATGCTAGGTGAGCGCTCTCCAAAATGAGGTATTTCTTCAACTCTATTCCCATTTCTTGATATCACTTCCCCAAATAAATTATTTGTATTGAATTTTTTTTTTTTTTTTTTTTTTTTGGTATCAGGGATTGAACTCAGGGGCACTCAACCACAGAGTCACATCCCCAGCCCTATTTTGTATTTTATTTAGTGACAGGGTCTCACTGAATTGCTTAGCACCTCCCTGTTGCCAAGGCTGGCTTTGAACTCACAGTCCTTCCGCCTCAGCCTCCCAAGTAGCTGGGATTACAGGCATGCGTCACCACACCCAGCTTGTATTGAAAGTCTTAGGTTCTACTTTTTAGGAAAACTCAGGCTAAGAGGGTTGTAAATCTTGGAGAGATGAATTATAAGAATGGATTTATTATGTGATATAGAGAACTCATGTGGTCTGAGCATGTGGTCTAAAGAACATCCCTTCCATTGAAGCAATAGGCTTGCACCAGTGAGGGGAACAAAGAGGATCTTCAACAAGTGTAATTATAGCTATTCTCCACAGGGCAGAGGTCATTCTGCTGCTATAGAACTGAACTCTGCCCATCAGTGGTGGTGAGAGAATTCTGGAATAGCAGAGTCCAGGTAGTAGCACTTAATTGACAAGGTCAAGAAGGAAGTAAAAGAAATGGGTAACCCCAGAGAAAACTTACTATCAGGTCCCCTCTTGCATGGCAAGAGTTCTGATTCTATTTCTGTTCAATTAATCCTATTCACACTCAAAGAGGTGGGGGGAAGAGAGAGAGAGAGAGAAAAGAAATGGATCCGAGCCTGGTGGCACATGCCTGTAATCCCAGCAGCTCCGAGGCTGAGGCAGGAGGATTGTGAGTTCAAAGCCAGCCTCAGTAAAACCAAGGCGCTAAGCATCTCAGTGAGAACCTGTCTCTAAATAAAATACAAAATAGGGTTGGCAAAGTGGCTTAGTGGTCAAGTGCCCCTAAGTTCAATTCCCTGTACCTCCCCACCAAAAAAAGAAATAAATGGGTAACAAGGTGGAATCTCAACCAGAGTGCCTCTCTCACAAGGTTTTGTGGTAATGGCTAATAAATAGACCATAGTGATCCTAAGGGGACAAGACAGATGGGAAACTAAGAAGTTAATTCACTTACATAACCAGAAGCACTTGAGAATTTGGTAAGCAGAAAGCTAACATTAACTACAGAAGCAGAAAATCATGACCACTCCCCTAGTTTCCAGATCTCAGTCAGTTCTCACTCCCAGAGGCCATCAGTTGAAGGGAGTCTATGTCCCTTGTGAAAAGACCTGACAGTGTCACTACAAAAATATACTTCTATTATTTCTCCCATTCCTTCCATAAAGGGACCTGTGGTCATATACCAGAATAAGGTTATAGAGAGGGAAAGGGAATGCCCAGTCCTTTTGAGGGCTATCAGATACAGGGGACTCAAAATGCCTTCATGATCCTTCAGTTACAGTGGAAACTTAGGGATGCAAGGTGATAAATAAAACTTGGCTCAAGTCTATTCTACAGCAAGTCCAGTAAGTCTATGACCCCACCCTGTGTTTATTACTCCCGTCCCCAGTTGCATAATTGGGACACACATACTTAACAGCAGTCAGAATCTTACTTTGGCTACCTCATCTCTGGGGTAAAAGCTATTTTGGAAGGTAGGATCAAGTGGGGGTCCTTGAAACTGCTCTCCTCTCATAAGATTGTAAAAGGTAGTAAGCCAAGGCGTTACTGTATCCCAAGAGGAACTATGGAGATAAGCAAAGGGATACAAAGACCATGATCTCTATCATATTCCCATTTAGTTCTCCTGTATGGCCCTTGTGAAAATCAGATGGATTAAGACAGGTGGTGAGTTGGGTTACCCAGATAGAGTTGTTGTACTAAATGTTGCAACTTTACTGGAAAAGATTAACATAGTGTCTGGCACTTGAAGTAAAGCTATTGATGTGACTAAGATCTTTCTATGGGCTGGGGTTGTGGCTCAGGGGTAAAACACTTGCCTAGCCTATTTGAGTCACTGATTTCAATTCTTAGCACCATATTAAAAAAAAATAAACAAAACAAAGGTATTGTGTCCATCTACAATTAAAATATATATTAAAAAAGAAGATCTTTGTAATCACCATCTATAAAGAAAATTAAAACCCAATTTTCTTTTACATGCCAGTGGGATATAGTTACCATCTTGCCCTAGAGAACTATAATTCACTCTTCTTTCTATTACTACTTAGCCCACAGGGAGCTTGATCATCTCAATCACCTGTGGAAGCAGAACGTCATAGCCGAATTGTTAAATTAATGGCATCGGGTTCATGTTGCCTCAGAGAGCAGGAATTGGTAAGAATGTTCAATACCCTAATAAAAATATATGTGTCAAAGGGGAGGAAATAAACACCACAAGAATTCATGGATGGAAGTACATAAGGTTGCAAAGAAGCTCTGAGGATTTACACAGGATCTTCCACAGAGGTTATGAAACTGCTTGTGAGGTTAGGTCCAGATATGATTGTAATTTACTCATAATAGACAATAAAAAGAAAAGGCAAAGGTTCTGAGGGGTAGTCTACAAGGATGTTTTCTGTGGTTCCTGAGTGTCTTCTGGGTTTTAGCAGTATGATTGTATTGCTGCTGCAACTAAGCAACAAATGAGTAAAAGGCAACAGAAAGAGCCTTAGAAATAGGGGTTTGTTGTTGTTGTTTTGGACAGGAAGCAGGATTTGTTGGTGGACATGACTCAGCAGGTAGCACAGTGGAAGCCATGAGGAGTATAGGGCCCACCAATTATCCAGGTTACAATGATTTGACAGCCCCCTAGGATGAGCTGCTTCTCAGCCACCATGTCTTCAAATTCATCTGAAATAAACTTGGTAAAACCCTACTTCTTTGAGATGTGGATCCCCTGACAGCCAGGGAACTTGAACTTGGCCCTGCAAGGGGCCTTAGTCACATGTTTTTTTTTTTTTTTTTCTTGGTGCAGGCAGACTTGATGACTCAGTTAATGTCCTGGATTTCCAAAGTCACCCCACCTGTCCTGAGCCTGTCAGCCCCAGCACAGCGGATGATATGAAAAGGGTGGAGCTGCATTCAAATACGAAGTCATCTTTGCCAGAACTTTTGACCTGTACTTGTTGGCACCAATATGGGTGGCCTCCAGGGTTTTGGAAGAGAACTGCTCCTTTTGATCAAACACCCAGACACCATATGACCACAGAGGGGGAGTGCGTTCCCTTGCTGCCTTCTGTCCTAGGTCAAAGATGCAGACTTTGGCATCAATGACACTTTTACAGAATTGAGACTTTGCTGATGACTTGTTCTTGCAATACCCATAGCACTAGCCAGGGAAGTGACCCATGGTAACCCCAGGATCTTCGGTGGCACACTGAAAAGAGATGTTGTTGTTTTGTGTATTGTTTTCTAGGAGGAATAAGTCTTCTTGTTGGTGCTATCAGGAAGCCCAAACATGATTTCCTTATACACAGACAATAGTCATTGCTATTGTTAGGAGAAACACACTAACAGGAGAGTACAATCAGGTAAGGACACAGGCATCACATGGTGGAAGAGAATGTGAGGGGCAACAGAAGTGGCAGGTCCCAGTGAAGCAGTGACACCTAAGAGGGAAAAAGTAGGGAGAAGCAGCTGCCTAAAGGCAGCCCAGAGTGGACCAGGAGCAGGTGACTGCATGACATAAAAGGCATGGGAGGGTTGGAGTGTCGCTCAGTGGTAGAATGCTTGCTCAGCATGCACAAGGTCTTGGGTTTGATCCTCAGCACCAAACAGAAAAAAGAAGAAAGAAAAGTTATGGGAAAGAGGGAAGCAGAGTCCTGAAAAACTGAAAGAGTAGAAAAAAATTCAATATGAATTTGTACTGTTTTCTAGGGAGGACAGCAAGGATGAGTGATATCAATCTTTAAAAGGTCAGTGTAAAAAAAAAATTAATGCCTTTTCCAAATACAAAATCAATTGTTTTACAGAGGAAAAAAAATCACAAAATTCTCCTAAAAATTTGATTTCAAAAGTAATTTTCACCACTTCTTGTTAGAAAAATTATACTTATTCATTTGAGACATTTTGTAAAATATAAATTAGCAAAAAGATTGCCCATAATTCTGCCACTCAGATATTAATAAATACCATGAATATTTTGATGTTTACTGTCCAAAGCTTTAGTGCATGTATTCTATTTTAATAAAAATAGGATCATGCTGTGTAAGGCAATTTCTTTAAAAATGCACTGTTTTCATCTGTGAGAAGAACAATAGTGCTTTCCTTAAATCACATTCAATTTCTAAAAGGAACACAATAGATGATAGAAAATCTTTTCTGGGATTATTTTTTTATTTGAATCTTCAACATCCTTTTTTTTTTTTTTCTCCTCTCTCTCTCTTGGAATGTGCTCTGTCACTCTACCATGAAACCAAGGCCAGGTCAGGCACAGGCTGGCTGTGCTCCCCCCTGCAGAACTCCACAGCCTCCCACATCAGTATTGTCAGTAGCTTGCTACAGCTGACCCACATATTTATTTTTATGGGCCTTTTTCTGGAACAACAACAAAAAAATGTTCTGGGATATCTTCCATGATAAATGAAAAGGAAGTGCTGTCAATGTTGGAAAATGGTAGGACAGATCACTGCTCCAACCTACCATGACTCTATTGACTGTCCTCACTTTGGTCCTCTTTCACAGGCTAATGGGGAAAATACCTGTGCCATAAATAGTGGCAAGATCTGAATAAAAGTTAGGCATGGCGGCACAGGCTTGTAATTCCAGCAACTTGGAGGCTGAGGCAGGGGAATTTCATGTTGAGGCCAACCTCAGCAATTTAGCAAGATCTTGTCTCAAAATAAAATTAAAAAGGGATGGGGATGTAGCTCACTGGTAGAGGCCTGTGGGTTCAATCCCCACTGCTGACAAGAAATAAAAAAGAAAGAGAGGGCGTGAGAGCAAGAGACAACTGAATAAGACTATGTGAGGAAAGGACAGGTATTACATGCAGAAACAACAGACCACTTATTTTTCAAATTTACACACTAAAAGTAAGAGAGTTTATGGAAAAAAACAGGACTGAGGCAGGCCATTCAAGACTATTCAACCTGGAAACCAAAGCATTGGCATATCCAGCCTGATAAAATACTATTACAGGTAAAGTTTATTTATTTGGTACTGGGGATTGAACCCAGGGTATCTTTACTACTGATCTATTAAAGGATTGGGGAGTCCTTTTAATTTTTTTAAAATATGAGACAGGATCTCCCTAAATTACTGAGGGTCTCACTAAGTTGCTGAGGTTGGCCTCAAACGTGATCCTCTGGCATCAATCTCCTGAGTTGCTGAGATTACAGGTGCATACCACTATGCCTAGCTACAGGTGAACTTACAAACAGGATACTTGCCTTTAAGATGATGGTTGTTCATATGGATGTACCACAGTGAATTTCACCTTTATGCATATCCATAATGCACCAATTTTAAAAAATTATAACTAGAAGAAAGATCACTATAGTAGAGAAAAAGGAAAGGGAGAAGGAAGAGGGGAAGGAAAGGGGAAGTACTAGGGACTAAATTGGAGCAAATATATTCCATGCTTATATTAGTATGTCAAAATAAACCCAATGATATATATAACTAAAACAAACTAATAGAGAGAGAGAGAGAGAGAGAGAGTGAGAGAGAGAGATGGTTGTTTAATGGAATAGAACACGAGTAAGAGTTGATGCTGCCAAATTAAAGAGGTAAGTACAAAATGCACCAAGATCCAGGAAAACTTCCCAACGAACACTTCTAAGAGCCAAGAGGAAGAAAGTAGGATGAATGAGCCCCATATTCAGTACTGGATAACTTTTTTTTAACCTTTATTTTATTTATTTATTTATATGTGGTGCTGAGAATCAAACCCAGTGCCTCATGCAGGTTAGGCAAGTATTCTACCACTGAGCCACAACTCCAGCCCCCAGTACTGGATAACTTAATGACATCTTTTTGTTTTTAAAAAATGTATTAGGGTACATTGAGTTGCAAAATACTAACATGCTTCTGGGGGGGATCACATAGACATCCAAGACAAACTCAATTATATTGATATTTCCCCTATTTATCAACATATGAGCTTTTATATATATGGATACTGGGTCAGAAAGGACTAGAACTCATATAGTAGCTGGCTCATAGTAAAGGCACTTCTTAAATGATTGTGAAATTATCATCAAACTCATCATCAAAGTACCATCATGTTAATCCTCACTGGTCAAGAATTCCAAATAGAGAAGGAAGTTCATACTCTGAACCAACATACAAGGAGTCATAAAAACAAACAAACAAACCAAAAAAAAAACAAAAAAAAAACAAAAAAAAACCACCATCTGAAGACAAGATCTGACCTCAGCCAGAGGCTTTCTGTATGCTCTTGCTAAGCCAGTGTCATCAGTTTTGAGTCCCAGTTGAAACTGACAGGTGAGAGTAGATCCAGATGGCTTTGGAGACACCCATACCAAGATTTCAATTTTAGCATTTCGAAAGTAATCCGCTTGTGGCAAAATGGTATGTGTCAACTTTGTTCAAAATGGAGAACCAAAGAGAGTTTTTATGATTTTACTTTCGCCAATTACCTACTAAAATGGAATTTTAAGGAAAGGGTAACCAAGTCTAATCCCTCTATTCTACAGTTTCAGATTTAACATTTATTGCAAAAGGTCATAGAAAAATAGAGAGCTCATGTTTTACCAAGATTTGACCTTTACATAAGAGGCACTAACGTTTCTTTACTTTTGCAACAGACTTCCACCCTGCTTGTTTGACAGACATTTGGAGAAGAGACAACAATGATTTTAAAAATGTAAAAAAATAATTACTTCATATAGAATGTTCAATCTCAGAATCCATGTAGTGCCACATTACCTCAACTCTTGTTTTGCCTGACATTTATGGCCCAGGTCACAGACTGTCTTAGCCACAGTGGCCCAACTGGTAGGAAGAAATGTAAGGTTGAAAAGTAAAACCAAACTTGGAATAGTGCTTATTTTAATAAAACTGTCCATAAATGGTATAACTCAACAATGTTATGAATTTAGACATTCAGGAATCAGGAAATTCCAGAGTTACAGTTCTTATGTTGATTCAGCTATATAGCACATTTAATATGGTTTATATTACACCCTAAAAATATAAACCATAATGTGCTATGCTATTGTTCAAAGGAAAAGTGGGAAGACCAGCTATGGCTAAAGAGATCAAATGAATATTACTATGAAAATCTTTGAAATTCCTTAGACTCTGATCACATATGTTCCTAACTTGTATGCTTCATTAACATTATTTTCTTCTTGGGTTTAGGTAGAAGGCACATTAAAAAAAAATTTGCTAAAGTAGAATCCTTAAATGAGAATTTTTGAATCAGGAAGCCATAAGTCAAAATTCTTGTAAAAAACCATAAAATGTTCTATTCTGTGCTTGTTCTTAGATATATTATTTAAATCTTCATGACTTTAGATTGGCTTGATTTTTTCCCCTTCCTCTACTGGGAGTACATTCCTGCCAAGTTTGAAGTTTGTAACAATCATTTTTGAATGACATAAATGCAAAAAAATCTCAACCGTCTGTCTGCAATAGGAAAAATTATATTTCTTTCACTGTTGCTTTACTGCAGACTCATGAAACTATTTTAAAAAATGTTTTTTTTCCCATCAGGAGAAAGTTCAGTACAAATATGTTGACTTAAGACACAAGCTAAACTTTTCTAGGAGGGTCTTCATTAAATAAGTAACTGTAGGATAGTCTTAAATATTAATACATTTCTTTCTTTTTTTGTTTCAATTTTCACTGATTTGAGTGATTTGGGCAAGCCAACTGGTCTTTATAAAATTCCTTTTTCTCAAAGTAACATTGACTATAGTTTATGTAATAAGCTATATAGCAGTTATTTGTCTGCCCAGGAAGATTTCCCAGTGCTTTTCTTTGTCTAATACTTCCAGTCCTAGTAGTTCTTCCTGGAGATTTCTTGATTTTCTAGCCTGGGGAGGCACAGTTTTGCCTCTGAAGTCAGGTCCTAGAGGGATGGGAGGGTATGTGTGAGTAGTGATACAAGGAGGTGGCCATCTTCTCCACCTTGAGCGGAAGCCTGTCTGCCTTAGAAGAGGAAACAAACAAACAGAGACAGAGAGGAATGAGTGATAGGTGGGCACTACATAAATAAACAAGCCAAAAAAACCCCACAACAAACAATAGTGCTATGTGCTAGAAAAAAAGAATCCTGGAAGTGGTTGTGTTACAATGAAAATATAACAATATCTGGTAAACCTATTAATATTTTCATTATTATTTTTCTTCAACACAATCTGTTCTTTCTCACAAATGTAGAGAGGGAACACAGGATTTAAATATAGTTAGGTTATTTAATTATTTAAATATAGTTATATTTCTGATATCTTCAATCAGAAGTTATAATTAGCAGTGTCCTTGTTTTGTTGTGTGGGGTTATATATAGGCCAATGATTCTCAAACTTCAGCATGTATCAAAATTACCTGCATGGCTTGTTAAAACATTTCTCGGCCCCATTCTTAGAATTTCTGATTTGGGAAATCTGGTGTGGAGGTCAGAGAATTTGCATATCTAACAAGTTTCCATGGTGATGCTTATGCCACTGATCCAGAGACCACACTTGCAGAGACACTGATATAAAGAGTTTACACAGATCTTTGTAGCAACTAGAGTTCTTGATTAAGGAACAGGCTGCATCATTAAGCAATGAGCTTCCCCATTTTGAAAATATGCAAGAAGCAACTAGGTGAAGACTTTTCAGGGGTGCAACACTCCATCAGTTCTTTCAAACAACAGAGAAACACAGGAATGTGTTCTGCCACAAAAATCAGACTTGTTCAGTAAAACAAGCCCCACAGTGCATTTCCATATTGGCTTTGGGGAAACTGCATTGGCATTGTTCACAAAGTTCTGTAGTAAATCAGCAAACATTAAATGAACCTGTATTCAACATTGCTAATAAAGCACATATCTTGTCCTCACTCCCTAAACCTAATATAATAACTCTATGAATTATATACACAGATGGACTATAGCCAGAATTTATTTCACAGCATATTAAAAATTCTAACTTGGGGAGGCAATCAATCTTACCAGTTCCAGAACTTTAATTCTATTTCTATTACCAATAGCCAAATCTAGCAGCTAATTCACTAGAAATATAGTGTGGGAAAGAAAACCCTAAGTTTCCTCTTTAAATTTTTGAGAAAGAACAAATTGTGTTGAATGACTATGATAATGGAGATAGTATACTGTAGGTATTATTGAATATTTTTATAGTTTAGTTGTGATGCAATCACCTTACAAGATTATTTTTTATTTCTACTACTGGATGCTGTGTATTTTTGAGTAATACCCATAAGCTCACGTGCATGCAGTAGAACCAAAACAGACACACCAACTATTAGACAACACTCATGCTGTACTGTTGTTGAATATGTTGAAATAACCTCCGAATATGCCATTTCTTAAAAAGCATTATTTTGGTTTTTTGATTTGTTCTTTTTAGATTTGCATGACAGTAGAGTATATTTTGACATATTTATACAAACATGGAATATATCTTATTCTAATTGGGATCCCAGTCTTGTGGTTGTACATGATGTGGAGAAAAAAAAAGCATTATTTTGGTAGAGTGGTGCAGGGCATCGAACCCAGGGCACAGTGCATGCTGTGCATGTGTTCCACCACTGAGCTATATCTCCAATTTCAGAAATCCTACAGGCACAAACCTCAGTGGTAATTCTTTGGTAAAGAAATGAGACATATCAGGTTATTTTAGTTGTGTTTTGAGATTTTAAAAGTTAAATCGTATATATTAGTCTGAGGATACATTTTAACAAGAAAACAAATGAAAATAAAATAAATGTCAGTATTGCATGTTTTTGGAATTATACATATAAATATATATGTGGATCTGCCACTTACTAATGATGTCACTTTGGTCAAATCTGTAGATTCCTCAAGCTCCCCAAAGTTCACTTTTTTCACTTATAAAATACAAGATTGGACTGGATGATCTCTATATTTTTTCCAAAGTTAATGTTGTAGTCTTATGGGAGACAGCATAACAATTCATTAAGTTTTCTATAAACACATTTCAGTTTATTATAGTTTCTAGAATTCAAGTGTTGAAGTCATTCCATGCCATTATTTAGGAAATAGAGACACTGGCAAAATGAGCAGTGTATGACTCAACTTCTTAGAGAAATAGTTACTTCATTAAAGGAGAAAACTTGAACCCTAGAAGTCTGCAGAAATCTGTGTCACAATAGTGGGCATGTCAGAGAAGTGTTGGAGAGAGATTGGTACAAGTCATTTTTCATGGAGGTTCTCTCTTCTTCCAAAGCAGCATATCTCTGTGATTTCTCAGTGAATTTCACAATATGCTTTATGGTAGCAACACTTTTATCTATTCTATGTGTGGGAAAATGGATAAGATATAAAAGATGAAAGTAGTTTGTAGAGGTTTATGCAATGAGTAAGTGTAAAAATCAAATTTAAAACTTGAAATTTAGGAAGAGACTCATAGTCATAAGAAAATCCTGGAGAATTGATTTAAGTTTAGAAAGTTAATGTCAGCAGTTTCCTTTCCTATCAACATGAAAAGTAAATAACTTCAGGTAATAATTGTAGGTGAACATTAGATCATCACATTTTTAAAAGAGGCCAAAGTACTACATCAACTCACTTTTGACTGTTGTTGAAAATAAAAAAAAACAAACTCAGAAACACAAATGAAACTTAGTATGGTTAAATATAAATCAGCACAATTTGTGTGAGCATATTTAAAATGACAGGTGGACTGAGAGTCAGTAAATACAAGATATTGAAGATTTTGTGCAGAGTCTACTCTACATGTGTTAGGTCTGAGTTTTCTAGTTTGAAAGGGATTAGCTAAACTCAATAGAAGAAAAGTCAAAGAAAACATTACTTCATCTCTGGAAAAAATAGAAAAGGTTTAGCTTTGTTTTGGGGATGGCAGAAAGTTACAGGACAGTCAGATCCTTCCAAGGGCCAGTTCTTACATATTCAGCTAATAATATAAGAGTCTTTACACTCTATAGTACTTGATGGAATAATTCACAGCAGATAAAAGAAATATCCCTTTGGCAACTTTGGGCTTACTATCCAGAGAATCGGCTGCTTGATAATATTTAATAAAACAGGAAAGTTGGATATTGCATCTCTACTGAGCAGAAATATCCCAAGAATCCACAGAGAGAAAATAAAAAAGAATATGATTCTAGTAGAGAAATTGAAATAAATGTGAAAACAGAGGAATATCAAGGTTAAAAACAAAATGGAGCCAGGTGTGGTAAGCATGCCTATAATCCCAGCAGCTTGGGAGGCTGAGGCAATTTAGCAAGGATCTAAGTAACTCAGCAAGACTCTGTCTCTAAATAAAATATTTTTTAAACGGGCTGGGGATGTGGCTTAGTGGTTGAATCCCCTGGGTTCAATCCCCCATACCAAAAAAAAAAAAAAAAAAAAAAATGGAGAATGGAGGCTCAGTGTTAGAGCACTTTCTTAGTATGTATGAGGCCCTGATTTCTGTCTTTGGTACCACAAAAACAAAAGAGAAATTGGACTAGTTACACATTCTAAACATTTTCAATGACTGGGAATTTATTATATGTTGACATCAATTTGCAAAATCATACATTCACTAATGTGTAATCTCATCAAGAATTTTTTTTAATACCTTAAACTATACCATGTAAGACTATTCAAATGTTAATACTGTTCTGTTGAGTTTAAAAACAGATACATACACTTCTTGTGGACTATAGCAAATGTTTCAAAAACCCTAGAATTTGGGTATGATGAACCAGGCTAGAAGAAAGGAAGGGGACCTGGAGAGTTGGAAGAAGATTCAACAACTGTGCCTGTAACATGTTAGATGCTCAGTAAAATAGAATGGGGCTAGACAGGCTTTGTGCTATACTTGATATCACTTATCTCCTATCTTTATATGGCTCTTTGTCCAAGGAACATAGTGTGGTTGTATTAACTATATTTTCCTATTTTTTGTATTCTTGATACTCTAGTGTTTGGGGTCTCGTGGACCCCAGGAACAACCCTTCCCAGGGTTATCTAATTCCTACAAATAGTAAACTCACCTCCCAGCATTTCTTTGATATACAAACAAACCAATCCAGTTCATATCCCACACTTTCCCCCTTTTATGGGACATCTACAGTCTTGGGACATTGTCCACTGCTCTAATCACCACAGGGCCAGTCACCAGACACTTGGGGACCATTCCTATAGCGCAGAACCCACTGAAATTATTCTGAGCATAGGGCCTGTTCTGCTTACTTACTTTGCTTTGCCCCTTCCTACATAAATTGCAATAAGATCTCCCACGCACATTTTCCCTCCTCTCTGCCTGTTATCTTGTTTCAGTGCTTCTCAATATAGCTCTGTGTGGCATACTATGTCCCTTGTTTCTTGAGTCTATGAATAAAAAAAAAAACTTTCTTCTTTTTTGGCAATTATTTTCATATGTGTGTCTTACTATACCTGTTCAAAATAGGTCCTGGGAATATTTTTAGAATAATAGCATAATGTACATTTCTTCATTTCTCAACTAGTTGTACAGACTGCTCCAACTGAACACATTTTCTGAGTTTGTTCACTAGCATATTATACATACTACAGTCCCAGGACCACCTTACCCTTGTTGCATGTCTTCACTCAATACTCCTGATACTGTGGCTCTATCACTGTACACAGTTATGGATGGCTCAGCAACTTTTCCTATTCTTTTGAAAATTGAGAAATTAGTCTCCCCTACTCCCAGATAGGTTCTTTGTTTGGTAACGTGCCTTTCTCTGCCCATTGGATTAACGTGAGCAAGCTAGATCAAACCGACATTGTTTCCATGAGATTTGATTGTTGCATCATAGGAAAAAAAGGTCAGAAATGTTGGAACTGATTTACACTATTATTGGCACCTGTAAGAGAAAGACCATCAGCCTTCACTGCCTATAGCCTATAGCTATCCTACTGCTTTTGCCTGTCTTTTGATTTTATGTTATCTCACAAGCTTCCAGTAAAGTTCCTAAGTTACACTTGGTTTCTACCACAGAACCCCAACTGATACTTATGATTTCAGTGAATAGAGTTACTTGATGAAAACTTGGCCATTAAAGTAAAAGTCACAAGGATTCCTGAAAGTTGTAGATGGTGTTAAGATAAAAATATCTTTAAAAGTACTTGGTAAAAGAGGAGATATATTGATTGACCTTTAATCTTCTCTATGTTCTTCTCCTTCACTCAACCCTTACTCTATACTAAATGGAATAGACACACATGTTTAAGAACAATTGGTTAGCCACTCTATGCCAGTGAATATGTTATATAAAAATGGGTTGTTTCCTTCTGGACTCTTCTTTAGCAAGGTAGAAAGGGGTTGGGGCTGTGGTCATGGTACAGTGCCATGAATTCCATCCCCAGCACCAAAAAAAAAAAAAAAAGAAGAAGAAGAAGAAGGAGAAAGAAACTGTAGAAAGCTGGAGAAGGCCAGACTGAGATAAGATTCAGTCTCCTCCATCAGAATAGAGACTCACCCAAGCTTCTTTTGTCCTTCACCAAAAGATCAAACAGCAAATGTGACCATCTTCCTCTCTTTAGGTGTTTTCCCCCACTCTTTTCTTTCTGTGACTAATTTAAGAAGTACTTTTGACCAGATTTAAGAAGATCTGAGGTAGACAGGTTTAGCCTTTGGGACTAACCATTCCTTTTGCTATCTCTCCATTTGGTTCTTTGCCTCACATTGGTGGATGTGATCTGTTCAGGAGGAGTAAATATAATGTGAGACTCAAGTTCAGTCTTCCCATGGAAAAGCACGAAGCAAACCTTCATCCTACTTCAGTTTAAGGCTATTCCAATTGAATTTGAGCTCTTTGCTGGAAATTAGGGCCAAAACTCCAGCCAAACATAGGGTATCCTTCTGTGTCCTTTGGGTATATTTATTTGAGGTACCTCTTGGATAAGGTACTAAGTCAAATATCATTCTTAATATTACATTCTTCAGGCAAGTCAGTACACATTAATTTGGTCATATCTATTGTTTATAGCTGTCATCTGCTGTGATTGGTTAGTGTCCATGTACTACTGCTTGTCCTGGCATTTTGAATATCATCTCTTATGTTAATATTATGTTCAGCATTCCCTGAATGCAATTTTTTGTGCTTTATGTGATAGGTTGCAAAAACATTCACAATTGTTTAGACCTTCCTATGTCCAAACCTTTATAATACATCTTCCATTCTCTGCTCTCTGAATCTGGGCTGAACTTGTAATTTTGCTTTGGTCAATATAATGTAGCAGAAATGATGGTGTGCTAATTTCAACCCTAGACTTTTAGAGACCTTGCTCTATTGGGCCTCTTGAACAAGTTCAAACTGTCCTGCGAGAGAATGAGTTCATATGGATCCGAGTTAAGTCAGCTCAGTTGTCCCAGCTCAGGCTCCAGAAAAGAGGTGCTCTCTTGTGTGAGAGCAAGACTGGCAAAATTCATCTGCAGCTGACCACAGATGCGTGAAGGATCTTAGCAGAACTGTCCAATGGAGCAGAGTCTAAATTGCTGACTCTAGTATCATGAGTTATATATGGTCATGTGCCACATAATGATGTTTCAGTCAAAGACAGACTGCATATGTGACAGTGGTCTCATAAGATGGTATTGCCTAGTGATACTGTAGGCACCTTAGTTTGTGTAAGTGCAATGTCCACTTAATGATGAAATAGCTCAGTGAGCTGGATATGGTGGTGCATGCCTGTAATTTCCAGCAACTTGGGAGGCTGTGGCATAAGGATCTCAAGTTCAAAGCCAGTCTTAGCAACTTAGCAAGACCCTCTCTTGAAATAAAAAATAAAAAGGGATGGGGATGTAGTTCAGTGGGTAAAGTGTCCCTGGGTTTAATCTCCAGTACAAAAAAAAAAGAGGGAGAAAAAAAAAATAGAAATTACCAAATGACACATTTATCAGAATGTCAGAATCTATTTCCATTCTTAAGTAATTCGTGATGATGAGCAGTAGGGTAAACCAGTAGTGCGTGTGTGTGTGTGTGTGTGTGTGTGTGTGTGTGTGTGTGAACCCAGGGCTTCATGCATGCTAAGCAACCACTCTACAACTGAGCTATACTCCCAACCAATTTTGAATTTTATTTTGAGATAGTATTTCACTAAGTTGCATAGGCTGGCCTTGAACTTGCCATCCTCTTGCCTCAACCTCCCAAGTAGCTGGGATTACAAGTATGTGCCACCACATCTGACTTAAACCATTAAATTTTGAAATGACTTTTTATGTAACAAAGGTAATGGCTAATTGATTTATTATTATTTGTGATAAAATTAGAGTTATCTAGCAATAAAGGCAATCTTGGAAAACAATAAGATCCCCATCAGTGGGATCTCTAAGCAGAGGCTTTGTGATTCTCATACTGGACCTATGAAAAGATCCTAAGGAGAATATTTAATTCCATAAGCCCAAAACTCTGAAGGATGATAGTTTTTATTCTTTTATCATTACAAATGTATAAAAACACATTAAAAACATGTTGTTCTCTTCTTCCCATAAGTAAAATTTCTGAATCTTAGTATTAAAATATTCCCAAGTTAATAAAAATAATCTGTTGGACTTGAACTCAAAGAGTCAACTGGTTATACCATGAGAATATAATACAAGAGATAGATTCTGAAACATAAGTCTTGACTTCAAAGTCATGGTCATGTCTTTAATATCTTCCCACTGCTGCTGCTAGACCTCAGGTAAATTCCTAACACCCCCAAATTTTTTAAAAATATTTGACTCACATGTAATAATTATGAATATTTATGAGGTACAGCATGATATTTCAACACATGTATCTAGTATGTACTTATCAAATCAGAGTAATTAGCATTTTCATCTTATTACCGTTTATTTCTCTATTCCACTTTCAAGTTTTAGTTACATGATCAGTAAAACAGGCACAACAATCCTTCATCTTGACAAAGGATAAGCTAATCACATATCCTTTCTAAAGAGCTGAGAATTCAAAATAGATTAAATCTGCATATAAAATACTATCACACAAGGAGAATGTCTTAGTAAATATATCCCCTAAATTGCTGGGCACAGTGGCTCATGCCTGCAATCCCTGCAGCTTGGGAGACTGAAGCAGGAGGATCATGAGTTCAAAGCCAGCCTGAGCAAAAGTGAGACACTAAGTCACTCAGTGAGACCCTCTCTAAATAAAATACAAAATAGGGCTGGGGATGTGGCTCAGATATATCTATATATCTCTGATTTATAGATATATCTATATATATATCACACCTAAGGCATGAATATACCCAGGTAAAAGTATCATTGAAGAAATAATCAGGCCAACAGCCTCAGACCCCTTTATTAAAATTTTTATTTAGAGACAGGGTCTCGCTAACTTGCTAAGGACCTCAATAAGTTGCTGAGGCTAGCTTTGAACTTGTGATCCTCCTGCCTCAGCCTCCCAAACTGCTGAGATTTCAGGCATGCGCCACAGGGCCTGACTCATTTGAGAATTTAAGGCATTAAGTTTATTTTTTTACCTTATTTCTGGACTTGCGGTTATGTTCCATCAATCTTCACATCTGTCCTTTTGTCATTACTACACTGACTTTATTGTTGTAACTTTGTAGTAGGTTTGGAAATAAGGAAGTGTACATCCTCCAACTTGATTTTTTCTGCATCATTGTTTTGATTAATCTGCATCCTGTTATTTCCATATAAATTTTAAGCTTATCAATTTTTCCAAAAAAAAAAATGTCTGCTGTGATTTTGATGGGGATTCCCCTAAATTTATAGCTCAATTTTGGAAACCATTGTATCTTGACAATATCATGTCTTCTAATCCATGAGCATGAAATACCTTTCCATTTGTGTAAATCTTTAAAAAAATGTCAGCAATGCTTTGTAGTTTCCAGGGTATGGGTCTTGCACTTCTTTTGTTCAATTTATTCCTCAGTGTTTTATTCTTTTTTTTGATGTTATTGTGATGGAACTATTTTCTTAATTTCACTTTCAGATTGTTCATTGCTTATATATACAAATATATTTACCTTTTGTATATATTTAAAAAAAAAAAAAGAGCTGGGAATATACCTCATTTGGTAGAGTGCTTGCCTAGCATGCACAAGGCCCTGGTTTCAGTCCCCAGCACCCAAATGAGGCCAGAACATAAATGAGCAAACTGACTAAATTGTAAGATGCTTACTATGTAGAAAATTTAAATTTATGTTTACACAGAAGCCTGAAGAGAAATATGAGTTACTAAAACTTCTTAGGGCTGGGGATGTAACTAAAGTGAGCCCTGGCCTTGCAGTCATAAGGCCATGGGTTCTATTCCCAGCACTGTGAAAATCAAAAAACAAGGACAGTGGCACTACCAGGGTAAGAGGCACAGTAAACAGTTGTTGTTTCTGGAGAAATAGACTTGCTTAGCTATAATTTAGATTTCATTATTTTCTGAAATAAAATAATATACTAGTCCATGACACTAAATTTCACAATATACACGTATTTCAATTCTGATGATTTTTAAAGAATGAGTGACAGATGAAGTTCTACAAAAGTGGGAGTATGAGGGGAAAAAAAAGTAAGGTCTCTGTTACATAGTGGAATCTTAAGGCCTTGAACTATTGTGGTGAAATGTGGCCAAATTGTAACTTGTTTTGTAGGATTGTCCCTGGGAATGTTTATGCAGGGGCCATGATTCCTGAATTGGATATAATAATGATTTTTCCAGTTCAGAAATTTCTAGCGCTTGCTGCTTTGAATACCGTTCATGCGTTCAATAATCCTTTATTGACCTCCAAGTCTGTGCCAGCGCACTGTTAGGGACCGTGTGTACAAAGTTGAATGAGTGTAGTGTGCAGAGATCACTAAGCCCTCAGAACACCTCATGGTGGTTCCCTTTGATGACTTGCTTTGTTCTGGCAGACAGAGCTGTCAAGCTGGTAATGTTTCCCCTTTGTTCTGTCACCATAGGCTTTGGTTATCAGACAGACTGGGCCCTAGTTCCAGCTCTGCCACTTACTTTCTATACCTGTTTCCTAAGTGGAGGTAATACTTCTGTCTACTTTGTAGGGGTTCTGTAAGAATCAGAAAAAGCTGATTTCTCTGATGTGAGAAAAAGCTAAGGACAGGCTCTCCACTAAATGTTTGTTCTGATGACTCATTCCTCACTGTCCTCCTGGAATGTCTCATGCATTAACCCTTCCTTCATCCTGCTACCCTCACCAATTTTCAGAAAAAACTCAAGCTCGCCATTGTCTCTCTTCAGTGCCCTATTTCATGTAGATAAGTAGTTCATCCAAATCTGTATGAGCATATCAACTACTAACTCCCTGTTATTTGTCCAAAGTATAATGCACCTAACAGGAACTTCGTTGAGAGGATACTTTTTTCCCATTAATATTGGTTACATAATAACTATTTGAAAATCAATTTTCATTCAGCATTATGAGAAGTTAAGGGAAAAAGCGGGTGTGTAAAAGTAAGAGCATAAAAAAGGAGATGTGAAATTTCAGAGAGAGATGGGAGAAGGCTAGAAAAGAGAAAGGACAAATAGAAAGTAAAGAAGTAGATTAAGAGCAATTGCTGCTGTGGAGCACCGTGGCTCTTGCCTGTAATCCCAGCGGCTCAAGAACCTGATGCAGGAGGATCCCTAGCTCAAAGCCAGCCTCAGCAATTTAGTGAGGCCTTGTCTCAAAATTAAAAATAAAAAGGGTTGGGGATATTGGTCGGTAGTTAGGTACCCCCAAGTTTCAATCTGCGGTATAAAAAAAATAGTAATTGCTACAGAAAGATATATTCAGTAAACAAAGTGAGGATAAAGTGGAAACAGGGAGAGTGAAAGAAAGCTACAGAGAGTATAAGACAGGGAGAATTGTTTGTATTCTCAGACTTCACAGAGCCTGGGAAGCAACTATACACTGTCTAGCACATAGTCAGTACCCAATATATATGTGCTGAATGAGAGAGTATATGAAAGAGATGGTCAATAGCTGAAGTAAAGTGTTATCTTGGCATACTATTACTGCCTTATTGTTCACTACAGAGGGTATTGTGACTTAGCTATCTCTTGTAATGACTTTCCTTTAAAAGGCTAATTTGCTTTTAAACCATGGTTCATAGCTTCACAATAGTTCTTTATTATTTAACCTTCAGAGGTTCCAGTCTGAATAGGATCAGCCAGCACCCAATTAAGGAGAAATCATTATTTGCATTTTAGCTCCATAGCTCAAAGTAGTAAGTATCAATACACTAGTAGGCAGGTCTGTCCAAGCTTTAGGTTATATCCAGCCTGTGAAAGATGTTCCCAGGCTTTACCTTCATCCAGAGCAATGGTCAGCCTGTCAGAGGTGTTAGGCAGCACAGTAGGGTAGTAAGGGAGATAGTTTTAGGAAGGTGGTATCAGTTCATGATTGTTGTGGACATAACCAGATGCCTGCAGTGGTGACCTTCAGGCTCTGGTCCACATAGGACCTGGGATAGGAGTATGGTGCACGCTGAGAATTTTAATAGGTAGCAAGATCTTGAAAAGGGTCCTTTTGCTTCCACAACTCAGTTTGCCCCCATACATCTTGGAGTGCTTCTGGCTGACCCCCATCTGGTTAGTTTTTATGTCTGGCTTTGCATCCTGGTTTGGATTTCTTTTCCAATTCCTTACCGAAACTGGAGTCTCTGTCTTCTTTGCTGAAACCTGGGTTCTTGCCATGCCTTCTTCCCACCTTTTGTTTCTTTATAAAAAAAACCAATACTGCTCTGATCTAGAAGCACCACCATTGTCTATAACATGACACCTACCTGACAACCATACCTACCTTCTCTAAGAAGTGGCTCCACCTAGCCCTGTCTTCATAGAATTGGGTCACTTGAATATTAAATTACCCTCATTAGAGTTCATTTAGCTATAACGCTTGGATTTGGTTGCCTGTACCTCTCTCCTTTCTTAGAGGGGCCAGATTCTTCTCTCTCAGTTTGTTGCCCACAGAACAGAAGTTGGCTTATTCTTTTCTCTCTACTGGGAAAGTCCCCCCTGTTATCTTCTCTGTTCTAAAAGTCACCTAAAGGTCACCTAAAGGTATATTCTCATTTATCTTCTTCTGATATACCTTATTCTCATATAGCTTTTCAAGGATATTTTTCTGCTTCATCACTTTCTACCAACCAACCTTCCCCCTCTGACTAAAAAGACATTAATAATATGATATTTTTGCTTATGAGTTGTAAGTATATCTTTGGGTATATGTATAATGAAGTATAGACATGATCCTTGTGTACCTTGTACTCTGTTTCTGATATAAGTTGGGGGCTTAATAAGTGCCTGTTGCTAACCGAACTAAACTAAGAATGAACTAAAACATCATAATAGTATTTTTTCTTTCTACTTTTTTTAGTGTTTCTAGGATAATCTTTTTTTCCACTTTTTTAAAAAAATATTTTTTAGCTGTAGACGGTCACAATATTTTTATTTACTTTTATGTGGTGTTGAGGATTGAACCCAGTGCCTCATACATGCCAGGCAAGTGTTCTACCACTGAGCCACACCCAGCCCTCCAGATTTTTTTATTTGGTGCATTAGAGTTAAATATAATGATGGGATTTGTTGTTACATATTCATTCATGTACACAATATAACAATAAAATTTGGCCATTTGTAATAGTATTTCTTTAAAGAGAATTTGGTTAGTACTTGTTAATAGTTCTATCACTGCCCTGACAATTTATTTTTATGTAGTGAAAGTATTTGTTCCACAGTCACACATAATATCTTTTTATAAATTTTTTAAATATTTTTTTAGTTGTTAATGGACCTTTACTCTATTTGTTTATATGTGGTGCTGAGACTCAAACCCAGTGCCTCACATATGCTAGGCAGTTGCTCTACAACTGAGCTATAGTCTCAGCCCCCACACATGATATCTTACAATGAGACTAGTCATTAACTATATCATGCTCTTTTCATGAGGCAGGATGAGCAAAGGGTATGAATGGTTCAGAGAAAATAATACACTAGCAAACAATTGTTTGTTTGTAACACAATGTTTCAAAGATCAGGAAAGCCTACTTGATATAGTTTGGATCTTAAGTGTCCCCCAAGGGTTCATGTGATAAAAGCCTGTACTCCCGGAAGGAGCTATTGAGAAGTTACCAAACGTTTAAGAGGTAGGGTCTAGAGGGAGGTCTTAGTTCACTGGGGCATGCCTTTGAAGGGGCACCCCAGCCCCTCTTCTTCCTTTCTTTCATTTGCTGGTCAGGAAGTGAGTGTTTTTTCTGTGCCATACTTTCCCACCATGATGTTATACCATGGGCCTAAATAACAGGGCCACCATCCGTGGAATAAAAACCTCCAAAACTGTGAGCCAAAATAAATTATTTCCCTTTATAAGTTGATTATCTCAGGTATTTGTTACAGTAAAGGAAAGTTGACTAACACACTAATGTTAAAGAAAAATATTTAATTTTCCTATTATAATGTTATTCCTTGATATATTGCTCTCTAGCTTTTTATCCTGATCTATGTCATGCTAGTATCTAAAGAAGTGATTGAAATGAGGTCCCAGGTTTTATTACTTTACAAAGTCTTCTTTGTTATTTCTTGTCCTCTGCATGGCTTTTTCTTTGTAGTCTACAATATTGGGGGCCTTTCTTACTTGAGGAAAGTCTCTCTTAAGATCTCAGATTGGCCAGGCACAGTGGTGCACATCTGTAATCCCAGCAGCTTGGGAGGCTGAAGCAGGAGAATCACAAGTTCAAAGCCAGCCTCAGCAACTTAGTGAGGGCCTGAGAAACTCAATGAGACCCTGTCTCTAAATAAAATATAAACAAGGACTGGGGATGTGGCTCAGTGGTTGAATGCCCCTGGGTTCAATCCCAGGACCAAAAAAAAATCTCAGACTGAATTCTCTTAAATGTTCACTTCCCTTATCCTTATGACAGGGATCTTCTGGTATCATCCTATTCCTTGGTCATGTCTTGGTGCTCTATTATCATTATTGTTGTCGTTGTTGTTGTTACATTTCTCATTGTAAGGAATACTGCTGACAGTGCCTCATTTCGTTTGGCTTGTAAATGCTGATGCTGCTATCCTCTGGGTCAGACAGAGGTCACAGTCTGTTCTAAAACATAATCGCTAGCTCCACCATATGACTGTGAGTTTAATTAGTACCCCATACTGGTGTGGAAGCACTGAATCTTACGGCTGAATGGAACCTGGAGAGAGCAGCTGTTCTGGTCCCTTTACCTTCTGGCAGGTGGTTTCTGAACCATTCAAGAGAGATGGCTGTTGGAATCGAATTGAAATGATTGTTTCTGAGGTCTTCAGAGATTAAAACTCGACAATCTCTCTTTGTCTGATTTTGGACTTTACTATTCTAATAATAAAGAGTTTCTCTTTTAATATACATAAATAAATCCTCTTTTAATAAAACCATTCTCTTTGGTTTGCTCAACTCTAATCAGGAAAACAACTGACAAACACCTCTGTAGGAGAATGTCTTCTATGCTTCAAGGTTATAGTTAAGTCATTTGAATGTTCTTTTCTTTTGGTTAGACAATACAGTATAGCCTAGTTATGAATCACACCTAGTTATGGTATTAGTTTTTTTTACCTTGCTATGAGATAAATTAGGAAATTATTTCAGCATGTAAAC
The DNA here is from genome assembly GCF_902686445.1 of Sciurus carolinensis. Taxonomy (NCBI): domain Eukaryota; kingdom Metazoa; phylum Chordata; class Mammalia; order Rodentia; family Sciuridae; genus Sciurus; species Sciurus carolinensis. The sequence goes on from NC_062224.1 coordinate 61,046,893, forward strand.
TATACTTTTATTAGTTTTTATTTAAATTTATTTTTAACTGACACATAAAAATTTTACAGGTAACACTTTGATACATGTATACATTATGCAATGTTTAAATCAGTTTAAATTAAGGCCAAGTGGCATATGCCTATAACCTCAGCAACTCAAGAGGCTGAGGCAGGAGGATAGAAAGTTCCAAACCAGCTTCAGCAAATTAGCAAGTCCCCAAACAACTTAGCAAGACACCATTTCAAAATAAAAAATAAAAAAGGGTTGGGGAGCTGGGGTTGTGAGCTAGCACTTGCCTAGCATGTGTGAGACACTGGGTTCAATTTTCAGCACCACATATAAATAAATAAATAAATAAAATAAAGGTTCATCAATAACTAAAAAAATATTTTAAAAAAAGGGTTGGGGATGTGACTCAGTGGTTAAGTGTCCCTGGGTTCAAAACCCAGTACACCCCCCCAAAAAAAATCAGTTTAAACATACTTATTTCCTCAAACATTTATTATTTCTTTATGGTAAAAACATCCAGAATCCTTTCTTCTAGCTTTTTGAAATATATAGTGCATAACTGCTACCATTATATTGCACACTACTGTGCAATAGCACATCAGAGCTCCTTGCTCCTAAATATAACTTAGTATTCATCACCGCCACAACTTTCAATCCTTCCCTTCTTGCTCTCCCCAACCTCTGGTTACCACCATTCTATTCTCAACTTTCAAGAGATCAACTCTTTTTAGATTCCACATGAGTCAGATAACATGATACTTGTCTTTCTGTGCCTGGATTATTTCACTTAACAGAGTGATCTCCAGTTCCATCCATATTGTTGCAAATGAAAGGATTTCATTCTTTTTGTGGCTGAGTAATAGTCCATTGTGTGCATGTGTCACTATTTCTCTGTCCATTCGTCTGTCAATGGACAAGTGCACAAACTTCAGAATAAATTCCACAGGGGATCTTACCACCTATAAGCTTTATAACCTTAGAAAAATTATTTAAGCCGGGTGCTGTGGTGCACACCTATAATCCCAGCAGCTCAGGAGGTTGAAGCAAGAGATCAAGAGTTCAAAGCCAGCCTCAGCAATTTAGCAAGGCCCTGAGCAACTTAGCAACCTAATCTTGTCTTAAAAATTAAAAAATTAAAAAACGGGCTGACTGGGAATGTGGCTCATTGGTTAAACAGCTCTGGGTTCAATTTCTGGTACCAAAAAAAAAAAAAAAAAGATTTAACCTCTCTAGTTCTCATTTTTTCCATATGTAAATAATTGTAGTTTCTATCCTATAGCATTTTAAAGAGGAATCCATGAATGTAAAGCCTAAGGTACTTGGCATAGAAGGTACACAATACATGTTAGTTGTTATTGTTGCTTTGTAGCTATTGCCAACACTTCCGCTTTTCCCAACCTTAAAACCATATATATATGTATATATATATATATATATGGACTAGGGATGAAGTTCAGTAGCAGAGCATACCAGGCCCTGGGTTCTGTCCCTACTACTGCAATAATATTTTTTTCTTTCTCTAATATTTAAATTTTTCATACAAATCCCTCTACTTCCCTTGAAGAAAAATGTCTTTGTCCTTTTATGTCTTGGAATTTGCAGGACCATTTCTTTTTTTTTTTTTTTTTTTTTTTTAGAGACCACTTCTGTGGGGCCCTTGGCTTAACCAGTCAACAACAGGCTTCTGGAGAGGTGGTAGCATTAATATCATCTCATGTAATAAACCTTTGAGGGCTGGGTGTGTAGTTTAGTGGTAGAGCACTTGCCTAGCATGCATGACACCCTGGCTTTGGTCTTCCAGCACTAGAAAACACACACGAACATCCTGTAGGAGGCAATTCAACAAGGGGTCAATCTTCTTGGATAAGGAAGGGACAGCTCCTGGTTCTCTGAGGGAGTTTCCACACCATGGACAAAGGCCAAGAGAAAGCAAAGCATGGTCACTGGTCCTAGGTGCTGGGTAAACTGCATAGCTGTTCTACCTTCACAGAACCTGCATTTTAGTTGAGAAATTTAAGAAATAAGCAAACAAACAACAACATGCGCCACACAGGCACGTGTTATGAAAAATCAGGATAAAAGGACAGAGAATGACAGCATGGAAGGCTGTGGTTGGTCATTGTGCATGTAGGAAAACCCTCTCTGATGGAGTGAAGCTTTTTTGTTTGTTCGTTTGTTTGTTTTGTATGAGGGATTGAACATAGGGGCACTTAACCACTTAGCTACATCCCCAGCCTTTTTAAAATATTTTATTTAGAGGCAGGATCTTGCTGAGTTGCTTAGGGCTTTGCTAAAACTGGCTTTGAACTTGCAATTCTCCTGCCTCAGCCTCCTGAGTCACTGGGATTACAGATGTGTGCCACTGTGCCTGGCTGGAGTGAGGTTTTTTGAAGAGACTCAAATGCAGTTATGTGTACATATGTTAGAAGAATGTTCCAGGCAGAAAGAATGGCAAATTACAAACTCTGACGCAGAAGTGCAACCACAGGAGAGAACACTGTGGTCCGAGTGCAATGAGGTGGCGGGCAGGGAGTGGTAAAAGACGAAATCAGAGAGGTAGTCAGGGACCAGATTGTGGAAGGTCTTATAGACCATGGCAGGATTTTCGTTTTCATCCAAGTATAATGCAAAGCAATTGGAGGATGCTGGGCTGGGATATGAAGGCAGGAGTACGGTAAGTGAGAAGTGGTCATATCTGTTTTGATGATCAGATCAGGGTCTGTTCTAATTGTTTGGAGCCCATGCCCTTCTGGTAATTAAATACTTTAAATTTTCGCCAGCTTTCAAGATAGAATAGACAGAACATGCTGATAGGTTGTAAAGAGGGAGAAAGTAAAGTCTGGGAAAGGAATTGGGTAAATGAGAACTCTGGAGAAGAATCCTCAATTATTTTTTTCTTTGTTTTTGCAGGGGGCAGGTTAAAGACTTCTATTTTGACCATAATGTCTTTGAAACAAGATGCTAACTAGGCAGTTAGAATGAGAAGCCTGGAGTTCAGGAGAAAGATCCAGATCTAAATATAAATGTGGGAGTTATCAGCATTTGTATATTATTCTGGTTACTTAATGTTGCATAACAAACTATCTCAAAATTTCACAGCTTCACACAATATTTTATCTTTTTTTAAAATAATTTTTTAGTTGTCAATGGATCTTTATTTTATTTATTTATATATGGTGTTGAGAATTGAACCTAGTGCCTCACACATGCTAGGCAAGTGCTCTACCACTAAGCAACAACCCCATCCCAACAATATTTTCATTAGATTCATGGATACCTTGCATTTGAAGTTTGGAAGAGGCACAGTGGTGAAAGCTTCTCTTTGCTCCACCATGGTTGGTCCTCAGCTGGGAAGACATGGGCCTCAGCTGGGTGACCTGACAGCTTGGAGTTGAAATCATCTGGAAGCATCTTTTTTTTGGGGGGGGTGTACTGGGAATTGAACTCAGGGGTACTAGACCACTTAGACCACTGAGTCACATCCCTAGCCCTATTTTGTACATTATTTAGAGACAGGATCTCACTGAGATGCTTAGTACCTCGCTTTTGTTGAGGCTGGCTTTTGAGCTCTCTATCCTCCTGCCTCAACCTCCCAAGCCGCTGGGGTTATATGAGTGCAGCACTGTGCCCGGCTCATCTGGAGGCCTGGAAGTTGATGGTTTCTAGAGTTGCTGCATATGTGACTACATATGGCTTGAGCTCCCTGATAGTATGGCAACCTTGGGATTGTGGACTTCTGATAACAATTGAATATCTTACATGGCAGTTCTGGGTTCCATTGACAGTGTTCCAGCAGACAAGCTAAGGCTTCATGGTCCTTTACGCTCTGGCCCGGGATGCTAAATAATCATTTCTTTTTGCATTCTGTTTATTAGAAGTGAGTCGCCAAGACTGGTCTAGATTCATGGTGAGGAGATACAGACTCAAACTCTCAACCCTTCAGTATTGAAGAATTTGTCACGTGTTTTTGAAATCATCATAAGCCTGGGTCAGTCACTTTTCTGTCACTGTGACAAAATATCTGAGATAATCAACTTCTCAGGAGGAAATCTCTTGGTTTCAGAGGCTTCAGTTGATGGTTACTTGGTTCTATCACTATGGGGCAGAATATCATGGCAGGGAGCACATGGTAGAGCGGAGCCCCTCACCTCAGGGCTGCCAGAAAGCAGAGAAAGAGAGCTTGCTTTTATAACAGAGTCCCTCCCATGAAATTCACTAAGCTATGAATTCATCAATGAATTAATCTATTGATGAGATCAGAGCCCTCATGATCCAATCACCTCCAAAGGTCCACCTCTGTCTGAACACTGCTGCACTGGGACAAAACTTCCAACACATGAGCTTTGGGGATTTTCAAATTCAAACCAAAGCAAACCTTTACAACTAATTTGGACCAAGTAGGTAATAGGTATAGACATAAGAAAAGATTCAAACACTGAGCCCTGGGACACTCCAACGTTATAAGAGGAGGATCAGCAAAGGAGACTAAGAAGGAATGGCCAGTGAGGTAGGAGAAAATCAGAAGAGCAAAGAAATCAAGTGAATAAAAGTATTTCAATTAAGAGGGGTCGGGGATTTAGCTCAGTGGCAGAGCGCTTGCCTTGCGCACGCAAGGCCCTGAGTTCGGTCCTCGGCCCTGAAAAAAGAAAAAAAAAAGTATTTCAATTAAGAGAAGTGATGGGTGCCATAAAATACTGTAAAATAAATGTCAAATGAGATGTGGATGGAGCTATGGTAGTGTGAAAGTCACTGGTAACCTTGGCCAGAGAGACTTTCTGAATGTAGTAACAGAATTCTTTCAACTCTCACTTCTTTGACTGCCCGCTCCTAGGTCCTGGCTATGTCACTCCCATCTCCACTTCCAGACTTAGTAGGACACATTGGCTTAATTGGCTTGATTTTGTCACTACACATTGCCATAGAATCTTTTACCAAACATTTCCTGCTGATGGCATTTATAAAAGAAATTCACTTGTCCTCTTACTAAATAACTCTAATAGATACATTATCTATACTGTAATGTTTGATCCCAAACATGGTTTTGAAAGTTCCATCTATAGTAGAACTATGCTGTGGGTGGAACCCAGGGCTCTGTGCATTCTAGACCAGGTGCTCTACCACTGAGCCACACCCCCAGGACCCCTAGGTAGAACTTTATTGAGAGATATAAAGATAGGCAATCTGGGCAAGATACAAGGACAAGAGTGGGACATATTAGTTTGTGAATCTAACTAATCCTACTGTAATGAAGAGGGCTGGCTTATTTATTTATTTTTCTAACTCACTGAGGGATCCCCCTCAAAAAAGACAAAATAAATATAAAAGGAGTAAAAATTGTTTCTTTGTGAAAGCCATATCATTTCAAAATTTCATGTCCTGATTGTTCAGAAGTAAAAACATTTGTTTTATCAAAATTTTGTGTTTTACTTGGTGCTGAAAAATGAACCATGTTAAGCACACAATCTACCCCTGAGCTATATCTCCAGCCCCTTATCAGTTTTTAAAACCATTTTTGTAAGATCAAAACTGTGTTGAGGGACTGGAGTTGTGGTTCAGTGGTAAAGTGATTGCCTGGCATATGTGAGGCCCTGGTTCAATACTCAGTACCACATATAAATAAATAAAATAAAAAATCCATTGACAACTAAGAAAAAAAAAACTGTGTTGATTATATGTGCGTAAATCCTTACCTGTTTGTCTATACAGCCATTACTCACCCATTGCCTGCTGTGCTCTGAATCTTGGGTGATTGCTCAAGCAGACTCTTTTCAGAGGCTCTGTTAGCTGCAGAAGGTGGGAAATTTGAGGCAAGGTGTCCCCTCTGTCTGCATAGGGCTACCTTCCTAGTATCCACTGCATCTCTCCTGTGGCTTTAGCTTTCACCAGCCTTGTGTTTAATTTTCACCAGCCTAGGAATGGTAGCAGCTTTCTGATGCTGCCAGACTCTGTGTTCCCTCAACTACTTTACCATCATCTGTGTAACCATGTGTCAGAATTAAATTTCTTCTGCTTTAAATACACAGGTGATTTTTGCTTTTCTTTATTGAACCCTGACATCATGTGTGTTCCCTTCTTTTGCCCTAATGTCAATTTCTAATGTCCAAATATGTGAATACTACACCCCACTTCTTCCTTGTTATAACAGGAAGGAATAGTTGGGTTTACAGAATTTCTCAAATCTTCTAGACTTCCCTTACTTAGTGGGTAAAGTCTTGGGCACTAGCATGAGACAGCCTGGTATTGACTCCCAGCTCCTGTGTCATGTGCTACCTGTGTGATCTTTTACAACTTTCCTAAGCTCACTAAGCCTCAGCTTCTCTAATCTATGATTTGGAGATAATAATTTTCCTATTTCATGTGGTTTTGATGGTTGAAGAAAATAATGTGCTCAAAATTACCCAGGTTAGTTTTTACACATTGTGTGTTCTGTAAAGGAAGCAATTACTAATTAGAAAGTCTTTCTTTTTCATAATGTAAGTCTTTGCAGTAGATATTACTCATGTCAGCAGCCTGAAATGAAGTGAGCACTAGCATTTGCTATTTGTTTTACCCTTGGAAGGTACTAAATGGAGTGATTCATTTGCAGGGGCAGAATGTGCTAGCCAGGCCCAAAGAGGATGGAGCAAAATGTTCTGAATGCTACCATACATTGTTTCTTGGTATCTGCTGAGGATTGGTTCCAGGATTTCTGCTCCCTGTACCCGCAGCCCCCGCTCTTTATCACAATCTGATGATGCTCAAGTCCCTTATATATAATGGTGTGACATTTGCATATAACCTATGCACATCCTCCTGTATACTTCAAATCATCTCTAGATTACTTCTAACACCTAATAAAATGTAAATGCTATATGAACAGTTGTATACTATTTTGTTTAGGTGATAATGACAAGAAAAAAAGTACATGTTCAGGCCGCGTGCAGTAGTACATGCCTGTAATCCCAGCAATTTGGGAAACGGAAGCAGGAGGATCATGAGTTCAAATTCAGCTTCGGCAACTTAGTGAGACCCTGTCTCTAAATAAAATATAAAAAAGGGTTGGGGATGTGGCTCAGTGGTTAGGCGCCCCTTAGTTCAATCCCTGGTACTGAAAAAAAAAAAAAAAGAAAAGAAAAAAGAAAGAAAAAAAAAGGTACATGTTCAGTACAGATCAATTTCTTTCTTTCTGAATATTTTTAATCCATGGTTGTTGGAGCTGTAGATCTGGAACCCTCAGATATGGAGGCCCAGTTATACCTGAATATCATGCTTTTGACCCTGCTCTCCATTGTTGAATCTATATTTATTTTGGAGTAAGGTATATCAAGGTAAGAATGGGGCCAGTGGTTATAAATACTATTGGTGGATGGATTCTCCTAGTTTTAGTTTGAATTGGAGAATTAGTTGAAGAGCCTGCATTGGGGACTAGGTTTATTGACTTCTGTCCTATCTTATTCTACTACTATAATTTTTTCTTCTGTTCTTTCTAGTTTCTGAAAGGTCAGATTAATTCCCTTCATCTTCATAAAACTTTACTTCAAACAAATTGGGCATTTGCAGTGATATACATTTAATCTGTAGGTCACCAAGCAGAATTTTACAAAAAGGGACCTCCTCCAGGCTCTTTTCCCAAAGAATGCTCTGCCAGGCAGCCTGTGGCACTCTTGTGTTTTGTGGGAGTACTTCAAGCACTGTATGGCCACTGGGGCTGCGCCTTTCTTTGACTTAAGACCGGTTTCATTAACAAGCATGTTCACACTTCAACCGGAACATTTAAAATAACACCCACACAATGTGTTTAGTGTCTAGTTAATTATTAAATCTCTGAGCTTGAATTATTCAAGCAAAATTGATTGGGTTCAACTTTCTTCTTTCTCTTTGTGCTTTTTTTAAAAATAAAAATAAATTCTTCCCTTTGCTCTTTAAAATATGTGGAAAAGGTTATTTAATAACGTTCAATACCATGGACTGTGTGTGGTACCCAAGTGCTAATAGAATAGGTAGAGAGATCTGGCAGCTTGATTCTTTTGTTTAAAAAAAAGCCTGTCTGGGTCTGGGGATCGACTCTGTGTTAGAGTGCTGGCCTGGCATGCATGAGGCCCTGGGTTCTGTCCCTAACACTGAGAGAGAGAGGGAGAGAAAGTATCTGCATTTCATACCTCCCTTATTAATGAGCATTTATTGAGACATAAACTGTTTTTGGCTCTTTTAAATTTCTTGGTAGTTATTTGTAAGTTGGGTAAGTATCTTGGAATCAGTTCATTAGTGTACTGCATTTGAAAATGCAGAAGGAGGAACTGATTTCTTCTTTACTACCCCATTTCATGGTCATTTGAAATCATCAAAACGTGTTAGCTTCACAATTAAAAATCATGTTCTTGAAGAATGTTTACCTAAAAAGACATTTGTAATGTATTGGTAACTGTAAACTGGAAGCTGTAAAACTGTCCTTTATAGGTAACACTTTTTAGGAAAACAAATTATAAATACTAAATTATTGATTATTATCTAGTTTAGGATTAAAGTTTTGTTTTTGCTTTTCTACTTTTTAAGAAAATTTATTTTATTTTAGCTGTAGATGGACACAATACCTTTACTTACTTTTTATGTGGTGCTGAGGATCGAACCCAGCACCTAATATGTGCTAAGCAAGCACTCTACCACTGAGCCACAACCTCAGGCTCTGCTTTTCTACTTTTATAATTAGACAATACACACATATGTCATGGTTGGAAGTGATTTGACTTCTCTGAACATTTAAATATATTCATGTGTCAAGAGCACACTGAAAATAATGCTGTCCTTATTTAAGTCAGGCAAGTGTAGATTTCACAAAAAGATTCACAATATTGTGTGAATCACAGCAACTTGAATAACTTGTTAGCCTTTATTTTTAGGTTTTCTGTTTAGATCTTCATTTCTTTCTTGGGCTTCCATATTATCAAGGTGTAAAAAGAGCACTGTGGGCACTGACATAGATAATGGGGGTGAAAAAGGAATAGAAAATAACTGTTTAGGAGAAAGAGCATAGAGATGGAAATCTTGAGAGGAAATAATGGAAATGTAATGACCTAGTTTAGGGGCTTTAATTTAAAGGTAGAGTCTTCCATGAGAATTTTGTTGAGATCTCTTTTCAAACCAAGATCACAAAAACCTGGAAAGGCCCTACAGGCATCAGGGGATTTAGCTCTGCCTTTCCTGCCCCAATTCCTGCATTGTGCCACTGGATTACAAGTGTGCTTGGGTGCCTATCTGTGTGCGTGTGCAAATGGGGTGTAGGTTTGGTAACAGTTGGAGAACCGTCTTGACTCCTTTCATTAGCTAAAAGCCCTGTAGGCGGTAACCTTGGCTGAGGATAATTAGGCAACATCTAGAATATTTCCGGAGGAGAAAACATCAGGCTCTACGTTGGGAAACTTTTGAGAATAGAGATGGGAAATTCTCTCCTTTGCGCGCGCGCGCATCCCCCCCCACTCACTTGGACAGTAGCGCATACAAGTCTGTTATTGTTTTTGTCCTGAGAAATGACATACGTTCTTTAATCAGACACCCTAGACTCGAATGAGTGAGAACCAAATTTTGGAGTGGGGGGTAGGGACCAACAGGTAAGTAGTGGTCAGAGGCACCGTCTTTTCCAGAGCTGTTGGAAGCAAAAAGCCATCAGCTTCCAGACCCACTCAGCAAATGTGGAAGACAGGTGGCGTCTCCCAGGGTGAAGAAGTAGCCGGGCTTTGAGATGTGTAGGAAAAGCCTCGGGGAACCAGGGGTCAGTGACGAGGCAGCGGTGGCGCAGTTCCCAGCCTGCGCCCGCGTCCTGCTGCAGCTCCCCGGCTCGGCTCGGTCATCCGGTCTCCATATCCTCCGCCACAGCCACCTGGGCCTCCCCCAGTCCTCCCGTATCCCTGCATTCCACACTGCGGCAGCCGCAGCTTCGCGGCCCGAGTCGGCCCTCAGCACTTGCCTCAGGCTCGTGCGGCAGCCGGCGCCCCCTCTGGGGCCTCGACTCTGCTGGGCCGCAGGACAACGCCCGGCTGCGTGCGGGGCTCCGGCGGGGGCGGGGAGAGGGCGAGTGCGCGCGTGTGTCGCGGGGGCGCGGGCGGGGGCCGCCATATTGGATCCGGACTCGTCCGCGAGTCTCCGCTGCGTGCCGCGCAGACTGGAGCGGCCTCGCGGAACCCAGGGCGCGAGCGCGAGAGGAGCGGGAAGGCGGGGGAGGCTGGGAGGGAGAGGAAGGGAGTGGTTGGGAGCCGGGCTGCGGCAGCCTCTGGTCTCCACACCAGCGGCACGGACCCCTCCTCCTGCTCCTCAGCCTCCTCCCTCCTCTCCAAGGAAAGATGCCCTTAACCCAGGGGTGTGAAGAAGGGGGAGAAGTAGCCGCCGGAGCCGCCTGCGCCGCCGCAGCTGCTGCTGTCCGAGTCCTTTGAATCCAGAAGAGCACCCCCCTCGCCCAGGGGTGTCGGGAGCCTCCGGCTCGGCGGCCGCGGTCCGGGTGCGGGGGACCCCGGGCTCTCCGCCAGGCGCGGCGCGGCGCGGCGCGGCGCGGCCCGGCCCGCGAGCGACCACCGACATGGAGCGGGCTCGGGCGGCCAAGTAGCCGCTGCTCCGGGAGCCCGGGTGTGAGAGCCGCCCGCAGCCCGCCTTCCTACTCCCGACAGCGCCGCTGGTCAGGCCCCTGGGAGAAGCCGGGAGAAAAATGAAGAGTTTCCACCGGAATCCGTTGGAAATGGGACAAACTGCAAAGCCTTAAAAAACAAGGACCTCAGGAGGAGAACGGAAAAGCCTCCTCCGGGCAAGACTTGGCGTGCTCGGCCCCGAGGAGAGCTGCTTCAGGGACCTCGCCCCCTCCCTTTCCCGCTGGAGAAATTGCCGCTGATGCATTATCCAAGTGGCGGTTGGGAGGATTTGCAGCAGAATTTTTGGTTTTCCCTCCCCCTTCTATACATTCTGTTTTTTTTCCTCCCCTTTTAATTTTCCTTCTTCCCGGGAAGTGAATTGCTGATGCAAAGGGGACTTTATTCATTAATGATGCAACCGGATTCGTTTCAGGATTATGTTGCACGAGTTGAATTTTGAATGAAGGAGAAGAGTTTTTTTTTTTTTTTAAGTGTTGACTCTAATTCGTTTTAATTATTATTTTATTTAAATATACGATTTAATTGTATTATTCTTTTAAAATATTAAATATATTTTATGGTAACTTACCCTCCAAATATATGTATATGGGTGAAATTGAAGACGTTTCAGTTAAGTGAGGTTGCTGGTGTATTGGATGTTTAATTCAGCACCGGCATTGCATGACAGTTATTGGAATAACAAGTGGTTTATTTCTAAAGCCACACCTTTTAAAACTTAGGTTCAAATAGTAATAGTCAAACTTGTAAGAACAATTTAGAAGAAAAATCAACAAAAAGAAGCAAACATGTCCGGAGAAGTGCGTTTGAGGCAGTTGGAGCAATTTATTTTGGATGGACCGGCTCAGACCAATGGGCAGTGCTTCAGCGTGGAGACCTTACTGGATATACTCATCTGCCTTTATGACGAATGCAATAATTCTCCATTGAGAAGAGAGAAGAACATTCTTGAATACCTAGAATGGGGTAAGTTTAAAAAATTCCACTCTTTAGCTGGGCTTTATGATTTAATTGTTATGGAGAGTCGTGAGTAAACTCTAACGATAAAGAATTCAATTTATTTACAATTAAAGAACAGACACTAGTTGTTCACGATTTTTTCCCCTTAGTTTTTGGTAAATATTTTTCCAGGAGTAAAACCACTCTACTCAATTCTTGCCTTGACATAAGGCCTAGCTATTATGGAAGTTATGATGAAGAACTTAGGTTTTTAGGTCAGCAGTAAGAGATTTAAAATAAATTCTGGGATGGGCAAAAATGGATTATTGTTCACTGTTGCCTAATCCATGGCCGTATGACAGCTATTCAATTGAAAGGTATTTGTGGGTGGAAACATTCCTTCCCAGACTTTGGAAATCACTCTCGAAATGGGAGGATATTGAAATATCTGTGTTTATCTTAGGACTACAGGAACGTGAAGGTGAACAGTGGGTTTCATTTCATCTCCATATAGTGCAAGCAAAGCATAAGCTAAACGTGGACTTTAAATAAATTGTGCGTTCAGAAGATGAAATGACACTTAAAATTGTTGATCCAGAATGGGGAAAGCTACCACCTGAACGACTTTACTCTGAATTTCAATCTAAACGGTTAGTCTTTTGTTTTCAGTCTTCTAAATATAGATGTGAGTTAGAAGACTCGTAGTGGAATCGATCATTGATGCTGTGCGAGCGATCGCTCCATGTGACCTTCAAGCTTAAAGACTTGGCTGAAGTTCTTCAGCCTCTAATGTTATATACGGGCGCAGTCAAACCTGCCAGCAGTCTTCAATGCACTGGCTTTGAAAAGATTTGGCCAACTAGAATTTTGTACCTTTGGAATACTAGTAATATTAGTTTGTTGAAAAGTTTTTTTTTTTTTTTTTTTTGATTGAAAAGTTTTTATACCAAAATATCCTTGTTCCCAAGTGATACTTTATTTTCCTGAAGTAAAAGTCAGGGGCTTATTGTTTCTTTTCCTTTTTTTTTTGGATTTGAAATTTATTCAAAATTAGTTTCTTAGGTCAACCACTGATTCAAGAATGCCTAACATATAATAATTGTAATTATCCAATTTGTCACTATTAGAAGATTTCTAGAAACATGATGTTGTGAGGTTTTTAAAAAATATGTGAATGGGATGATTTTTAAAAAACAGGCCACCAGAGTCATTCTGGAAATGTAAGAAATCAACTTCTCTTTCAAGAGTGCTGGTTTTGTTGTCTTTTTATGTATAGTGTAAAATATTTTATAAAGTATGTGTAGTTTCTCATTTTTCTTGAATTTTAAAAATTCTGTAGTGTTTTCTTTTTGAACACTGAAGGTCTTGGAACTTATTTTATTGATTTATTTTTTTGTGATATTGGAGATAGAACGTGGGGTTGCTTTACCCCTGAGCTACATAATTTTGCCCACTTAAAAAAATTGTTTTTAGTTTGAGACTCAGTCTTATTAAGTTGCCAAGGTTGACTTCAAACTTGCTATCTTCCTGCCTCAGCAGACTGATGGCTGGGATTATAGGTGTGCACAGCTATCCCCGGTGAAGGTTTTGGTACTTTTAGTTTGAGTTCTAAATTGTGGTTTTTAAAGTGATTCACCAGTCTATGATTATGATTGTCATTTGATATTCTTTCTCATTTGCAAATAGTGGGAGAACTCTTTACATGGACCTGTGGTAAATATAATTTTAAATAATTTATGATAAAAGAGGAAAACATGTTGTCCATCTACTTCTGGTTGATGTAGCTTTATGCGTTGAGATATTTTGCGGTATTGTTAAAAGTAATTTTTCTTTCTGTTAAATATGTTTTCTTGGATGTTGTTTCTTCTATATATATATATATATAAACACCTTGCATATATAGTTACTTAAGCCAAAAGAGTAAAAAATCAAATATTTAACCAAATGCCTTATATTTTTATTAAGATACCTAAAGTAATTCTAACCAGGGACTTATCAGAATTGATAGTTATTTTAGTTGTATCCTTCACAGCTTTTCTTTTTTAGAAGTGTGATAACAAACTGTATAGTTTCTTAAACTATTATTGTTTTTCAATACTCAGAAACCAAGAGAACAGATTTTTTGTTTTATGGGTCTGGAAGTACAACCTATGGCCTTGCACATGCTAGGCAAATGCTGTACCACAGAGCTACATCTCTAGTTGGAGTATGAGGTCTTGAAGATCGTGGTTATTAACCACAGAAGATTGAGTAAAGAATAAGAAAAGTTAAAAAGAGAAAAGGAAGAATGGAAAAGCTGTGGAGATGTATATACTAGTGGTAGTATTTACTGTTCTTAAGATATTGGGGAATTTAGGTTAAGAATGACTTTATTTTTCATTCAGGTATTAAATGATCCATTCTTCACATATGAATTGATTACATATTTGGGAAATCTTCTATGTTATTTTCATTACCTAACATTATATAGAAAGCAATTTAGATTAAGGAAGTTTCCAGATTGTGAATTGACCTCAATTTAAATTTTTTTGAACATTATTATTTTTGGTATCTGATGGAAATTTACAAGAGATTATTGTTTGGGTTAAATCTGGTAATTTAGATTTGCCTTAAATTATATCATTTTTAGTTTCATTTTAATTTAAAAAATATTAGGTCTTTAAATCTCTAAAATAATTGCAGCAGGAGAGCAGTTTAGTTAAATACTATGTGTTATGTACTAAATATTTGTATTTGTTATTTACATTAATGCAAGTACCATCTAGATATTCCTGATTTTTATGCTGATGTTAGGTTACTTTTAAAAACGGGAGTCAGCCAAGATTCTATTGCTTCATTTCCATCAATTTCATTTGATTCCTAGTTATAGTTCATTTTACTTTTATATTGGTACAGTTAATGTTTTGTTCATAACAGTATCATGACAGTAACAGAACTGACAGTTCAAAGTCAGATATATTGTTTTTCTTTGACAACATTCCTTGCTTTTGGTGTCCATGGCTTGAGGGAGGAAATAAGTAGAGGAGAGAGGAAGAGGGGATTAAGCTAAAGAGTACTGATGAAAGGGAATAAAAGTACCTTAAGACCATAGATCACTTTTTAAATTTCACAATAATATTTTCCAGTTATAAGCAATAAGATTTGAAAGACAATGTTTTTTCTCCTTTGTTTTTAAACCATCGATTGTGGTTTGTATGTTTGCTTATAAAGTGGTAGTTTTGAAGTCAGTAGTATGATTCTAGATTAAGTTACAATAAAGTTGTAGTAGTAAAAATAACTTCAGTATCATCTAACTAACTTGATGACCATATGAGTTCATTATTTATTGAATTGGCTGTCCTCTACTTTGAAATGGGAAATTGGAATTTTAGGGAATTCTTTACCAATTTACTTAAAAAATAGATGTAAGATACTATTTCATATGAAAGAAATTTGCAGGGCTGTATCGGTATGTGGATAACGTTGATGCTTTCTGATCCTGTCTTTGTAACATTTCATGAAAGTGATCATTAAACAATTTTATAGCTTACTCATATTGTATGTATGCTACACAGAATAAACTGATTAATAAACTTGTTAGTAGGGCACATAGGCAAATTCTATGGTGTAAACATTTCCTTTTTTTAAAGAAATACTCTTTTAGTTGTTAATGGAGCTTGATTTTATTTATTTATTTTTATATGGTGCTAAGAACCAAACTCATTGCCTCACACATGCTAGGCAAGTGCTCTAACCATTGACCTACAACCCCAGCCCAGCATTTTCTTTTATTAAAGTAATTTAAAGCTTACTCACATTTTTTCACGTGTGGGTTAATTGAATGAGGTTAAGTGATGGCTTGCTTAGAAGAATCTAAATGTCTGGGGTATTTTGTTCTTATGTCTGCGGTTCCTCACAGTTATCTTTTTCTGAGAATTTATTACCCATATCAAATTATCAGACATTAATTGAATACAGATGATCAACTTATTTTTATGTAAATTTGCAATTAGGATCATATAAATGTCTTCAGAAACAGGTTGGGCATTTAGATCCTTTATACAACTTATCTAATATTCTTTTCTAAGAGTGAATACAATTATTTTATCCAACACAATTCTGGCACATGGTAGGAACATGCTCAACAAGTGGTGGGTGACTTATTATTCTCTCTCTCTCAAATCACTCTTAGAGGTAGTTGCCACATGATATTGGTTATTGCAACAGATTGGGATATCGATTAGTAATTATTTTAAGGAACATCACTTTTTTTAAGAATACTGCTTTATGAATGAGAAAAGGATGTCAGGATTAACACTTTAAGAATTTTAGAAATATAGTTATTTCTTATGGAAATTTAAGTCATATCTTAGTGTAAAAAGCAAATACCATAATGTGTTGGAAATTTATGAAATGTGCTATAAATCTTGCTATTATATAGTAAGCCCAGGCTATTTTAGGCACAAATTAATATTTTACTCTACTACTGTGACAAACATTTTTTCCAAAACTTTTTCTCTTTTGGTACTTAAAAAAAAATATTTTTAGTTGTAGATGGACACAATACCTTTATTTATTTTTATGTGGTGCTGAGGATGGAATCCATTGCCTCACATATGCTAGGCAGGCACTTTACCCCTGAGCTACAATCCCAGCCCCTCTTTTGGTACATTTATTGACAGTTTGTTGTGTATGAAACTCATTATTTTTTATTCTACTGATTGTGAGGTTTTAGAATCAATTTACTAAGTCTAACCAATACTTGACTAAAATGGAAATATTAAACTCATCTTGTATAGAAAGAATAAGTATTGTTATTAAAACACTTGGGTTTTCTTGTATTTCTTTTTGTAGATTGAGTTTGAGCCTGGGTGATGGTATAGGTCTGTAATCCCAGGTACTGGGGAGGCTGAGGCTGGAGGATCACAAGTTTGAGGCCAGCCCTTACAACTTAGTGAGACCCATCTCATAATAAAAATAAAGGGCCAGGGTTGTGGCTCACTGGTAGAGCACTTGCCTAGCATGTGTGAGGCACTGGGTTCAATTCTCAGCATCACATAAAAATAAATAAATAAAATAAAGGTATTGTGCCCATCTCCAACTAAAAAAAAATTTATTAAAAAAAAAAAAAAAGGACTAGGGATGTAGCTCAGTGGTAGAGCACCCCTGGGTTCAATCCTGTGTGGTGTGTGTGTGTGTGTGTGTGTGTGTGTGTGTGTGTGTGTATGTATGTGTACATTGAGTATGATAGTGTAGACGAAGCTATAAAGTAGATTATTTAATAGTGAAAATATATACATATAAGGAAAAAAATATATTTAAAATATATTTTAGTTGTCAGTGAATCTTTTTATTTATTTACATGTGTGCTGAGTATTGAACCTAGGGCCTCACACATGCTAGGCAAGCACTCTACCACTGAGCCACAACTCCAGCCCCTTATAGTGAAAATATTATAGACATAGTTTTTTTTTTCTTCAAGGAGGACTCATGATAGATTAGTGATAGGTGAATTTAATGAAGGAAAGGAGTGTTGGTAGGGACACAATAACTTTGAAAACCCTGAAAGCGGAAGGGAAAAGGAATGGGGTCAAGAGGTAAAGGGGAAAACAGAAGGGGGAAAGAATGAGAATGAATATAACTGTGTTCCTCACTTGCTGCTTTAGTCTGACTTGTGAATGATTGGGTACTTTTAATTTAGAAGAATTTACTAGACAGAAGTAACATCACTCCTTTGTATTTTTTTTTTCCTGTGTATTTTCTTTAATGGTTCATTCTCTCTTTGTAATTTTCCTTTTCAATTTTGGCTAATGAGTATTGATTTTCATTGGTCATATCCATATGACCTATAAATAATAGTAGTTGTTTTCTTGGTATGTCTTCCTATTACTACAGGTATTAACTCTGGTATAGATGTAGGTAAGGATTTGCTAGTTCCATAGATTTTTTTTTTTTTATTACTCATGAAACTGCCAGGCAGAGTGACTCAAATTTTAAGTATCAAAGACCATGAATTGCTCAACTGCTTTTTCCCTATCTCAATGAATCAAGAAGTTCTTTCCGCAGTGATTTTTTTTTTAATGACCCACATTATAACTAAATGTTATTCCAGACACTAATTTGAGTGTCCCTTTTACATTGAATGTAAAACTCCTTTCCAGATCCAGAGGATTTCCTTTCTTTCTACTGATGCGGATCAGAACTTTAGGATTGTTCTTTCTAAATAATTTCTCCACATTTCCTCCTCATAATTTCCTCCTGGTTTTCTGGTCAGTAGGTAGAGAATGACCAATTTTCTATTGCTGTCCTTTCTTCTCATTCTTGTATTCCATTATCTGCCACTATTGAAGAGTGGTATTTTGGGTTTCATGGTACAGGAGGCATGGAGACTTGGCTCCCAATTTCCAATCCCACTTTTTGCCCCTTAATTCTTTATTGAACTCTACTTATGTTTTGGTAATAGGACTACTTCATCTAGCTTCCTCCCTAGTTCCAAATGTGTTCAGTAAATCCTTGGGAAATTAAAAGACGCCTTGTGTATGTGGGGAGTGGAGGAAATTTAAGTAGTCAGATATGTTTTGGGAAACTTTCAACCAAATTTAACTTTAAAATGTTGCAGGTTATCCTAGAATTTATGGAATTTATCTGCTTATGAATCTTTTTTTTTTTTTTTCAAAATATCTGGAGGAGGGATAACTAGTATTTATACAAAAGTCTTTGTAAGATGCTATTTCAATATGAGATTATGGCTTTCCTTGAAACTCTGAGAATCAGGGTTAGAAAGAAATTTTGGGATACTATATGGTTTAGAGAAAGAATTCAATCTGAAAAAGTGATATTTTATGCAGTGATTGTGGACTTTATTTAGTGTGTGAAAGTTGTGATCTGAAAGATAGACTTGATCATGGTGTAGTAGTATAAAAGTGGTGCTGTTGATAGAATTACATCTAAGAAATACACCCTGTAAAGTGAATTAGATTTAACTGTGCTGTCAATTCCTAAAGCCCTTGAAGTTACTGAGAAGTCTTTGTGTATGACATTTTCTTATACTGATTAAATTTGTTTTTCACTTTTAGGTATTCATATTAAATATAGAAATTTTCACTTTCTCTTTTTTTAAAAAGTTTTTTAGTTGTTGATGGACCTTTATTTTATTGACTTATTGATTTATATGTAGAGAATCAAACCCACTGCCTCATGCATGCTAAGCAGCACTCTACTGCTGAACCACAACCCCAGCTCTCACTTTCTCTCTTACAGCTTCGGTTACTATAATAGTGATATGTTACACAAACTATTGTGTATCTGTCTGAAAAAAATTCATTACTTTGTGATGTTTAAGAGGAAAAGGTCATGGATTAATGCAATTTTAGAATCCATTATAGTGTTAAGTATTGTATTATTTCCAAGGTGACCGTGTTTTAGCTAAGCAGTTGATTTCAGACTTTTGACCAGTGTGGGAGCTTACTCTTAGGTATAACATTGTATGCTTAAACTGTTTCATATGCAGCACTTATTTATTTGTACTGTAATGAAAACAGAGAAAAAGTATTAAGAAGAAAAATCGTATATAATTGGTGCTATTTCAGCATGTTGTGAACAATTAGAACTCTGTAATTACCATAAACTTTTTTTCCCTAGATATTATGGTGGCAGGTAATAATTCTAGAAAATGATTCATTTTGACAGTTTAAAGACAAGTAAAGACCAGGAGCTTTGGATTTAGACTGACTAATTATTTGCTGGGTGATTTAGGCAAATTGTTTAACATCTAAGTCTGTGAAAAAGGGACATCATCCTAATAGCTTCTTTTGCCAAAAGAGAAGTCAGTTTAGGATTTTCCTTTTCTGATAATTTGTAGTTGTATTTGTTGGCTACATTCCCCATTCCCTCCTCTCTCCTCCTCTCCTTTCCTCCCTCCCTCCTTCCCTCCTTCTCTTCTTCCCTTCCTTCCTTCCTTTTCTCACACTGGGTGTGAATCCAGTAGTACTCTACTGCTGAGTTATATCCCTGGCCCTATATATTTTGAGGCATGGTCGCGCCAAGTTCTCAAGACTGGTCTTGAATTTGTGATTCTCCTGCCTCAGCCTCTGGAGTAGCAGAGATTACAGGCGTGTGACCAAACCCATTTCATTTTAAAATTTCTAATCTATGTAGCCTTATAATAAAGGAAAAAGTAAAATAACATTTTTTTACTTAATTATAATTGAAGTGTATAGCTGTACTAATATATGTGTATAAATAATTTAACATTAACAAACATAATATTTTATTAAATTTTATTGCACTGAAGATATCTGTATGTGACTATGCAAACAACATCTTAGTCTTTCTTTAGGATAAGATATTTTACATTGGAATATTTTGTTATTAATTGAACTATTTTGGTGTTAATATTAAGCTAATGCCCATTCTTTCTACCAGCGGTGGTAAATATTATGAAGTGACTAGTTAAATTTTATTTTATGTTTATATAGCTTCAATCTGAGAATCACTGATAGAGTTCTAGACCTCAGCCCAGAATATTAAAATCATTATTGATATGTTGTTCACTTGGGGCCTTTATGGACTAAAGATTATATAGTACCCATAGATGCCTTTGTGTTCTTACAGTAACTATGAATAAAATTAATTGTATCCCCTAGCATTTTTGAAACTATATTTCAAGAGATACAAGTGAATATTTTGAATATTAAGGGTTCAGTGGATATGTGAGAACTATTGCTTGTTGCATCCCTCTTTGGATGCTACAAAGCACATTTTCATAGATGTTTCAGAAAGTTCTGATACAGAAACCTCTTAACTTTGTTTTACCTAGTCCTTTTCACTGTGGTACTTTTTATGAGAAACGATTGAGTTGGGCAATGTTGGCGTACACTGGGGAATCATACATGATGTCAGAACTTTTAAACTGGTTATGTGAAAGGAAGGGACTCCCAGATTCTTCTACTGCGTTGTTAGCTACCTATGGCCTTGCCCTAACCAAAAATCATTGCTAAGAAACATTTTAAAACAGACTGAAAGCTCAGGTATTGTGGTGAGCTAACATGTTGCTATGCAGTGAAAACTAATACTTACAAAGATTTTCCTAGAGTTTATGGTTAAAACCAAAATATTATTGCAAGTCTAGTATAATTTCTGTTTCTGCATTTTTTACTGCATGCCTTTGTGATGTGTCAGTCCATTTCTAACTGATACATGCTGACATTTTATTTAAGTCCCTTGCTATAGTACATCCCTTGAGATAGTGATTAAGTGTGATCATATTGTTTCTTTTCTATGTGTGCCTGTATCAGTTAAGTGCAGCACCTGGTGGATTATCCTGTCTTCATTCTACCTTTGTCTGCATCTGACTCAATTGACTTGTTTGTATTATTAAGCCTGTATAAATGGATTTAGATATTTCTGGGTTTCATATATGTGTATATGAATTTATACATTCCTGGAACTTACTGTTCTTATTAATCATGTTTTGTTTTCCCTTCAAGTGCTACGTAATCTGCAGCTTCCTTATTACATGTGTTTCTAACTTGATAATATTGGGAATCTTACATATCCAGGATTTTTGTTTAGTGAAAATAATTAAAAAACCGAAAACTAATAGTCTTTGATCATGTCAGTATCCTACTTAATATCCTTCAATGACACTGACAGTTTTCAGGATGACTTTAAATTTCTTGGCATGGTATACACAATTTTAAAATATGGGCTTTGTTACCTCCCTAATCATTTTTTTCACTTTAAAAAATAATTTTTAGTTTTATTTTTGGCATTGGGAATTGAACACAGGGGTTCTACACCACTGAATTAAATCCCTAGTCCTCTTTTTATTCTCTATTTTGTGACAGGATCTAACCAAGTTGCTAAGGGTCTTGCTAAATTGCTGAGGCTGACCTTGAACTTGTAATCCTCCTGCCCCAGCCTTTGGGATACTGTGTGGGCCACCATGTCTGACTTTTGTTTCCATCATAAGCTGGGTCAATAGAAAATGTGGGCATGTAGGTCACCCATGAGTGTAGGCCACCCATGCATGTGCTGTACACATGTTCTCCTGTATTAGTGTGCTCGTTATGACAGCAAAGGATAGGTAGGTCCACAGATGCAGAGAGGAAGACTTGTGGTTCCCTCCTGCAGTTGGGGTAAAAGATAATAATAGTAAAAAGAAGCAATCTTAAACTTTCAGAAAAATTGCAAGTATAGTACAATTTTTTTCCTCCAGAGCCATTTGAGATAAGTTGCCTACCTAATGCCCAGATATGTTTGTGTGTATTGTCTACATTCTTTTCATGACTACAACTGTTAAAATCAAGAAATTAGCATTTAGGCAACATTATCTAATCCTTAGAAGTCATGCAATACTTCATTTGAGTTTTATCAGTTGTCTTAATAATATGTTTATAGCAAAAGGATTCAGTTTAGAAACTTGTTATATTTGGATGGCATGTCTTCTGTCGTCTTTCAGTCTGGGTCAGGTCTTTAGATTTTTCTTGACTTTCATGACTTTGACTCTTTTGAAGATTGTAGACCAGGTATTTTGCAGCTTTTGCAGTATCCCCATTTATGTTTTATTTCTTCATGATTATATTTAGATAATCTTTGATAAGAATATCACAGAAATGATGCTGTGTTCTTTCATTGCATCCCATCAAGGGTTACATGATTTAATATTGCCCCCTTACTTGTTAAGTTGGTATCTGGGGCCCTGCCAGGAGTCTTCACTGTAAAGTTCTTTCCCCCCCCTCTTTTTGTATGTATGTATGTATGTATTTATTGTACAAGAATTGAATCCAGGGTCACTATACTGCTGAAGTACATTCCTAGTCCTTTTTACTTTTTATTTTGAGACAGGGGCTCACTAAGTTGGTAAGTGTTTCAAAGGCTTGTCTTGAATTTGCCATCCTCCTGTCTCGGCCTCCCAGATAGTTGAGATTATTATAGGTAAGGGCTACAACACCTTGCCTTTTTTCTAATTGATAGGTATTTTGTGGGGAGGTATTTGGAAATTGTGTATATACCCTTTCCTTGTTAATGGTTTTCTTTGCTCCTCATTAGGTTATAGTCCTTCACTCTCATTTATTTTGAGGCTTGAATAGATCCAGATTTGACTGGTAAGAGTCCCTTGAAATTAGCTTCTGTGTCATTTGACAAGTCCCTATGACTCCTTGATCATAACTTTCTTGCTTTCTGGTATAATGAGGTGGTTCAGATTTGTCTTTGCTTTCCTTGCCCCATCCCTGGAATCAGCAATTTTTTCAGAGTCCTGGTTCCTTTTAGTGTAGAGGAAATTGTTCTAAAAAAGCCAAGATCCAGTGTAGATATGTGCTCATTGCTATTGTGTTGCTGCCCACAGCTCTGCTAGTAGACAATACTATTTTTTCATCCATTCAGATGTTCAGCTATCTATTCATCTGTCCACTTTTATGTATAATATCTACTTTTTAAAGCTATATTTAATTCTGTAAATATTTGTTTCTGTATTTATATATCAAAGACCAAGAATTTATACTAGTATCCCTAATTCCAGTCTAATATTACAGGGTTCTTTCTAGTTTTTTCTTTTCCAGATTGTAACTCCTTCCTAACAGAATCATGGCTTCCATTATCCATAATGTATTTTTTCATGTGATCAGTTTCATAGTATATAACTGACCTCCCATGAATACTGTGACCCACTCACTCATGCAGATAACCTTTTTTACCCTTTTTTTATTTAGCAAGTACTTCATTCCACTTGAACCTTCATCTGTCTGCCAAATTACTGTCCCTCTTTCCCCTTAAATTCATGCCCCTCGCTTGTCTTGCTCAGTCTCTGGCCACCATACTAGGCTTCTCTCTTCATGCCAGGCTGTCCTTCCATCCCTGGATGCTCTATCATGCTCTTTAGGTTTCTGTCATGACTCTTCCAGTGTCAGTGCATACAACATTTTTATGTGGATATTCTTTTCATCCATTTCAGCTTCTAGCACTATACTCTGATCCAGTATGACTTCTTTTTCTTTTTGCTTATTTTAATTTGCCCCACCTAATGGCTTTAATCTGAAATATTGAGGAAGGTTAGGAAGGGCTACTTACCTAATATATACACTCCTCTCTTAATGATGGGAACATAGTCTGAAAAGTGAGTTGGTGATTTTGTTGTGTGAACATCATGGAGTGTACCTACACAGACTTAAGAACTAGGATGTCACTAGGCAATATAATTTCTTGGTGCTGTCCGGATATATGTATTTATTCTGTCATGAAACGTCTTAAGTGTGCATGACTATACATACGTATGCATACACATACATATAGGTGTGTATAATTTTATATTCTCTACCTAACTTTAAAAATTAAAAATTCTTTTAAAAATTTTACATATAGTAAATTTACTCTTTTTGATGCATATCCTGTGAATTTTACCAAAGTAGAGTTATGACCACTACTGGTTGTTAAGGAACAGGGAACACTTCTATCATCCCTCAAAATTCTCTTGTATTGCCTTTTGTACCATGCCCTTTAATCCTTTGCCTGTCCTGGTAAGTGTGTGGCACATAGCAGGCATTTGGTAATGTTGGTTGGTTGGTATTATACTTGCTACACCCAAGACTAAAAGCAGTAGATCTAAGATATCTAGGTATCTTGAAAAGTTGCTTGAAATACAACATTTTTCTTGTCAGGAACTTGTTTCCTCTTTGATTTACCCTGTTCTACTTCAGAATAGCAGTTGACAGTCTGTATTACTCTATTTTATTTCAAAACAGCAGTTGGCAGTCTGTAAACAAGTATGTAATGGAGTGAGGAAAGGAAAAGGTAAGGAATAAAGTAAAATGCAAATTTCTGATTTTTCAACTTAAAATTTTCTTGCATTAGTTCTGTGTTTAACCTTACTTGCACAATGTCCAGCATAAAATTTAGAGTCTGGTGATGATGAACATACAAAAATATGATTTTATTCCCTTCTGCAACCATCTAAAAAGTATAGTAAACTTTTTTTTTTCTCTTAAGTCGTAAATATTTAAGGATGAGAAGAGCAGTGAAATTTTATAGAGTAAAAAACAGATGAGTAGAGTGAAATTTTATAAAGTTACAAACAGATGAGTGATAATGACTTAGGGGATCTGAGAAAATTGAATACTAAGTTAGCAGTGGTCTAAGCTAACCTGTCCAGCTTATTTGGCAAAATCCTCAGAAGTCTTAGAAATTGATGTTTTCAGGAATCTCTGTAAGTTGAGGTATGGCTGTGCTAAGATATGGAGGATTGATTGAAACTGTTGTAGAAGCAGGCAGAAACTCTAGAGTCCCTGCCCTAGGCTGTGTCACTGGACTACTTTATCTCTTTCCTCAAACAAAGACTTGATGTTTAAAATAGAAGCCTTCTGGGTCAAGGCATCAAGCAGGGTAGGCATTTTATATTGAAAATAAGGATATTAAATAAATGTTTACTTCTGTTTGGCTCCCAGGATTTTGGTGGTAGGCCTTATACCACAAAAGACTGTAGATTAGAACAATTTCTGGAGAATCTGACCAGCCCAAGAAAAAAGGCCTAAAGATACAGATACTTTGTAAAAGGCTTAGGCAATCACATTACAGTGAGGTTCATTTTTATTGGGCTTCACCTGAGGATTAGAGCTTCAGCTCTTCTTTTCATTTTCTCATAACTAAATGTGAGTAGAAAACCAAGAAGGTACCATACATCAGAGGGCAACCTCTAATATTTAAGGTATGGCTACAAACAATAGGGGGGAAAACCAGATCAAACCAAAACAAAACAAAACAAAAAATCAACAAACCAGCAATTATGAAACAAAGTTTGCCAAGAAGGCATAACTTAAAAAAACAAACATAAAGCTGTAATTAATATTCTCAGAGATAAAGTACTACAGCTGTGAAATAAAATCAGAATGCCATAAAAGGGAATAAGAGAATGAAAAGGTTTCTTTGAAATTAAAAATACGATAGCTAAAATGAAAAACTCTATACAAGAATTGTAAAGCAAAAATGAAAAACATTTTCAGATAATGGATGAAAAAAACCCACAAAGGCATAGAAAAGAGGAGGTAAAGGAAAATAGAGGACCAGTTTGGGAAGTTTAAATAATAATCTGATTAAGAGGAATTCTCTTATTCCAATAGAGAGAACAGAGAGGAAGGAATGGTCAATGAAATAATTCCTAGAAAATTACAAAACTGAATGACATGGGTTTCTAGATAAAAGGGGCCCATTCAGCATAGTGAATGCAAGTTGATTCACACCAAAATTCATATTCTGTGCACTGCAGAATTCCCAGAACTCTGGAGACAAAAAAGAGACACAAAAAATACAAAGATCAGGAATCAAAAAGACAGGCCTTCTTAGCAGCAACACTAGAAAGAAGCTAGGGCAGTGCTGAAGGAACATGATTTCCAGACCTGAATTCTGCATCCAGACAAATTCTTAATCAAGTGTGAGGTGGAATAAGGACAGTTTTTAGACATGCAAGTCTTCAAAAAGTTTACTTTGTACAACCTCTTCAAATAGAGTATTGAATCATTCAGGTTTACTTGGGACTGAAGAGTTTCCTGGGGGACATGGGATTTTTGGAGCTAAAAGCAGCCATACTGAGATGAATTGATTGCTCTAGTTCTAACGAGAGTACAGGGAGTAAATTAAGATAGAATGTAGGAAAGAAGTAGGAGATCCAATACAGGAGAGAGAAGAAATGATTTCTTTTTATAAATTTTAAAAATTTGTTCTAATTACATATGACAGTAGAAAACATTTTGATGCATCATATATAAATGGGGTATAAACTTCTCATTTTTCTGGTTTACATGATGTAGAGTTATACAGGTCATGTAATCATGTATGCACATAGGGTAATGTCTGATTCATTCTACTATCATTCCATCTCCATCCCCCTCCCTTCCCTTCACTCCCCTCTGTCTAGTCTATTCTCCCCTCTCCCCCCATGGTGAATTAGCATCCACATATCAGAGAAAACATTCAATCTTTGGTTCTTTGGGATTTGATTATTCGCTTAACATAATATCTCCAGTTCTATCCATTTGCCTGCAAATGCCATAATTTCATTCTTTTGTAAGACTGAGTAATATTCCATGTGTATATATACCACAATTTCTTTATCCATTCATCTGTTGAAGGGCACCTAGGTTGGTTCCATAGTTTAGCTATTGTGAATTGAGCTGCTGTAAACATTGATGTGTCTGCATCACTGTAGTATGTTGATTTTAAGTCCTTTGAGTATAAACCTAGGAGTGGAATGACTGGGTCAAATGGTGGTTCCATTCCAGGTTTTCTGAGGAATCTCCATATTGCTTTACATAGTGGTTGCACCAATTTGCAGTCCCACCAGCAATGTATGAGTGTACCTTTCCCCCCACATCCTCGCCAACATTTATTGTTGCTTGTATTCTTGCTGAGTTGCTTAGAGCCTTGCTAAAATTGCTGAGGCTGGCTTTGAATTCGTGATCCTCCTGCCTCAGCCTCCCAAACCACTGGGATTTTAGGCCTGAGTTCTGTAAATGAGGTAGACACAGTGAATAGGAAATTGAGATTAGAGCTTATCATTATGTACTTTGAACAGATCAGTGATTGCTCTGTTCTTATAGATGGCAATTTCTAAATAGTTTTTTTCTGTCTTAGGATGATAGTTTATTCCAGAAAAATCCACTTATGTTAAATTCTATGTGTTTACATTAACATTTACACAGATACTTCTGAAGTTAACACAAGTTGCATACATATTACTCAGTGTTTATGGAATTGAACACACAACAAATAAACAGAGCAGAAAGATAAATCTTACAAATTATGCAAATGACATGATTATCACTTCTGTGAACTACTGAGCCATCAAGTACTGTGAGAGGAGATACCAGAATACTTGTCAAATATACAACTGCAGAAGTAGCTTTATTTCAGCAGTGCTCAGCTTCTCAAGCTGAAATTCAAATTGATCCTTGTAAATTCAAAGAAATGCCTCATATTAAATGAAATTCTCTTGTGA
Source organism: Sciurus carolinensis (assembly GCF_902686445.1). Classification (NCBI taxonomy): domain Eukaryota; kingdom Metazoa; phylum Chordata; class Mammalia; order Rodentia; family Sciuridae; genus Sciurus; species Sciurus carolinensis. Next base: position 61,074,409 of record NC_062224.1, read on the forward strand.
TAAATTTCATCTTCTCATAGAGAAAATTTTTAAGTTTAAATAACTGACCAGTTGTTTTCCTCATTTCTGTTTTTTAGGGCAATGTTAAGAGAAGTTTGTTTCAGGGAGTTTCTGAGGTTTACATAAGACTGAATGAGAAAATTGGTCAGCTTTCTAACTACTCTTAAGTCAGGTTTTTTTTTTTTTTTTTTCTTTTTTTTTTGTTTTTTTTTCTTTTTTTTATTGTAAACAAATGGGATACATGTTGTTTCTCTGTACATGGCGTAAAGGCATACCATTTGTGTAATCATAAATATACATAGGGTAATGTTGTTTGATTCATTCTGTTATTTTTTTCCCTTCCCCCCCACCCCTCTTTTCCCTCTGTACAGTCCTTGCTTCCTCCATTCTTGCCCCCCTCCCTACCCCTAACTCTAACCCTAACACTAACCCCTCCCACCCCCCGTTAGGTGTCATCATCCATTTATTAGCGATATCATTCGTCCTTTGGTTTTTTGAGATTGGCTTATCTCACTTAGCATGATATTCTCCAGTTTCATCCATTTGCCTGCAAATGCCATAATTTTATCATTCTTTATGGCTGAGTAATATTCCATTGTATATATATATACCACATTTTCTTTATCCATTCATCAATTGAAGGACATCTAGGTTGGTTCCACAATCTGGCTATTGTGAACTGAGCAGCTATGAACATTGATGTGGCTGTATCTCTATAATACGCTGATTTTAAGTCCTTTGGGTATAGGCCAAGGAGTGGAATAGCTGGGTCAAATGGTGGTTCCATTCCAAGTTTTCTAAGGAGTCTCCACACTGCTTTCCAGAGTGGCTGCACTAATTTGCAGCCCCACCACCAATGTATGAGTGTACCTTTCTTCCCACATCCTCGCCAGCACCTCTTGTTGCTTGTATTCTTGATAATCGCCATTCTAACTGGGGTGAGATGGAATCTTAGGGTGATTTGATTTGCATTTCTCTTATTACTAGAGATGTTGAACATTTTTCCATATGTTTGTTGATTGCTTGTAGATCTTCTTCTGTGAAGTGTCTATTCATTTCCTTAGCCCATTTGTCGACTGGATTATTTGCATTCTTGGTGTAGAGTTTTTTGAGTTCTTATAGATTCTGGAGATTAGTGCTCTATCTGAAGTATGATTGGCAAAGATTTTCTCCCACTCTGTAGGCTCTTTCTACGCATTGCTGATAGTTTCCTTTGCTGAGAGAAAGCTTTTTAGTTTGAATCTATCCCAGTTATTAATTCTTGCTTTTATTTCTTGTGCTATGGGAGTCCTGTTGAGGAAGTCTGGTCCTAAGCCGACATGTTGAAGCTCTGACCTACTTTTTCTTCTATAAGATGCAAGGTCTCTGGTCTGATTCCGAGATCCTTAATCCATTTTGAGTTTAGTTTCGTGCATGGTGAGAGATATGGGTTTAGTTTCATTCTGTTGCATATGGATTTCCAATTCTCCCAGCACCATTTGTTGAAGAGGCTATCTTTTCTCCATTGCATATTTTGGACCCTTTTCTAGTATGAGAAAATTGTATTTATTTGGGTTTGTGTCCGTGTCCTCTATTCTGTACCATTGATCCACCTTTCTATTTTGGTACCAATACCATGCCGTTTTTGTTACTATTGCTTTGTAGTAGAGTTGAAGATCTGGTCTTGCGATACCCCCTGCTTCACTCTTTCTGCCAGGATTGCTTTAGCTATTCTGGGTTTTTATATTCTTCCAGATGAATTTCATAATTTCTTGCTCTATTTCTGTACAGTACATCATTGGGATTTTAATTGGAATTGCATTGAATCTGTATAGCACTTTAGGTAGTATGGCCATTTGACAATATTAATTCTTCCTATCCAAGAACATGGGAGATCTTTCCATCTTCTAAGGTTTTCTTTAATTTCTTTCTTAGTGTTCTGTAGTTCTCATTGTAGAGGTCTTTCACCTCTTTTGTGAGATTGATTCCCAAGTATTTCTTTTTTTCGAAACTATTGTGAATGGGGTAGTTTTCCTAATTTCTCTTTCTGAAGATTCATCACTTATGTATAAAAATGCCTTCGATTTATGTGCATTGATCTTATATCCCGCTACTTTACTGAATTCACTTATGAGATCCAAAAGTTTTCTGGTGGAATTTCCTGGTTCCTCTAAGTATACAATCATATCATCAGCAAATAGGGATAGTTGATTTCTTCTTTCCTATTCGTATCCCTTTAATTTCTTTGGTCTGTCTAATTGCTCTGGCTAGAGTTTCAAGGATGATATTGAATAGGAGTGGTGAAAGAGGGCATCCCTACCTTGTTCCAGTTTTTAGGGGGAATGCTTTCAGTTTTTCACCATTTAGAATGATATTAGCCATGGGCTTAGCATAGATGACCTTTACAATGTTAAGGAATGTTCCCACTATCCCTATTTTTTTCTAGTGTTTTGAGCATGAAGGGATGCTGTATTTTATCAAATGCTTTTTCTGCATCTATTGAAATAATCATGTGATTCTTGACTTTAAGTCTATTGATATGGTGAATGACATTTATTGATTTTCCTGATGTTGAACCAACCTTGCATCCCTGGGATGAAACCCACTTGATCATGGTGCACTATCTTTTTAATATGTTTTTGTATGCGATTTGCTAAAATTTTGTTGAGAATTTTTGCGTCGATGTTCATTAAGGATATTGGTCTGAAAGTTTCTTTCCTCGATTTGTCTCTGTCTGGTTTAGGTATCAGGGTAATATTGGCTTCATAGAATGAGTTTGGGAGGGTTCCCTCCTCTTCTATTTTATGGAATACTTTGAGGAGTATTGGAATGAGCTCTTCTTTAAAGGTTTTGTAGAACTCGGCTGAGAACCCATCTGGTCCCAGACTTTTCTTTGTTGGTAGGCTTTTGATGACTTCTTCTATTTCATTACTTGAAATTGGTCTATTTAAATTGTGTATGTCCTCCTCGTTCGGTTTAGGCAATTCATATGTCTCTAGAAACCTGTTGATGTCTTCGAAATTTTCTATTTTGTTGGAGTATAGATTTCCAAAATAGCTTCTAATTATGTTTGTATTTCAGTCGTGTCTGTTGTGATATTTCCTGTTCATTCCGAATTTTAGTGATTTGAGTTTTCTCTCGTCTTCTCTTTGTTAGTGTGGCTAAAGGTTTATCAATTTTGTTTATTTTTTCGAAGAACCAACTATTATTTTGTCAATTTTTTGTATTGTTTCTTTTGTTTCAATTTCGTTGATTTCAGCTCTGAGTTTAACTATTTCCTGTCTTCTACTACTTTTGGTGTTGGTCTGTTCTTCTTTTTCTAGGACTTGGAGCCTGTAGTGTTAGGTCGTTGATTTGTTGAGTTTTACTTCTTTTATTAAATGCGCTCCATGAAATAAATTTTCCTCTAAGTACTGCTTTCATAGTGTCCAGAGATTTTGATATGATGTTTCTTTGTTCTCATTTACCTCTAAGAATTTTTTAATTTCCTTTCTAATATCTTCTGTTATCCATTCATCATATAATAGCATATTGTTTAATCTCCAGGTGTTGGAGTAGTTTCTGTTTTTTACTCTTTCATTTATTTCTAACTTCAATCCATTATGATCTGATAGAATACAAAGTAGTGTCTCTATCTTCTTATATTTGCTGACATTAGCTTTGTGGCATAATATATGGTCTATTTTAAAGAAGGTTCCATGTGCTGCTGAGAAGAAAGTGTATTTGCTCTTGGTTGGATGGTATATTCTATAAATGTCTGTTAAGTCTAAATTATTGATTGTGTTATTGAGATCTATGGTTTCTTTGTTCAATTTTTGTTTGGAAGATCTGTCCAGTGGTGAGAGAGGCGTGTTAAAATCACCTAGTATTATTGTGTTATGGTCTATTTGGTTTCTAAAATTGAGAAGGATTTGTTTAACATACATGGATGAGCCACTGTTTGGGGCATAGATGTTTATGATTGTTATATCTTGCTGATTTATGCTTCCCTTAAGCAGTATGAAATGTCTTTCTTTATCCCTTCTGACTAACATTGGCTTGAAGTCCACATTATCTGAAATGAGGATGGATACTCCAGCTTTTTTGCTGAGTCCATGTGCATGGTATGTTTTTCCCCATCCTTTCACCTTTAGTCTATGGGTATCTCTTTCTATGAGGTGAGTCTCTTGCAGGCAACATATTGTTGGATCTTTCTTTTTAATCCAATCCGCCAGTCTATGTCTTTTGATTGATGAATTCAGGCCATTAACATTCAGGGTTATTATTGAGATATGATTTGTATTCCCGGTCATTTGGTTCATGCTGTCGTTGGATTCTATTGATGTAACATCTAGATTTGTTTGGGGCATTTTCTTACCTTGATTTCTCATATTGTTCAGGAATCAGTTGGTTATTAAGATATTGCAGATTTCCTCTATCGACTTATAATGTCCCTGAAGATTGCTAGAATATCCCCTCTTATCCATTAGTAGCCTGAAGTCTTGGAGGAAGTTGATAATGCGGAGCTCCACGAAGAAGCTGCTTCTCTAGGGGTGGTGACCCTCAGGTGGGGTATATTCCCTGCTAGTGGGCAGAGGTGCCTCCACTTGTTGACCAATGGTCATCCAACGGGGAACTAGGCTGCGGGCTGAGGCAAGGCCTGTTTGTGCCTGTGTCTCTGGTTTTACCGTCCCTGTGGGAAAACGTCACCTGGCAGGGAAGACTCACCCGGTGGGGACGTCTCCCTGGTCAGTTCCCCTCCTAGAGGTTCCCCTCAATCTACAACTACCGCCTGGGCTGGGCTGTCTTCCTCTGCAATGTTCCCAGGGGCCCGGACCTACCTCCTGGGCCTGGGAGCCTCACCCTTCGCAGGCGAGTCTCCTTAGGCTGCCTCTCCCAGAGAATCTGCCCACAATCCTGGAAACTTCACTCCGCCCCTAGGCGTGTCTCTGTGCGGCTCTTCCAACAAGAAGCCACCTAGCTCCTGGGACCCTGCTCTGCACCTAATCGCCTGGCTATGTGGCCCCTCCTCTGAGCCGCCACCTGGAGCCCCATACAATAGCTCCGATACCCAGAGACCCGCCACACACCTCCTCCTCCGGACAGCGGCCCGGTTTCCGACGCAGTTACTAGGAGTCCAAGCAACTCACTTCGCGTCTCCTACTCCCACCAACTTCCTGTAGCCCTAGGCAGTCACTCCAAGTCCAAGTGACCCGCCCTGTTCCTCCTCCTCCTCCTCGGGGTAGCCCCCGGGTGTTCAGGAGCGGTGGCTCCGAGACCAAGTGACCCACCGCGCTCCTCCTCCAGGCAGGCCACCGGTGTTCAGGAGCGCTCGCTCTGAGTTCAAACAGCTCACCACGCAGCTCCTCCTCTGGCAACCATCTTGGATTCCCCCCTTAAGTCAGGTTTTTAGCAGATGACTTCTTTATTTAATTTGAATGTCAGGAATATTTCCACTCAGATGTGTATTGAAAAGCACACCCCAACTGAAATTATTGAATTATGCAATACTCTGTTTCCTTATATTAGAAATCATTCTGATTAGTTTGATTCTCAGGGTTATTTTGACTGTTTTCTGTATTGTTGATCACTTATTTTGTTGACAGTTGCATACCTAAAATTTATTTACTTTTGCATTTTACCTAAAAGGGAAAGAGAACATTCAAAATAGTAAAGCCATAAATAAAACACTTATATCTTACTAGAATTTAAAAAAAATTTTTATTGCAGTGCTAGATCTTTAACCTAGGACCTTATACAGGCTAGACAGGTGTTCTACCACCAAGCAACACCAATAGCCCTAAAATATATCTTAAATCAGTAATCCTTTTAGAGTCTAGATTCAGTGCTTTACTGAGAATCAAAATAATTTAAGCAGATTATAATCAGAGTGCCTCTCAGTATACACATCTGGCTTAGAATCAGGATGGAATATTTATGATAGTGTTGTATGTGTGTATTTTCAATTAGGTACGTTATTAAACAGCATAGCTTCATTCGATTTGAAAAAAAAAAAACAGAATTTTAAGGAAATGATGTAATATAATTAGTATGTGGAAATGACAAAGGAATTTTTGTCCCAGCAGTTCCTTTGCAGCAGTGATTTTAATTTACACTTCACTTCTCAAATATACAAAAATGATTTTTGTGAGAGTTTTAGTTTCTTCACAGACAAGCAAAGTTATTTAGATTTTTAAGAAAACTAATACTGTATTGTTCATTAACACTTTTCAGGTAAAGATGTGTTAACTTAATTTTAAAGTTATTTAAAAAGTCAGGTTTAATTTTCTTTTTAAAATTATCTGCATATGGCTCACATTGTATTTGAATCTCAATTTTTGTGTTTGGAAAATTCAGAAAACTTCATGAAGAAACACCAGGAAGACCAGTTCAAACACCAGTTCAAAGTTTTTATTCTCTCTCCATGGAAGGGCTTTTCTTATACTTTTAACTACTTCTATTTTTATTTATTCTACTAATAAGATTTCCATTTCTGAAAGTCACCAGCCTCCCAACAGTTGTATATGATTCTGTTCTCCCATATTTGAGATGGAGTTCAGCTTAGTCGGACTAATTTTTTTTGATGGTTAATATGTTATATTCATCATTTAGTGTGAAGGCAACATTTATGAGATAGTTCATGGGCCTTCTTTTCTGTAAAGTTCTCATTTTTTCAGTGAAACCTATAAGCAACTGAGTTGCCTCTGTCTCTTTTTACTTCTCCCCTACAAACTGGTTTGAAAAATAAGGAAAGTTGTACCGGCTAACTATCAAGAGCAAAGGTAGGGACCCGGTGCAGTGGGGCATGCCTGTAATCCCAGTGGCTTGGGAGGCTGAGGTAGGAGGATCGCAAGTTCAAAGCCAGTCTTAGCAACTTAGTGACCCCTGTCTCAAACAAACAAACAAACAAACACCCCCAGTGTTCCTGGGTTCAGTTATTCAATCTCTAGTACCAAAAAGGGAAAAAAAAAGCAAAGCAAAGGTAGGGTACAGTTCTTAGTGTCTCAGTAGTATTATCAAACTTCCAGGCTCTTTGAGTGATAGACTTCGACTTAGACGACTTCTTCCTCTTCCCCATCCTGTTCCCCTCCTCTTCCTCCTCTTTCTCCTCCTCCTCTTTTCCTCCTTCTTCCTTCTCTTCCTCCTTTTTCTCTTCCTTCCTTTCCCTCTTTTCCCTCCCTCTTCCTCCTTTTTTTTTTTTTGAATACCAGGGATGGAACCTAGAGGTAGAGTGCTTAATGACTGAGCCACATCCCCATTCCTTTTTATTTTTAATTTGAATTGGGATTTTGCTAAGTTGCTTAGGCCTTGCTAAGCTGCTGAGACTGGTCTTGAACTTGTAATCTTCCTGCCTCAGCCTCCCAAGTTACTGAGATTACAGGCATGCGCCACTGTGGCTGACTTAGATATTTTTTTTAACACTGTTTTTCCTAGAGGTTATAGAATGGCATTGGAGCAACATACCCCCTTGTCCAGGAGGGAAGGGGGAGAGAGGTGTGTTTCTGTAGGTCTCCTAAGAGGAATAAGACTTTTCATAGAAATACCTATTATAAAATTTCTCCCCTTCTGTTTCAGATGGCTAGGATAAAATTCCCTGTCCGTTCTTGAACCAGTCATTTCATTGGTGGTGATGGAATTGTTGAGGTACATGGGATGTAAGAGGGAAGTATTGCACTCTTAATGAAATTAGGAATCTATTTAGAAAAAGCAATCTTCAGTACGGTTGGCATTGTGGTTTAGTTTATTCATAACATTTTCATTAAAAATTATGAGTGCTACAGCACAGTTTTATGCTGTTTTTTTTTTTTTTTTTTTTTTTTTTTTTTTGGCCTTGTCCCTGACCTCTAAGTGATGCCTTCTCTAATATGCTTTTTTGACTTAGGGATTCTGGGCCAAGTTATTGCTAGGTGAAAGAGAGAAGCAATGCATTATAGATATCTATGATTAAATTTTAATTTCAAACTGTATCTGGTCATTAAAATCATACCTTTCTCAACTGAGCCATCCATTGTTGGCTTATCCCTCCTCTGAATGCTTATAAAATTTGTTTATAGTGCTCATTTGGCAACCAGTATGCATCTTGGATTATGAGTTATCTTTTTATATATGCCATATTGGGGTCATCTCTCATATCTCTAGCATCAATAAATTCTAGTATATATTGCTGGTGACATACGCAGAAAGTATGGTTAGGAGAAAGACTGTTAAAAGTCAACTTAAAGAAAACTGGGAATGGACCTACCTTTTGACCCAGTTATCCCACTCCTCAGTTTATACTCAAAGGACTTAAAATCAGCATACTATAGTAACACAGCCACATCAATGTTTATGGCAGTTCAGTTCACAATAGCTAGATTGTGGAACCAACCTAGATGCCCTTCAACAGAAAAATGGATAAAGAAATTGTGGTATATATACACAATGGAATATTATTCAGCCGTAAAGAAGAATAATATTATGGCATTTGCAAATAAATGGATGGAATTGTAGAATATCATGCTAAGTGAAACAGGCCAATCCCCCAAAACCAAAGGCCAAATGTTTTCCCTGGTAAGTGGAGAATGATATATAATGGGGGTGGGGGTGTGGGGAGTGAGAGAAGAATGGAGGAACTTTAGATTATGTAGAAGGAAATGAGAGGGAGGGGAGGTATGAAAAATGGTGGAATGAGACAGACATTACCCTGTGTACATGTATGATTACACGAATGGTATGAATCTACATCATGTACAACCATAGAAATGAAATGATGTACCCCATTTGTGTACAGTGAATCAAAATGCAGTCTGTGTAAAAATAAATAAGTCAATATATTGATTAAAATGAATAATAAATATTATGTGTATGGTGGTGTTCAGAAACAAAGATGAATAACGTGGTTCCTACCCTCAAGGTATTAAATAGTATTAAGCATTATAAAAAGAGAGGAGAGAGATTACTTTTGATATAGAGGGTGGAGAGTGGAAAAGGGTCTATCACGGAGGTGACATTTGAGCTGACCTATAAGAAGATAGTGTTTTATAAAATAGAATTAGAAGGAGGGCATTTTAGATGGAAGGGATCTATAGAAGGTAGAGTGTGGAGGCAGGTATGCTCAAAGGCATATGCTAGAGCAGAGTACTTGGAGGGATGGAGATATCATGGGAAATAAGTTTAGACTCATGGGTTGGGACCCTTTCAGAAGGCTTATTATATAATTTGAATTTGACTCTGTGGACAGTGGGAATCTGTTGAATATGTGTATTTGTATTTAAAGAAGGAGATTTGGAAATTGCTTTCTGTCCAAATGGAATAGCCTTAAGATTTGTAGTCTTTTGCCATGTTAGAATGTTTGTGGAATATACCCATTCATTCATTTTAACAGGTATTTATTACATACCTTCTATGTGGTAGGTATCAATTTCTGGAGATACAACAATGAACAAGACAGGCTGGATCTCTGTTGTCACGGAACTTACCTCTTAATGGTGGGGGGAAGTCAAGAAATAAACATGTAAGTAAACAGGATTATTTCAGTTATTGGTAAGAGCTATAAAGAAAATGAAAGAGGATGCAGGATAGTGTTTTTGGTGGTACTTTAGATGGTTGGTCAGGGAAGGCCTGTTTGAGGAGGCGATATTTGCAGAGTTGTAAAACTGAAGAAGGTGGCAGGCATGTGATCATCTTGAGTAAAAACATTCTAAGCAGGGGGAAGAGTAAGTGCAGAATCTTAAGGTGGAAACAGAGGAACAGAAAGATCAGTGTGGCCAGATAGGAGTAAGCAAAGGAGTGGGGTGGGTAGGATATGAAGTTCTACCTGAAAAGGCCTTATTTTATTCCAGAGGAGGTCATTAGAGAGTTTTTGAGCCAAGGAGTAATATTATCTAGGTTTATGTTTTAAAAGGGTGATGGTGGTTGCCACATGAATAACTCATACCATCAGAACTAGCAGTAGTCCAAATGAGAGATAATGGTGCCTTGAACTTGGGCATCAGTAGAGGAGCTGGAGATTTGTGAAGGATTTTGTAGAACTCACAAAACTGTCATAGAGGGTTGTTTGTACTGAAGAAAAGGTGGAATCAAGGATAGAAATATTTCTGAACTGAGTGACCAGATGAATATCAACAGCTATTACTTACTATTTACTGTGTGCCAGGATTGTCTAAGCAACTTAAATGGATTATTCTTATGAAGAAGGTAGCATTATCCCTATTATAGATGATAAAACTGAGGCATAGGTTTGTGGTCTCATCTCATAACTAATTAGTGGTAGTGTCAAGGTCCAAACCTTTTAATCTGATCACTGAGAGAATTATTGCCATTACTGAGAGAATTATTGTGATGGGGATGTCTATGGGGTGGGGTAAGAGTCCAGGGTACTTTCTCTTTTAGCCATGTTAAGGTTGGGATAGACTGAGTTGATTTATTAGTTTGGAGATATGTTAGTTATTGAGAGGTTAGGAACTAGAAACTCAGTGCCCAGCGTGTTTATTTTGTTGATCATCTGGGCACCCTCTGCCTAGCAAATACTGAAATTCCAGACTCTCAGAAGGAAGGTTTTCAGCAAAGACCATTTTGTTAGCTCAAGCAGTTTTAAGTGCAGTGAGCCCTTTTACCACGTAGAATTGGGGAAACACTTGCCAAGCTGAAGTTACCAGATGCTAACCAAGCCCTACCCTGTAAGCAGTCCTTTTGAGTTGGAATCTCAAGCCTGTTATGCTATCAGCTCTATACTGTACAAGACGAAGTAGTAACTTTGGAGAGTGGAAGAGGCTATCTTAGGGGAGGGGGTTCAGATTGTCAGAAATGTGTTCATGTAAAATTTGGATATAAATTTAGTCAGCTAGTATGGTTGTGATTTTTTTTTCCTCTGCTATATCCAGCTGTTCAGGAACAGGCAGAGTTCCAGTTTTAACTATGATATCCAAAATAATTTGCCTTGTGCAAAATGAGGTTGTCCATTTTTCATATCATCCTGAAACAGGGACATAATCAGAGATTTCTTAGATTTTATTTTATGTTGATAACCCCAGGATAAATCCTAAATGACCTTTTCCATAGTGACAGGAATATCTGGGACTCACAGACAATAGAATATATATATATTCTATTACATATATATATATATATATATATATCTATATATATATATATAGAGTAATTTGACTTTCCTCAAGGTAAGCAGAGTCTCAGGTTCTGACAATCCTTATTTTGACTCCCCCCCCACCCCCGGTACCTAATCACTGAGCCACATCCCCAGCTCTGTTTTTGGAGACTGGGTCTTACTGAGTTGCTTATAGCCAGCCTCACAAAGTTGCTGAGGCTGGCTTTGAAACTGCCATCCTCTTGCCTCAGCCTTCCAAGCTGCTGGGATTACAGGTGTGTACCACCATGTCTGGCTTCATTGTGACTTTTTATTGAGTACCATTACATAGCTTGGTTTTGGGTGGTTTATTTCAGGGCTAGATGGGTGGAATTTGGGTCTGTTATTTCAGGGGTATATGGATGGAACCAAGAATGCATTCTTTTATTTCCTTTTCATCATCACATGAGGTTGGTTATTGAGTAATTACTTAATATGTGAAGTCCTCAGAAGAAATGGTTCTTAACTTGGGGTAAGTGTCCAAAACACTTGTGTGACTTTTCCAAAATATATATGATTGCAACTCTTTCAGCAATTGTTTGAGTTGACATAGGACAGAGGCCAGGGTATGTGGATTTTTTAAAATGCTTTCCTATTGATTCTAATGTATGTATGCTTCTGATGAAGAATCATAATCCCAGACCAGTGAAGGTCTCTTAATCTTTATAAGTTTTGGACTTTGCATTAATAAAACTGTGTAGACAGTTTGTTTTGTTCCCTGTTTTACAACAAGAAACTAGAAGAATTTTGTCAGTTTGGGCATGTGTCTGATTGGGTATACTGGACCACATATGATGCATATGCCAGGGAATTTCTTGGTCTCCTTGACCCAAAAGTAAGTGGATTTCTAACAGCTCAGGGAACTTGGGCCTCTAGCATGGGAGAAAACTCCACTAAGTATTGCTCTGAAGCCTAGGCTTATGGACCAATTTAGTATTTCTTTAGGAATCATAGATTGTGAAAATCAGTACATTATTTCCATTGCTATTAAGTGCAGGTATACTCCTGGGGGATTGGTGGGTGGAATATTATACTTGATAACTACTTGCTGGACCTCAGGCTTAAAGATTCCAGACTTATGTATAGTTTGCTGGAAAACTATACTGCATTTATAACATTTTCTTAGACATTATATTCTAAATTACAAATTAATTGTTTAATAAATTGTGGATAATGATGGATTATAAGTTGTGAATTTCTTGAACTTTTCAAGGAGAATAAAATATGGAAAAGTAAATCATTTTTTAAAGAAATAATTCTTATAACATTTTTAAAATTTAAAAATATTAAGATATTCTGAGATTCTTATCAAACCATACCTTCATGATATCTGATATGTCAAGACAAAGCATCAATTACTATATATTAATTCCCTGTTACAGAAGAGAGTTTATGGATTGTTCAGTAATTACTGAAACAGTCCAGTAAAACATTTTGAAAATATTATAGTAGCATAAACATTTTCATCACAAATAGGATCTTCTTAGAAACATTTCTTTTTTAGATATATCGAGTTGTAAATGAGTTAGATCAAATTGATGTAAGCTATTAGTAGATATTGTAGTAAAGTAAAGTATTCTCACAATGGCATATGACACTTGTCATTTTTATGGTAGATTAAATACTTTTCAATTGTTTACGTGTATATACAAAGTGTATATCAAACTTTCTACTATTTAGTATCAACAGATAAATGTTTGCTTACAAAAATATTTATGAGGGCTGGGAAGATAGCTCAGTTGGTAGAGTGCTTGCCTCACAAGCCTAAGGTTCTGGGTTCAACCCCAGCACCGGAAAAAAAAAAAAAAATTATGAGACTAATATATATAAATACATCTTTATGTATATAAATACATCTTTTCAGGAACATGCTATTGTATCGATATGTGTATTTTAAATTCTCCTTAGAACATTGATTCTGTCACTAACAGAATATGGAAATTTTAAATTTGTAGATTAAATGATAGAGTTTTTGCAATTTAAAGTGTTTTATCTCATGGAATTTTGAAGATATTATTAATTTTTTTGGTACCAGGGGTGCTTAACCACTGAGCCATCCCCCCAACATGCTCCCCTACCCACTTTGCTTTTATTTAAATTTTGAATCAGGGTCTCCCTAAGTTGCTTTGAATTGAGATCCTCCTGCCTCCGTTTGCTGATCTGCTGGGATTACAGGTGTGTGCCAGCATGCCTGGCTAAGATACTATTTTAAAAATTTTCAGTAACATAGACATAACAAAATTTATCCTTGTAACCATTTTTAAGTGTTTAATTCAGTGACATTGAGTACCTTCATATTATTGTGTCACTATAATCTCTATTCATCTCCAGAAACACTTTTCATTTAGCAAAATTGAAACTTTGTACTCTTTAAAAATAACTTCCCCAAACCTCCCCATTCTCACTCATACCCTGGCAGCCGCTATTCTACTACTGTCAATTTGTCTATTCTTAAGTACACCTCATGTGAATAGAATCATATATTTGTTTTTTTTTTTTTGTTTGATTACTAGCAAAAAGTGATGTAGAGCTATGCCTTTCTACTGTTTGTATTTTATTTCTAAGCAAACAGTATTACTTAATTTTTTTTTTGTTATCTGAATTTTAAAAATAACATATGTTAGAAAGATCTTAGATAACCGCAGATAATAGGAGAGAGCTTGTTATGCTATGGCTTGAATGTTTCCCAAGGCTTCATGTGTTGAAAATAAATTCCTATTGTGAGGTTGTAAGAGAATGGAAGCAATCTGATTGGTATTTAGAGGTGGGACTTTTGGAAAGTGATTAGAATCAGATCAGATAGGGCTTTTGTGCCTGATTCCTGGTGGCCTTATTAGAAGAGGAAGAGAGACTAGACAGACAAAGACATACAAATGTGTGCTTTCTGTTTATTGTTATATGATGCTTCACACTGCCTGGGACTCTGCCAGTAAGAAGGCCATCATCAGATGAGGCACTCAGTCCTTTCACATCCAGAACTGTGAGCAAAATAAATATTTTCTTTATAAAGTAGCTGGCCTCAGGTATTTTGTTATAGTAACAGATTAAGACACTGCAGTATGTGCTACAGAAATTTCCCTGACTTTGCGTAGCTGCCATCAGAATTCTCACATTACACATGTATAATAGTAAACACTGCAAGTGATTCTATTGCTGTACAGACATTTTAAAGTGTTATGTAAACAACTGATTGTTTAATTTTAATTTAAACTCCTGGGAAGTAATAAAATCACATTTTAACAGTTTTGCATAGGAGCCATAAAAATAGTAATTTTCAGATAGTCTGTTCTTACCTTATGATAATAATATTGTCTTTTTGGCAATATTTATTCATTCACTTATATTTTTCTTTTCAATTATTAAAACTTTTTTCACTGACTGGTCTAGTTTTACCCAGAGCCAGGTGGGTTGTTTATCTTTTCCCCTTTTAAAGGAATGTGTACTGCCCAGGGTTATTTATGAGTTCCTGTCAGGGCCAGAGCAGTTCAGGTCTCTGAGTCTCTGGGCACTCTTTTTTTTTTCAATTCTTTATATATATATTTTAGTTGTAGGTGGACACAATACCTTATTTTATTTTTATGTGGCGCTAAGGATTGAACCCAGGGCCTCATGCGTACTAGGCGAGCGTGCTACGCGAGCGCGCTACCACTGAGCCACAACCGTAGTTCTCTGGGCACTCTTCATCTCTTTTGTCCTCCCTCAAGGCTTTGTGCTCAAACTCAGTTGCATCTGGACCATTTGCAAAAGTTCTAAGTCTGTGTGGTGGGTTTGGGGTGTATAGAGACATAATTGCTGTCTGGTGCTGTGGGCTACCATTACCCACCAGTGCAGGGTAGGGACCAGCCACAGGAGACTCAACAGCTGGAGGCAGGCAAACCTAGGGTCTCTGAGCTGCTTTTAGTGACCCTGAGACAGCTGATTCTGAGAGCCTCATGTCTACTGAACTGTGAGATAGAAAAGTTCTTGCAAGGATTGAGGTAAAGCTGGCAGTCTTTCATTGGCTGACTGTCTCTATTCCTATGAGTTGGAGAACTGGGTTGGTAATCTCTGAGGAGCTGTGTTTTAAGGAGTCTTGAAGTTCTCTGGCATGACTGGAGTGAGAATGAGTCAAAAGGGAAAGAACTTGGAACCTATCCACCCCTGCCTAATTTTGGATAACACCAGAGCGGCCAATTAGGAAAAGTTTAATGAAAAGGTGTTTGATAGGGCAGCAGACTGACTTTCATAAATTTAGTTTGGCTTGGATTCTAATACATCTCAGTATTCTCTAGATTTACACAGGCCATGGTGTTCTCAGGGATGGAGGACTGGAATTTGGGAGAACGCAGTAAGGAGAGAAGCAGTAGACCTGGCATGGTATTTGGGCTGTGGAATAGGCATTAGACAGCTGCTGGTAGAGTCTTGGCCGCTAGTATCAGCAACTCTGTCCCAGGGATCCTCAGAGGTACAGTTCCTCAGAGTCAGTTCTGACTTCCTGAAGTGCTGTACTGGAGACCCCTGGGTGGCAAGCTTGCATTATGGTTAGGAAAAAAGGGGCAGGCCAAGAAAATTAAAATAATATTCCTCACCTATTGCATATTATTAAGAAACAAAAAACAAAACAAAACAAAACACCAAAAAAAAAAAAAAAAGAAAAGAAAAAGAAAAAAAAAAGAAAGAACAAAGCCTCCAGCATGGAGTCTGTTTTTAATGTACTATCATTCATTTCTATTTGAATGTCACTTAATGAGATTAAAGCATAAAGTGACAATTTCAATTTCTAAAATGTCTACAAAAGGTCGGAGATAATCTAGTACAGTAGTTTTCAAAGTAGGGTATCTGTATCTGTGGTGCATGATTCCCCAGGGAAATGTGTGTACAGAGTTTAAGGGAATAGATTTCCAAATTTTCTACTCTAAGTACTCTTTTCTAAAATCCATCTGTTTGAGAGTACCTTGAAGTCTGTTGATTTTCTTTTTCCACTTGTTTCACAGTACCCATCTCCTACTACATAAAATAAGGCATATTTCTTACCCATCTCAAATCTTGCTATAGTATCTTGCCTTGAGTAGTGAAAATTTAGGTGTAAAATAAAAGGTACTATTTGAGATCACAGAGCTCCTGAGGGAGGGTAAAACAAAAAGAGGTTCTGTAGAGTATTGAAATCGGTGTTTTATTTCACTTGTTTACAGGCTAGTGCAAACATTGGTTATCCATCATCTGAGAAATCTGAAGCCAGTGTAGACTGGGCTGTATACAGTAATTGCTCATTCATTTGATTTAAAAATCAAGTAAGATTTACTCTAACAGAAAATGTCTTATTTTTGCCATTGGTTTGATAGGGAAGGACTGACTTTGCCAATTAGATTATATGGTGGACATTCTCCATAAATTTTATAAATTCCATGTGTTGATGGAATTCTTTGCAAAGTACATATACAACTTGAAATATGTTGGAAATTATTTACAACCTTTTAAACTTACAAGTACAATTCTTGAGTATAACTTATGTATGTGTGCAGCTGCTGAATTTGGCAGGTCGAATCCGATAGATAATAAAGACACTCTCTATACAAGGTAGTGTTTATGGAAGCAAGAGCAAAAGCAAAAGTGATAGGTGAGATAGATAGAGGTATGCATTGACTGGGAGAAACACCAACCCCTGAAGTCATGTAGCTGGGAGTCCTGGGGCAGCTTTTCAGAGTCCTGACTGGGAAGTCCCAGGCAGAGCATCCTCTCCATAGGCAAGACTCCACAGACTTATTCCCAGTGGGGTTCCTTAAATATAAGTTAGAACAAAGATAGCTTTGTTCTAGCAAGCTGCAGTGACCTAGTGATCCCCCAAAGACTGGCAAGATCCCTGAAAGGAGGGAGCGATAGCCTGAGGTAAGTGAATGACTCAGTTCTAATGAGTGAGCCAAACCCACCTAGAAGTCAGCATTCTTTAGATGTTCCATCAAGGATGTGTGAAGGTCACAACAGACACATGGGTGGGGAAAATTTTTAATTATTTTTAGCCCCTTTGTCAAGCTGCAATTTAAAAGGTCTAAAAGGAATGCATTGATTTATGACACTTTTCAAGAAAGAGTCTGTGAACAAGACTATTTCATGAGCGTTGCTAGAGTGTAGTGGAGAAAGCCTGGGCATTCCTGTCAATTTTAGAGAACTAGCTTTGAATCTTGTTTCTGGCCATGTTGCTTTAGAAGCTTAAATTAAAAACTGTGAAGGAGTTTTATCCAGTCTATCCAGCTAGTCTATTTTCTAGTTTTCTAAGAGGTTTTAGATTTTTTGTTATTTTAATATAAACTGGTATTGAATTTTATGTTTTTTGCATTTATTGAGATTATATGACTTTTCATCTTTAAAATTCCATTTAATGTGATGATTAACACTTGTTTGACTATTAAATCAGTCTTGCATTCTTCTTGCATTGTAATTTCGGTCTGTAACATATTTCTGGATTTGATTTACTAATGCTTCGATTAGACTTTTTTGTATTTATGTTCACAAATTAGTCTGTAGATTACTTAATATTGTCATTATGTTCCATTTTAAATGATTTCTACTTCTTTAATTTTCTTTTTGACCTGAGTCTTTCAGAGGTATAGTTTAATTTACTGTGGTGTTTTTTTTTTTTTTTTTTTTTTTTTTCCTCGCAGTGCTGGGCCTTTTGCTTGCAAGGCAAGCACTCTACCAACTGAGCTATATCCCTAGCCCAATTTTCAGTGTTTTAAAAGAAAGTCATTAGTTTCAGATTTTTCTAACTTATTTGCATCACACCTAGTATTTGTTTAATATTTGTCTTTGAGTGTCAAAATTATTTGCATTACGCCTAGTGTTTAATACTTATTTTTGAGTATCAAGATTGTTTTGTCCTCATAAAACAAGATAGGGTGCATTCCCTCAAGTAATGTTGGTGTCATTTCTACTTTTTTATTTCTAATATTGTTTATTTGTATCTTTGTCTTGATCGTTTTTTAGAGAATCATCAGTCTTGTGAAAGAAATATTTTTGTAATGTTGATTTCTCTATTTAGTAGTTTTTTTTTTAACATTTGAAAAATTGTGCTTAACTCATTATTAATAAACCAGTGAATGTTATAACTTACTCAAAGGAGAAGAGAAGGAACAGAGACAAATACATGGGAATGCAGAATCTACTTATTAATATCTACTCTTTTTAATATTTGTGGTTTTTAAATTTTTTAAAATTTATTTTTATGTTTTTTAGTTGCTGATGGACCTTTATTTTATTTATTTATATGTGGTGCTGAGAATTGAACCTAGTGCTTCACACATGCTAAGCAAGTACTCTACCAGCAGGCTACAACACCAACCCCTAACATCTACTCTTACCTATGCTATATTTAAAAATTTTTTCCATCTCTAAAGTTCTATGATTAGTCCATTAAATTTTAGCATTTTTCTAATATAAGTTTTAAGGCTTTAGACCTCTAAGTACCACCTTAGTTTCCTCTCATCCATTTTGCTGTGTTGTGTTTTCATTATTGTTCTATTTTATATGCTTGCTTTTTTGACCTGTGAGTTGTCATTTGTTTAAGATTTTCTAACTTACATCATACCTATTATTTGCTTAATATTTGTAAATATTCTATTGGTTTTCAAATAATGTTTATTAAATAGTTGTTATATTGTCTTGGTGTCCATGAGATCAGCTTATTAACATTTTTGTCTGTTTTGCTTATCGGTTATTGAGAGATGAATATTAAAATTACCTAGTCTGATAGATGTGCTGATTTTTCTATATAGTGCTTATAGTTTTTGCCCATTATATATTTTGAGGCTAGATCAGTTAGGTGCATGAAGTCTAGAATTATTTTTTTTTTCTTGGTGAATTGCACCTTTTTCTAAGGTGTCATTTGTAGTGAGACATTTCGCCTTAAATTTCCTCTTGTGTTTTCTTATTAATATAAATAATGTACCTTTATTTGCTTACTATTTGCTTGACTTACCTTTTTCCATCATTTATTTCCATTCTTTCTGTATCCTTGAATTTTGAAGGGTTTTTGGATATAGCATGTAACTGGATTTTTGTCTCTCTGTGAAATCTTTGTATAGCTGGCATGTATAGACCATTTAATTTATTATAAATACAGATTTATTTGGTTGCTATTTCTATCAGTTAAAAACATATTTTATATTTATTTTCCTTATGTTCTCACTGTCTTTGGATTAATTCAGTACATTTTCCAGATTCACTTTTCCACTCTACTTGTTTGGAAGATATACACTTTATTTCTCTTTCAGTTGAAACATGTTTAATGTAAAATTCATCACTATCTTTCATGTACCCTTGGGAAATCCTCTCTGTCTTTAAAATGGAGAAAGAGAATCTGATTAGGATCACTTGGGTCAAGTGTCTACTTTTGGATTATGGCTATTGCAAAGTATGGGAGAAGGGAAGAGTTTTAGCAGAAATATGGCCACTGGGGATGGCTGTCTCCGCCCGCGGCAACAATTGCACAGGTATTTATCGGAGGGGCCTGGAAATAAACTATTTTTCCTATATTCACTAATTCATAGAGGAAGAGAGACTTTGAGAGAAAGATAGACTTTGCTTATAGGAAGAGAAACTTTGCTTATCAGGAAGAGAGACTTTGCTTAGAGGAAGAGAAACTTTGCTTAGAGAGAAAGTTTTAGAGAAAGAGAGGCTTCTACTTCTTAGTTCTGCTGCTGCTTCTTAAAGGTGCGTCCTGCATCCTGTGACTAAGGGTGTGTCTATCTGAGGTGCTTCTTTTCAAAGGTGCTTTCTATCTGCTTGCTGCTTCTTCTTCCTTTCTGCTAATGGCTTCTACTCCGCTTCTTCTGCTTGCTGCTGCTCTTACTCTCGATGCTGCTTACTCTCGCGCCCTGCCAATTGCCCGCTTATATTCCCTCCAGGAGGCAGAGGGCAGGGCCACGCCAGTTGCCCCATCACGGCAAGGGTCAAAACGAGCAGGCCCAAGCAGGTGCACTCGGGAACACCTGTGCAGGCGTTGTGCGCGTGGATTTAACTGAACACGGCCAGTGATAAATCACCTGAGTGCGCTTATGCTAATTAACCTCCTCACCTCCGATGTGATCAGGCACCAGTTCTGGCTGGCACAGTCCCCAACAGATGACCTCTTCCTTATTCCTTACCTTCGCCCTGCCCAACCTTGTGCACCATATATTGTTAACTTTTGTCAGCCATTTCAGGTGGTGGATACTAAAGAATTGCTATAAACCCAAATATATCTAATTCTGTAGTCCTTCTTACTATAAAATATTAAGATCTTTTAAAAAAATCTCAAGATTTTTTTCTTACAAATTCACAAAATTGGGGAGATCTTTTCCCTTTCCCTTCCTTCCTCCTCATTCCTGCACCCCCACCACCCCCACCATGGCCATTTCTTAGTGGCTGTGCTGTTCCAAAACTGTTGGGTGACTTTTGTTTTAAACTTGTTTCTTTCATTTTTTTCATTAGTGCTTGCCTGTTTGAGAATTCCTAGGAAACTTTGAAGAAGTATCATAGTTATTCCAGAATTAGAACAAACTATATATCTAAACTTTTAATGAAAGTTCAGGACCATGGACAGATGCATGTGCGCTACCTGTCTCAGTCTTATATCCAAACAGTAGGCAGAGACATTGCTCTGAAGTTGCCATTGGTCATCATTTTTTAAATTGTAAGTTATACCTCCTCCCATTTTATCAGTCATCTAACAACCAGGTCTTACTTCTTTGAAGTTTTCATCTCATCTGCAAATAAATACCTTGTTAGTACCTTTGAGTTAGTTAATAAGTGTAGTCTCCATAAAGAAACTGAGAATTAGGTGAGGCAGTTTATCTGAGGTTATACTGATCAATGACAGAGCCAGATTTTTAACTCAGTTTTTCTGACTCTGAAGTCAGATCTTTTAAATTCCTTGATGCATTTGATTTATGACTTTAAAAATGTATTTTAAAATTAATTTGTATTTATTAAATAATTATTTTATATATTACCCCATTTCCTATTATATTTATATATATTTTCAAACTGTGTTTGCAAGTGCTTTTTGAAATTTAGGGATAGGAACCTTCTGACCATCAATAAATTATAGATATTTTCTCTGTAATTTTTTTCTTTTAAATTCATTTAAAGTGTCTTTAAAAATACTTTACTGTAAAATAAAACTTTCTTATTTAGTAAAATTTACCCTTTTCATTAACGATTTGCTTTTGGCATCTTGATTAGAAAAATTCTTCCCCACCCAAGAACATAAAAATATCCTTTTCTAATACATCTATGGTATATATAAGTTGTTTTTAAGATTGTCTATATTTGAAGTGATAATTTTCTAACAGTTTGATAGATGGTAATGCAGGGCCCTTCATATTTCTTTTAAAACATTTTTTGTGGCTATTCTACATTTATCTTTAGAGTTGACCTTAAAATTGTTTTGTTAAATTCCCTTTCCTACCCCTAAGTCTAGGCAAAATTTTTTTAAAAGACAACCTAATTGTCTAACTTATTTTCTTTTCACTTTTGTTGTAGTGCCAAACCACCATTTTAATAGTATTATGATCAGCTGGGTAGAAATAATGCGTATGTCTATATTTATTTTCTATTTCTTTGAGAATTATTTTCTATGAATCTATTGCCTAAAATTCCCTAATTCTGTTGTTGGTTTAAATATTATTAATAGCATTAATAACAAGATATTTGAAAGAAGGTAGTTGATGTGATTAAATTGTTATCATGGGAAGGTTGACTAGGTAACTACCCAAAATATTTTATTTCTAGTATAGTGGCTGGTACTGAATAGGTAATAAGTAAAGAGGTGAATGCAGAGTTAAATGAATAATGAAGACATTTTCTTGGTGAATTTACTAGGATATAAATTGGAGAGTTATTGCTAATAGTGTTTCTGTTTAGGGTGTTAATGTTTTGGACATTGTGGCATTTGCACAAAATTATGAATGTAATTATTATGTGTAATTAATGCTGCTGATGTACACCTAAATAAGGTTAAAATAGCATATTTTGTTACTTAGTTATTACAGAATTTAAAAAAAAGCCCAGATAACCTGTTGATTCAGGTTCTGTTGTTATTGCCATTTTGCAAGTGAGGTTTAGAAGAGATAAATGACTCGTATGTCTCCAAGTACTTGAACCCAGGTCTGAAGGATCTCACATTCCACATTTTTATCTATGTGATCTCTGCTGTCAGTACTAAAAGTGGAATTCTCTCCTATTCTGTGTTTACATTCTTTTTCACAGTAGTAAACTTTGACTCTTTGGTCAATTGATTTGTATTCTTTTAAGTTCTTTTTGTAGACATTCACTTATGTGTATGTATACATATATAAGTGTGTACAGTTTTTTTTTACATAAATGGCTTATTGTAATATTTATTTCCCACAAATGGATACCAGTTTAAACTCCCAACAGTGGCATGTGATTGTTTCTGTTCTCCAGGATTAGGATATTATCAGTTTTTTTTTTTAATTCTGTGGTCAATAATTGATACTTGTTACTTTAATATGTAGTTATCTGATTACTTCCAGGGCTTAAATATTTTTTATATATTTTTTCAAATGCCAAAACCCATTTTTCTAATATTAGTCCTTATTGATTTATAAAATTATGTTTTATGTATTACTTTTTGTTATATAAATATTTGTTGCAAATATATTCACTTTTTTAAAAACTTTGTTCATGTTATCTTTTACCAAAGACTTAAGTTTTTTTTTTTTTTTAATACTGGGAATTGAACCCAGGGGCACTTCACTACTGAGTTACATCCCCAGTTCTTTTTACTTTTTATTTTGAGACAGGGTCTCACTCAGTTGCTGAGGCTGGCCTCAAACTTGAAATTCTCCTGCCTAAGCCTCCGAAGTCACTGGATTATAAGTATGCACCTCCACACACCCAATTAAGAATTAATTTTTTTTATATACGTGAATCTTTTTTCTTTATAGCTTTTGGTCATACAGCTGCTAAGAAAGTCCTCACCTCAGTATGCTGTATTATTTTCTCCTAATAGTACAAAGATTAAAAAATAATTGCTTATTTTTGCTCATAGTGGTGCACACCTATAATCCCAGGTGCTCTGGAGACTGAGTCAGGAGGATCGTGAGTTCAAAGCTAGCCTTAGCAACTTAGCAAGGCCCTGGAGTTAAGTATCCCTTTGTTCAATCCCCAGTACCAAAAAACAAAAACAAAAACAAAAACAAACCCACAAACAACCCCCCCCAATTGCTTCTTTAATATGATATTACTTTTTGAACTCTTGTGAATTGTGGATCTGTTTTTTGCCTCCAAGTAGTCCATCTTTCCCCCACTGATTTAAAATACCAGTTTTATACTAAATTTTCATATATTGACAGACCTGTTTTAAAGTTGATTTCTGTTTCGTTGTTCTGTTGGTTCAGGGTTTAGCAAATTATGATACTGATTTGTTTATGTATTGTTTTTATTTGCTTTTGTGATGCAGTGGTTGTGTTTAGTAGTTGTCACAGTACCCGTACAGCTAACGCAGCCTAAAATGTTTACTGTAGCCTTCATAGAAAAAGTTTGCTAATTCCAATATTAGTATGCCTCTTATCATTATGCTACTCTTGTGATATCATTTATTAGATTTGCTATCTATTAGGAATAGACCCACACATTTATTTTTGGAAACAGCTGAGTTTTAAAAATTTTTCTTCATCCACATAAGAAAATCAACAAAGAAACATTGACGTTATATTATACATGATAGATGAAATAGACCTGTGAGACACTTATATAACATTTTATCCAATGGCTACATCACATCACCACGGGGAACATTCTCTGGGGTGCACCATATGTTAGGTCATAAAACAAATTCAAAAAAAATCAAAATCATATCATGCATCTTCTCTGACAATACAATAAAACTAGAAATCAATAAGAAGTTTTGAAATTGTACAGTTGTATGGAAATTAAACCAACATACTCCTGAATAGCCAATGAGTCAACAAAGAAGGCAAAAGAAAAATTAAAACAATTCTCCAAACAAATGAAAATAGGAGCAGAACATAATGAAACCTATGTGAGGTAGTAAAAGCAATAGTACTGAGAGGGGTGTTTCTAGCACTAAGTGCCTTCATCAAAAAATTAGAAAGATTTAAAGTAAGTAACTGGATGATGCAACTCAAGTAACTAGAAAGGCAAGAACAAACACAAGAAGGAAATAAATAACAAATATCATAATAGAAATAAATGCAACAGACTTAAAAATCAATTAAAAAATCAGTAAAATGAGTTGATTTTTTTTGATAAAACAAAATCAACAAACTTTAATGAAGAAAAAGAGAAAAGTTTCAAATAAATCAGAGACAATATACAGTTGGTATTTCAGAAAAAAAATCATTAGGGAATATAATTAACAATTGTAAACGATACATTGGAAAACTTAAAATAAATGGGTTAATTTCTGGACACAAATAGCCTAACAAATCGAAGCTTGATGAAATAAAGAATCTGAACAGACCAGTAATGAATAATCAGATTGAATTGAATCAGTAACAAAAAAGTTTCCTGCTGGCCCTGGTGGTGCACACCTGAAATCCCAGCAACTCAGGAGACTGAGGCAGGAGAATTGCAAATTCAATGGCTTCAGCAATTTAGTGAGACTCTGTCTCAAAATAAAAGGGCTGGGGATGTAACTGGGGTAAAGCACTCCTGGGTTTAACTTCTAGTACCAGGAGGGTGGGGGAAGTCTCCCAACTAAGAAAAGCACAGGACTGGATGGCTTCACTGCTCATTTTTATCAAGCCTTTTTGTTGTTGTTTTTCTGGAGATTGAACCCAGGGATGCTCTACCACTAAGCCACACCCCCAGCCCTTTTAGTTTTAATTTTGAGACAAGATCTTACTAAGTTACTAAAGACTTTGCTAAATGACTGGGGATGGCCTTGAACTTAAAATTCTCCTGCCTCAGCCTCCTGAGTGTTTGGATTATGGATGTGTATTATTGTACCTGACTTTATCAAATTGTTAAAGAAGAACAAATGTTAATTCTTCTCAAACTGTTCTAAAAAATGAAAAGGGAGGAAACCTATTGTAATTCAGTCTGTGAGTTCAGTAGTAGCCTGATACCAAAATCAGACAAGGATGTAACGAAAAGAAAATTACACACCAGTGTCTCTGATGAACATAGATGAAAAATTCTCAACAAAATACTAGCAAGCAAATTCCAACAGCATATGAGAATGATTATGCGCAATGACCAATGGATTTATTCCATGTATGCAAGGATATGGTTCAACAGGTGCTAATCAATAAACACAATAAATCATAACAGAATGAAGGACAAAATCATATAATCATCTCAATATATTTAGAAAAAAGCATTTGATAAAATTCAAAATCCCTTTATGATAAAGATCATAAATTAGATATAGAAAGAATGTGCCTTAACACAACAAAAGTTGTTGTTATGATTTGGATATGAGGTGTCCCCCAGAAGCTCCTGTGTTAATGCAGGAATGTTCAGAGATAAAAATGATTGGATTGTGAGAGCTATAACATAATCAGTCCATCCCAATTTGAATAACTGGATGGTAACTGTTGGCAGGTGGGGGTTGTAGCTGGAGGATGGTCACAGAGGTTGTTCCCTGGAAGCGGGGAATCTTACCTTTTGCCCCTCATCCAACCCCTTCTCTCTGCTTTCTAACAGTGCCATGAGGGGAACCACTTTCCTCCACTGGGCCCTTCTTCCATCATGTCCTGCTTCACGTTGGGCCCAGAGCAATGGAGTTGGCCATCTGTTGACTGAGACCCCTGAATCTGGGAGGTCCAAATAAACTTTTCCTCCTCTCCATTGTTTTCATTGGGTGTTCAGGCCATGGTGATGAAAAAGTTGACTAAAACAGCTTGTATGATAAATCCACTGCTGACATACTGAATGGGGAAAAGTTTGAAAGTATGTCCTTCAAGATCTGGGTCAGGACAAGGATGTCCACTTTGACCACTCTTATTCAACATAGTACTGGAAATTTTTGAGCAGTAAAGCAAGAAAGAGAAATAAAGGGCATCCAAATACAAAAGGAAGAAGTTCAATATCTCTGTAAATGAATGATTTTACATATAGAAAAACAATAAAAACTCCGTCAAAAACTGTTAGAACTGGTGAGTTCAGTAAAGTTGCAGGATACACAATCGACATATGAAAGTCAGTAGCATTTTTGTGTACCAATAGTGAACTTGCTGAAAAAGAAATAAAGCAATTCTTTTCACAATATTTACAATAAAATAAAATAAAATTCTTAGGAGTAAACCTAACGAAGGAAGTGAAAGCTATCTGTAATGAAAAATCATAAAACACTATTGAAAGAAATTGAAGAACATTGGAAGACTTCGCATGTTCATAGATCGGAAAAGTTAATATTTAAAAATGTACCCAAAATAAGAATCAGTGCTATTCCCATGAAATAGTGTTCACAGAAACAGAAAAAAAACAGTCCTAAAGCTCATGTGGAACCACGAAATACCTTGAGTAGCCAAAGTAATCCTGAGCAAAAAGAGTGAATCTGGAAACATCACAGTACCTGATTTCCGTAGAGCAAAGAAAACAATCAACAGAGTGAAGAGACAGTCAGATGAATGTGAGAAAATATTTGCAAACTGTTATCTGACAAGGGACTAATATCCAGATATATTAAGGAATTCAATCACCAAACAAAAAAACCTATAAATAATTAAATTAGAAAATGGACAATGATTTGAATTGACATTTCTCAAAAGAAAATGCACATTGCCAGCAGCTACATGAAAAAATATTTAACATCACTAATTATCATGGAAATGCAAGTCAAATCACAGTGAAATAACATCTCAGCCCAGTTAGAATTGAAAAAGAAAAAATTTACAAATGTTGGTGGGATGCAGAGAAAGAAAAACTCTTATACATTGTTGGTGTGAATGTAAATTAGAACAACCATGAGGGAAAACAGTATGGAGTTCCTCAAAAATCTAAATAGAGAACTACAGTAGGATCCAGCAATCCTACTATTGGGTATATATCCAAAGGAAATGAAATCATTATGTAAAGAG
Organism: Sciurus carolinensis; assembly: GCF_902686445.1. Lineage (NCBI taxonomy): Eukaryota > Metazoa > Chordata > Mammalia > Rodentia > Sciuridae > Sciurus > Sciurus carolinensis. The sequence goes on from NC_062224.1 coordinate 61,101,514, forward strand.
ATATTTACCCTCCAGTGTGCACTGTAGTAATAGTCACAGTGCCCAAAATATGGAATCAACCTAGATGTCTATTGAGGGATGAACTGCTAAAGAAAATGCATTATACACAGTAGACTTTTATTAGCCATACTCAAGAATGATACTGTGCCATTTGTGGCAATATGGATGGAAGACTAGATAAAAGAATAGTTACTAGAGTGTGGGAAGGGTAGGGAGACAGAAGGATAGGGGGATAGATAGATAAAGGTGTCAAAGTTATAACTGGGAAATCAACTTTTTTTCCCCCCAAACTAGGGGATAACTTCTAGTGTTGTATGACTGGTAAGGGGCTGGAGAGGGTACAGACAAGGAAGTTTATTGGGAGGTAATTCCTCCTTTTTCTCTGTAGAACGGAGGAATAACTTTTGGAGTTGTGTTGCATTGAAAAATAATGTGTCTGTATAGGTCAAAACATCATCATAGTAATAGCTTAAGTATAAAGAAATGGAGTGTTTGGGGAAAAGGACTTCTCCCTGTTTTCTTACTCATGAGGGAGAAAACCTTTTCTAGGACCCCCAGGCCCTTTTTATATCATTGGTCCCAATCATATAAATCAAGTTTCACATATTTGCCTGACTAAACAGTGGAAAAGAGGAACTTGATTGCCATGATTGACATACACCAAGTATAATTCATTTTCTGGGGCAAAACAAACTGCTACCACCCAAAATCTGGGGTTGTTAGTGAAGTTGAAGGGAAGAGTGATTAATTGTTAGGAAGCGAACTAGCCTGTTGGCACATACTACAATATTCATTTATTTTAAAATGACTTAAAACAGGAACAGGGTTTAAAGTACTGAATAAAATAGCCTGATGCCCTGACTTCTTGAGTAGTTTTTCTTTCTTTAAGTAATGTCATTTTTGTTCAGATATTACTTAGGCTTTTGTTGTTGTAGTGCTAGGGATGGAATCTGTGGCTTTGTACATGCTAGGCAAACGTGCTACCACTGGCTAGCTAAGTTTGACTAAATCCAGCTGAACTTAGGCATTTTCCCAAATACTTAATAAGTCTTAAAGTTCAAGGGGACCATCTTGGACCATTAGATTTTTAAAATATCTTTTGAGGTTCTGAGAAAAAAGAAATTTCACTTAAAAAGTTTTATTCTCACAATTATGACTAATATTAATACATAATGGACCATCAGATTTTTAATATAATAGCTAATTTAAAAATGTATATCTCATGTTTTTGTTACTTAGCATAAGTTGTTTCATTAAAACTCATGACCCTCAGCTATGAAGTATAGGTGCCCATACAGGGTTTAAATAACTTTTCAAGGTCTCATAACTACTAAGGAGCAGTTAGACTCCAGGACAGATTCATGTCAAAGCCAGTACTTCTAGCTATTACATTGTATAAATTCTTATGTGCTTATGCTATATAAGAAAGTGATTTAATGAAAATTGTTAAAAATCTGAAGAATAAAATAGTTTCTTTGTTACCTTCATTAATTCTTGGCGATTAAATTTGCAAATTTATTGTATTAATGAGAAAATATTAGATTAATGTTTAGGTGAGTTATGTTTTAAATCTGTGAAGTGTATTTAAAGTTCACCTTGTAATTAGAATAACATATTCCAATTTCTTATTGCTTTCTAATGTGTCATAGGAAGTAGAATTTATTGATGTTGGGACTGTGGAAAATGACATTTTCAGGATATCCTGTGGCTTAAAAGGCTGAATTTTTAACAGGTCATATTTTTGTGATGGCTTATAGTTTGGTTTAAATTTTACTTAAAAGTAAATACTGAACTATATATCTATATACTTAGTATCCTTTAAAACATGATTTCTTTTTTAAAAATGACTTTGTTTTATTTATTTATTTTTATGTGGTGCTGAGGATCAAACCTAGTGCCTCACACATACTAGGCAAGTGCACTACCCACTGAGCTACAACCCCAGCCCCAACCCCAACCCCAGAACATGATTTCTAATCTAAGTGTATGAGGTTTCTGGTAGTCTATATGCTATGTAAAACTCCAGGTAAATATGCTTTTCCTTGGGAGGGATTCATAGCCTTATCCCAAATTTCTGAAAGCGTCTGTGATCCCCTGTTCCTCTCTTCCTATTTTTGAGTTACTGCTTCAGAATGTTTTAAAATATGGTTTGAAAACTTTAAAATAATATGGAGAAGTAAATTGCTCACCTAGAAATTCATTATCTTATATACATGTTAACGTATATTACATTTCAAAGTGATAGTGTTTTACATGTTTATACTTTATATAGGTTCTATTTGGTTATTTTTAAATCTGGTTGTTCTTTCCTCTTTACTTTTCTATTTGGTTATTTTCCAAATCTGGTTGTTCTTTTCTTCTTACCTTCCCCTTCTCCTTGAACCCAGGGTCTTGTATGTACTATGCTGTGGTTTCTGCTCCCTCCTTCTTTTTTTTGTTATTATTCATATTTCTTCTATCTTTTAAATCATTGTTACCCATTTAATTTTATGGTATTTCCCAGATTGTACTATGTTTCGAGTTCTTGATGATACACATTTCCTGGTTTCTTTTGATCAGTAATTTTCATTATGGTAGACTATTTCCTCATTTGGTTTAATTTTCTCATTGTGGACTTGCTTTGGCTGAGGTAGAATTTTCTTGGTTGTCACTTTGTGGATCTAACTGTTAGGACCTGTGTCCAAGACCAGTAGTCTTTTATACTTTTACGGCATCTATGAGCATTGTAGCATCTACTTCTGTGTTTAAAGTTTTGATTAGACTTACTTATTTCTAGTTCTTGGGTGAATTAGGGAGTCTCTAGATAAGCTAAAAGGGGTGCAGTCCAAGAATCTGGAAGCCTCAGAACAAGGGAGGCTGAGGCCCTAGAGTCTTTATAAGTTGCAGAGTCCAGAATCTGAAGAACTTGGAGTCTGAGGTACAAGAGCATCAGCAAGTGTGTCTGTTCTGGAAGGAAGGGACAGAGAGTGAGCATGAGAGTTATTTCCCTCTTCTACTTTTCTGTTTTCATTTGGATGCCCAGCTGATTGGATAGTACCTGCTCACATTCAAGGTGGGTCTTCCTCACTTGGTTCATTGACTCACATACTCGTCTTCTCTGGAAACACCCTCACAGACACACCCAGAAGTATGCTTCACTAATTCTTGGCATCTGTCAGTTCCATTAAATTGACACTCTGAACTAACTGTCACATTGGGATTCTACTCTTTTGTCTTTTATAAATTTGATTATGTTTTTAATTTTTCATGGTTGTTTTCTGTTTTATTCAGCATTTCTGTGTTTGTTGCATAACTGTGTGGATCTCTGTTAACTCTGCTTATTATGTTGCCAAATCCATATACATATTATGAACTGTTTTGAATCTTTGTTCAATAATAACTCAATTATTATTAAAATACCTTAAAAATTCATTCTGTGATAGATACTAATGCTAATAGTGAACAAGACCCAGTTTTTACTCTCAAATATCTGTCATTGCCAGTTATCCTGGAAACATACCACTTGTAACTTTATTCTTTGTACAAGTAGTGTGTAGTTGTCATATATTTCATAATCCTTTATTATAGATTTAAAAGAATATCATGTATTTTAGTTGCAAAATACAGACACACAACCTGATAATAATTGATAATATTATTAATGTGACTTTAGTAACTACTCTTTTCTCATTGGTACCTGTTTGTTTCCCTTATGCATGGATTATTATCTTTCCCTGTCATAGCATTGGTCCTTGATTGTCATGTTAGTCCACTGCAGTTTGGCACTAGTACCCATAGTGAAGAGACTTGTAATAGAAAGGATAAGGGGGAGAAAGAATGATGAAATGGAAACTCACTGGAGAAATTTGAGAAGAACATTGGGTGAAGGTAAAAATCTCTCCTGCACTTTCCTATGCTTCTTACCTTACTTCTTCAGATTCTGTCTTTATTTCTTTTATTCTCACATGCATGTCCTCCTTCCCACTCCCACTCTGTTTTTCTTTCTGAAGTCATGGTAGCCATCACCAGTGGCCATCTAGCTAGTAGTTGTGGGAGAGGGAAGCTGGAGGAGGGGAACACTGGAAGATACTCCATCTTTGGATCTTGGGCTTCAGAGAGTGAAGAAGGTATGTCTTGCAAAGAGTCCTTGGAATTTCACATTAGAATTTGAATTCTTTTTCTTGTAGAATTACTCATTTATTTATGCATTAATTAAATAGTGTCTTAGGAGATCAGAACTCTCTTTTCGAAGCAGTCTTAGAATTATTTCATGTTTAAATCTTTTAATTTTAGCATCTGTGTTTGTTTCAAAGTTTTAGGGAATAAAGTGGCAACTTATTATATTGGAAAGGTTTTTGAAGCCTGATAGGCTTCTCTGTACTACTTATTGGGTAGCTAATTAATCCCCATCAGAGCTTTTTTTTTTTTTTTATATGGATTTCTTTTTTTTATTTCTTTTTTGTAAGATGGGAATTGATTATGAGAATGGGAGATAATGTATGACAAGTTTTTATTTTGGTACTCATCCTAGTTGGCTCCCAATAAAATGGTACCTAAGATCATTATCACCAGAAAAGTTTGTGCTTAGTAATAAATCAGTTTCGTGTTGATACTTTCACAGATGGAGTACATTCAGACAGTGATTAGGGATTAATTTTGTTTCTTCACATTATTATTATGTTTTTGGGACTGGAGATTGAACCCAGGGTGGTTTTACAACTGAGTCACATCCCCAGCCCTTTTTATTTTTCTTTTGAAACAGGGTCTTGCTAAACTGCTTAGGAGCCTCTCACTAAATTGCTGAGGCTGACTGAATTTGCAACCCTCCTGCCTCAGCCTCCCAAGTTGCTGGGATTATGCTATGTGCAATCATGCCTGGCTTCACATTACATTTTGAAATTGGGACAGGATGTCAGAATTTACATAAAACAACTGTTTTTATGTTAGTGTGTCCCTCTCTGAGTCAGCTATAGCATATTGGTACTTTGACTCTTAATCAGGTTTCTACAGGTAAGTCACATAAAATTTTTAGGCCTGACAATAAATGAGGATTATATACCTAATTTATTAGTGTATTAGTTTGGAAGCCAGATCTGTCTGTGAGAGAAAAACCAGGTTCTTGTGATAAAACTTGGGCGCTCAAGGAATCGAAGGCTTGGAATGTAAGCAAATGTCAGGAACATGGAGGAAGAGAGCTTTCACAACACTTCTTTTGTCCTTGTTTCTGCTTCATGTATCTGCTTTGTTTTCTTTTCTTTCTGCAGAACTGATTTTCTTCTTTGTTTTAGCCTTATGATGAAATGTTTGCCTTGACAAGTATTGAATTTGCTAATTCTTGTAACCATCTGCATAGACTTAACTTTTTCTGAGCTCAATTTTAAATTATTAATTCCCCAGTTGAGGTTAGGTTCCACACTGGTTCACTTAACTCTGGCAAGGAAAGTAAGGTCTAGAGATATTATCTGCCTTACTTGCAAAAACCTGATTAACAAATAAAATGCTTGGGAATCAATCTAACAAAAGAGGTGAAAGACCTCTACAATGAGATCTACAGAACACTAAAGAAAGAAATTAAAGAAAACCTTAGAAGATGAAAAGATCTCCCATGTTCTTGGATAGGCAGAACTAATATTGTCAAAATGGCCATACTACCAAAAGTGCTATACTGATTCAATGCAATTCCAGTTAAAATCCCAATGACATACCTTACAGAAATAGAGCAAGCAATCATGAAATTCATCGGGAAGAATAAGAAACCCAGAATAGCTAAAGCAGGAAGAGTGAAGCAGGGGGTATCGCAATACCAGACCTTCAACTATACTACAAAGCAATAGTAAAAAAAAATGGCATGGTATTGGCACCAAAATAGACAGGTAGATCAATGGTACAGAATAGAGGACACGGAAACAAACCCAAATAAATACAATTTTCTCAGACTAGACAAAGGTGCCAAAAATATGCAATGGAGAAAAGATAACCTCTTCAACAAATGGTGCTGGGAAAACTGGAAATCCATATAACAGAGTGAAATTAAACTCCTATCTCTCACCCTGCACAAACTCAACTCACAATGGATCAAGGACCTCGGAATCAGACCAGAGACCCTGCATCTTACAGAAGAAAAAGTAGGTCCAAATCTTCAACTTGTTGGCTTAGGATCAGACTTCCTTAACAGGACTTCCATAGCACAAGAAATAAAAGCAAGAATCAATAACTGGGATAGATTCAAACTAAATAGGTTTCTCTCAGCAAAGGAAACTATCAGCAATGCGAAGAGAGAGCTTACAGAGTAGGAGAATATGTTTGCCACTCATACTTCAGATAGAGCACTAATTTCTAGAATATATAAAGAACTCAAAAAACTCTACACAAAGAATACAAATAACCCAGTCAACAAATGGGCTAAGGATATGAACAGACACTTCACAGATCTACAAGCAATCAACAAACATATGAAAAAATGTTCACCATCTTTAGTAATAAGAGAAATGCAAATCAAAACCACCCTAAGATTCCATCTCACCCCAGTTAGAATGGTGATTATCAAGAACCACAAGCAACAATAGGTGTTGGCGAGGATGTGGGGAAAAAGGTACACTCATACATTGCTGTATGAGTGCGAATTAGTGCAGCCACTCTGGAAAGCAGTGTGGAGGTTCCTCAGAAAGCTTGGAATGGAACCATATTTGACCCAGCTATCCCACTCCTTGGCCTATACCCAAAGGACTTAAAATCAGCATACTACAGAGATATAGCCACATCAATGTTCATAGCTGCTCAATTCACAATAGATTGTGGAACCAACCTAGATGTCCTTCAATTGATGAATGGATAAAGAAACTGTGGTATACATATATAACATGGAATATTACTCTGCCATATAGAATAATAAAATTATGGCATTTGCAGGCAAATGGATGCAGTTGGAGAATATCATGCTAAGTGAAATAAGCCAATCTCAAAAAAACCAAAGGACGAATGATCTCACTGATAAGCAGATGATGACACATATAGGGGGTGGGAAGGGGGCAAGAATGGAGGACGGAGGGACTCTAGAGGGATAAGAGGGGTAGGAGGGGTGGGGGGGAGAAAAAAATAACAGAATGAATCAAAAACTATTACCCTAGGTAAAGGTATGATTACACAAATGGTATGCCTTTACTTCATGTACAAACAGAGAAAGAAGATGTATCCCATTTGTTTACAATAAAAATGAATTAAAAAAAAACCTGATCAACAAGTCAAAAGTACCACTCGATCTACTCATAAGAATGGAGGGGGAGATTTTTCAGAGAAGGAGAGGGAGGAAGCATGGCAGTTACCTCAGAGTATGTGTCACAAGTGAAGGCACTAAACTTGTAGCACTGGGGAGAGTCATTAGATGGTATAGTACTTTGTGAAACATTACTAAATATAGCATATATTAGAATAGCATGTCATTTATCTAGTAGTACAACATACTCAATTGGTCCTTTATATAGTCTTAAGTTTTGTCAAGGACAATAGTATAGTGATTATGAAATCTTTTTCAGTTGTTACAATGAATATAAAGTCTTTTTCATTTTGTCTTTAATATCCAAAGTTACTTTAATCACAGTGCCTGAAATGGACTTTTGATGGATAGAATTAATAGTTTTTAAAAACAACTTTATATAAAGCATTTTATTAAATATTGCTAATGAACTTTTGGAAATAAATTGAATGTATATTCAATTTTTCTGATGCAGTGGAGAAATAGAAAATATTCAAGAAAATAGTAAATCTTTTGGTGAAAGAGGGCATCCCTGCCTTGTTCCAGTTTTTAGGGGGAATGCTTTCAGTTTTTCACCATTTAGAATGATATTGGCCATGGGTTTAGCGTAGATGGCCTTTACAGTGTTAGGGAATGTTCCCACTATCCCTATTTTTTCTAGTGTTTTGAGCATGAAGGGATGCTGTATTTTATCGAATGCTTTTTCTGAATGTATTGAAATAATCGTGATTCTTAACTTTAAGTCTGTTGATATGGTGAATGACATTTATTGATTTCTGGATGTTGAACCAACCTTGCATCCCTGGGATAAAACCCACTTGATCATGGTGCACTATCTTTTTAAATATATTTTTGTATGCGCTTTGCTAAAATTTTGTTGAGAATTTTTGCGTCAATGTTCATTAAGGATATTGGTCTGAAATTTTCTTTCTGCAGTACTTTTTTATCTGCACCCCTGGTTTAGTCTTTGGAAGTGCTAAATTATGGATTAATGACCACCTTTGTTTTGTGATCCTGTGGTAGAGTAGAAATCAAAACTCCGGGGGGTTTTTTGGTATGGGGGATTGAACCCAGAGATGCTTTACCACTAAGCCATATCCTTTTTAAAAAAAAAAAATTGTTTTTTGAGACAGGTTCTCGATAAGTTGCTTAGGGCCTCGATAAGTTGCTGAGGCTGGCTTTGAACTTGTGATCCTCCTGCTTCAGTCTCCAAAGCTGCTGGGATTATAGGCATGTACCAGTGTGCCTGACTCAAAGCTCCTTCTTAAGTTTAGGATATTGATGTTATAATTATTTTGGGTTTTAGTTAGGCTCCTGTTTCCTGTTCTAATAGGCCAGTATGGATCAACCTTATAATGATTTTTGATATTATGAAATTTAAAAAATTGTAAAATATATGCAGTCTAAAATTCGCTATTTAACCATTTTTAAGTGTAGAATTCAGTGGCATTAATTATATTTATGATGCTGTACAATCATTATCACTATTTCCAAAATCTTTTCATCACCCTCAAGAGAAATTCTAATAACCATTCAGCAGTGGTTCCCTATGTTAGCAACAACTTCCCATTTCTCCTGCCTCCCTAACCTGTGGTAATAATCTCTAATGTACTTTCTGTGCCTATGAGTTTTTCAGTTAAAGATATTTCTTATAAGTTAAATCATAAAGTTTTTGACTTTTTATCTCTAACTTATTTTACTTAGCATGTTTTCAGTATTAACCATTGTTATAGCATATATCAGACTTTCATTTCATTTTAAGGCTGAATAATAGAGAAACGAAATGTGTCTATACACACACACACACATGCTTGGGGGTGTGTGTATAGACACATTTTGTTTATCTATTCTTACATTGGTGGTCTGTTGGTTTGTTTCCACCTTTCGGCTATTGTGAAATAATGCTGAATGTGAAGTATCTGTTTGAATCCTTTCCATTCAGTTCTTTCGGGTATCTGCCTAGGAATGGAATTGCTGGATCGCATGGGAAATCTGTTTAGCTTTTTGAGAAACTGCCTGTTTTGGGAAACAGCTTTATCGTTTTACATTCCTAATCAGCAGTGTATGAATGTTCCAGTTTTTCCACACCCTTTGTTATTTTGTTTTTATTTTGTTTAATTAATTTAAAAAATGTCATCAGTCCTAGAGTGTGTATTGGTATCTAATTGTGGTTTTGGTTTGCATTTCTCTAATGAGTAGTGATGTCCTTTAGTATCTTTTCATGTACTTATTGACCTATGCATATATTCTTTGAGAGGTGTTTAATCAAACCTATGCTCTTTGTTTAATGGGCTATTTTTTGTTGTTTAATTATAGGTATTCTTTATGTGCTGTTCTGGTTTTAATCCCTCATTTGATATTTGATTTGTAAATATTTTCCCCTTCGGTGGGGTTTTTCTGTTTTAATATAGTATGTTTTGCTGCAAAAAGCTTTGATTTTGATGAAATTCATTTTATTTTCTCTTTTATGTCTGTGTCTTTTGTGTCATATCCACAAAATCCTTTATATCTATTCAGTGTCATACAGATTTTCCCCTTGGTTTTCTTCTAAGAGCTTTATAGATTAAACTTTTAAGTTTAGATCTTTGATACATTTCAAAATAATTTTTGTATGTGGTATAGGTAAGGATTCAAGTTCATTCTTATGCATGGAACTATCCAATTTTCCGAGCACAATTTGCTTACTGTCCTTTCCTCATTAATAATCTTGGAACCCTTTTTGAAATCAGTCGACCACATATGTGAGCATGTATTTCTGGATTCTCTTATTTATTCCATTAGTCTGTATGTCTATATTTATGTCAGTACCATGCTGTTTTAATTACCATACCTATGTAGCAATTTTGAAATCACAAGTATGAGATTTCTGACTTTGTTCTTGTTCAAGATTGTTTTGGCTAATCAGAGTATGTTGAGATTTCATTTAAATTTTTTTTTGGTGGTGGTGTCAGGAATTGAACCCATGTGCATGCAAGGCCAGCACTCTGCCAACTGAACTATATCCTCTCCCCTTTCATTTGAATTTTAGAATGAGTTTTTCTATTTCTGTTAAAAATACCATTGCAATTTTGATAGGGATTGTATTGTATGTAGATTGCTTTGGGTGGCATTGTTATCTTTTTTTAAAAAATATTTTTTGTTATCAATGGATCTTTTATTTTATTTATTTATATGCGGTGCTGAGGATTAAACCCAGGGCCTCACACATGCCAGGCAAGTGCTATACCACTGAGCCACAATTCCAGCCTGGCATTGTCATCTTAACAATATCAACTCTTCTAATTCAGAATATGGGATGTCTTTCTATTCATTTAGGTCTTTAAAAATTTTTTATCAGTATTTTGTAATTTTCATTTTAAAAGTCTTTCAGCTGTGTTAAATTTTTCCCTAAGTACTGTATTGTTTAGATGCTATTGTAAATGGAATTTAAAAAAAAATCCTTTTCTAATTATTCATTGCAAATATGTAGAAATACAACTGATTATTATTATTATTATTTTTTTTGGGTTCTGGGGATTGAGCCCAGGGCCTTGTGCTTGCAAGGCAAGCCCTCTACCAATGAGCTATGTCTCCAGTCCTTATAACTGATTTTTAAAGCAGTTTTATTAAGATATGATTTGCATCCCATATAATTCACACCTTTAAAGTATTCAGTTTAATATTCTTAGTATATTTATGTTGTTATGCCTCCATCAACACAACTCAATTTTAGAACATTTTTATCATATCTCAAGAAATTCCTGTATTCATTAGTAGTTGCTTCACATTACCCTATCTGCTCAGTCCTAGGCAACAACTAACCTTTCTGTCTCTGTAGACTTACCTATTTCATGTAAATAGGTTCACATGAACAAACAAACAAATAAACAACACATTCTTTATGAATAGAAAATACTTCATTTTCTCCTTTCCATTTTGGAGGCCCACCCCATGCCTGTTTGCCTGTTTGCTCTGGCTAGAATTTACAGTATAATAGAAGTATCTGAAGCAGTCATCTTTATCTTGTTCCTGATTTTAGGGGAGCAGCTTTCCCCATTGAGAATGATGTTTTATAAGTGCATGAGCAGTAAGTTTGAACTGAGGTATTGTTGACTGTAACACATTTTTTATTCCTCAAGTTAAAAATATCAGGGTGCCACATGAAATCAGACGTGTACTCAAAAGTTACTCAGCAAGGCAGATTTTACTTCTGCAGAAGAGCATGCTACCAAAAAATCTGGCAAACAAGCATACTGGGGAGGAATTCTTCCCAGGTTTTTATCCCTAATGCAGCACTGCCCCTTGCTCTGATAGGAGGAGTTCAGGGTTACAATCTGTGATTGACCAATTTAAAATTGGGGAGGGCAAGGGGAAGGGCTATAGTTATGATGGGATCACCAACTACATTATAGGAATTATGACTGGAAGACTAAGGTCAACGGGAGATATGTTGGGCTGGGGGACTCAAAATGGTTACATTTCAACCATTTAGATTACAGCAAACACATTTTTGTTAAATATTAGGAAACTCAGAATGTAGGTTTAACCTTGATAGAAAAAAGAACACTAATCTTAAACATACATTTTCTTTCATTTTGATTGATTTGCTAATGGTGCATGTTTTTATTTACTTTTTTCTTTTTATTTTTAATATGAGGAATTGAACTCAGGGGCACTTAACCACTGACCCACATCCCAAGCCCGTTTTTTGTATTTTATTTAGAGATAGGGTCTCACTGATTGCGGAGCGCCTTGCTAGTTTGCTGAGGCTGGGCTCTGGCTTTGAACTCTAGATCCTTCTGCCTGAGCCTCCCCAGCCACTGAGATTACAGACATGCACCACCATGCCTGGCTACTCTTCTCTTTTAGTCCAGAAATCTTGTTTCAAAATTTTATTGTCAAAATTGCAATATTAGAAGTTGTAAGTATTATGAGCTCCCATATACTCTTCTAGATTTACCTGTTTTTATCATTTTGCCACATTTGTGCTGCTGTTTATTCTCTCTATACACCAAATTGCAATATTAGAAGTTGTAAGTATTATGAGCTCCCATATACTCTTCTAGATTTACCTGTTTTTATCATTTTGCCACATTTGTGCTGCTGTTTATTCTCTCTATACACCTACATGCACACATATTTTTGCTTAACCATGTAAGGATAAATTGTAGATATTATAAACCCTTGAACTGTACATGTTTGTCATTGCTTCAGTGCCTTCAGCCTGTGTGTTAATGGGGTGTGTGTGCGTGTTGGGTGCGTGTGTGTTTTCTTTCTTTAAAAATTTTTTTTAGTTGTCAGTGAACTTCATTTTATTTATTTATTTATATGTGGTGCTGATAATTGAACCCAGTGCCTCATACATGCTAGGCAAGCACTCTACCACTGAGCCACAACTCCAGTTCTGTTTTCTTACTTATTTGAACTTGTAAAGCTGTTTAAGATTGTTGTTTTCTTTGTAGAAGATTTAAAAATATTGATTCTACTTGACAATTCAGATTTTCAGATTTTTTTAAAAAATGGGTTGTTCTTAGTAATTTATTTATGTCTATGTTTTCAAATGTATTGGACTAGGTTGTTTATGCTCTTTGCTTTAGTGGCATGGTAGTTTTGTCTAATTTCTCATTCTCAGTTTTGTTTTTTATTTGTTTTTTTGTTTTATTCTGTCAGTCTTTTCAAGGCTTTGCTAAGTCTTTCTATTATGTGTTTATTTTATTTTAAAAAATTTTTAGGGGGCTGGGGAGATAGCTCAGTCGGTAGAGTGCTTGCTTTGTAAGCACAAGGCCCTGGATTCGATCCCTAGCACCCAAAAAAAAAAAAAAAATTTTTTTTTTTTAGTTGTACATGGACACAATACCTTTATTTTATTAATTTATTTTTAGGTGGTGCTTAGGATCAAACCTAAGGCCTTACATATGCAAGGCAAGTGCTCCACCACTGAGCTACAACCCCAACCCTATTATGTGTTGTTTTCAAATTAAATAATTTTATTTTCTGATGCCTTTGCTTTTTTTTCTACTTTGAATTCTTTTTACCTAATAGTTTTAGTGGGCAGGGTGGGGAGAGAAAGAAAAAGAAAGAAATATGGGATTGCATTTTGTTCCCCAGGCTGGTCTTATACTGGGCTTAAGTGATCTTTCCACCTAAGCCTCCCAAGTACGTTGGGACTACAGGTGTATACCGCTTTGCTGTGCTTAGTGTTTTATGTTGTATGTTTAACACCTTAATTTCCAGCTTTTTCTTTCCCAGTGTAAATGTTGAAGGTACTATTTTTTTTTTTTTTTGTCAGTACTGTTTTAGGCTGTATCCTGGAAATATTGATATGTAGTTTTTTTTTTTTAATTATGGGGTAGTTCTTTTATAATTAACTTATTAATTTCATCATTTGAATTTCAGAGTTTTTAGGCTTTCCTGGTTATCTTTCTTTTTATTGATTTTTAGTTATATAAGGTGCTCTGTATGTATCCTTTGATTTTTATGTTCCCAATACTTTGGATTTTTGGGGGGGGATTTTATGACTTGACATGTCATCAAAATCTGTAGAGTTTCAATGTGTGTTAGAAAATATATTTTCCAATTCTTGGGTGCAGTTCAGTTATATTGACTTTTTTTTGATTACTGGTAGAGAGAAACTCTCTAGAAAGGTGAATAGGTGAATTTGTTTCTTTTTGGCTCTATGTAATTTGAGATTATATTATTAGGTACATATATGTTTAAAGTCATGTCGTAGTTAGATGAACATTTTTAAAAATCATATATATGACCTCTTTTTATCTCTTCTACTGATGACCTTTTGACTTAATGTGTCTTTTGTCTAGTATCAAAATGGCTTAGTTTTAATTTATTTATATTGGTGGGGGATGGTATTAACCTCTACTTTCTTTTTCTGATGTCTTATGTAAATTCAGTTAAGAGTTTACTTAAAGAGAAAAAAAAACAAATTAAGAAAAAATCAACAAATGTAAATATATATTTGTGAAAAAAGGTTGTAACATGCAGACTTTAAGCAATACTGGTAATGAAAAACAAGGAAAACAGACCTTCATAAATAGTTACTAAATAGTTAGTAAATAGATTTTAAACCTATCCATATAGTAGCATTTTAAAGACAAAATGCACATACCTGTAATCCCAGTGACTCTAGAAGCTAAAGCTGGAGGATCAAGACCAGCCTTGACAATTTAGCCAGGTCCTGTCTCAAAGTAAAATAGGACTGGGGGATGGTAATTCAGTGGTAAAGCACCCCTGGGTTTAGTACCCAGTACAAAAAAACAAACAAAAAACCCCCCAAAGCCAAAGATGATTATTAATCACCTTATTCTAATAAATTTGAATTCTGATGTAATGCATACGTTCAATAGAAACTATAATTAATCTAATCGTTTATTTTAAACATTTTTTAGTTATCAGTGAACCTTATTTTATTCATTCATTTATTTTTATGTGGTGCTGAGGATTGAACCCAGTGCCTCACACTTGCTAGGCAAGCTCTCAACCACTGAGCTACAACCCCAGCCCAATATAATTGTTGAATGTAGAAATAGAAAAACATGGACAACAATATTATGAAATAAGTAATCAAAAGTCCACCAAAAAGACACACTTGCTAGATGTTTTCACTGTAGCAAGTTTATCAGTCCTTTAAGTCATAGTTAACTGTAGTCTTCTAAAGGTTTTATAGTTTTATTTTTCACATTGACATAGTTTAGCAACTGGAGTGATATTGTTTTAGCAAATAGGAAAGGAAAGAAAGCTTTGTACTTTTAAACCAGATGAAGACAGTACAGAGAAAAGATAATTGTAGACAAACTATGTTTATGAACACAGGTGTAAAATTCCTAAATAAAATCAAAAGCAGTTTCAGCTGTGTATTGAAAAAAAAACACATTGCAAGGGCTGGAGTTGTAGCTCAGGTAGAGCGCATGTGAGGCACTGGTTTCGATTCTCAGCACCGCATGTAAATAAATAAATAAAAATAAAGGTCCATCGACTACCAAAAAATATTTTAAAAAACCATTATAATCAAATAAAGTTGATCTCAAAATATAAAAAAAAGTTCAACTTCTAAAGTCTACTTAAAAAATATGTCATGTTAAAAGACTGTTTTAGTTAACTTTTTTGCTTCTGTGACCAAACTGACCAGCACAATTATAGAGGAAAGATTTATTTGAGGGCTCACAGTTTCAGAGTTCTTAGTCCATAGCAGGCGGGTTTCATTCCTCAGTGCTGGAGGTGAGGCAGAACATCATGGCAGTAGAGTGTGGCAGAGGGAAGCAGCTTGCATCATCAAGAAGCAGAGAGTCTTCACTTTCCAGATTCAAAATATATACCCCAAAGCCACACTGCAATTCCAGTCTTCTCTAACCATACCCTACCACTTCAATTAATCCCACCAGGATTAATTAATCCCCACCAGGGATTAATTCACTGATTGGGTTAAGACTTTTACAACCCAATCATTTCTCCCCTGAACCTTCCTGCATTGTCTAATATGTGAGCTTTTGGGGCGGATACCTCACTTCCAAACCATAACAAAGATCATAAACAGAAAAACCAAATCTCTACAGAGATTGTAGTCAGTACTTCCATCTACTTTGTTTGATAGTACCTGTTATTCACATTCTTGCCAACACGTCGTTGCTTCAGATTTTAGAATTTTTGGCACATTTGGTTGGTAAATGATTGAATATCCCTGTTAAGTTAATTTGTATTTCTTTGATTTCTTGTAAGATGAATAATGTTTTCTGTTTCCTAGCAATTTGAGTTCAACCACACTGAAAGTTTTAAATAGTCACACTTACTGTATAATTTGTTTACTCAAATATAAGGCCTGTTTTAGTCTTTTTTGTATCTCTAGCATCCTGTATAATGCTTGGCATGTAGGGGATATTCAAAGATACTTCATGAATGAATTGAATAAATGATTAGTAAGCTATGAATATTCAGAAGAAATTTATGATGCAAATAACCTATTTTTTTATTTTATTAAATTTTTTTTTTTGTAGTTGTAGATGAACAGAATGCCATTATATTATTTGTTTATTTTTATGTGGTATTAAGGATTGAACCCAGTGCCTCACACTTGCTAGGCAAAATGCTCTCTGCTACTGAGCTACAACCCCAACCCAAACAACCTATTTTTTGAATGCCTGGAATTAGAGTAGTGTTGCCACATCAGAGAACTGGGAGTAAAACAAAAGAACTGAGATTTTAATTCTAACAGGTTCCAGGGAAAAAAATTTCAGGGGTATTTAACTTATGTTACTACTGTAGATTCCCATAAAATTTGTATAACTGATAATCCTAATTGTTTTATAATCTTAATTATTTATGATTTTATAGTACTCATTTGCTTTATGCTTTTAGGGTATATGCTACTATTGCAGGGCAATATATTATTCTTTTTGTTTTTTTTGAAAACACTGTTAATTTGTTGCTAACACGTCATTTTAACAATCACATTCTTTTTTTTTTTTTTTTCTTGGTACTGGGAATTGATCCCAGGGGCACTTAACCACTGAGCCACATCCTCAGTCCTTTTTTGATATTTAGAGGCAGGGTCTTGCTGAGTTTCTGAGGTGGCTTTGAACTTGTGATCCTACTGCCCCAGTCTCCCAGGTTACTGGGATCACAGGTGTGTGCTACCATGCCTGACTGACAATCACATTCTTATTAAAATCAAATTTCAAAAAGTTTCCTTACTTTTTTTTTTTTTTAAGAGCATTGCATTTGTATATAGTATCTGGGCTCCTTTTGACATAATTATACATACAAGGAATTTGATTTCAATCCCCATTTCCCCTCTCCTTTCCTCTCCTACTCCCTCCCTCTTTTCTTTCTTCTCTGATCTTCCTTTCATTTATTTATTTATTTATTTATTTATTTATTTATTTATTTATTTATTTATTTTTGCAGTGCTGGGGATTGAACCCAGGGCCTTGTGCTTGCAAGGCAAGCACTCTACCAACTGAGCCATATCCCCAGCCCACCTTTATTTTTGATTGGTACTTTTTCCATATTCATAAATGAGATAGTCCCTTTGGTACATTTATGTTTGTATATAACATGATTCTGTCAGATTTGTTCCATATTTTTTCCCTGTCTCTTCCTTCCTTTCTTTCTCTTCTACTCCACTATCTTTCTATATCTTTATGATATCAGATCCCCTCCCTGACTGCCTTTTTCTCTTAATTTTGCTTTAACTTCCGCATGTGAGAGAAAATGTTCTACTGAGTCTGACTGCATGATATTCTCCATTTCCGTCCATTTACTGGCAAATGCTATTATTTCATTCTTTATGGTGAAATAAAACTCCATTGTGTATATACCACATTTTCTTAATCCATTTATCTATTGTTGGGCACCTGGATTGATTTCATAATTTGGCTATTGTGAATTGTGTGACTGTATCACTATAGTATGCTGATTTTAGTTCTTTTGGATAAATACCAAGGAGTGGGATAGCTGGATCATAATGGTGGTCCCACTCCTTGTTTTTTAAGGAATCTCCACACTGCTTTCCAAAGTAATTGTACTGATTTGCAGTTCCACCAACAATGTTTGAGTGTTTTCCCCCACATTCTGGCCAGCATTTATTATTATTTGTGTTCCTGACATTTGCCATTCTGATTGGAGATGAAGTCTTAATGTAGTTTTTCTTTACTGTTTTGCAGTGATGTTTCATAGGATTGAAACATCTAGATTTCTCACCTTCTAGATCAGTAGATTGTTACTCAGAGGAAGGTGAATATGTAGAAGTATTCTTTAAGAACTGAACTGAGTTACAGATTAATAGTAGTTCAGTGTATAGTTCATATGCTTTATTTGAGTATCAGATTATTGGAGACCTTGGGTAGTTTGATGAGATTTTAAATACTTTATCTTTTTTTTTTTTGTACCAGGAATTGAACTCAGGGTGCTTACCCACTAAGTCACATCCAGAGCCCTTTTTATGTTTTATTTAGAGACAAGATCTTGCTGAGTTGCTCAGAGCCTCAGTAAGTTGCTGAGGCTGGTTTTGAACTTGAGGTCTTCCTGCCTCAGCCTCCTGAGCCACTGGGATTATAGGCATGTACCACTGTGCCAGACTGTTTTGGCTTAATTCTTAATCATAATTTGAATTTTTATTGTGTAAGTAATATTCATATCTATAGCATGTGTAATTTGCATCACATTTCTAAGAAAGTAATTGATGTTGCTCTTTTGTTTCAGCTAAACCATTTACTTCTAAAGTGAAACAAATGCGATTACATAGAGAAGACTTTGAAATATTAAAGGTGATTGGTCGAGGAGCTTTTGGGGAGGTAAGAGATGAAGATTTTATAGAATATCTGCTAATTGTTTTGGAAGGTGTTTTATACAGTTGTGAGAGAATTTAACTGAAATATTTACTTGATGTAATTGATGTAGTTGATTGGAAAATATATTAAAGTTTTGAAAGAAATATTTCTATATGAGTTGTTTTCTAAGATGTTAATGTATATATGATTAATTTTCTGGACACTTCTTTGGTCCGTTTGTGCCTCCTTGTGCCAAACTGTCCTAAATTACGTTAGTTTATAGGAACTTTTGATATCTGGTAGTGCATTTAACCTGACTTCTTCTCCCAGTCAGCCTTTCCCTCCTTTCATTGTATTTTCATATTATTTTGAATCCATTTTTCAGTTTCTTCTCATTTATATTCCCCATCTCATGCACCCCTGCTCAAATTTGAATTTGTTTTACATTGAAACTGGAAATCAGTTTACAGATAATTAAAATCTTAATATTGAGACAGTTAATCCATGGACATGGTATATTCCTCCATTTATTTAGGGCTTTATAAATTTCTCTTAGTAGGTTTCAGTCCATAGAGTTATTTCTACATCTTTCAGTATTCCTAGATCTGTGATATTCTTGATGTTATTTTAATTAGAATGGTTTCTTAAATTCTATTTACTAATTATTGAAAATATAATTGCAATTAATTGAATTTTATTTATTGACCTTATAGCTAGCACTAGTGTGTTAGTCAGCTTTGCATTCCTGTTACCAAAATACCCAACAAGTTAGAGGGGGAAAGTTTATTTTGCTTATAGTTTCAGAGTTTTAGTTCATGGTGGGCCAATTCTATTGCTCTGGGCCCAAGGTGATGAGGCAGAGGGTAGGGTGGAGGAACTTTGCTCATCTCAAGGCAACCAGGCCTGCAAGCAGAGGAAAATGAGACTGAAGGACTGCAGGGAAGATAAACCCTTCCTGGGCATGTACCCAGTGACCCACCTCCTTGAGCCACATCCACCTGCTTACAGTTACTCAGTTCATTCAAAGTAGGATGTTCTGATTAGGCTGCAGCACTCATAATCTAGTTATTTCACCTCTAAGTATCCCTGCATTAAGATACTATCTTTTGGGGGACACATTATATCTAAACCATAACATTCTGCCACTGGCCCTCCCACAGGCTTATGTCCATCTTGCAATGCAAAGTGTCCCCATAATCTTAACAGTTCCAGCACTGCCCAAAAGTCCAAGTCCAAAGTCTCATCTGAATACTCAGTGCAGACTCTTGGCTGTGAGCTCCTACAAAGATCAAAATCAAGTTACAAATATCCAGTGTACAATGGCACAGAACAAACGTTCCATTTCAGCAGGGAGGAAGAAGGTCATAGAAAGAAGGAATGGGACCAAAACAAGAAACCAAACTGCACAAACAAGTCCCATAACTTGACATATAGCATCTAGGACATAGTGGAGAGTTGTGGTCTCCAAAGGAGTTGGGTAGTTCCTCCCTTTAGACCTTGCCTGTTGTAACCCATATGAACTCTCTTTTAGCCTGGCTTTCTTTGCAGCCAGTGACTTTTCTTGGCAGACTGTTTGCATTACTGCCATCTTTTAATTTCTTGGGCCCTTTTCAGGCTTTGGCTTCATCTTTACAATTTCATGCATCACCCTCCCAAGGGGCAGCCCACAGGAGTTCTGACCCTGCTACACTTTGCCTATCCTCCAGGGCTTCTTTGAAATCTCAGTGGAAGCTTCCATGACCCCTTAACCTCCAGTATCCTGAACATTCCTGCAGAACCAGCACCACATGGGTGCCACCAAGGTCTGCTGCCAGTTTGCACAGCTGAACCTTTTGGGGTAACAGCTTCTGCCACCTCTGAGTGCTTGCATGGCTAATTTTGGTGAAATAACTGCCCTCCTTTGCTGTGAGCAGTGTGCCCTCAGAGTGTCTTCTTTTAGTTTTCCCTTCTATTCCCTTGAACCTGCAATGGGTATGCTCTTGTAAATACCCGAGATGCCCTCAAGCCATCTTTCCTGTTGTATCTGTGCAAAGTACTTAACGTGTTTAGTTGTCGTAATGTCTTTTAATAGCACACCTTTGTTGGCCCAGATTTTCCAAACACTTTTTTTTTTGGCCAAACTGCAAGTTTTTAAATCTTTGCAAAGCCTTGTCTCACTTGCCTACAGTTACACCCAGATAATTCATTCAAGCTAGAATGGACTGATTAGGTTACAGCTCTCATAATCCAATGAATATTCTTGCATTAACATAGGAACTTTTGGGGGATACCTCATATTCAAACATAACAAGTTGTGTTGATTATACTTTTAAAGTCATGAATTGTGTTGAATTTTTATAAAATGTTTTATGGGTATCATTTGAGACACTGACTTTTTTTTCTCCTTTACTTGGTTAATGTGTTGAATTATGCATGCCAATTTATTTATTTTCAAATGTTGAACTAAATTTGCCTTCCTAAAATAAGCCCATCTTGGTTGTTATGTATTGTCCTTTTTTAATATATCAGTGGATTAGATGTGCTGTTGTTTTTATCTTTTTCTTTGTTGGATTTGTTTCTTGAGAGAAATTGGTCTGTAATTTTTCTACTTCAAATATCCTGGATCAGATTTTGGTGTCTTGGTTATATTGGTCTCATAAGAAGAGGGAGGCACTTCCTCTTGTTTTTTCCTTACATGCTTATAGGATTTCATTTGTGAAGCTACTTGGCCTGGAGGTTGCAGGTGAGATAATCTTACATAATATATTTAATTCTTAAAAATGGACTTCCTATTATGTGTCAGGTTTTTTTAGGTTTATCTATATCATCTAATTTTCAAAACTTAATACCATATGGATCATATGTTAATTCAAATGAACATTTATTAATCTCACTTTTTATTTGTCTTGCTAGGGGCCTATCAGTTTTCTTTTCAATTAATTAACTTCTGGATTTTTGAATTTTATTATTGTTGGCTTGTTTTCTGCTTCATTCATTTCTGCTCTTGAATGTTTTCTTCTATTCTGTGGCTTTAACTTGCTTTTCTTTTTCTAATTCATTATTATGTTCACTTAGAACATTGATTTCTAATCATTTTTTCTATTTTTTTTAAACTGGAGCATTATAGTTATACATAGTAGTTGGATTCATTTTGACAAACTCATAACATTCTTCATTTCCTACATTTCTTCTTCCCCTCTCCCTCCCCCTATTCTCCTTTATTCTACTGATCTCCCTTTCACTCATTTATTTATTTTTGATTGATTCTATCTCCTTATAAATAAAGGTGAAATTCCCTGTGGTATATTTATATATGTACATAATATGATTTTGTTAAATCTCTTTCTCATCCTCCCTCCCTCCCTTTCCATCTCTTCCTTCTACTCCACTGATTTTTTTCTGTAAGTTTATGATATCTGGTTCTCCCCTCCTTCTTTCCCTTATTTTGCTCTACATAGTAGAAAATATTTGACTCTTGATTTTTGAGACTGGCTTATTTCACTTGTTCTTTCCATCTGTTTACCAGCAAATGCCATAATTTCATTCTTCTTTATGATTGAGAAAAATGCCCTTGTGTATATATGCCACATTTTCTTAATCCATTCATCCTCTCACTTTAAACGTACATTTGCGGCTGTATATTTTTCTCTAAGCAATGTTAGCTTTAACTGACCAGTTTTGATAATATTGCATTTTCAATAATGAAATAATGCCCCCAAATGCAGTATGATTTCCAATGCAATTTTATATTTTAAATGTGTTTTGTGTTGGATCCAAGAGTTTAGAAGTTTCTCACTTTCTAATAAACATTTGGAGGCTTTTTCATTTTTTTTTCTTTCATTGACTTATAATCTAATTTCCAAGTGGTTAGAGGATATATGTGTGTGATTATAATCCTTTGAAATTTGCTGTTTAGTGTTCTATAAATATCAGGTCAAAATCATTAATTTTGTTTAAATTTTTCATTTTCTTTGTATTTTCTCTTGATTTGTCATTTCCTGAGAGGATTTGTTTGTTTCTTTTTTATTCCTCTCAGTTTTTGCTGATAACAAATATAGTTATAGCTTTATGATTAACTCTTTTATTAGTATCATTATGGAATGTTTTCTATTATCTCTGTAGTACTTTTTTGATATAAATTTTTTTACTCTGATGTTAATAGAGCCACTATAGTTCTTTATTTGTATTCACATTAAAATCTTTTTCCATTCTTTCAGTTTCAGCTTTCTATAACCTTATAGTATATTTACTATTAAGTAAACTATAGTTAGGTTTTTGTTTTCAGTGTATTTTGAAAATCTTTTGTCTTTTACTTGGAGCACATTTAATCAGTTGACATTTACGTTGTCTATTCTGTATCATTTTCCTCTCATTTCTTGCTTTTTCTTAGATTGATGGAGTGTTTTACAGTATCACTCTCTTTGCTAAATTTATATGTTATGCATTCCCATTTACCTGATGTCTACTTTTCTTTGATCATTGCTGTCATTATTTTAGGTCTAATGTTTTTAAAATCCCCAAAGATATGATTATATTGTCCCTATTCATTCACATTTTCCAGCAGTTCATTTTCTCTTGTTCTTCACATTCACATGCCTTTTCACATTCATAATTTCACTTTGGAATCATTTTCCTTTTGACCTAAAAGTTCTTTGTGGTATTTTTCCAGTGCAAGTCTGGTGATAAATTGTCTATTTTATTTGTCCATAATATATTTATTTTGAGGTCTTAAAATTTAAAAAAATTGTATATGACTTGAGGGATTATTACATTTGTATGAACTTGTGTAACCATTGTGCTGCTCAAGATAGACTGTTTATAGCAATCAGATAGGTTCTTGCCCCCTCTGTTTGAATAACCACTTCTTGTTAATCATCTATTCTGGCCTCTATCATAGTTTTATGTTGCCTGTATTTTTAGTCTTATATACATGGCATTTGGTACCATATACTCTTGTTTCTGGTTCTTTTGCACCACATTATACTTATGTGATTCATTTCTTGTTTTTTTCATTAGGTGTACAGTATTTCTTTGAATGAATATAACCATATGTTATTTATTCATTCTAGTGTTGAACATTCAAGATATTTATAGGTATTAAAACAACGCTTTTACAAACATTCTTGAACTTGTCTTTGTGACATATAAGCACTCATTTATGTTTGATATAAACTTAGGAATGGAATTGCTGGGTCACAATAGGCATATTTAGCTTCAGTGGCCAAATAATTTTCCAAGTGCTTGTTGATTTATACTCCCACAGGCAGTGTATGAAGTTCTCAGTTGTTTCAATGCCTCACTAATGCTTGACTCATTTTCTGACTTTATCCAATTTTTGGTAAAAATTTGAGTAATTTTTTTGTGATTTCATTTTGCATTTCCTCTTAATGTTCAGCACATTTTCATATCATTTCACATCACCTTTATGAACAAGTGCACATTTTGGGGTTGAGGAGGCAGGAGCTGGATGGGTGGGTTTTGTGACTTATTGGTATATTCTAGATATGAGTGGTTTCTGTGGATATATGGTGTATGTGTATTAAAAAAGTGGTTTGGCTTTTCCCTCTCATTATAAATCTTGTATTGAACAAAAATCCTTAGTTTAAATGAGGTTCAGTTAAATTAAGCTTTGAAGATTATTGCTTTTAGTGTTCCTTTTAGGGATTTTTTTTGTAACCTTAAGGTCATGAACATATTTTTTTCTATAATCTTAGAAATTCTTCCTGTAATCTTTAAAAAAAAAAAACTTTTCATTTAGGTCTGTGATTCACTTGGTATTGATTATTTTGTGTTTCTGAAGTATGGGTCTAAGTTAATTTATTCTTTCTGGTTTCTCTTTATTGTACAGTTTTGAGAAAAAGGAAAAAGAAGGTTTATTGTTTTCCTAGCAGAGGAGAATAGGGGTTTGTAAACAGTTGATCATCCAAAGGCTAAATTCCAGGTGTTCTCTGTCTGGGAGTTGTAATTAATTTGTTAATTTAGGAGATAGTCTTTTCTTAGATCTTCTGGGCATTCCCAAATCTGAATTATTTCCTTCCCTGTGTGGGTGGGAAGGAAAGTGGCCATATGCAAAAGGGACCAGATGTGGGGGAATAGAAAGGGATCTGAAACCAACATGAGAAACATAGAGGACATCAGATCATAGGCCTTTCTACACTTGAGTTATGACCTCAGAGGTATGACCCCCTCATGGTTTGAGCAGGTTTTCAGTAGACATCTCCATGTTGATATTCCCTTTAGTGTGAGTGCAGACCTGGTCAGAAATGGTTTCCATAGCTCCAAATGCCCAGGAATTGCTGCAGGAACTCTGTCAATGTGATGTCTTTTTAATAGTTAGGCAGTTTGGCCACTATTCCCATATATCAGTGTTTTTAGGCAGACCCATTTTTCTTAGCAAAGTATATTCCCTGAGGTACATTGGGCTTATCCAGGAAACAGCCCATTCACATAGTTCAGGTTGGGGTAGTGGAGGCCAAACAGTTTATTTATAGGAGTATAAATAGTGCCTGGTTGGGCTACCAGTTAACATCATCAACAGAAACGGTCGCCAGGACCTCCTTTGGGAAATGAATCTTGAATTCATTGGAATCTGACGCACAATAATTTTCGTGGAACTTTTTATTTTGATTGTGACATGGTTGCTTATATCATACAAGCTTTTCTGCTGAAAACAGCTAGATTACAGCTTGATTAAAATTAATTTGTTTGAAAACATAAGAGCTATGAAATCAGTAATAAATGTAGGAGCCTAGAGTTGTAGAATTAAGTCTATTGAGAGGTGAACCCTCAATCCTCAGTCCTGTCATTCTCTTGGAAGCAGTTGACATTACTAGGCAGTGGTAAGAAGCTAAACAGAACTTTTAGAAGTCTTGCAGTGCAAGTAAAAAATATAATTTAGGTTTCAATAAAGAGAAGGACTCTGTTAAATATCCTAGGTATTCATTTGGGATCTCTGAAGGACTGTATTTGTTCTTCGTGTGTAAGGACAAAAAAAAAATGGGCCAGCCCTCACAAGACTAAAACTCAGTTCTAATCAGTCAGTTCCAGATTGGATTAAGGTGAGTTTACTCTACCCTAAAAATGAAACACACAGTGGTTTAAATTAAAATTTGTCAAGTTTCACAGGATAGCAAACTTAAGAGAGGATTAACATACAGGAAAATAGGTTAGTAAAAAATAGCCAGGCTAAAGCCTGAATGGACAGAAAATAAGTGGATGGAAATTTTAAAGAAAAAAGAGTTGACTCATGTTAGATATACTGAAAATTAACTTGGTTGTATTTATAGTTCTAGAGGGAAATGAGGAGAGTATGTGACAGAAATAATATTTGAAGAGATAATGACTGAGATTTTTCAAAGATAATTAAAGACATAAATCCATGAATAAATTTAATGGGGTTCTATAGCTTCATGACAGGATAAAAATGAAAATTTTATCCAGGCACATCATTGTAAAACTCTTCTGAATACCAAGGAGAGAGAGAATTTTAATAATATCTAGAGGGAAAAAAGAACAAGTAATTTTCAAAAAGCAATGAGAAATCAGTTCTCAACAGAAGTGATGGAAGTTGAAGATAATGGAAAATGTGTCTTAAAACTGCTGATAGTGGTGCTAGTGATATAGCTTAGTGGTAGAGTGTGTTCTTTGCATACACAAAGAAATACCCAAAAGACTTCAGAAAGAAGAAAACCTATCAAGATTTTATATATATAATGTATGTGTGTATATATGTATACACACAGGTATATATGTATCTCTAAATATACATACATATGTATACACATATGTATACACACATGTATATATGTATATGTAAATATACATACATATGTATGTATACATATAGTTTAAACTTTCTAGGTAATTGCCCTTACCTTAATTTTAACCTGCTATATAATTTGGACTGTGATTTCTCCATTCTTACCTGTCTAACCCTATTGTGTTCATCCTGGACTCCAGGAATTCTTTAAAGTACTGTTATCTTACCAGCTGATTTTGTCTTATTATTTTTCTTAGTTATTAGGGTTTATTTCTCTAAAATTTGTATTTTTATGTCATCTCCTGCACTTGAGGGTGAGAAGAAGATAAGTGAAGGTTCCTAATTTACCATCTCAAAACAATCTCTAAATACTAACTTAAGAAGAAAACATAAGCAAAAGAACCAGTTTTCCTGGTTCTTCAGTAATTACGTATTTTTTGACTGCCTTTCACAGCAGAGGTTCCTTAGTGTTTACATCTTTTGAGAACCCCAGTTCCTTCCTGGTTCTGACTACATAATCATTCATAAATGTCTTTAGTTCTTGTGCCTAGATCCGGGATGCTTTTGATACTTTGGATTTCTGGGCTATAATTGTATCCTGTTTGAGTTGTCTGATGAGGTGAGATTTAAATTACCCTCATCCCTCTGCTTCTGGATTTTTAAATAGTATCATCAGGCTCCCCTGTTAAAAAGGGATTTTGAACTTAGGACCATACTGGAGACATCCAGCCAATTTTTTTTCAAATGCAACCTTGGTTCCCAACTTTGGATCTCAAAATAGACTCAAAGTAGATTTTTAAATAGTATGTTGGAATCAGAACAAGTTCAAATATATCAGGATCCCCCGTTAAATAAAAAAAGGGACTTGAACTTAGGGCCAAACTGAAGATGTCTAACTACTCTTTTCCAAATGCAAACCTTGGTTCCCAACTTTGGATCTCACAGTAGGCTCAGAGTTTGTGTATCCAGATAGTAGAATTGAGGTTTTAGCAAGGCGTACGCACCCCACTTGGTGGTGGAACAGAGTGATGTTGAAATATGGGCTTTCAGGTCAATTGCCAGAAGGTAGGTCTTAAGTTCTTATCCATATGAATTTATCATATGGGCAGAAGTGAAAGGGAATTCCTCACCTTTGTTTTCCACACTAGCCTCTTGATGCTGAGAGGAGCCTTTCCTGCTTTTGAGGAAGAATTTTTCTGCCCACTTCTATCTTGAATTTTAAGAAGAAAAAAGTGACATTAAAAAAAAAAAAAGGCAAAGTGACTTTGAACTCTGATCTCTTTTGATACAGGTTTTCAGATACTTTGAAATGACTAATGCATTGTATTTAAGACCTCTGCTTGACAAAATGTATTTGTCATCACCTCTTTCTTCATTAAACTCATTTCCTATTTGGAAATAAGCGTTAAAGTCAGAAGTTAGTGAATTCATGGAGGAACTGAATAAAAGAGTGAAAAGGATGAATGAGTTCATATAAAGGGGAGTGAAGATATAAATAAGACACTTTTATCTACTGGGGAAGATGAGAATATCTAAAAACTTCTTCCTAATATTTATACTTGTAACTATTAAGTTTCTTATTTGTGTTTAATGTTTGTCTTTACAAACATTAGACTGTAAGCTCTGTGGGGGCAGAGAATGACTTTCATCTTACTCATTAAATTTAGTACTTTTCCCTTTTAGGTATTAAATAGATAGGAAAATGAAGTTCCTTTTTTCATGACTTTTTTTTTTTTTTTGCTAATGAAATTAATACTTATTAATTATCCACTATAATTCAGTCATGTTCCATGTCCTTATTTAGGTTTGCAGTGTAATTAGCAAGAGAGAGAGGTTCACAGCATTGGTATTCACTTCTACAGTTTTGGGGCATTTCCCCAATTTTATTTCTACTCATAGGTAATAAAATTGGAATAGATTTGTAAATATAGGTTTCCGTATCATTTTGTCTTTTTCTTGTGTATTAAAATATTTCTTTGTAAATCTGATTTTTTAATGGCTCTATAAAAAACCCATTATGAATGTTCCATAAGTTACTTAACCATTTCTCTTCTGTTAAACAAGAATACATGTACCATGAATATAAGAATTTTCCCTCCTCTGTCAGCATACTGCAATTCCCCAGCATCTACAACATTGTCTAGTACATAATTGGGTATTTAATACATGTTTGTAGAATGAAGGAACAAACTATGTAGGTTGTTCTTTTTTTTATTTTCCAGTATCATAAACACCCTCTGTAGTGTTTTTGTACATAATGCTTTTACTGCATTTCAAATGTTTTTCTAAGAATAAATTTCCAAAAGAGGATTTGTTGATTCAAAGAACATAGAAAAGATTGTGTGATTTTAGATTAATCTAATCTGAAAAGTGTTGTGTTTTTCTTTATACTTTAATTTTACAAACTTCCTATAATATATTCTATTAGAATCAAGAGTTACCTTTTCTTTTAAGTGCATTTCTTTTTGTTTGGGGAGCAGTATGTGCTCTTGGATTGGAAGATAGGGTTTTTGGGCAAAGTAGTGAATGACTTGGTATGCTATGCTGAGGAACTTTATTCCAACTTTATAGGAGTTAGAATTCTATTAAATATTAGGTAAGCAGAGAACTGATAGAATTCTTAGATAACATTGGTGATAGTCTTGAAGAAGGATTGAATAGAGAAGAAAACAAAGACAGGTAAGTTCTGGATTTCTTACTCTCTAGTCCTTGTTATCTAATTAGTCACCAGCTATTCTATCTTAAGGATCTCTTGAATTTCTTCCTCTCTTCCCTCGTTATAAATGTAACGGGTGAGTTAAAGATAGAATTAATAGATGATTGATCTGCAGCTTGAATAAATGAATTTGGTATATAAGTTTTTGGCTTGCTAAATTTAAGACAACTGTGAATATTCTAGAAAGGGAATTAGAAAGCAACTAGAAATATAGGTCTAAGAAATAAAGAGATGTTGTCAGTATAGAGTTATTAGTTGAGGCTTTTGGAACAGGTAATACATGTCAAGAAGGGAAGAGACATAAAAAGGTGATGCAGTGATCCTTGGGGAAACAATATTTAACAGTTTTCAGAAAAAAATTAGGAAATGATTCCCCTCAGTGTCCAATAGTGAAGAGTGGTTGAGGCAACCAGAACAGTATATTTTATTTGGAAATTAGAAGTTCGTTATTGATTTTTGAAAGAATAATTTCAGTCTAATAAAGTGAAATAGAAACTAGATTGAAACTAGATTGAAAGATTGAGAAGAAAAATGATGAGCAAGTAGAATAAGTAAGGGTATACTACACTTTGAAAATATGCTTTATGGAGAAATGATGTCATATGGAAAAGGGATATGATATAAGTTCCTTGGGGAAAGGTGGAGTGGTAGTAAAGTTTTTGTTTATTTTTTATTCTTGTTTGGAGGTGGGTCTCAGAAAAGTTTTCGGTTGATATCCAGGAACCAGGAGAAAGGCGGATTGAATGCAGGAAAGTCTTTCGTTTAACAGGGACAAAAAGGGAAAGAAGAGGAGGGTCTTGGGAACCAAATCTTAAATGATACTGTTAACTTTGAAAAGTGGTAGGGACACCTCTTCCTAGGAAAGGGAAAGAGGTAAGGATAAGTGGAAGTATAGAAATATTTAAAAGATGGCATGAGAAATGTGAAGGATTTATCAGCTATGAAGTAGGCCACCTGGTTGTTGTTGTCTGAAGAAGAGTGGAGAGGACAGGTATGATGCCAGGGTGACACAAGCATTTTAGAAGATTGGCAAAGGTCTATTGAGAATGACAAAGAATAAATGGTGGGACTGAAGTTTGATTTGAAGGCTCAGCTGAGATTGAACTATGGAAAAAAAGGAAGCAGTACTAAAAATCCTTTCAGAATATAATTCATAAAAGTATCTGAACAACAAAAAAAAGGATAGGGTATTGGAGAATTATAGTTACCCATTAGGTTAAGTGAGGCAGATAGTTAGGGACAGCCAGGTTTGCTCTACAGTCCTGAAGCTTGGAAGAAAGGGGTGCAGAGCTGGGGTAGCAGCAGACAGTCCAGAAGTCAGTCAAGTAGGACTAAGTGATGCCTGGTCACAGGTCAGTGCCAGTTAGACCTCAGTACTTAATGCATGACTGATAATATTTGAGATTTGAATGTGAGAAGGTGTCTTTCTTTTTTCTTTTTATTAGGTATGTTCTTGCTCTGTATGTACTTTGAAATATGTAAAAAGCAACAGATTGCTTATAGTCTGCTCTGTTGTTTTAAGACAGAGTTAATTTTGTATATAAAAGTAATATTGACTGGATTTTGAGCTTCACTGTTCAATCCTGATGAAAACATCTCTGCTGGGCTTTCATACCCTGTGGTGTTTATTAACTAATAGGTCTAGAAATACAAAGACCCTAAGCAGATAATGATTTCCTCCAACTTGTTTTCTACCAGGAATTTGTAAACAGGTATATAGGCCCAATGGATAGACTTCCTTTTGCATGATATCTGATAGAAACATTTCTATCAACTATGCTTTTTTTTGAAGGAAAAAAAAAACCATACCATGAAAATACATGCATAATTTATGTAACTCCTACAAGAAATGCATAAATCATGGGAAACAATAAGGAGCAAGACATAATTGAAATTCAGCATCTCTGTGAGTTAAGAACCTTCTCTCTACAACTCAGTTGTTGTCAGTTACTGCTTAACTTAACGCTGGGTTTTCCTTTTTGCTTTCAGGAAAACCTTTAACTTACGCCCTGGGTGTTACCTGTCCACAGTTTCCTGGTGGCTCGCCGCTTCTGCCTGCTCCAGCCTTGCTCCGGCAGCTTCAAGGCTTCTGGGCTTCAGAGCTTGTTGTGAAAGCTTGCTGCTTTGGCCTGCTACCCCTGCTTCAGGTGTCAAAAGCTTTTAATTAGCTTGCTTCCTCTAATTACTATAACTAGGCCCTTATATGTCTGCAAAATCTAGTCTTAGGGTCTGAAAAGAGAATTACCATTAGACATTCGTTTTTTAAAAACTCTATTACTGTGGCTGTCCTGGGATTCATGGGAAGTTTGAAGTTATAGTGCATGATTCACCTTTGATGGTGCAGGTTGTTAGTCCATAAAGGCAAACAGTTGTGGGCATAGTGTATTTTTATAGTCATTGTTCCAAATAGTTGATGCCCATGCTGTACCAAATTTTAAATTTTGACTATTGCTCCTGATACCTCTGACTGTTTAGTAAATTCTTTGTGGTATTTTTAGTTTTGTGTTAAAAGAGACTTATTCCCCCTACCCACTTTTTTGTAAATATTTTGAACAGAAGTTGATCACACATAGAACAGTTTTTAAAAATACAAAATAGTGATTTCACAAATACTACAATCACCATTAACATGTCAGAAGGTATCAAAACAGTAGACATAGTGAATGTAAAGAACTCTTCAGTACCTATAGAATCGTTCATTATGACTATATTTATAGTTGTAACTATTTTTTTTGGTTGTAACTATTCTTTATGATTATATTTATAGTTGAAAAGAACATAAGCTCTGTTGTTAGATAACCAGGATACATTATCTGGTTGTATTACTTACTTATTAATTATATGACTATGTGTAAGTTAAGTTTTCAAAATCTTAGTTTACTAATTTCTTAAGTGGAAATTTTAGGACCAATCATAGGTTGGTGTAAGGATTAAATGAGGTACATGTGATTTTTTTGACCCAGTGTCATATACAGAGTAAACTTTCCTGTTTTGTTATTTTATTATTTTTAATGGAAAGTGATGGTAGATATTAAACAGGAGAGACAAAAGGGAGACAAAGACATAAAACATTAGATGGTTAATAGTAACAGACAAAAGATGATAAAGGCTAAGTTGTAAAGTTGAGACTTTGAAAGCCTGTTAAGAAGTAGCATGAATTGAAATAATCTGATATACCCTTCACAAATTATCAAATACACAATTGTATATCTTTTATCCTAATGACTTTTTTTTGAATTTTGGTTTTGGTATGGTAGTGTACTTGTAGTTGAGAATATTGGTGTCTTATAGCTTTCCATGTATATACAACCACATAGATTAAAAATCATTCATTTATCCAACAAGTGTTTATTGAGTACCTGTTGATTCTCAGGCACTAGACATGTACTAGTGAAAAAAATGAGATAAAAATCCCTGTTCTCATAGAGCTTATATTCTAGTGAGTGAATAAAAAAAAAAAAACAAACAGTATTTAAATATATAGTACATTAAATAGTGATAAGTAAGGAGAAAAGGAAGCAAAGAAAAGGGATAGAAACGATCAAGAAGTCATTTCAGTAAGGGAATGAGAGAACAGTAAATGTGTCTCTGTGGAGGTAGAATTTTCCAGACCTAAGGAAAACGAGTACAGAGGGCTTGATGTAAGTTAAGTAAAGTGACCATTTTGGTTGGAGCAGAGTAACTTAAGAGGTGAGGCATGTGAGGTTGGGGAGGTTGGAGGCCTGAACATGTTGGCCTTATAGGTTATAGTTAGGACTTCGATTTTTACTTGGAGGGAGAGAGGAAACCACTGGAAGTTGGGAGTAGGAGATTGTCATGATCTGAGAGCAATGTTTTAACAGCATCTGTGGCTTCAGGGTTGGTAATAAATTGTTGTGGGCGAGGGCAGAAATAGGCAAGAAATGATGGTAGTTTGGAATGGGACAGAACAGAGAAGGTATGGTGAATGCTCAATATGTCAAAGACAGACTAGATTTGCAGAACTCTGGCAACGATTTCTTCCATATTAAAATCCTATTAGAATAGTGTGATCATTCTTAAATTATAGGTTGTAACCATAAATGATGATAATTAAATTGTGTTTAATAACCAATATGCATACATTTGTCACATACTCATTATTTCTGAAGTGTGTAGTTTTTCTAACATCAAATTGCTTTTACTACAAAATTCTTAAAGACATCTCTAAATGTTAATGTTTTAAAACTATATCTTTGTTTCATGTTAACTTGAAAAATTTCTAGTCCATTCTAAATGTGCTTTTCATTTTGATCCAATTAAATAAGAAAGGACATTTGTTGTCCCTTTTTGTAACACTAGGGATTGAACTCTGGGCCTTGTGATGCTGGGCAACCACTCCACCACCTATTTCTTCAGCCTTGAGGAAAAGATACTTTAACATCCTGCCTTCTTACATGTCAGTTAGCCATGGTTTTTGAAAATATAGGATCTAAAGTTAGAGTTCTAAGGGAATTACCTTTTCCTTGGTTTTTTCTTGAAATAAACATGAAAATGCTTGTCATGTTAAAGGAGTAAAGCAAGATCATTGTTGTTTTACCACCTTATAAGCTTCATAATCATTTCTCATAATGTTAATCAATTTGATAATTCAAGACTGTTTCCTTACTGTTACTATTCCACACCCCACACACTTCATTCCAGAAAACTTTTTAGGTAGCTCATGAAATTGTTGTAACATAGTTTTGAAAATATTTTTCACCCTGCAGCAGCCTAACATTCCCGATTATCACACAGATGTGTATGTTGGCCTTTATCAGTCATACTACAAAACGACTATATTTAGTGATCATTTCATGAGGTGTAGTATTCCACTCTATTCCATTCCATGTCTCACATTTTGCATATTTCATATAGAAGATGTAGAAAGGGAAATAGAAACCATATCTCCTAGAAATATTTGATCATCTAATATTTTGGTCCTTATACTTCTCAATATATATGTTATGGTTTGGATGTGAGGTGTCCCCCAAAAGCTTACATGTGAGACAATGCAGGAAGGTTCAGAGGAGAAATGATTGGGTTGTAAGAGTCTTAACCCAATCAGTGAGTTAATCCCTCATGGGATTAATTGAAGTGGTATTGTGTGGCTGGAGGAGGTGGGAATTGGGGTGTGGCTATGGGATATATATTGTGTATCCGGAGAGTGGAGTCTCTGCTTTCTGATTGCCATGATGTGAGTTGCTTCCCTGTGCCACCCTCTTCCACCATGATGTTCAGCCTCACCTCAAACCTAGAACCAGCCTCCTATGAACCTCTGAAACTGCAAACCCTCAAATAAACTTTTCCTCCTCCATAATTGTGCTGGTCAGGTCATTTAGTCATAGCAGTGAAAAAGCTGACTAAAACAATATATGTGACATAGAAATTGATGGTATCTATTTTGTGTATATATAGAAAAAGTAACCATAGTCTGCAAAGTTTAACAAACTTCTTTCTTACATATATCATTGTGAGGTTTTCCCTGTCAAATACTGTTCTTCAATAATTTTCTTCAAACATACAAATGATTCTCTACTCTCTTCTGATATTTAGTCAGTTTCTTCTTTTAGAATGTTCAATTTTACTATTGAAAACCACACTATGGTGAATATTGTGGCTTTTTATTTGTATGTAGATTTTTTCAGTTCAGGGAATTTTGGCCTATATTTCTATGTATATGTATGTTTCATAGGTATAAAATTATGGAAAGTTCAGTTGGAAAGATGGAATTTTTTTCCTCTACATAGTTTAAAACAATGGAACAGGTATACTGTTTGCCACATTCTTTGCACAGTGTTGGCACATAATAGCTAATACTCACTGGATAATAGCTAATATTCACTGAACACTTAATGAAATACCAAACCCCGTGGTAAGTACTTTGTGCTCATGTTAATGGTTTTAATCTTTGCCACAATTATATAAGGTATATACTATTATTAATCTCATTATATTGACCCAAAAACTGAAGTATTGAAAGGTTAAGTTTTTTGCGCAGTTAATGACAAAACTGGAACTCAAACCCAAGTAGTCTGACTTCAGAGTTCATGCT
This sequence comes from Sciurus carolinensis, assembly GCF_902686445.1. NCBI lineage: Eukaryota > Metazoa > Chordata > Mammalia > Rodentia > Sciuridae > Sciurus > Sciurus carolinensis. The sequence goes on from NC_062224.1 coordinate 61,136,509, forward strand.
GTCACACCCCTCTAAACAGACAATAAATGCGAGCTAAGTGTTTGCATGTTCAGTAAGTGCTAGGTGTCATCATCATTATTTGTACTGCACAAATGTATAACCCAGGTGTTTTGGTTTGAATATTTTTGGATTTTGAAAAGATAATTTAGTTCATGTGTTCTGTTTTATGTAGCACACTCTTAGGGTTTGGAGCAGCACTCCATTAGCAAATGCATTCCTGTTTCTTCAGTGAAGCATGTTTTTCTTTATATTAAATGAATTAAAAAGTAAAATATATTAATTACCTGGTATCATCAAATGACCAAATGAGTTATGAAAAGCTTCTTTTAGAATTATGGTTAAGAGATTGTGAATTTGTCTTAGTATGTGTATGGCATTTCAACATTTATTGTATGTTGGCGGGTACTACTGTTACTACCAATATTGTCATTGGCAATTGCCTTTGGGTTCTTATTTACTCATACGTATAGAAAATTGGTGAATTATGCAGCATTAGGAGTACTCTTTCTCATATCATGACATGAGGAGGGGAAGGTACTTAGTAGAGTCTTCTAACCTTTCTTCCCTACATCTGAATAACAGGGCTTATGTGATAGTCTTCCACATCTTTTTCTATCTTAACTATAGTCTTATCTAGCTTAATGCTTCTGTCCTGTCCATGTGCACTCCCAATTGTGCAACATTGATTTCAGATTTTACACAGTAGCTCACTTTGCGTTTTCACCCTTTCAGAGATTTTAGTGAGACAATGCTCTAAGTTTTTCCTTGCTTGTTACTATAGCTCCTTTATGTTAAGTGGGAACCCTTTGGGAGAACAATTTAAATGACCCATCATTTCTCCCAATAAGACCAGATAGGACTAAAGACTCAAGTGATTGCATTTGAAATTGAAATACTTCCTCTTTTTTCCCCCCAGCATTTTAATCCATGAAAAACTGTAATTGTAGTTATCATAACTTTTTAATAAAACCAGGAAATGTTCAGTATTATACAGTGATTTAAACTACTTTTATTGCAATCTGATTCAAACATAAATTTATTAAATGCTCTTGATTTGCATAGTTGCTATTGAGATTAATTTTTTAATATATTTATATTTTAGCTATAGTTGGATACAGTATCTTTATTTTATTTATTTTTCTGTGGTGCCGAGTATCGAACCCAGTGCCTCACACATGCTAGGTGAGAGTTCTACCGCTGAGCCACACCCCAGCCTGAGATTAATCTTTTTAAAAGTTTTTCAGCTTGGATTTAAATCTATTCCCTGTTCTTGAAAATATCCCTTTGAACTCTTTAAAGATCTGCTGTGTTGCTATCTTCTGCATATTAGGATAGTATGTTAGCTTCCCATTACTGTAACAAAATACTTAAGATAACCAACTTACAAAGGGAAGAAGTTTTGCTTGAGTTCATGGTTTTGGAGATTTCAGTCCATGATCAATAGGCTTTGTTGCTTTTGTGTCTCTGTTGAGGCAGCACATCACAGTGGGAGCTTGTGGCAGAGTAAAACTGCTTAACTCATGCCTGGGACTTGAAAGGAGAGATAAATGAAGAGACTGGATTTCCACAAAGCCCTTTGAAGACAGGTCCCAACAACTTGAAGACCTCCAACTAGTACCCATCTCTTAAAACTTTTCACCCTCTCTACAAATACTATGCTAGGGACCAACCCTTTACCAAATGGACCTTTGGGAGACACTTAAGATCCAAGCATAGTAGTTAGTGTTTGTCTTCCTCATCCCTGCCTTTGAATAATTGAAAACATTGTCACTTAATATTTATCTTCCTTTTCTGTAGGTAGCCCCAGCCCCATATCAGATCCAACAGATTTGAAGGACAAATCCAACTGAAACAGAAGGATAGAAACAAATGTAACCAGTTTGTTAAGTTTGAGAATGGGGTCTTATTTATATTTGGCAATTTTTTGATCTGTAGGTGAAATTAAAGTGGAGAAATGTTTGTTTTTTTTGTGTTGTGATTTAAGTAGTTGTGTAAAGTTTATATAAACTAGCAGTTTATAAAACTGCTAGTCTTAATTGCTGTTAAGAGTGTATGTATATGTGTGTGTATGTGTGGTGTCTGTGGATTGGGGGTTGTGGTATATGAGTATGTGGAATGAAAAATAAGATCATTTTTAGTTTATTTCATATTGTTTGATCCCCATAGAACATATTTGTTTTGGCAGCTGGCATTCCCTGTTGGAATTTTGCATGCATTATTTAATAAGATCTATTTCTTTCATGTTGTAAATTTTGGTATACTTCTTAGTAACGAGAGACATTGAGTTTAAATTCCAGGGCAGAAAACTTGGAAAGGAAGATATAATATATAATAACTAACTGATACAGTGTTCACAAATAACTGTTATTGGTTTGGCATATATTCACTAATACACCTTTTTTACCTGAAATTGTTTAATTTAGGACCTTAGAATTTGAGCTGCATTGAAATAATTGATAATTGGCATTTATTTTTTTACAGAGAGGAAAAAGGAAAATGGATGACTGGAAAGAAGTACTATATATGTCATATTTTAAAAGTTATATTTTCTTTATCTTTTCTAGGTTGCTGTAGTAAAACTAAAAAATGCAGATAAGGTTTTTGCCATGAAAATTTTGAATAAATGGGAAATGCTGAAAAGAGCTGAGGTAAGAGTCTTAATATAAAAATAGCTATTTAGGGTGTTTTCTCATTTTTATTATTTTGAACCATGTTGTAGTAAAAATCTTTACGCCTGTATATTAGAGTAATTTTGTGAGCTTATCCATAGTGTGAATTTTTAATAAGGTAACAGTAAAGCTATTAGTATGTTATTTCACACACCCTAACTACTTGTTTGTTAACAAGAAATGTCACAACAGAAGAATATAGTATATGAGAAGAGTCATGATATCCAAGTATATATATGCAAAGTAAACTTTAAGAAAAAGAAAACGAAAAGGGAGGGGGAGTATGAAGTATTCTTAATCAGAGATATTGCTACTTCCAATTTGTATATACTGAGGTTGAAATGATTTTAGGATAATTTTTATACTAAGGATTTTCATGTTGGGTGGCTTCTAGAACTTACCCACTTCCCAAATTAAACTCCTTGCTACTATAACTTTTGGGCTGGGGTTAGGAGATACATTTAAACTTTGGTAGTTATTGCTTTAAAAAAATTGTCTTCTATAAATGTTGGACCAGAATATCTTTATTTGTTTAAATGTGCCAGTTTCTTAAAGAACTCTCCAGTTATTCATGCTATCGTATTCTCTGCCTTTAATTACATTAAACAGCATTTTTACTGACAGATAAGTTAAAAATGATGTATCTCTTGTTTGGTTTGATCATCAAAAAAATATATGGTAAAATGAGGGGTATATGCAATGATGCCATGCAGTATGAGACCTAGAATTCAGATTTTTTTGAGTTTTTTTTAAATTTAAAATTCTACTTGCTTATTTTTTAAAAATGAAAAATTTGACTTTTCCCTCATCAGATATTAGAGAAATAGTTATTATCCAAGATTTTTCTGTGGTAATAATTTTGGAGTGAAAGAAGTCTTTATTCCTAAAATATAAAAACTAATAGATGTAGTCGTCAGTGGATCTTCTCTTTTTGACACATGATTTCTAAGGATACATGCAGTTTTGATGTACTGTATAAGATTGTTAATTTGTTGAATGTACTGCATGAGTGAGGTGAAGAGAATCACGTGTCAGCTTTGCATAATTTTTATCATTTATATATGGTCCTTATTAACTTCTGTTTCACTATAGATATTTGTGTTGCTATTAATCCCAGTAATCCACTAAGAATGAAATTTAAATAATATATGACTGAATATAAAAAATTTGCAAGTGTGTCATAGACATATCACTATTGCAGACAGAATGTATGGTTGAACATTTGGTTGAGAAAGTGAATAACTGAATCTGAGGAAGCTCTATGATCTCCTCTCCAGTAGTTCCATACAATATGTTCCTTTGCATTCTTTTCTTTCTTTCTTTTTTTTTTTTTTTTGGTGGTTCTAGGGATGGAACCCAGGGCCTCATGCATGCTAGGCAAACACTCTACCACTGAGCCATATCCCAAGCCCTCTTGCATTCTTAAGAGACCAAAATATCCTGTTTTTAAAGGAGGGAAATTTAAAAACATTTTGTTTAGTGTTTTTAAAAAACGTAATTGAAGTGTACATTATGATAACTTTAAAACCATTTGAATCCCCACAATACTTTTATGAACCACAGATTATACATACATCATGGTTTGGTTAATACTGATCTAAAACAGGGTTTCTCAACAGGGACCCTTTTGACATTTGGGGCTGGATAAGTCTTTGTTGTAGAAGCTCTCCTGTGCATTTTAGATCATTTAGTAGTATCCTGGGCCTCTGCCCACTAGATGCCAGTAGAATCTTCTCTTCGGATTATCATAACTAAACAATGTGATATAGAAGCAAAAGAAGTAGCCTGTGTTTTACATTTAGACTCAGCATCTGAAGCATTAGTAAGAATTTTATTACCTAAATATGGATAAAATCATATGTTTTGGACTTTTTAAAAAAAGTCCATTGTGTTTGTATGTATGTATTCATGGAGAGGGGTGGTGGTGAGTGGGTGTGTAATGAAACAAGATTGATCTACAAAATAATTGCTGAAATCGATCGATGGTACATTGGGAGGAAGGGATTGTTGTATTAGTTTGAAATTTATGTCATAGTTTATTATGTTTTTTATTTAAAGTGATTTTTTTACTGAGCAGTTTAGCATAGATTACAACTCAGCTTATTCTTTTGACTGAATATTTGAAGTTTTATTTATTTTGAAATCATCAATCAAATGAAATAATGGTTATCAGAGTCTAGCGGGAGTGCCTAAAATTTTTTTTGATAGCTGCCACAGTAAGATTAGTCCAGGAGAATGCATTCTCCTAGGCTCTGACAACCTTCAGAACTGCTCTACAGTGCCAGTAGTAAGGCATAACTTTAGATCAGTTCAGTTATAAAACAGGACTTACTGGCAAATAGGCCTTGCAATTCCATTTTCTTCCTAAAGTGAATTAATGCATAATATTATAGATTTTAATAATCTAATTGGCAGGTTAAATCGCCCATTTCAGTTGGTTCAAACTTTGTTTTGGTGTTTTCTCTGTTGTTGCCATTTAATGCCTGTCTTTGAAAATGCTATTTGTCCAAATAAGATTTATGGATATACTTTGGAAATACTTGGGCTAATTGTATCACAGTGATTGTTTTCTGTATCATGGTTGTTTAATTTACCGTGTGGGAAATAATAACTTGGTGCCTACTACACATAGACATGCTCTGGGATGATATTTGTAGTGTATCTGCAATATGGTGTAGCCGTTAAGAAAAATTAGGTTGGGTTATATGTACTAAGATGGAAAGCTGTTCAAATATATTGTTACTTGGGGAAATAAACAACTTATAGAGCAATATGATTTCATTTCTGTAAAGAAAAATAAGATGGGAGAAGTGGGATACTATATGAATATATAACATGTCTATGCGTGTGTGCATGTGCATGTGTATATGTTTATGTATACTCAGGGATTTTCTGAGTGTGCTGAACAAAGATTTAATGGTAGTGACTGAACACAATTTGAAATTGAAATTGTGGGGACATTACTTAGGAGACTTTTACTTTCTATTTTACCTTTCAGTCTTAACTTTTAAGTTTCTGGTATAGTATTTTTTGTTTTCTTTTTATTCAAAAATTCAAAATTTTGTATAATAGAATTATAATGTATTATATCAATTTGTTTTTATTTATAATAATATATTTCTCAGATTCTCTAGGATATATTTTCATACTAATGGAAATTTATTCTCAGAATAAATTAAACCTTCAACAAATCAATATAAAAAACAATCCATTAGAGAAAATGTGCAAAGGAAATAAGCATTCAAAGAGAAAGTTAAGGTCGCTTGTGTGTGTGTGTGTGTGTGTGTGTGTGTGTGTGTGTGTATAAAGTTATTCATCTGCACCTGTAATTAGGAATATGTTAGTTAAAAGAACAATAAGACATAATTTGACAGCCATCAGAGACAACCACTTAAGTCTAATAATGGTAAGTACAGTTGAAGATATGAGGGAAAGGAACTTTTGCATGCTGGGGTATGGTGGTAATTGGTATAGAAACTTGCTGTTTTTTTGTAAAGTTGAAATTTGCTTATATTTAGCATTTTTATGTCTAAGTGTATACTATAGAGAAACTTGTACAGATATACTCATTATAACATTGTAATAGTGCAAATTTGGAAATTATATACGTTTCCATAATTGGGGGTTGCACAAATAAATTTCATAGCAGATAAAAGGGAAATAGTAATTCTGGAGTAAAGTAATCAAATTACAAGAGGGTAGATGAACTTATAACACTATATAAATTTTTAAAATATTTCAGTTCTGTTTTTGGACATATATACATGTGTGGTCAAAATGTGATTGGTAGTCTTTATGCTGTCTTCATTTTATTGGTTACATGAAGGGAAGAAAGGAGAGGAATGGGAAGGAGTAGGAAGACTACAACTGTGTCTTATTTCTTGAAAAAGATCAGAAGTAAATGTGGCAAAATAAATGTATTTGTATTATCTGAATAGTGTCATGGTCTATGCTTAATTTTTCCATACATTTTCTGATTTTTTAAACTATGACAACATTTTTAATATAAAATATTTTCTTAAGTGTAGTATTCTAGTAGCTCAGTTGCTGTTTTGAAATAGTGATTTGTTAAAAAGTCATATATTGAATACGTTCCTTTTCCAGAAGGGAAATAGCATAATAAACATATTAAGCAGTTGTTTGCATAATTTATTTCCTGGTTTTACTTAAAACGTTGTCTACAATTTTTTTCTTTCCTTTCCAGACAGCATGTTTCCGTGAAGAAAGGGATGTGTTAGTGAATGGAGACAATAAATGGATTACAACTTTACACTATGCTTTCCAGGATGACAATAACTTAGTAAGAATCTTTGTTATGTATTTTTGATCCTTATTAATTTTTTGACAGATTTAGCATTTTCTGTTAAGCATTATTTAAATGTAGATTTTAAATAGAAAAATTACTTCATTTTCAGAGTATAAGTTGAACTCTAGATATGAAAAATTTTTCTCTCAGTGATATGATACCTTTCCATTGAAATTATTTGTACTTTTAAATAAGCAAGTCAAAACTTTATCCAAATTGATTTAATTTCTGTCAGTTAAATTCTATAAAAGGGAATTCGGGATATAGCTTAGTTGGTAGAGTACTTACTTCACAAGCACAAGACCCTGGGTTCGATCCCCAGCACTGGGGTGGGGTGGGGGAAGAATACTATAAAAGGGTTCAGGATTTTTCTTTCATGACTTTCCCACTATTTTATTTGTGGTGTTCTGTTCCTTTTTAAAATTTTTACATAGTTTTCAAATGACCATGTGCTTCACTAAGTAGAGCTACATTTATATTGAGGTAAACTGCTTCACAAAATTCAGGAGTTTGGAGGAAGATCAAACTATTAGAGGCTTTACCAATTGAGAATAAATAAAAGAGAAACAGGAAATAGGAAAATAAGATTAAATCTACTATAATTGAGTATATAACTCCTTGGCTTGCACTGCAGAACTTTTCATTTTCTGACCTCAGTTTTTATTTTTTAGCATGCATGTGGTGAGATCCTGCCATGTGCCAATAAGTGAAAACTGGGATGTAAAAATAAAAAGGATGTTTTTTCACTCACTTGATAAATATTTATTGCATGTATGCTATGTATTGGGCACTATTCTCTAGATTCTGGAGATGTAGTAGTGAATAAGACAGAGGATCTTTTTTTCTTACTGTTCTTATATTTACATTAGGAGAATGACGATAAATCTAAAATCAAGTAAATAATATTTTCAGATTACTTCAGTTGATGAAAATATTATATTTATTCAAAGCTGTGATGACTGTGAAGATTATTCTCAGATAAATATGAATTAGCTAAACCAAGAAGGGAGAAAAGAAAGAGAGGGATTGATGAGCGAAAGCCCTCTCTGAGATTGGAAATAGCTTATTACATCTGTATTGATAGAAGAATGGAATTAGAGGATGAGGGAGGAGGGATGAGAGAGTTACATCATGTAAATACCTGATACATTTTGCTAAAGCAAATTAAACTTTTTTTTGCCAGGTGTACCAGGGATTGAACTCCGGGGCACTTGGCCACTGAGCCACATCCCCAGTCCTTTTTTGTCTTTTATTTACAGACAGAGACTCACTGAGTTGCTTAGCTCCTCGCTGTTGCTGAGGCTGGCTTTGAACTCTTGATCCTCCTGCCTCTTCCTCTCGAACCACTGGGATTATAGGCGTGCACCACAGCGCCTGGTCAAATTAGACTTTTACTACCATGTTTTTCAGTATGTGAATGTTTGTGTGTATGCATGCACATGTGTGTATTTTGTTTTTAAAAATGACGTTCTATCTGAAAACCAAGACAGTAAATCCTATAGTAGTGGAACTGTCCTTACTGATCTCCTGTCTTCCTCTTTACGCCTTCATTCATTGTTACTTCAAGTTCCCTCATGAGCAAAGTTTGAAAACTACTCTTTTAATACTGTAGAAAGGCTTGTGGCAGGAAAGGACAAGGATTGTCTGAGGCATGAGGGGAAGGCTAGTGTGATTAGAATAGAGCAGAGAAGAAAGATATTCAGCTAGGGGAGAGAGGTTTCCAGCATACAGGTCAGTCCTAGCGATTGGATTTTATTCTAATTTCAAGGAGAGTAAGATAATTAGTTTTACATTTTACATAGAACATTCCGGCAGCTTATGGATTTCAGGGGCAAAACTAGAGACAGGAGAGTAGGAGAATTTTATAATATTCACATGAGAGATAATAAGAGCTTGAATAAAGGTGATAATAACCAAATAGGGATGGAGAGGAATGGAGAGGATGGAGAGGTTTTGGCATTGTTCAGCGGGGTAAAATAATCAGAACTTTGCGTTTGAGTGGATATCAGTGGACGAGAAGAATCACAATGATTCCCTTTTTTTCCAGTGCCTGATTTGTGGGATTGATTGATTAGTTGGTGATGAACTTATTTGAGGAATACAGAAGGAAAAAAGATTTAAAGTAGAAGGAAAGATGATAAGTTCATTTTGGAATGTGTTGGGTTTGAATTGTGATGTGATTCATTCAATTAGTTGGTTAAATGTTTGGTGCTTCTGGAGAGGTAGCACTACATATTTTTAAGTTCTTGTCTCACAGATCAGGTTTCAGCAAGCTGTGACCTACAACTTAAAGCTCTCACAGCACCTATTTTGGTAAAACCTATGAATTAAGAATGCTTTTCACATTTTAAAATAGTTGAAGTAAAATCAAAAGAATGATATTTTGGTTGGGGCTGGGGAGACAGCTCAGCTGGTAGAGTGCTTGCTTCCCAAGCACAAGGCCCTGAGTTCGATCCCCAGTACTGCCAAAAAAAAAAAAAAAAGAATGATATTTTGTAAAACATTAACATTATATAAACTTTAAATATCAATCACTATAAGGTTGTATTGGAACACAGCTACATTTATTGATTTATATATTGTCTACAGATTGTAGTGACACAGGTGAAACTTTCATTTTGAGTGTCATGCATATTGCTATACCATATTCTATTATTTACTAATAGTGCATACCCCTCATGTCAAGATAAGGAAAGAAGGGTAGTCTTCATATATTCCTTTGAGGTACAGGGAGTGTGGATTATTTTTTTTTCCATTGAATTAAATGGCAAAGCATTGTATTCATTATACAACCACACTATGGCTGTACTAATAGAATACAATATCTCATTGCTAGAGTAAGCACTCATTACCACCTTCCCAATTCATAGGAAAGAAGGCATCAGAAAACTTAGAAAATTTCAGACAGAATATCTACCATAACAAAATTTCTTCACAAAAATAAAAAAAAAAAGAAAAAGATCCCACAACTATACTAAGTTTTTGAGTAGTTATTTTGTTAGCCAAACATAGAAAGCCATTTATTAGTGTTAAGTTGTCTAAATCATGCTTGATTACAACAGCCAAAGAAATATGTTTGGGGAAAATAAACTTAAGACCTTTAACCATTTGTCAAGAATAGTCCCTTGAAGAATTGTGCATATTGTGAACAAAAGCAGTGATTGATTTTAAAACAAGGGAAATTGGTTTTCACCTTTATTGTATAAAGTGACTACATAATATACTTGATTTTGCCTCTTATGCTGCCAGGCTAGTAGTATTTCCTATCTGGACTCTTATAGGAAATGTTGACCAGTTCCCGTAGTAGATAACATTAAATACAAGGATCAAACAAGAGTAACTGAGTATTGCTTATAAAAAAATAAATAATAATAAATAAAAAATAAATAAAAAATAAAACCAAGTGTGTTACAAAAGACAAGATAGAAAATCCAAGAAGAAAACTAATGGAAATAAATGGTCAGAGTGAAAAGGAAGATCAAGATATTGTACCATGGAAACTGAAGACAGGAGAGTAGGGCTGGGGATGTAACTCCATGGTAGGGCAGGTACCTCGTAGGTGTGAGGCCTAGGATTCAATCCTCAGTACCTCAAAGGAAAAAAAAATGTGGAGGAAATGGTGAGTAGTATTTTAAATATAGTATTTGGTAAAAAATATATATATAAATAGTGGTAAGACTGGAAATATTGTACTCTTCCACAGATCCTGCATTTCAGTTTCAGTGGAATATCCTCTGTTCTTGAGCAGTCTCTGTACTTGTCTACATTTTGCCTTTAATACTATTCCCTTTCATCTTTGTCTGCTCCTGTTAAAGTCCAGCTAATACTTCAAAATTATGCTCAAATTCTACATCTTAAAATAGCCAGTTTCAAAATTTTAATTTGGAATTCATCTTTTTAATATTTATTTTAGCTTTGTATTTTAAGTACTGCTCTTTCATGACTAACATATATAGAATATCTGATTCTCTGGTAGAACTTTAGAAGAAGAAATTAAGTGGTATATGTTCTATTATCTTTAGTTAAAGTAAAATTGAAGGTTTATATAACTCTATAATGATCATGGGCTTTATCTGATTTCAGACCAGATCCAGATTTTCAAACTTTGTTATTACCACCCTTCCTTTATATCCTTACATGCTTATAGAATATAATTATGTGTTTCAAACCGTAGGTTGTGACCCATTAGTGGCTTATGAAATCAATTTAGTGGGTTATAAGCAGTATTTAAAAATTAAATAGAAAAGAAAATGACAGAGTTCATTGCAATTAGTAAGAATAAATGTTGTTTTGTGATACTTATTTTATAATGTACTGATTCATCATATAAACTGTATGAATTATTGTGGGTTGTAGTTGAAATTGTTTAAAAGTGATAGGATAGAGCTTAACAGTATGTCAGTTGCTCAGTTGTTGAATGGAATGATGTTTAAATTGGATTTAGCATAATTATGTCAAATCTCAGGGATGAATGTGTCATGCAGATTATCTGCATAGATTTGTCAGCAGAATTCATAAGAGTAAATTAAACACTTGCCAATAATCTTGCTTTGTGAAATTATAGTGTTTAGCATGGTAATTTTCAAAAGTTTTTAGATGATACAGGCTAAAATCCCCTGTGACTGTTTTTGGTTGTAGATAGATGTAGCACTATAGATTTATGCATTGCTGCAAATTTTGTGTTTTGTTATAAATATAAAAGTTTATGAAGAAATAAACTACCCACATAACATTTTTATAGCAAAATTTGCTAAAATATTGATGAGAAAAAAATCAGAAACCGTTTTATCATTTTGTCCCCTGAGTTACTGGATTTGCACTTTCTGCATTTGACATTAGGATTAACATTTCTTTTTCAGAGACATGTATCCAAGAGAAATTGTTTATTATGTCGTTAGTTATATTAAGATGTTAATTATATTCAAATAAGTTATGCAATATTTGGAGGAGTATGGGAATACTCCAGTAATCAAATCTTGTATAATTTGTTCATTTTTCTTTTGGGGAACCTTTGCCATATATTAATCTTAAGAGTCAGAAGTCTTGGTCATTATAGATATTTATTTTGAACTTTTTATAAAATACTTGGAAATAGGGGCTGGGGATGTAGCTCAGTTGGTAGAGTGCTTGCTTGTCAAGTGCAAGGCCCTGGGTTCAATCCCCAGCACCACACACACAAAAATAAATAAATAAATAAATAAATAAATAGGGACCTTCTACCCTAGAACCATGGCCCAGTTCGTGCGTAACCTCGCAGAGAAGGCCCCGGGGCTGGTGAATGCTGCTGTGACTTACTCGAAGCCTCGATTGGCCACATTTTGGCATTATGCCAAGGTTGAGCTCGTTCCTCCAACCCCTGCTGAGATCCCTACAGCTATTCAGAGCCTGAAGAAAATAATCAATAGTGCTCAAACTGGTAGCTTCAAACAGCTCACAGTTAAGGAAGCTGTGCTGAATGGTTTGGTGGCCACTGAAGTGTGGATGTGGTTTTATATCGGAGAGATCATAGGCAAGCGTGGCATCGTTGGCTATAACGTTTGAAGACCAATCTTTAACATCTGATTATATTTGATTTATTGTTTGAGTTTTCTTGGACCATATATGATCAGATTGCTATCTGAATAAAATAAGATGTGTCAGATATCAGTATTTTCTCTGTCAAATACTATATAAAAGTCACGGTTTTGTTTTTTTGGGGGGGGGGTTGTTTGGGGCTTTTTTTGGAGGGGAAGGGTAGGGGGTCTTTGAACCCGGGAGGCACCCTACCACTGAGCTACATCCCCAATCTTTTTTTATATTTTTGAAACAGGGTCTTGCTGAATTGCTGAAACTGACCGTGAATTTGTAATCCTCCTGCCTCAACCTCCTGAGTGACTGGGATTAGAGGTCTGCACCACTGGCACCCAGCAGTTTCTCTTGATATTCAGTTTCGTTGTTTGGGTGATATATTAATATAGTTCTAAATACATGTCTATTTATGCTGAAACTGGAAAAGATATGTGAATATACCAACCTAGTACATGAATATATGAGGATTACATATTAATTGATAAATTAAAATATAAATATAAAATATATTTAAAGCTGGAAGTGGTGGCACACACCTACTCCCAGCAATTTGGGAGGCTGAGGCAGGAGGATCACAAGTATAAGACCAGCTTCAGTAACTTAGCAAGGCCCTAAGCAACTTAGTGAGACCCTGTCTCAAAATTAAAATTAAAAAGGACTAGGGATGTAGGTCAGTGGTAAAGCATCCCTAGATTACACCCCCAATATCAACAGGAAAAAAAAAATGATATTTAAACTTTATTTCCAGAAAACTTAAGGGGAAAAGTCTTGAGAAAAGTGGAACACTACAGTAGGAGAAATAGTAATACCAAGTGCCAGAGTAATGTAGTTAAATCATATTGGTAAAAGCTGGGGTTGGTGCCACACCTACAGTCCCAGCAACTCGAGTGAGGCAAGATTGCTTGAACTCAGGAATTTGAAGCCCACGTGGGTAACATGATAAGATCCTGTCTTAAAAGAAAACATGTTAACAAAGAAAATTTGGATTGTTTGTGCTATATAATCAGTGACCCTTTTGACAACAGTTGTGTCTGTAAATGTTGGAATACTTGTCTACTAAAATATTTGCTTTCCCAAGAGAGAATAACAGTGATGGTGTTCTAAATATGAATGTTCATAACATCTTTAAAAGTAATACAGAGTGGTAACCTATATTTTTAAGTATAATTTTCACATGTATTATTAATCTTTCTGGTTTTATGATTTTTAGAGCTTATTTTTGCAAAAATAGAGACCCCCACAGATAATTACACAAGTTTATGACAATATCATCCATGGGTCTAAATTAGTATATTGTGTCTTGAAATAAATGCAAGTGATTAGTGTCAAAAAAAAAAAATAAATAAATAAATACTAGGAATACTAGTATTCCTAGTATTTTGCATTTAAAAAGATGCAAAAGTGTAGTTTTAGGTACCAAAGAGGAAATTTTATTAAACATAGCTTTTTTCCAAAGTAACTTTTAACCCTAGTAGCTGATAAGTAGCCAAATAAATATCATGATTTATAGTGCTATACAAATCAAGAAAGATCTGGTTGATATCTTTTTTGACCTTCATTTACAACCTGCCTAAATACCCCTGTAACCAGAGCTTATGAAAAAATACTCACACATGGCAAATGTGCCTTTTATGTGCTTCAGAAAAAGTTACATAGGTTAATGAATGATGTTAAGATGTGATTAGAACATTTTTCCTCAAGAAAAACTCATTATATATAAAATGCTAAGTTGTATCAACATTGACACATAAATTCTTACCCTTTAGAATATTATGAGTCAATGAAGTTTCTTTTCCCCATATTTTCTTTATCCTTTTTTTTTTTTTTGGTACTGGAGGTTGAACCCAGGGTCGCTTAACCACTAGCCACATCCCCAGCCCTTTTTTTGTATTTTATTTAGAGGCAGGGTCTCTATGAGTTGCTCAGGGCCTCACTAAGTTGCTGAGGCTAGCTTTGAACTCAAGATCCTGTTACCTCAGCCTCCTGAGCCACTGGGATTACAGGCATGTGCCACTGTGCCCAGCTTCCCCATATCTTATCCACAGTATCCTGTTTAGTTATTTTATGCTTGAGGAAAAAAGATTGGAAAATAGTCTAAGAAAAATTTTTATTTCTTGAGTTAGCAATTCAAAATTGGTTATAAGATGTACAGTAATATTTAGTGTTAAATTATAATAACTTATATGAAGTCTAAGTTCTTTATAGGAATCCAGTGTGTGAAGATAGAAATTATTAAAGCAGTTTTATAATAGTAAAAGCAAGGAGGAATAAATCAAAGGTGAGGCTCTAAAGATTATTAATCTCCTTGTTTGACAGCAAGATGACTCAGTTCCTATTATCCCTAAGAAGACTTCTAAAAGTATATATGTCCTATAAAATGTTCTTTCTTGTACAAAATTTGTTTATTGTATGTTTTCAGATGTCTTAGCATTGTTTGGAATGTAGCTCTTTAATAAAATTTGAAGTAGAAATTTTAGAAATTCAGAGTTGGAAATCTTGGAGCGTGTATATATTCATACCTAGAAATCTGTTTCTTTATTTTGGATGAATAAAAGTTTGCCAGAACCACGTGAATCCTAATTTCCTTTTTTTTTTTTTTTTAATTATTCTGGTGCCTGGTACATATTCTTTTTTAATTTGCGGATATGGTCCATTTCCATTGAATGTTGACTCCCTCTTGAGTATAAAAGGCACTAGTCTTAAAATTTAATAACCCTGAATCTTGGCTTTCCCAACTGTATAATGTATGTTTGGGCAAATCATTTGGCTTCTTTTCCCCTGGTTTTGTAGCCATAAAGTAGGAATAACAGTTATGATCCCTACCTTAGATAGATAAGCATCCCTGCACCTGCATTCCATAGTTCCTACTTCATGGAGAAAATGCAAACTGTTGTTTACTCAAGCATGAATTTGTTCAGAGTTCTACTCTTTCCTCTCCTAGATGTAGATTTGTCCATATTTGTTCTTATCCCATGTGGATGAGATGTATCTATTTAAGGTTATTCCTTTCAACACTTTCCTTTGACTTTATTACAATAACTCTAGCCTTTTGCAGAACTTTACTGCATTGGTCACTTTTGGTTTGATTAGATTTCTCCCTCTTTACAATGAAGGGGTATACATTCTTAACTTCATCTTTCTATTTTATCCTTCTGAAATAACTGTTTGTTGTGTCTGTTCATTTTTAAATACTTTGTATAAATTTTATGTCTATAAACATGTATTTTTCCTTTTTTATAGAAAAGTGGAATCACAAAATACATATTACTTAAAATTTACTTTCTGTAACTTGTGTTTGTTCCCTAAATATATCACTGGCATATATTTATTTATTCTTTTTGGCAACTTTATGATATTTCATAGAATGCATATGTAAATATTCATTTAACTGTTTACTTTTTGATTGCTCTTCACATTCTTTCTGATTTGCTGCAGCTAATATAAAGTTTTGTGCTTGCTCATATTCCTGATGTATTGGAATCAAGTTTTGTACCTACTCATATTCCTTACGTATTTAAGCTTTTGTTTTAATTGATAAATTTCTAAGAGTGGTAGTGCTCGATCAAGGGCATTTATATTTAAAAGTTTAATAGATACTGTGAAATTACTTTTCAAAAAGATTGTAATATATTATCCTGCAAAAGCAGTGTTTTGTCTTATCATTTGATGGTCTCTTTGCTAATCTGATTGATAAAAATTGGTATTTTGTTGCAGTTTTAGTTTTCATTTCCCTCAGTTTTATTAAAGTTAAACATGTATTGCTAATTGTTTCCTGTTATATAAATTATCTGTTAATATCCTCAAGTCTAGTTTTGTTGGCTTTTTTGTTTTCTTCTTAATTGGTAGGAACTCTTTGTTGTAGGATTATTACCTCCTTGACCATTTTAGGAATATCATTAGCCTATATAGATTTAAAAATTTTTAAAGGACAGCTTAGCCATATTGAGTTACTTAGTTTTGGGTAGGGGATTGAACCCAGAGACACTTTATCACTGAACTACATTCCCAGCTCTTTTTCAAAATTTTATTTTGAGACCGGTTGCACTAAACTGGGGATGCTGGCCTCCAATTTGAGAACCTTCTGTCTTAGCTTTCTGAGTACCTGGAATCACAGGCATCTATGCTACTGCGCTCTTTGAGAGGAACCTTTCCTGCTATTACCAGTCAGCATGGAGTTCTTTTGCTTACCGTGGGACAGGATTCAGGAAATGGCAAAGTACAGCTCTTTTTGGGCTTACTGGCTGTTGGTGTTAACAACTTTTGCTCAATTAGAGAAAGAAATCACAAAGATAAGCAATAACATACAAACAAGACTTTATTGGGCTGTATAAAAGGGAGACAGTACACAAGATAGGGTTCTTGGACTGTTCTCTGAGGAGGTGAGAAGCAAAGCTTATGTAGACAAAAGAGTGTGGGCTAACATAGGCATATGGTCTGCCCTTGCACACAATCTCAGGGTTTCTGTACGTTTGGTCAGTTCCTTGCTCTCAGAACCCCAGTTTGCACTTGACATGGTGATTTGCATATATGCATTGGGTTCCTCTGTGCTCAGCTCACAAAATATAGCCTCACTCATACCACCATCCCAGGAAAATCATACATGGGTCAAGTTCAGGGCTATTGAGCATACTGGAGTTGCTGAAAAGCTTGGAGGAGTCAGCAGCTCCGGAACCTGGAACGTGGTGATTGATGAAAAACAGTATTTTAAAAGCAACTTGCGGCTGGGGAGATAGCTCAGTCAGTAGAGTGCTTGCTTTGCAAGCACAAGGCCCTGGGTTCGATCCCCAGCACCAAAAAAAAAAAAAAAAAAAAAAAGAATAAAAGCAACTTGCTTTCAGTTGGAAGCCATGGTGGGGCATTTAGGGACCTACCTCCTGCTCAGTCTTAATACCAGCTATTCAGTTTTACTCTGAAATTAATCAGTACAACATGATATTGATATAGTAATAGGCAACCATAGCAAAGTAGAGTGCTCAGGAACAAATGAGTGTATTTGGAATCTTGAAGTATGATGAGAGGACATCTTAATTGAATTGGGGGAAGACTGAATGAAATATTTTAAATAATAGTCTCTTTGTTTATAAGAAAATAGTCTTTCAGTTTTGACCAAAACATAAAGTCAGACAAATAAATGATCTTGATCGACAGATGGGGTTCTTTTCTTTTAAAAGCCAATTGGTCTTTGCTTATTCTTGTTAAAGTATTTATAGTACACTGAAATCGCCCATTATTTGTGTTTTCTTCTCTGTAACATTCCTGAAGGCAGGAACTATGTCTTGTTTATTGTTGTACACCCATTGAATAAATGAGATGTAGGTGCTTTTATAAATTATCTGTGGAATTAGTAAATTCACTTACTTATTTCTCCATTGTTCTGTAGTCTACTTTCCATTGTCAAGAAAATTGTTTATACTATAAAATATGTTATGGAAAGCTACCCCCTTTACCCTTAAACCCATAGTAGTAAATTGTCCAGAGTTAGGAGTCTGCATTAGAATTTTGGTAGTTGATAGCAAGAGAAGTAGATGGATTCTGTGGGGATTTAGTAGATAATAGACTTAACCAGATCATGATGATTGAATTGAATATGGTGAGTCAAAGAGAAAGCATGAAAGAAAGACTTCATGATCTTGGTTACATTCTTGGAGATAAGTTACCAAGGAAAGGAGTTTTATTCCTATGTGAAGTTATTTATTATTTATTTCCCTCTCCTAATGCATCTTGTCTAACATCAAAGCTGCACTGCATAGTTTTGCATATAGTTCATTTTCAGTTTACTTTTCCCTTGAGAATTTTTGTTCTTCTTGTTGAATTGTGTCTAATTTACTTTTGAGAAAAAGGTAGGGGAAAAATACAAGTAGGTAAAACCAGGACCCAAGTTAGCAGGCAAGGAAAACTAGGAATACTTTTATATTCATCATTTTTAGTTCTATCTTAGGGAGGTTTGTTTACCATAGAAAAATTTCAGTAAGATACATTGGAAGTTTGAAAGGGAAGGGAACCATGAGATTTTGGGTTTGTTAAGAGGAAGCTGAGTAGTATGTGGATGAAGGTGGAAGATAGATGATGACTCATGAAGCCCAGGTTTTCAGTGGTGAACATGGGTGACAAAAATGTTGAGATAATTATTTTAGCAATTTAGTAATGAACAGAGTACTCACATCTGTTAGAAGTCTGGTGTGATAAGAATAAAGTACCCTTTCAAGAGGGAAAAGGCTGTGATATAGGGGACCTTCATCTTTGTTCCCTGGGTATTTCCTCTATGTTTGGTGCAAAATATAATCTGGTTGACACACAGAAAAGTTTATTTGAGGAATGAGTTGTATTCTATGACTTTCTATACATAAGTATTACATTCTATTTTATACTGTGCGTGCGTGTGTGTGTGTGTGTGTGTGTGTGTGTGTGTGTGTGTGTCTGTGTGTTGGTAATCAAACCCAGGGCCTCAGGCAAGTGCTTTACCACTGAACTATATCTCCAGATCCTACATTCCATTTTAATAGCCATCTTGTTTTTACTTTTAAACAAATTTCTTGCTTACTATTGTTCTCAAAGTTCTTTTTAAAGGAAAAGATGGATATTTCTTCTCTACATCCATCCCTATGTCTTGTGACATGTTTATGTTAATAAAATTTTGTTACCTTTTGTTAGCTTGTTCTAATGGTGAGTGTGGAGTTTTTTAAACATTACATGGAGTGAGTAAAACAAGCCATAGACTAGGATTTGAAATATAGTTTTCTTAATTTTCACGACTTTAAATATATGAAATTAGCTTTGGTTTAACATATATTTTCTACGCTTATAATTTTTGTATATAGTAATAAAAATAATTTAATTTTCTCAAGTTTCTTTAAATTGAAATGTCAATTCAGTGGTTACCCTGAAGTATCCCATTCTGTAATAAAATCATTTTTCATCAAGGAATTATAGTTGATGTTTAAATAACTTCTGTTTACTAGCCTTCATGCTAAGGGACGTGCCCATATATACATGTATATGTAATACATATGTTCTAGCAGTCTAGAACATAGCAAAAAGCTATGATATCATCTGCAGTCTAATAACTTAGAGAAACTAGTAAACTTTTTGGTGTATATGCTTTATTGTTTGTTTTTTGGCATGGACACTTCCCCCTTCCCTGCCCCTAGTAAAGGTTCATATCTAAAATTAATTAACCACCATTTACATACACCTGAGAAAAATGCATTTTGATATTTGTACTCCATCAGAATTGGGAAGTGAAACACATGATGGAAATTATATTCCATATCAGTGATTTTTTCAAACCATAGACTGGTACTGGTTATATAGTAAAATTCTTACTGACCCATGGTCAAATAAGGAAATTATAATGATGATGAAGAGTAATGTGATTTTTTTTTTTTTCCAACACAGGTACTGTCCTATAGTCTGAGTTTTTTCCCCCTTCTTTCTTAGTTTTTGGAGAGTTAAAATGTTCAGTCTTGTGTGAACATTTGGCAAAGCTATGTATGGTCCACTGTAGGTAAAGATGTTGATGATATTACTTTGCAAAGTACAGCAACAACAGAAGGATAATCCTGTGTTGTTCTCTGCTCCAGTTTTTAGGAATGTTATTTCAATGCTGTATGAAATTTAGAAGCATTATAATGACTACTGGTAATCATCTTAAATACTTTGCAGTAACTAATATTATATGTGAATTTTTTACCCTTACTACTTATTGATGACATTTTATGTTTTTTATTCACAGTACCTGGTTATGGATTATTATGTTGGTGGGGATTTGCTTACTCTGCTCAGCAAATTTGAAGATAGATTACCTGAAGATATGGCTCGATTTTACCTGGCTGAAATGGTGATAGCAATTGACTCAGTTCATCAACTACATTATGTGCATAGGTAAATCAGCTCTTTGTTGCACCTGGCTATGAGTTACCATGTAATATCTACAAACTGAAGTCTTTTTATACCAAATTTATTATGGTCTTAGATGCATTGCTCATCAATCAAAAAATTGGTTTTGGTTATTTTTACTTTGTTGTTGTCATTATTTAATCAGCATTGCTGAACAGATGTTCCTGCTTATACATAAATGTATCCATATGGTATCTAAAAGTACCTACTTACAGTCAGCATTTCTGTAGAACACTTCTAAAAACACTTAAGTTAAATTTACATGTGGTTTCCTTTCTAAATGGTATATGCATTGGCCAGTTTCCTTGCAGTTCATTCTTATATATTAATCCTAGCTGAAATTCTCGACCATAAATAATAGTTTCATTTGCCAAGTAAGACTCATGTTATATAGTTTGTTTCTCAAGAAAATACTTTCAAGACTCATATAATGATCAAAAGAGATAAATATTTCTTTTTGTAGAATATGGCAGTTTTTATGTTCATGGAATGATTTCATTATAAACTGTTTAATAGTTAATACTTTATTAAAATTTCTCTACCATTGTGTGTTATATTGTGTAGGATAGAATGAAAAGAAAAATGCAGGCCTGTTTACAGAATGAATGGTTTTTACACAAAATTGTTCTCATGCTTGTTGACATACGTTAAAAATCCTTTTTCCTAAATAACTTATAATGATTTATGTGTAATAAAAAATAGAAACATATTTGATGATTTAAATGAAAGTGGGAATCATCACAGTTATTGGTGAATTAATCATTCAAATGAGATAAATTTTTGGGTTATGCAAAATGTAAAAAAGAGAAGGATGCTAAGAAGTAGGTAAAGGGTTATTGCTGTGTTAGAAAACAGACTATTTTATGAGACACTGATTTTCAAACTTCAGACGCATCAGGAGTCTTGGAGGGCTTGTTAAAACTCTAGAGTTGGGTTTTTAACTCTAGAATTTTTGACTTGATAGGTTGCATGGGACTGGGAGTTGGCATCTCTGGCACAGTTGCTGGTGGTAGTGGTGCTGGTGCTGGTGCTGGTGGTGGTGGGGGTGGGGGTACTACTGCTGCTGCTGCTGCTGCTGCTGATGATGATGATGATGAATTCAGTGACCACACTTTGAGAACACTGTTCTTGGGCAGCAAGGAATATTTCTCTTTAAGTTCTCTGAGAAGAACATGTATGTGGAAGGACAATGAGTTTCTGTTTCAGTGGTTTTCAAGATATGATTTTTAAAAAATATTTATTGGTTTAATTAGTAATGAGCTTCTGGAACTTTCATAAAGGAAGACTCTTTTGATTTAAAAAATTCTGTTTGGGCTGGAAGTGTTGCTTAGTGGTAAAGCAGTTGCCTAGCATGCATGAGCCATGGGTTCTGTCCCCAGCAACCCCTGCCTCCCTTTGCAAATGCATTTAATAGATCTCAATTTGGCTCTTGCCTATTCATATGCTTTTCTCTGTTGGTGTCTAATAGTTACAGATTTTTACCAAAAATAAAAGATAGGAAGATGCTTCAAAAATGGTATTATGGTCTCAAAGAGTGAATTACAGGATGAGAAACTACAGTGATTTTTTGTTGATTAAACAGTAATTCAGTTTCCTAGTTGAGGACTATTATTTAAATATATGAACATATTTTATTGAATACTTACAGAATACTGGTTATTAAACATAAGTCTTAGACTTGAGGAATTTCAAAAGACTTGACCCAGTTCATGTCTTCATTCTTCATGAGGAATGATTGTTTCTGAAAATTATTCCTCTAGTTTGGGAATACTAATTATGAGGTATTTGTGATACTCTGTATTATGCAGGCTTGTGACAGATTCTTAAGTGATCACAGCACCCTTTTTTAGTGACTATAGTTTTAGTCTTATAATTCTTCTCAACATAGCATTTTAGGTAACAGTTATCTTTCTGATATTGCCGTGTGGCTGAAAACCGTATTAACCCTGAGCTCTGCTTAGGTGGCTGTAATTTTAAAAGGTACTTACTATTAAAATGAATCCTCTTTGTTCCATTGTTGAGTGACTCTAATGTTACAGAATTTTATGTTATCTTCACTCAGAAAACTCTCACACTTTCCAAAGCCTTTTCTTCAGGCTAAACTTCTAAATATCTATGGTTTTTCTTTTATCAGAATTAGTATACACATTCTCTCTTCCTTATTTCACACATACTCTATGCCTACTTCCAAGTCACTTTGTCCTCCCTCTTTACCTCCTTCTTTACCCTTCAGTGAATGTTCCAATGTGTTAATACACCTTTAATATTTTCAAAATGAGTTTCCCATTTTCTGAATAGATTATTTCCAACAAAGACTTCACTGAGGAAATATTTTTTGAATCTTCTTTTGTAAAGAGCATAATGTGGGTTGGGGTTGGGGCTCAGTGGTAGAGCACTTGCCCAGCATGTGTGAGGTGCTGGGTTTGATTCTCAGTACTGAATATAAATAAATGAATAAAATAAAGGTCTGTCAACATCTAAAAAAAATTTTTTTTTTAAAAAAGCATAGTGTCAAATCATGTGGAATTATAAATAGGTATACTATAGTTCTGACTTTTAAGAAGCTTCCAGTCTGTTTAGAAACATAAAGCATAAGACAGAAATAAGAATTAAAGTAAATAGTCACTTAGGGCAAAAGTGTAAGAGATGGATTGAGTCCAGGAGCTAAATTGGGATAACAAATTTAGTTCTAAATATTAGTTCTAATGGTTAATTAATTCTTACTTTGTGCCATGGACTTCACCTATATTCTGATTCTAATGATAATTATGTTATTTAGATATCCAAAAATGGCTTTTGCTCCATTTTATAGATGAGGAAGCCAGACTCAGAGACATGAGTCAGTAAGTTGCATGGCCTAGATGAAAATCTAAGTCATCCTAACTCCAGAATTCATGCTCTTTGCACAATATATTTTCCTAAGAGAAAGCTTTAATGGAGGAACTTTGAGGAATGAGAAGACTATATATATATAGGCAGAGAGGAAGGCATTTTCAAATAAGAGAAAAGGAGGAGAAAAGCACATAGGCAAGAAAAGGCAGTTTTGGAGAACAGTAGACTAGTTTGGCTAGAAAAGAGAGTTCATGTTGAATTTGATAGAAAATTAATTTGTAATTCAGATTTGAACCTTAATTGTCCTACCAAGAGACTTTGTGAATTACTTTCAGGTTTTTTAAAAAATGTTTTCATTATTGTGTTATAATCTTCCAAGTTTTGACAGTTATGAATAAAACTGATTTTATGATTTTATGAGATTGTTTTCTTTTTATCATATTTTCTACACTTAAAAAAAACCTTTTTTAGTGATTGCCCTTGAGCTTGAAATATCTATTTGTAACTAATCCAGTTTCTTTTTAAAATAGCATGTTCTTTTTTATAATAGCAAAATAATCCTAATTCCTTCTTCCTATCCTTTATATCATTACTGTTGTTCATTTCATGCATCTACAGAAATTCATATTTAGATTCATTCATGCTATTATTTTGAACTAACTTATGTTAGGTCATCTGTTAAGAATGAGAAAAATAAATTTGTATTTTATTTTCACTTATTCATTGTCTTGTGCTTTTACTTTCTTTATGTACATCCAAGTTTCTGGCCTATAACAGTTTTCTTTTTTTGAAGAACTTTTTTCTTGTTAGACAACACATTTCTACGGATAACAGACTTCCTCAGTTTTGTTTGTCTGAGGAAGTCTTTCTTTCTCCTTCACTTTCAAGAATAGTTTTTCAAGGTGCAAAACTCTAGGTTGACCTGTTTTTCTCTCTCAGGTATTTCCCTCTACGTTGTTACTTACATAGTTTCTAAAGAGAAGTGAGATGTATTACTTATTTTTTGTTCCTGTATAGGTAAGACCTTCCCTAACCTCCCTGGTTTCTTTTAGGATTTTTCCTTATTTTTGATGTTCTTTAGTTGGAAATGATGTATGTACATGTGGGTTATTTTTGCTCTCGTTTTTTACATTTATCCTGCTTGATATTCTTTATGCTTCTTGGATCTGTGGTTTGGTATCTGATATTAATTTTGGAAAATTCTCAGTCATGGCTTTAAAGATTGCTTCTCTTTCATTCTTCTTCTGATATTCTCATTATACATGTTACACCTTTTGTCATCCCACAATTCTTGATTATTTTGTTTTCTCATTTTTTTCAGTCTCTTTAGTTTTCCATTTTAAAAGTTTCTGTTGTCATAAGCTCAGAGGTTCTTTCCAGACTTCTAATGAGCCCATCAAAAGCATTCCATCTCCATTAGTGTTTTTTATATCTCATATTTTTGACTCTTTCTTAGAATTTCTGTCTGCTTAAATTATGTATCTATTCTTTCATGTTATCTCCTTTTCCCATCAAAGTTCTTAACATGTTAATAATAGTTCTTTAAAATTACTCATCTCATACTCCAATATTTCTGCCATATCTAACTTTGGTTCTGATCTTTGTTCAGTCTTCTGGTCTCTTTGCCTTTTAGTATGTCTTGTAATTGTGGAAAGGTAGATATGCCATACTGGGTAAAAACATGGCATTATACTATCCTCTAGTTGGTGTGATGGTAAGGTGTGTGTGTGTATGTGTGTGTATGTGTTGTGGGTATGGGAGGAATATTCTGTAGTCCTGATTAAGTCTCAATCTTGTAGTGAGGCTGCTACTGAACTGTGAACACCAGTACCTCTCAGTATCCTCTAAACCCCACCCCACCTACACCTGCTTATTTGAGACAGAGCGGCTTGAGGGGACTGTAGTTAGGTATTTCCCTTCTCCCCTGTAGGTTGTGCGCTGATAAAACCCTAGCAGGTTAGGCTTTGGTGAAATAGTTCTATTGGAGCAGGTGTTCTTAAAAAAGAGAATGCTCTGGTTTATTTCTAAACAGCACCTTTACCCCTTCCTCTTCTGGAAGCATGAGTATTTTTCTGTAATACTAGCTATGAGTACCTGATTGAACTCCTAGTGGTAAAACTCACAAAAGTATGAGGTCTCCCCATGACTTGGCTTCCCTGGAATTTTTAATCTCTCAGGATGTGTACAGATTCCAGCAATATGTCAGTTGCAGTTTTTAAGTTTTCCTAACCGAGCACTGGTTCCAGGCAAGGTTTTTGCTTGTGAAGTTTGGCTTTGCTAAATTGTGAGTCTCTGTTCTGCCTGTCCCTCTAACTCCAATATTGGGAGCAAAAATTTGTGACCTTTCTTCTTTTACATGTCTAAGAAGAATTGTTGATTTTTCCAGCTTGTTCTTTTTTGTTGTTATTAGGGCATAGTGGTGACTTCTGAGCTCCTTATTTGTTGGACTGGGAACTAGAAGTTTCCCCCATATATTTTATTAAAATTTAGAATTCAAAACAACATGTTTTATCATTAAAATTACAGCAACTTGGAACTTTGTAAAAATATAGTTTTCCTGTAAAGATGAAAAGATTCCCAAAGGTACTTCTTAAAGTGTTAATTGACTAGCTGCGGAAATGCAATCTATTTCCTTGTTATTTTATTGAGAAGCCCTAGGATGTTATGGTGTTACAAATGCTCACAAGGGACAACTATTATTTTCTCAGAATTATCCCAGCAGCTCAGCTCTTTTGAAGGAGGCAGGGAAAGGATGCATTAGGATCAAGTAAAGAAGAAATACAGTATTAACAGTAGCTACTACTGGTGAGTATTGCTTAGAGGAATTAGAAATAATTAGTGACTAATAGTTTTGAAATACTCAAAGAGGTCACATTTCCCCAACTTGATCTATAGATTTAATACAGTAGCCATTAAAAAAAAAAAAAAAACAAAAAAACTACCTTTTTTTTTTTTTGTAGATAAAGACAAGCATTATAAATTCATATGGGAAGACAGTGGAACTAGAGTAGTTAGAAGAATTTTGATAAAGGAGAATAAAGTAGGAGGAATAACTCTACCAGATATTGAGGCTTATTGTATTTTTTACCTTAAGCAAGATAGTATGCTAGTTATGGAGTAATAAATACATATTTTACCGGAAAAGAATAGAGAATTCAGACATGACTAACACAAGTACTCCCAGATGATTTTGACAAGGGTGCAAAAGCAATGAAATGGAAAAAAGATAATTTCCAACAAATGATGCTAGAATCATAAGCAAAAAAATAGAGCTGGGATTATAGCTTGGTGGCTTGCCTAGCATGTGTATGACCCTGAGTTTGGTCCTTAGCATTGCAACAAAACAAAACAAAGTTCCCTAAACTTTACTGAAATACAAAAGTTAATTTTAAATGGTTCGTGGATTTAAATGTACAGAGTAAAACTTTAAAACATTTGAGAGGAAAAAAATCAGAGAACATCTTTGGGTTCTTGGACTTCGTAAGGATTTCTTAGATGTGACAACAGAAGTATGATTAATCGAAGAAAAATAGAAAAACTTTATCAAAATTAAAAATGTGTTCCCTATCAAAGACCTTGGTAATAGGATGAATAGACAAGCTATAGAGTGGGAGAAAATATTTGTCACTATATTTAATAAAGGCCATGTATTAGGGAACAGAACTAATAGCATGTATATATAAGAGGGAATTTTAGATTGGCTTATACAGAGAGTGAATAGTCCCACAGTAGCTGTCTGCAGGCTGAAAAACCAATGAAATCTGTCACTACTCAGTCCAAGAAACCAGAAGCCTCAGAAGAGGAGGGATCCATGATAAGCCCAAGTCTATGACTGAAAGCCTACAAGCTCCCTGGAGAGACTCGGTGTGAGTTTGCCTTCAGAGGCCAACAGATCTGGAGTCTGATGTCCCTAGGCCATTGTAGGAGCAGCAAAATAAAGTACTCATTCAAGGAGAATTGAACTTGCAGGCATGTGAACTTCCCCCTTCTGCTTTTTTTCCCCATTCAGGCCTCCAGATTATTAGATGTTGCTGCCCACATTCAGGACAGGCTTTTCTCCCTTATCTCACTGCCAAATCATCTCTGGAAACACTCTCACAGACACACAAAGTGTGCTTTACCAATTTATAGGTGTCTCAATTCAGTCAACTTGATAATCAAGATTAACCATTGCTGGCCTTGTATCTGGGTTATATAAATTTTTTCTAAAGCAGTTTTAAAAGGTCAAACAATCCCATTATAAAATGGGGAAAAGACAACAGTTAACCCTAGGGGAGACATAGGAGATTCAGGTGGCAAGTATTACATGAAAAATATTCATTGTCATTACTGCATGTTAGAACAGTTAAAATAAAAGGTAGTCATAATTCTAAGTGCTGGCAAGGATACAGAGAAAGTAAATCATACATTAGTAGAAATGTAAAATGGCATGACTACTCTAGAAAATTATTCCATAGTTTTTAAAATTTAATAAACGTGCACTTTCCATGTGACTCAGCAGTTACATTCCTAGGCATTTGTTACAGAAAATTAAAATTTATATGCATACAAAACCTGTACATCAATGTTTACAGCAACTTTATTTGTAAGAGTAAAATACTGGAAACATCCCAGGTATGTATCACTTGGTGAAGGGTACTCTGGCATGTCCATATAATGGAGTACTATTACACAATAAAAATGAATGAACTACTTACTGATTGGTGAAAACAGTTAAATCTTGAAATGTTGCATATCAAATGAATCCATTTGTATAATATTCTTGAAAAAACAGTAGAGATACAAATTGATGATTTCCAGGGAACAGGGAAAGGGGACAGAGTGTGTGGGAGGAAGTAGCAATACAGGGAGGCAGTATGAGGAAGTTCTCTTATGGTGATGGAACAGTTGTGTGTTACGGCTGTGGTCATATAGTTACAAGACTATCTATGACATAAAATTACGTAGATACATACAGACATGCATGCACACATACACAGTCTCAAATACAGATTTTTAAAAAGAATTTTAATTATGTTTTCATATCATACCATATTTCAGAAATTGAGAGACTTTCCTTGACTGGTCATTTAATCATGTGAGAAAAATACATTTAAAAAATAAAGCTGAATGAGTTCAAATACGATTTTTAAAAAGGACGAAAACTGACTAAGGTCTATAGTCTAGCAATAATTGGTGTCAGTTTCTTGTTTTTGTACTGTACTACAGTTATATGTTTTACAGGTAGAAGGGTACGTGGGATTCATTGTACTATTTTTGCAATTTCCTCTGAACCCATAATCATTTCAAAATAAACAAATTTTTAATAAAAAAAATTAATTGTTGCTTATCCTTCTGCAGTTGAGAAACCAAGCCCCCAAAGTTCTTTGCATCATATTTCACTTGCCACACATATGTATTTTGGTGAATTCTTCAAAATTGCCAATTTGTTTAATTTCTTTGGTCTGCCAAAAAGCAATTTTTCTTCCAAGTATAAGACTGAGACCTGTAATCCAAGTAATTGGGTGTCATTAGCAATGTAGATAGTATGTACATAATAAAGCAAACTGAAAGTACTCAACGAAACAGGGATCACATAATGAAGTGGGTCCAGGACTGAGTTTGAGGAAATCCAGTGTGTAGACTAGGTATAGTAGGAATAACCAAACAAGGGACTCAGAAGCAGTATCTAAAGGAAAATGATGAGAACATGGCCAAAGCATGGAAAATAAATCATCTTTCCCTTTTTTTTAATTACATTAATGTCTTAACTGATAGTATTTTAATTTAACATTTGAGCACTAGTGTTTTGGGTGCTGGAGGTTGGAGTGGCTGGAAACTGTAGGGTATTACTTGCTTTCTTGAAAGTAATATGCATGTTACCTTAAATTTAGTATCTTTTGCAAAAAGACTACATTTGAAGAAAATACTTCTAGTTCATGGTTGTCCTCAAGTTGGACAGATGTTTATCTTATTTTTCATTTTATAAATACATTCATTCATTCATTGTGGAGTTATTGTTCAGTCTCTACTGTTTTCCCAATATTCTAGCTCTTCTATGAGGGACATGAATAGAAGTAGAGGACATATCCCCCCCCCCCCCCCCATTTTTTTTATTGTAAACAAATGGGATACATTTTGATTCTCTGTACATGGAGTAAAGGCATACCATTCGTGTAATCATAAATTTACACAGGGCAATGTTGTTTGATTCATTCTGCCATTTTTTCCCTTCCCCCCACCCCACCCACCCCTCTTTTCCCTCTATACAGTCCTTCCTTCCTCCATTCTTGCCACTCTCTCTAACCCTAACCCTAAACCTAACCCTAAACCTAACCCTAACGCTAGCCCCTCCCACCCCCCATTATGTGCCATCATCCGCTTATCAGCGAGATCATTCGTTCTTTGGTTTTTGAGATTGGCTTATCTCACTTAGCATGATATTCTCCAATTTCATCCATTGCCTGCAAATGCCATAATTTTATCATTCTTCATTGCGGAGTAATATTCCATTGTATATATATACCACAGTTTCTTTATCCATTCATCAATTGAAGGGCATCTAGGTTGGTTCCACAATCTGGCTATGGTGAATTGAGCAGCAATGAACATTGATATGGCTGTTTCTCTGTAGTATGCTGATTTAAGTCCTTTGGGTATAGGCCAAGGAGTGGGATAGCTGGGTCAAATGGTGTTTCCATTCCAAGCTTTCTGAGGAATCTCCACACTGCTTTCCAGAGTGGCTGCACTAATTTGCAACCCCACTAGCAATGTATGAGTGTACCTTTTTCCCCACATCCTTGCCAACACCTATTGTTGCTTGTGTTCTTGATAATCGCCATTCTAACTGGGGTGAGATGAAATCTTAGGGTAGTTTTGATTTGCCTTTGTCTTCTAGAGATGTTGAACATTTTTTCATTTATCTGTTGATTGCTTGTACATCTTCTGTGAAGTGTCTGTTCATTTCCTTAGCCCATTTGTTGATTGGATTATTTGTATTCTTGGTATAGAGTTTTTTGAGTTCTTTATAGATTCTGGAAATTAGCGCTCTATCTGTAGTATGAGTGGCAAAGATTTTCTCCCACTCTGTAGGCCTCTCTTCACATATCTGATAGTTTTCTTTGCTGAGAGAAAGCTTTTTAGTTTGAATCTATCCCAGTTGTTGATTCTTGCTTTTATTTCTTATGCTATGGGAGTCCTGTTAAGGAAGTCTGATCCTAAGCCAACAAGTTGAAGATTTGGACCTACTTTTTCTTCTATAAGATGCAGGGTCTCTGGTCTGATTCCGAGGTCCTTGATCCATTGTGAGTTGAGTTTTGTGCAGGGTGAGAGATAGGGGTTTAATTTCATTCTGTTACATATGGTTTTCCAGTTTTCCCAGCACCATTTGTTGAAGAGGCTATCTTTTCTCCATTGCATATTTTTGGCCCCTTTGTCTAGTATGAGAAAATTGTATTTATTTGGGTTTGTTTCCGCGTCCTCTATTCTGTACCATTTGTTCTACCTGTCTATTTTGGTACCAATACCATGTCGTTTTTGTTACTATTGCTTTGTAGTAGAGTTGAAGATCTGGTATTGCGATACCCCCTGCTTCGCTCTTTCTGCTAAGGATTCTTCCAGATGAATTTCATAATTGCTTACTCTATTTCTGTAAAGTACGTCATTGGGCTTTTAATTGGAATTGCATTGAATCTGTGTACATATTCCCCCTTTTTGAGAAGTTACTTGAAGATTAACTGTAATAATAGAGATGAAGTGACAAAACAGGTTTTTAAGAAAGCTGTAAAAACTATACACCTAAACATTAAAGACAACAATAGATGAACAAGCAAATCTGAAAGACCTCTTGGAAAAAGTCACATCTGTGATAGGAAGAAGAATGTATTTCAACAGCTTCACTAGGGAAGAAGGGCAAAGGAAACAAGCTATATAGGGAAGGACCATTAAGGTTCAGGAATTATATTTTATCATTTTAATGTTAAAGATATCACATGAATATATAGAAAGTATAATATATTGAAATAGCAATGTTATAAAAATATGCTTATCTTATTCTTTTAACAAAATGGTTGAGCCTCCCCCTTGTACTTATTAGAATACTATTTTGACAGTCATAAAATATTTTCTTTAAAAAATTTTTTTTGAGTTTTTTTAAAAATTTATTTTATTTTTTTATGTGGTGCTGAGGATTGAACCCAGTGAACATGTGCTAGGCGAGCGCCCTATTTTTTTTCTAAAATCTGTCAGCTCAGATTTTAGACTTTGCCATAGATGCACTTAAATTTTCAACTTAAAGTTTGAATTCCAGCATCACTATTTTTGATTTGCTGAGGAGGCAGTCTACCTTTTAAGGGTGTGTCCTTTCTCCTTAATCATTTATTTGCTGAAATTTAGAATTTGGGGGTAGAAATTATTTCTAATGACTTGACATCATCATGTGGCAAGTCTGACTCTGGTTGATTAAAGTTTTCTGTCTAATGTTGGGTTATGACAAAGTAATTCCTAATTGTAGGTTGAACAAAAACCCCAAGTAATTTCTAAACATGTTAACTATACTTAGCAATAGTGTTGGTGTTCAGATTGTCAGTTATAACTTAAAGCATGCTAGTAATCAAAGACAAAATCCTCTAGACCAGTGAAGAAAATGAAGTTTGGTCTCATTAGAATGTTGTATTGATTTTTTGTACTTTACTTTTAGATGACAAAAGTGGAAAGATTATGACTTCAGTGGTATTTTTTAGCACTGCATTGATTATCAGTACAGATATTCATAATGTTAATGCTGATACCAGGGTCTTCATCAGTTTCTTTTCATCAGTGTAAATAATCTTTCTAGATTGCTTTGAGACCTAATTCACATAGCATACATTCAGTCGTTTAAAGTGAACAGTGGTTTTTTTTTTAGTATATTCACAGATATGTGCAACCATTGCCACCATCCATTTTAGAACATTTTCATTGCTTTGAAAGAAATCCTGTACCTTTAACCTCTTCTCTGTTTTCCTCTATGTCCTCAGCCCTAAGCAACAATTAGCCTACTTTATATTCTGTAGATTTGCCTTTTTGCAGATTTCATATAAATGAAGTCATGTAACATGTATTATTTTATGACTGTATTCTTTTACTTAACATGTTTTCAAGGTTCATTCATATTTTAGAATATGTGAACATACAAGTTCAACTAGGTTGACTGGTAAAATCAGAACACTATCATTTTCCAAACTTTTATGACAGAATCCAAAATGTGGATGACATACATTCACAATATATACAATACATTGAAATTAATCAGGAAATTATGATTTAATCTCAGGAGGAAAAAAATGTTCACTTGATGGCAGTGCTAGGGTAACCAAGGCATAAGAATTATTGGATAATCACCTAAAATAGGGCTGGGGTTGTGGCTCAGTAGTAGAACACTTGCCTGGCATGTTTTGAGCCTCAGAACCACATAAAAATAAGTAAATACAATAAAGGTATTGTGTCTATCTACAACTAAAAATATTTTAAAAAGACTTAAAGCTCTTATTTTAAGTATGCTCCAGGAAGTAAAACAAAACAAAAAAAGTCCACTTTGGAAATAAGTGAAATGATAGACAAATCTCAGCAGTGAAATAAACTGTAAAAGAACCAAATTGAAAATTTGAAACAGAAAACACAGCATTTTGAATAAAAATTCACTGAAAGGCTTCAAGCACAGGAATGAAAGCACATAAAAATATCAATATGGTGAGGATGTGGGAAAAAAGGTACACTCATACATTGCTGGTGGGGTTGCAAATTAGTGCAGCCACTCTGGAAAGCAGTGTGGAGATTCCTCAGAAAGCTTGGAATGGAACCACCATTTGACCCAGCTATCCCACTCCTTGGTCTATACCCAAAGGACTTAAAATCAACATACTACAGAGAAACAGCCATATCAATGTTCATTGCTGCTCAATTCACCATAGCCAGATTATGGAACCAACCTAGATGTCCTTCAGTTGATGAATGGATAAAGAAACTGTGGTATATATATACAATGGAATATTACTCCACCATAAAGAATGATAAAATTATGGCATTTGCCCGCAAATGGATGAAATTGGAGAATATCATGCTAAGTGAGATAAGCCAACCTCAAAAAACCAAAGGACGAATGATCTCACTGAGAAGGAGATGATGACACATAATGGGTGGTGGGAGGGGGCAAGAATGGAGGCAGGAAGGACTGTATAGAGGGAAAGAGGGGTGGGAGGGGTGGGGGGGAAGGGAAAAAATAACAATGAATCAAACAACATTACCCTATGTAAATGTATGATTACACAAATGGTATGCCTTTACTCCATGTACAAACAGAGAAACAACATGTATCCCATTTGTTTACAATAAAAAAAATCAATAAATTTTAATATAAATCAGTGGAAATTATTCCATGCAGAAAAAATAAGCCTCCAAGTTTTCATGTTTGGAGAAATAATTTGGATTTATAATGGAAAAAATTATAGCAATCCCAAATAGTATTGATTCTAGGAAACTGCACCTAGTGCATCATAATCAATGTGAAATCATACCTAGGTCATCATAATCCATAGGAAACCACACCCAGTACATCATAATCCACAGGAAAACATACCTAGTATATTATAATGAATGAGAAACCATACTTAGTATATCATAATCAATAGGAAACCATACCTAGTATATCATGATTAATAACAAACCACACCTAGTGCGCTATAATCAATAGGAAACTACACCTAGTACATCGTAACCAAGAGGAGACCATATCTAGTGTTTCACAATCAAAGTGTGGAGTATAGAAGGATAAAGAAATCTTGAAAACAACTAGAGGAGAACAAAATTTTTTGTGGGGGAAAATAATTGAATGGTTTCAGACTTCTCATCAAAATCATCAGGGACTAAAAGACCGTGGAATAGCATCTTTAGACTATTTTAAAAAGAAGAAAACTATCAACCCAAAATTGTATATCCAGTGGCAATTTTGTTTTGTAAAGTAGAAAAAATATATTTCTAGATACAGGAAATTCAAAATAATTCATTTTCCAAGACCTTCCTTACAAGAATATCTCAAGAACATACTTCAAAATGTAGAGAGACCATAGCAGAAGGAAATCTGAATTTTCATGAAAGAATAAAAGAGAATAATAAATGGTAAAAATTTCATTATAAATTCTTTTTTCTTTCTTAAATTCTTTAAAATACGTAACTTTTTAAAACAAAATTTTTAGTTGGTATATTCAATGAATGAATATGTAGTATGTATAAGAAATATAACATAATGGAGAAAGATCATAAACAATTCTAGTATAACTCTTGACCTTCAAATGAAAGAAGGTAAAAATTCTTTGGGGGAGACAAAATGAACAAGTAACTTATGTGGAAAGAAAAATAACAGTTGAACTGTGTAGTGACAAAACTTTATGACAATCATGCACTGAATATTTATGGTATTCCAGAAAAGTATGTGAACAAAACTGGCTTTCAGGTATTAAGGGTACATACAAATGGGTTCAAGTTCCAGAACCTTGGGGCATGTTGTTTCCCTGAATTCTTCCTTCAGATTGTATGTCTACTAGAAAAATCAGACAACCAAAATGGTCTGAGAGATGTCAGCATGTAGGCTGGTGTTTCTTGTGGAAGAAAAGCAGAAAAAAGGCTAACAGGAGAGTGCATGGTATTAATGACTGTATGCTCTTACAACAAATATATAGGACAACTGTAAAAGTAGCTGGTGACAACTGGGAACAATTTATGCAATTTTTTTCAAATTGTTTTCAGTAATTGAATTAGTGGTGATAGTGTAATTACTGTCATTTTTGAGATAGTTGTGTGTGAAATAAGCAACTTTAAGCATACTTGATGGAGTATCCTAATTATATCATTCCCTGTGTTCTTTTTTTTTTTTTTATGGCATTATTTATTTATTTATTTATTTATTTATTTATTTATTTTTTATTGTAAACAAATGGGATACATGTTTTTTATCTGTCTGTACATGGCGTAAAGGCATACCATTTGTGTAATCATAAATTTACATAGGGTAATGTTGTTTGATTCATTCTGCCATTTTTTCCCTCCCCCCCTCCCCTCCCACCCTTCCCCTCCATCTATACAGTCCTTCCTTCCTCCATTCCTGCCCCCCTCCCTAAACCCAACTCCAACCCCAACACTAAACCTTCCCACCCCCCATTATGTGTCATCATCCACTTATTAGCGATATCATTCTTCCTTTGTTTTTTTGAGATTGGCTTATCTCACTTAGCATGATATTCTCCAGTTTCCTCCATTTGCCTGCAAATGCCATAATTTTGTCATTCTTTATGGCTGAGTAATATTCCATTGTATATATATACCACATTTTCTTTATCCATTCATCAATTGAAGGACATCTAGGTTGGTTCCACAATCTGGCTATTGTGAACTGAGCAGCTATGAACATTGATGTGGCTGTATCTCTGTAATATGCTGATTTTAAGTCCTTTGGGTATAGGCCAAGGAGTGGGATAGCTGGGTCAAATGGTAGTTCCATTCCAAGTTTTTTAAGGAATCTCCACACTGCTTTCCAGAGTGCCTGCACTAATTTGCAACCCCACCAGCAATGTATGAGTGTACCTTTCTCCCCACATCCTCGCCAACACCTGTTGTTGCTTGTATTCTTGATAATCGCCATTCTAATTGGGGTGAGATGGAATCTTAGGGTGGTTTTGATTTGCATTTCTCTTATTACTAGAGATGTTGAACATTTTTCCATATGTTTGTTGATTGCTTGTAGATCTTCTTCTGTGAAGTGTCTATTCATTTCCTTAGCCCATTTGTCAGTTGGATTATTTACATTCTTGGTGTAGAGTTTTTTGAGTTCTTTATAGATTCTGGAGATTAGCGCTCTATCTGAAGTATGATTGGCAAAGATTTTCTCCCACTCTGTAGGCTCTTTCTTTGCATTGCTGATAGTTTCCTTTGCTGAGAGAAAGCTTTTTAGTTTGAATCTATCCCAGTTATTAATTCTTGCTTTTATTTCTTGTGCTATGGGAGTCCTGTTGAGGAAGTCTGGTCCTAAGCCGACATGTTGAAGCTCTGGACCTACTTTTTCTTCTATAAGATGCAAGGTGTCTGGTCTGATACCGAGATCCTTAATCCATTTTGAGTTTAGTTTCGTGCATGGTGAGAGATATGGGTTTAGTTTCATTCTGTTGCATATGGATTTCCAATTCTCCCAGCACCATTTGTTGAAGAGGCTATCTTTTCTCCATTGCATATTTTTGGCCCCTTTGTCTAGTATGAGAAAATTGTATTTATTTGGGTTTGTGTCCGTGTCCTCTATTCTGTACCATTGATCCACCTTTCTATTTTGGTACCAATACCATGCAGTTTTTGTTACTATTGCTTTGTAGTAGAGTTGAAGATCTGGTCTTGCGATACCCCCTGCTTCACTCTTTCTGCCAAGGATTGCTTTAGCTATTCTGGGTTTTTTATTCTTCCAGATGAATTTCATAATTGCTTGCTCTATTTCTGTAAGGTACATCATTGGGATTTTAATTGGAATTGCATTGAATCTGTATAGCACTTTTGGTAGTATGGCCATTTTGACAATATTAATTCTTCCTATCCAAGAACATGGGAGATCTTTCCATCTTCTAAGGTTTTCTTTAATTTCTTTCTCTAGTGTTCTGTAGTTCTCATTGTAGAGGTCTTTCACCTCTTTTGTGAGGTTGATTCCCAAATACTTTATTTTTTTCGAAGCTATTGTGAATGGGGTAGTTTTCCTAATTTCTCTTTCTGAAGATTCATCGTTTATATATAAAAATGCCTTAGATTTATGTGCATTGATCTTATATCCCGCTACTTTACTGAATTCACTTATGAGATCTAAAAGTTTTCTGGTGGAATTTCCTGGTTCCTCTAAGTATACCATCATATCATCAGCAAATAGGGATAGTTTGAGTTCTTCTTTTCCTATTCGTATCCCTTTAATTTCTTTGGTCTGTCTAATTGCTCTGGCTAGAGTTTCAAGGACGATATTGAATAGAAATGGTAAAAGAGGGCATCCCTGCCTTGTTCCAGTTTTTAGAGGGAATGCTTTCAGTTTTTCACCATTTAGAATGATATTAGCCATGGGTTTAGCGTAGATGGCCTTTACAATGTTAAGGAATGTTCCCACTATCCCTATTTTTTCTAGTGTTTTGAGCATGAAGGGGTGCTGTATTTTATCAAATGCTTTTTCTGCATCTATTGAAATAATCATGTGATTCTTGACTTTAAGTCTATTGATATGGTGAATGACATTTATTGTTTTCCTGATGTTGAACCAACCTTGCATCCCTGGGATGAAACCCACTTGATCATGGTGCACTATCTTTTTAATATGTTTTTGTATGCGATTTGCTAAAATTTTGTTGAGAATTTTTGCGTCGATGTTCATTAAGGATATTGGTCTGAAATTTTCTTTCCTCGATGTGTCTCTGTCTGGTTTAGGAATCAGGGTAATATTGGCTTCATAGAATGAGTTTGGGAGAGTTCCCTCCTCTTCTATTTTCTGGAATACTTTGAGAAGTATTGGAATGAGTTCTTCTTTAAAAGTTTTGTAGAACTCCGCTGAGAACCCATCTGGTCCTGGACTTTTCTTTGTTGGTAGGCTTTTGATGACTTCTTCTATTTCATTACTTGAAATTGGTCTATTTAAATTGTGTATGTCCTCCTCGTTCAGTTTAGGCAATTCATATGTCTCTAGAAACCTGTTGATGTCTTCGAAATTTTCTGTTTTGTTGGAGTATAGGTTTTCAAAATAGCTTCTAATTATGTTTTGTATTTCAGTCGTGTCTGTTGTGATATTTCCTTGTTCATTCCGAATTTTAGTGATTTGGGTTTTCTCTCGTCTTCTCTTTGTTAGTGTGGCTAAAGGTTTATCAATTTTGTTATTTTTTCGAAGAACCAACTATTTATTTTGTCAATTTTTTGTATTGTTTCTTTTGTTTCAATTTCGTTGATTTCAGCTCTCAGTTTAACTATTTCCTGTCTTCTACTACTTTTGGTGTTGGTCTTTTCTTCTTTTTCTAGGGCTTTGAGCTGTAGTGTTAGGTCATTTATTTTTTGAGTTTTACTTCTTTTATTAAATGCGCACCATGAAATAAATCTTCCTCTAAGTACCGCTTTCATAGTGTCCCAGAGATTTTGATATGATGTTTCTTTGTTCTCGTTTACCTCTAAGTATTTTTTAATTTCCTTCCTAATATCTTCTGTTATCCATTCATCATATAGTAGCATATTGTTTAATCTCCAGGTGTTGGAGTAGTTTCTGTTTTTTACTCTTTCATTAATTTGTAACTTCAATCCATTATGATCTGATAGAATACAAGGTAGTGTCTCTATCTTCTTGTATTTGCTGACATTAGCTTTGTGGCATAATATATGGTCTATTTTAGAGAAGGATCCATGTGCTGCTGAGAAGAAAGTGTATTCACTCTTGGTTGGATGGTATATTCTATAAATGTCTGTTAAGTCTAAATTATTGATTGTGTTATTGAGATCTATGGTTTCTTTGTTCAATTTTTGTTTGGAAGATCTGTCCAGTGGTGAAAGAGGCGTGTTAAAATCACCTAGTATTATTGTGTTATGGTCTATTTGGTTTCTAAAATTGAGAAGGATTTGTTTGACATACATGGATGAGCCACTGTTTGGGGCATAGATGTTTATGATTGTTATATCTTGCTGATTTATGCTTCCCTTAAGCAGTATGAAATGTCCTTCTTTATCCCTTCTAACTAACATTGGCTTGAAGTCCACATTATCTGAAATGAGGATGGATACTCCAGCCTTTTTGCTGAGTCCATGTGCATGGTATGTTTTTCCCCATCCTTTCACCTTTAGTCTATGGGTATCTCTTTCTATGAGGTGAGTCTCTTGCAGGCAACATATTGTTGGATCTTTCTTTTTAATCCAATCTGCCAGTCTATGTCTTTTGATTGATGAATTCAGGCCATTAACATTCAGGGTTATTATTGAGATATGATTTGTATTCCCAGTCATTTGGTTCATATTTAAAGTTTTTGACACATCTTGGTTCTTCCTTTATTTGACAGTTCCTTTAGGATAATTCCTCCCTTTGCTGATTTGCTTCTTTGGTTTTTATCTCTTCCTCATGAAATATTTTGCTGAGAATGTTCTGTAATGCTGGCTTTCTTTTTGTAAATTCTTTTAGCTTTTGTTGATCATGGAATGATCTTATTTCATCGTCAAATTTGAAGGTAAGTTTTGCTGGGTATAAGATTCTTGGTTGGCATCCATTTTCTTTCAGAGCTTGAAAAATGTTGTTCCAGGCCCTTCTAGCTTTTAGGGTCTGGATTGAAAAATCTGCTGATATCCTTATTGGCTTCCCCCTGAATGTAATTTGGTTCTTTTCTCTCACAGCCTTTAAAATTCTGTCTTTATTTTGTATGTTAGGTATTTTCATTATAATGTGCCTTGGTGTGGGTCTGTTGTAATTTTGTGTATTTGGAGTCCTATAAGCCTCTTGGACTTGATCTTCCATTTCATTCTTCAGATTTGGGAAATTTTCTGATATTATTTTATTGAATAGATTGTTCATTCCTTTGGTTTGTTTCTCTAAGCCTTCCTCAATCCCAATAATTCTTAATTTGGCCTTTTCATGATATCCCATAGTTCTTGGAGATTCTGTTCATGATTTCTCACCATCTTCTCTGTTTGTTCAACTTTGTTTTCGAGGTTAAATATTTTGTCTTCAATATCTGAAGTTCTGTCTTCCAGCTGTTCTATCCTATTGGTTATGCTTTCTATGGAGTTCTTAATTTGGTTTATTGTTTCCTTCATTTCAAGGATTTCTGTTTGGTTTTTTTTCAATATCTCTAACTCTTTATTGAAATGATCTTTTGCTTCCTGAATTTGCTCTGTTAACTGTCGATTGGTGCGATCGTTCAATGCCTGCATTTGCTCTTTCATCTCATTGTTTGCTTCCATAATCATTTTAATTATGTACATTCTGAACTCCCTTTCTGTCATTTCTTCTGCCATGCTGTCGTTGGATTTTATTGATGTAACATCTAGATTTGTTTGGGGCATTTTCTTCCCTTGTTTTCTCATATTGTTCAGGGATCAGTGGGTGATTAAGATGTTGCAGATTTCCTCTATCAACTTATAATGTCCCTGAAGATTGCTAGTATATCCCCTCTTATCCTTCAGTAGCCTGAAGTCTTGGAGGAGGTTGATAATGCAGAGCTCCACGAAGAAGCTGCCTCTCTAGGTGTGGTAACACTCAGGTGGCGTATATTCCCTGCTAGTGGGCAGAGGTGCCTCCACTTGTTGACCAATGGTCATCCAATGGGGAACTAGACTGTGGGCTGAGGCAAGGCCTGTTTGTGCCTATGTCTCTGGCTTTACCGTCCCTGTGGGAAAACCTCCCCCGGCCGGGAAGAGTCACTTGGTGGGGACGTCTCGCTGGTCAGTTGTCCTCCTAGAGGTTCCCCTTAATCTACAACTACCCCCTGGGCTGGGCTGTCTTCTTCTGCAAC
Organism: Sciurus carolinensis; assembly: GCF_902686445.1. Classification (NCBI taxonomy): domain Eukaryota; kingdom Metazoa; phylum Chordata; class Mammalia; order Rodentia; family Sciuridae; genus Sciurus; species Sciurus carolinensis. The sequence continues at coordinate 61,177,284 of NC_062224.1, forward strand.
GATCCCAGGGGCCCGGACCTACCTCCTGGGCCTGGGAGCCTCACCCTTCGCAGGCGAGTCTCCTTAGGCTGCCTCTCCCAGAGAATCTGCCCGCCGCCCTGGAAACTTCTCTCCGCCCCTAGGTGTGTCTCTGTGTGGCTCTTCCAGCAAGAAGCCACCTAGCTCCTGGGACCCTGCTCTGCACCAATCGCCTGGCTATGCAGCCCCTCCCCTGAGCCACCACCTGGAGCCCCGTACAATAGCTCCGAGACCCAGAGACCCGCCACACACCTCCTCCTCCGGACAGCCGCCCGGTTTCCGATGCAGTCACTAGGAGTCCAAACAACTCACTTAGGGTCTCCTCCTCCCGCCAACCACCCGTAGCCCTAGGCAGTCACTCCAAGTCCAAGTGACCCGCCCTGTTCCTCCTCCTCCTCCTTGGGGTAGCCCCCTGGGTGTTCAGGAGCGGTGGCTCCGAGACCAGGTGACTCACCACGCTCCTCCTCCAGGCAGGCCACCGGTGTTCAGGAGCGGTCGCTTTTAGTCCAATCAACTCACCACTCACCTCCTCCTCTGGCAACCGCCTGTGGTTCTGATGCAGTCACTCCCAGACTAAGCGTCCCACCGCTCTCCTCCTCCAGGCAGGCCACCAGTGTTCTGGAGCAGCTGCTCCAAGTTCAAACAGCTCGTCACGCAGCTCCTCCTCCGGCAACCGCCTGCGACTCTGATGCAGTCACTCCCAGGTTAAGTAACACGCCGCGCTCCTCCTCCTCCTCCGGGCAACCTCCCGGCACTCAGGAGCGCTGGCTCTGAGTTCAAACAGTTCACCACGCAGCTCCTCCTCTGGCAACCGCCTGTGGTTCTGATGCAGTCACTCCCAGACCAAGCGTCCGCCACGCTCCTCCTCTTCCTCCGGGCAGTCCCCCGGCGCTCAGGAGCGCCCACTCTGAGTTCAAACAGCTCACCACGCAGCTCCTCCTCTGGCAACCGCCCGTGGCTCTGATGCAGTCCCTCCTAGTCCAAGCATCCCGCCGCGCTCCTCCTCTTCCTCCGGGCAACCCCCCGGTGTTCAGAAGCGGTTGTTCTGGGTCCAAACAGCTCGCCACACAGCTCCTCCCCAGGCAGCCGCCCGGAGCCCCAGCGGCTGCTCGAGTCCAAGCGCTATGCTGAGCCGCCTCCTCTACGATGATCCCAGTTGTCCGAGTTTACCGATCCAGTGGGGGGGGAGGGGCGTCCTGCCGAGCAACTCCACTTCACAAATTCCCTGCGTTCCGGGGCTACCGCCCCATCCGGGACGCCTCCCCAACAGGAGAGACTCACCCGGCAGCTTTGAGTTGGTCCCAAGTCTCTCACTATCTCCTCTTTTGAATCTTGCGTCCTGGAGCAGCGTGAAATGCAGCCACCCTCTAGTCCGCCATCTTGGCCCAACTCGCATTATTCCCCTGTGTTCTTAAGAACAGGATTTTTGGTATAGATGAAAAGAGAAGCTGATATAATACAGAAGAGTATTACTAAAAACCCTATAGTACTGAATTCAAATTGAGAATATCAGTATGAACTGAAGAATTTTGTTTTCACATACCTCCCAAAACACACACACACACACACACTGCAATGCAAAGGACTAGAAACAATGACCAGTACAATAACAATGACCATCCATATGGACAGATTGTGGTCCTTGAATATTACTTCTCCTAGGGATGGGGGCAAGTTTCTTGGAGAAATGACTAATGGTAGGAAATGTTCAAGATGAGCCTGGAACATCTTATCATCCCAAATAGCAAAAACTTTTTAGTGTCACGTCAGAAGGATTCAGGAGTCAAATTTGGGCAGGCTACCACTGATCAAACATGGGAAATTTTCAGATTTAATGGAGATAATAATTTGAAACCCATTGGGTGTACTTAAATTAATGATTTCATAACGTTATTTTCAAAACATACTGAATTTGTTTAGAAACGACTCAATCCATATTGTAGATTCCTCAAAAGACGGGATTTTTTTATTACCAAGCACGTTGGTAGGGAGGTGAATATGAATCTGAATAAGAATATTGGTTGAGAATTTAACCTTTAGACACCCATATCACTTTCCTGGTTGAAGCTGGGCAAGTACCCCTTGCTTTTCCTTATTGCAAGGCTCAAACTTTGCTCACTGGAAAGGGTGAAACAAAGTCTAAATCCTTTGAGGAGGACCCAGGTATGGGCAAATTTACCATCTAAACATGGGGGGACTTACTGGAATAATTAATTTTACATTTTGAATATTGATACCACCCTCTAGGGCCCGTTCCCCTTTTGACTCTAAAGAACAAAGGCCAGACTTGTGCCCTCTAGGCAGGAGACTGGGAGATTCTTTTCTGAGGAATTTTAAACAGACCAATTGAAAGATCAACTATGAAGTTCAGCTATTTCCCAGTGAAAGAGCAAAACCAGATTACTCAGCCTTATAGATAATTTCATAACCTTTCTAGCACCCTGCTCTTAAATGTGAATGGTGTAGTAAGGGATCTCTGACATCTGTGGTATACCTTTAAGATTTAAATCCAAGGACTTTGGTGTAGCTGGTAGAATATGCTTAACATGCACAAGTCTTTGATCCTAGCATAAAACAAAGATTAAAATCCAAACCAGAGAATATTACTCAGCCATGAAGAAGAATGAAATTATGGCATTTGCCAGTAAATGGATGGAACTGGAGACCATCTTGCTAAGTGAAATAAGCCATCCCCAAAAACCAACTGTCTAATGTTCTCTCTGATATGCGGATGCTAGAACACAATAAGGGGAGGGAAGGGAAGAGTAGATATGCATTGATTTAGACAAAGGGGAATGAAGGGGTGGGGGGATGGAAATAGGAAAGATAGTAGAATGAACTAGACATTACTTTCCTATGATCATATATGAATACACGACCAGTGTGACTCCACATCGTGTACAACCAGGAGAATGGGAAATTAACTCCATGTATATGTAATATATTGAATTGCACTCTACTGTCATGTATATCTAAAAAGAACAAATAAAAAAATAGAATGAAAAAAATATAAACCAGAATGAACAGAAGAAACTTGGGGGAAACATAACTTAAGGAAAAGAAAATCTCTCTCCCTAAAAGATCACTAGTGATCTCTGAGACATAGAGGATATGTGACATTTATGAAAAACATGCTATAGAGAGGATCCTAAGAAAATAAAAAGAGCTTTTGAAATTAAAATTATAGATTTAAAGCAAAATTAGCAGAAGCAATTGAAAATAAAATTGAGGAAATATCCTAAGAAATAGGAGAAAAATAATTATACCTTGGATACTGGAGAGAATAATGGAGAAAATTATGTGATCATTGACAGGGTAACACATCTGAATAGGAGGACTTCGAAAACAAGATAGTAAAGATGAAGGGGATGGAATTATCAAAGAAATATTAAGTAAATATTTTATAGAGCTCTAAGACATGAGTTTATATATACCATTAATGCTCAGTTCTTTCAGTCCTTTGATAGAATATTGATCCCCCCACTCCAAGATATATCACATCCCTCAGGATGAATGAGATGAACTAATGTAAATAATGCATGTAGTGATTAATAATTTGGTATATGCCATTTAAGCATAGGATGCTATTCATTATTGAATATTTGTAACTTTAATATTGACTATTTTCTCCATTAGGTTTTAAATTTGGAGAGGCATAGACTGAGACTTTTTTCTCTATTGTGCTCAGTGGATATAGTTTTTTTTTTTTTTGTATACAAATGGGATACATGTTGTTTTCTATTTGTACATGAAGTCAATGCATACCATTTGTGTAATCATAGATTTACATAGGGCAATGATGTTTGATTCATTATTTTTTTCCCTTCCCCCCACCCCTCCCACCCCTCTTTTCCCTCTATACAGTCCTTCTTTCCTCCATTCTTACCACCCTCCTTATCCCTAACCCTAAACCTAACCCTAACCCTAACGCTAACCCCTCCCACCCCCCCATTATATGACCTCATCCGCTTATCAGCGAGATCATTTGTCCTTTAGTTTTTTGAGATTGGCTTATCTCACTTGGCATGATATTCTCCAGTTTCATCCATTTGCCTGCAAATGTCATAATTTTATCATTCTTCATTGCGGAGTAATATTCCATTGTATATATATACCACAGTTTCTTTATCCATTCATCAACTGAAGGGCATCTAGGTTGGTTCCACAATCTGGCTATGGTGAATTGAGCAGCAATGAACATTGATGTGGCTGTTTCTCTGTAGTATGTTGATTTTAAATCCTTCGAGTATAGGCCAAGGAGTGGGATAGCTGGGTCAAATGGTGGTTCCATTCCAAGCTTTCTGAGGAATCTCCACACTGCTTTCCAGAGTGACTGCACTAATTTGCAACCCCACCAGCAATGTATGAGTGTACCTTTTCCCCCACATCCTTGCCAACACCTATTGTTGCTTGTGTTCTTGATAATCGCCATTCTAATTGGGGTGAGATGAAATCTTAGGGTAGTTTTGATTTCCATTTCTCTTATTACTAGAGATGTTGAACATTTTTTCATATATCTGTTGATTGCTTGTACATCGTCTTCTGTGAAGTGTCTGTTCATTTCCTTAGCCCATTTGTTGATTGGATTATTTGTATTCTTGGTGTAGAGTTTTTTGAGTTCTTTATAGATTCTGGAAATTAGCGCTCTATCTGAAGTATGAGTGGCAAACATATTCTCCCGCTCTGTAGGCTCTCTCTTCACATTACTGATAGTTTCCTTTGCTGAGAGAAAGCTTTTCAGTTTGAATCTATCCCAGTTGATTCTTGCTTTTATTTCTTGTGCTATGGGAGTCCTGTTAAGGAAGTCTGATCCTAAGCCAACAAGTTGAAGGTTTGGACCTACTTTTTCTTCTATAAGATGCAGGGTCTCTGGTCTGATTCCGAGGTCCTTGATCCATTGTGAGTTGAGTTTTGTGCAGGGTGAGAGATAGGAGTTTAATTTCATTCTGTTGCATATGGTTTTCCAGTTTTCCCAGCACCATTTGTTGAAGAGGCTATCTTTTCTCCATTGCATATTGTTGGACCCTTTGTCTAGTATGAGAAAATTGTATTTATTTGGGTTTGTGTCCATGTCCTCTATTCTGTACCATTGATCTACCTGTCTATTTTGGTACCAATACCATGTCGTTTTTGTTACTATTGCTTTGTAGTAGAGTTGAAGATCTGGTATTGCGATACCCCCTGCTTCGCTCTTTCTACTGAGGATTGTTTTAGCTATTCTGGGTTTTTTATTCTTCCAGATGAATTTCATAATTGCTTGCTCTATTTCTGTAAGGTACATCATTGGGATTTTAATTGGAATTGCATTGAATCTGTATAGCTCTTTAGGTAGTATGGCCATTTTGACAATATTAATTCTGCCTATCCAAGAACATGGGAGATCTTTCCATCTTCTAAGGTTTTCTTTAATTTCTTTCTTTAGTGTTCTGTAGTTCTCATTGTAGAGGTCTTTCACCTCTTTTGTGAGATTGATTCCCAAGTATTTTATTTTTTTCGATGCTATTGTGAATGGGGTAGTTTTCCTAATTTCTCTTTCTGAAGATTCATGACTTATGTATAAAAATGCATTGGATTTATGAGCATTGATCTTGTAACCTGCTACTCTACTGAATTCACTTATGAGTTCTAAGAGTTTTCTGGTGGAATTTCCAGGTTCCTCTAAATATATAATCATGTCATCAGCGAACAGGGATAGTTTGAGTTCTTCTTTTCCAATTCGTATCCCTTTAATTTCTTTGGTTTGTCTAATTGCTCTGGCTAGAGTCTCAAGGACGATGTTGAATAGATGGATATAGTTTAATAGATGTTGCTGGAAGGTTTTTTCATCTAGACCGAGAGAGCCTTGTGGTTATCAACAGTTTCTTACTGGGTTAAGTTAATAGATTACTGCAATATAGCATTCCCATTGTCAAATCATATTTTGGAATATTTGCTGTCACATTTGGTATTAGACCATGAATCTTATCTAAACTTCAAAAAGAGGTGTATCAACCATTACTGCATTCATTCAGTGTCCATTGAATTGTATTTACTGTCTCCCTTTCCCTGTCTCCCTCCCTCTTTTCTCCCTCTCCTCCTTTCCCTTTCTTTCTCCCTCTCTCCCTCCCTCCCTCTCTCCACCCTCCTCTTCCATAATGGATTTAGGTAATTTAAAATAAGAACTCATAAAGAAGATCAGTGGTGAAATATAAAAAGGACTAAGGAGTCAAAACAGAAATTATATGTAAAAGTAAAGAAACTACACCAGGGAAAAGTAATCAGTGAACAGAAATTATGTTTTCCTGTTTTTCATGCTTACCTTTATTTCTTTTTCTGGTAGAATTTCTTTTTTTTCCATGTGAAAATATCTAAGTTTCAGAACAGGCTATGATCCTAAGGGCTAAGACATACTAGGTTTTATTTATTTATTTATTTATTTATTTTTGGATAAAAATCTGTTTCTGAAGACAAATTTAGCAGGTTTGGGGAACTTGATGAAATATGTGTTCTTTCTTGTCTTTGTTTTTTTAACACTTTATGAGCTTGGATAAGTTTTTAGGATGGCATATATCTGTGAAGTGATCTTTTCCCTAGTCCAAAAATAAAAATAAAAAAGTTAACATATTATGGATTCCTTCATAACTCCTGTTTTTCCTCATGTTATCTGTTCCATATTCCAGATTTAGGATTGACAGTTTTTATTAACCTCATTTCCTTGATGTTAATAATGTTTTAGAGAATGGTATTAACTCTAAAGTATACTGATAAATAACAGAAAAAGGAGTTTAAGAGAATTTGTTGGGGGAAATACTACAGAATTAAATTCTAGTGAATTTTTCATTCCTTATTCCTTAAGAATTTTATGTAGGATACGATTTGCCCTGGTCCTTCCACTAGGGCTTCAGGCTGATTTCATCTCTTTCATCTTAAGATTTGTGGATACTATTTGGTAGTTACCCTCTTGGTATATGTAAAATCATTACAATGAGTTAGAATTACTTGGAGGCTGGAGGCTTTGCCTGAACTTCCTTTAGTCCCTCATAGACTCATAAAATGAGTCACATTTTAAAGTTGGAATTTTTCATATTGCTACTAGGGGAGCCATTTGTGTAGTATTCTGAAAATTTTGAAGAATAGGTACTATTGTAGTTCAACGTTGTTATGGCAGAGCTATAGATAAATTCAGGATGTGTACCATTTTAGGGATTATTTATATACGTTGTTACGGCAGAGCTATAGGTAAATTCAGGATGTGTACCATTTTAGGGATTATTTATATAATCATTTCATTAAAGTTCATTGGTATTTAGTACCTGTGAGGAATTTGGGTCAGCTATAAAGTTAGAGGGAACATTTTCAAAAGACCACCATCAATTCTGATACCAATTCCAATTTTAAGGGTTTACAAAACCACCCTGAGCTCTGAAAATTGTGTAAACGGACTTACAAAATTCATTGTAATCTGTTATACTTAACAATTATGGTTTGTTACCTGTGCGAATGTGAATTTAAATCAGCCAAAGGAAGATGTGAATAGGGTAGAGGTTAAAAATGCCAAAAGCAAAACTCCCATCATCTTCTGTTGGTGGAATTAGTATATGACTGTGCACATTGAGTAGTGCCAACTGTGAAAGTACACCTGAGCTTTTGGTTTTCACTGCCTGTGTGACTGTCCTTAGTCTCCTCTCCTATTCCTAGAAGTTGGGCTGATACCTTTAGTCCTAATCTCTTTCAGAGTAAAAACTTAACACCACATGGCACACATGAATGACATGCATCATAAATTACATTATTAGACTGTCTGGTAGCCAAACAAATATACTCCTAACTGTCATGATATTCTACGAACCTGGAGATGGCAACTCAGTAGCTGAAGACAAAGGTGGGACCTTACTTTGAGTAAGGTTAATTCTCTGTTATACAGTCCACCCTCTGGTCTTTAGCCAAGGCTCTCTTTTATAGCAAACCAATATTGTTTGTCAGGGCATCTATGGTGGTATAGCACTTGTAGACACAGCAGTGGTATCAGTGTGAAGATAGCTGTTATTTGGAAGAAACAGTGCAGGTTAAGGATAGATTTAAGGAAATTGGTAGTCCATTCTGTGATACTATCACATATATTTTCATATTTTCGTACTAATTTAATTACTTGTTTCCTCCTTTTATCTACAACTAACTTATGCAGAACCTAGTTAGCATGGAAATTACTTGATGGTAAGTTACATCCAATTCTTCTTCATTTTATTATTTTATTGGATCTTCAGAAGGCTCTAACTGAATCAATCCAAGGATTGGTTCTCAAATTAAATAGTATTGACTCTTGATACAGCTTTACACTGTTGATTTTTAAGTGATATGTTGTTTATCCAAATACAAATATATGTCAAATACAGTAAACATGAAGGCATTATATTAATGTATAACAATATAAAGAGGACCACAGTATAATACTTATATAAATTTGCTCCATAATTTTTTTTTACTTAAGAAAATATTTATTTTGAAATAATTTCAGATTCACAGAAAATTGTAAAAGTAGTACAGAGACCATGTCCCCTTCACTTATCTTTCCTCAGTTGTTCTGTATCATCCCACTCACTTATAATAGGACCTTTTCAGTGATGGTGGTTAGTGGTTTAATGTGTGTTTTATCACACCTTGACTTCCCTGTTCTGTTCTTCTTTTTCTCACAGTCTCTTTCTCTTTAATCTAGTTTCCTCTAAAGTTGAATTTACTATATTCAAATATTTCCATATCTATACATAATTTTGAATTTCATGGTAATCTTTGAGTTATGCTATTAGTATTGTTCCTGTGTTGGTTTCACTGTTGATTGTATCTGAATAGATTTTGAAGGGTTAAGATTTGAACAGCCACCATTATTTTATAATACCTGGAATTGTATGATCATTAGTTTTTTATTATTCACATAGAAATTTTTTTTCCTGGTACTGAGGATTGAACCCTGGGTACATTCTACCACTAAGCTATACCCCCAGCCCTTTTTAGTTTTTATCTTAAAATAGGGTCTGGCTGAGTTACCCAGGCTAACCTTGTCCATGCTGGCCTCAAATTAGCTATCCTTCTGCCTCAGCCTTCTGAGTTACTGGGATTATAGGCATGCGCCACTACGCCTGGTATCACATAGAATTCTTTTTTTTTTTTTTCTTTTTCTTTTTTTTTTATTGTGAACAAATGGGATACATGTTCTTTCTCTGTTTGTACATAGAGTAAAGGCATACCATTTGTGTAATCATACGTTTACATAGGGTGATGTTGGTTGATTCATTCTGTTATTTTTTCCCCTTCCCCCCACCCCTCCCATCCTTCTTTTCCCTCTATACAGTCCTTCCTTCCCCCATTCTTGCCCCCCTCCCTAACCCTCACTCTAACCCTAAAACTAACCCCTCCCACGCCCCATTATGTATCATCATCCACTTATTAGCGATATCATTCTTCCTTTGGTTTTTTGAGATTGGCTTATCTCACTTAGCATGATATTCTCCAATTTCGTCCATTTGCTTGCAAATGCCATAATTTTATCATTCTTTATGGCTGAGTAATATTCCATTGTATATATATGCCACAGTTTCTTTATCCATTCATCAACTGAAGGGCATCTAGGTTGGTTCCACAATCTGGCTATGGTGAATTGAGCAGCAATGAACATTGATGTGGCTGTATCTCTGTAGTATGCTGATTTTAAGTCCTTTGGGTATAGGCCAAGGAGTGGGATAGCTGGGTCAAATGGTAGTTCCATTCCAAGTTTTTTAAGGAATCTCCATACTGCCTTCCAGAGTGGTTGCACTAATTTGCAACCCCACCAGCAATGTATGAGTGTACCTTTTTCCTCACATCCTCGCCAACACCTGTTGTTGCTTGTGTTCTTGATAATCGCCATTCTGATTGGGGTGAGATGGAATCTTAGGGTGGTTTTGATTTGCATTTCTTTTATTACTACAGATGTTGAACATTTTTCCATATGTTTGTTGATTGTTTGTAGGTCTTCTTCTGTGAAGTGTCTGTTCATTTCCTTAGACCATTTGTCGATTGGATTATTTGTAGTCTTGGTGTAGAGTTTTTTGAGTTCTTTATAGATTCTGGAGATTAGTGCTCTATCTGAAGTATGATTGGCAAAGATTTTCTCCCACTCTGTAGGCTCTTTCTTCACATTGCTGATAGTTTCCTTTGCTGAGAGAAAGCTTTTTAGTTTGAATCTATCCCAGTTGTTGATTCTTGCTTTTATTTCTTGTGCTATGGGAGTCCTGTTGAGAAAGTCTGGTCCTAAGCCGACATGTTGAAGATCTGGACCTACTTTTTCTTCTATAAGATGCAGGGTCTCTGGTCTGATTCCGAGGTCCTTAATCCATTTTGAGTTTAGTTTTGTGCACAGTGAGAGATACGGGTTTATTTTCATTTTGTTGCATATGGATTTCCAATTTTCCCAGCACCATTTATTGAAGAGGCTATCTTTTCTCCATTGCATATTTTTGGCCCCTTTGTCTAGTATGAGGAAATTATATTTGTTTGGGTTTGTGTCCGTGTCCTCTATTCTGTACCATTGATCTACCTGTCTATTTTGGTACCAATACCATGCCGTTTTTGTTACTATTGCTTTGTAGTAGAGTTGAAGTTCAGGTATTGCAATACCCCCTGCTTCATTTTTCCTGCGAAGGATTGCTTTAGCAATTCTGGGTTTCTTATTCTTCCAGATGAATTTCATGATTGCTTGTTCTACTTCTGTAAGATACATCGTTGGGATTTTAATTGGAATTGCATTGAATCTGTATAGCACTTTTGGTAGTATGGCCATTTTGACAATATTAATTCTGCCTATCCAGGAACATGGGCGATCTTTCCATCTTCTAAGGTGTTCCTTAATTTCTTTCTTTAGTGTTCTGTAGTTCTCATTGTAGAGGTCTTTCACCTCTTTTGTGAGATTGATTCCCAAGTATTTTTTTTTTTTTCGAGGCTATTGTGAATGGAGTAGTTTTCCTAACTTCTCTTTCTGAAGATTCATCACTTATGTATAAAAATGCATTGGATTTATGAGCATTGATCTTGTATCCTGCTACTTTACTGAATTCACTTATGAGTTCTAAGAGTTTTCTGGTGGAATTTCCTGGTTCCTCTAAGTATATAATCATATCATCAGCAAATAGGGATAGTTTGAGTTCTTCTTTTCCAATTCGTATCCCTTTAATTTCTTTGGTCTGTCTAATTGCTCTGGCTAGAGTTTCAAGGACGATATTGAATAGGAGTGGTGAGAGAGGGCATCCCTGCCTTGTTCCAGATTTTAGGGGGAATGCTTTCAGTTTTTCACCATTAAGAATAATATTAGCTATGGGCTTAGCATAGATGGCCTTCACAATGTTAAGGAACGTTCCCACTATCCCTATTTTTTCTAGTGTTTTGAGCATGAAGGGGTGCTGTATTTTATCAAATGCTTTTTCTGCATCTATTGAAATAATCATGTGATTCTTGACTTTAAGTCTGTTGATATGGTGAATTACATTTATTGATTTCCTGATGTTGAACCAACCTTGCATCCCTGGGATGAAACCCACTTGATCATGATGCACTATCTTTTTAATACATTTTTGTATGCGATTTGCTAAAATTTTGTTGAGAATTTTTGCATCGATGTTCATTAAGGATATTGGTCTGAAATTTTCTTTCCTCGATGTGTCTCTGTCTGGTTTAGGTATCAGGGTGATATTGGCTTCGTAGAATGAGTTTGGGAGGGTTCCCTCCTCTTCTATTTCATGGAATACTTTGAAAAGTATTGGAATGAGCTCTTCTTTAAAGGTTTTGTAGAACTCGGCTGAGAAACCATCAGGTCCTGGACTTTTCTTTGTTGGTAGGCTTTTGATGACTTCTTCTATTTCATTACTTGAAATTGGTCTATTTAAATTGTGTATGTCCTCCTCGTTTAGTTTAGGCAATTCATAGGTCTCTGGAAACTTGTTGATATCTTCGAAATTTTCTATTTTGTTGGAATATAGATTTTCAAAATAGCTTCTAATTATGTTTTGTATTTCAGTCGTGTCTGTTGTGATATTTCCTTGTTCATTCTGAATTTTGGCGATTTGGGTTTTCTCTTGTCTTCTCTTTGTTAGTGTGGCTAAAGGTTTATCAATTTTGTTTATTTTTTCGAAGAAGCAACTATTTATTTTGTCAATTTTTTGTATTGTTTCTTTTGTTTCAATTTCGTTGATTTCAGCTCTGAGTTTAACTATTTCCTGTCTTCTACTACTTTTGGTGTTGGTCTGTTCTTCTTTTTCTAGGGCTTTGAGCTGTAGTGTTAGGTCATTTATTTTTTGAGTTTTACTTCTTTTATTAAATGCGCACCATGAAATAAATCTTCCTCTAAGTACCGCTTTCATAGTGTCCCAGAGATTTTGATATGATGTTTCTTTGTTCTCGTTTACCTCTAAGAATTTTTTAATTTCCTTCCTAATATCTTCTGTTATCCATTCCTCATATAATAGCATATTGTTTAATCTCCAGGTGTTGGAGTAATTTCTGTTTTTTGCTCTTTCATTTATTTCTAGTTTGAATCCATTATGGTCTGATAAAATACAAGGAAGTGTCTCTATCTTCTTGTATTTGCTAACATTAGCTTTGTGGCATAATATATGGTCTATTTTAGAGAAGGATCCATGTGCTGCTGAGAAGAAAGTGTATTCACTCTTGGTTGGATGGTATATTCTATAAATGTCTGTTAAGTCTAAATTATTGATTGTGTTATTGAGATCTATGGTTTCTTTGTTCAATTTTTGTTTGGAAGATCTGTCCAGTGGTGAGAGAGGCGTGTTAAAATCATCTAGTATTATTGTATTGTGGTCTATTTGGTTTCTGAGATTGAGAAGGATTTGTTTGACATGCATGGGTGAGCCACTGTTTGGGGCATAGATATTTATGATTGTTATGTCTTGCTGATTTATGGTTCCCTTAAGCATTATGAAATGTCCTTCTTTATCCCTTCTGATTAACTTTGGCTTGAAGTCCACTTTATCTGAAATGAGGATGGATACCCCAGCTTTTTTGCTGGGTCCATGTGCATGGTAAGTTTTTTCCCATCCTTTCACCTTTAGTCTATGGGTATCTCTTTCTAAGAGATGAGTCTCTTGCAGGCAACATATTGTTGGATCTTTCTTTTTTATCCAATCTGCCAGTCTATGTCTTTTGATTGATGAATTCAGGCCGTTAATATTCAGGGTTATTATTGAGATATGATTTGTATTCCCGGTCATTTGACTCATTTTATTCATTTATTTGCTTATTTTTGACACAACTTGGTTCCTCTTTATTTGAGAGTTCCTTTAGGATATCTCCTCCCTTTGCTGATTTGCTTCTTTGTTTTTCATATCTTCTTCATGGAATATTTTGCTGAGAATGTTCTGTAATGCTAGCTTTCTTTTTGTATATTCTTTTAGCTTTTGTTTATCATGGAAGGATTTTATTTCGTCGTCAAATCTGAAGGTAAGTTTTGCTGGGTATAAGATTCTTGGTTGGCATCCATTTTCTTTTAGGGCTTGAAAAATGTTATTCCAGGCCCTTCTAGCTTTTAGGGTTTGGATTGAAAAATCTGCTGATATCCATATTGGCTTCCCCCTGAATGTAATTTGGTTCTTTTCTCTCACAGCCTTTAAGATTCTGTCTTTATTTTGTATGTTAGGTATTTTCATTATAATGTGCCTTGGTGTGGGTCTGTTGTAATTTTGTGTATTTGGAGTCCTATAAGCCTCTTGAACTTGATTTTCCATTTCGTTCTTCAGATTTGGGAAATTTTCTGAAATTATCTCATTGAATAGGTTGTTCATTCCTTTGGTTTGTTTCTCTAAGCCTTCCTCAATCCCAATAATTCTCAAATTTGGCCTTTTCATGATATCCCATAGTTCTTGGAGATTCTGTTCATGATTTCTTACCATCTCCTCTGTTTGTTCAACTTTGTTTTTGAGGTTAAATATTTTGTCTTCAATATCTGAGGTTCTGTCTTCCAGGTGTTCTATTCTATTGGTTGTGCTTTCTATGGAGTTCTTAATTTGGTTTATTGTTTCCTTCATTTCAAGGATTTCTGTTTGGTTTTTTTTTCAATATCTCTAACTCTTTATTGAAATGGTCTTTTGCTTCCTGTATTTGCTCTTTTAACTGTCTATTGGTGCGTTCATTCAGTGCCTGCATTTGCTCTTTCATTTCATCGTTTGCTTCCCTTATCATGTTGATTATGTACATTCTGAACTCCCTTTCTGACATTTCTTCTGCCATGCTGTCATTGGATTTTATTGATATAACATCCAGATTTGTTTGAGGCATTTTCTTCCCTTGTTTTCTCATATTGTTCAGGTATCAGTGGACTGCAGAGATGTTGCAGATTTCCTCTATTGACTTATAATGTCCCTGAAGATTGCTAGTGTATCCCCTCTTATCCTTCAGTAGCCTGAAGTCTTAGAGGAAGTTGATACTTCGGTGTTCCCCTAGGTAGTTGCCTCTCTAGGGGTGGTGGTCTTCAGGTGGGGTATATTCCCTGCTAGATGGCAGAGGTGCCTCTACTTGTTGACCAATGGTCATCCAAAGGGGAACTAGACTGCGGGCTGAGGCAATGCCTGTTTGGGCCTGTGTCTCTGGTTTTACCGTCTTTGTGGGAAAACCTCACTAGGCGGGAAAGACCCACCCGGTGGGGAGGTCTCGCTAGTCCGTTCCCCTCCTAGAGGTTCCCCTCAGTCCACAACTACCGCCTGGGCAGGGCAGCCTTCCCAAGCAACGTTTCCAGGGGCCTGGACCTACCTCCTGGGCTTGGGAGCCCTGCCCTTTGCAGACGAGTCTCCTTAGGTGGCCCCTCCTCAGAGAAGCTGCCCGAAGTCCTGGAACCTTCGCTCCACCCCTCAGCTGGTCTCTGTGTAGCTCTCCTGGGCCTGGGAGCCTCACCCTTCCTAGACGAGTCTCCTTAGGTTGTCCCTTCTTAGAGAAGCTGCCCGAAGTCCTGGAACCTTCACTTCGCCCCTCAGCTTGTCTCTGTGTAGTTCATTCAAGAAAAGGTGCCTAGGTCCCTGGACCGGACCTTGCTATGCACCTAATCGCCTGGCTATGCGACCCGCCCTCTGACCTGTCACTTGGAGCCTCGTACATATGTTCCAAGCCCCAGTGACCCGTCGCTCGTCTCTTCTTCCAGGCAGCCACCCGGTGCTCTGTGTGGGCGCTTGGAGACCAAGCCACTCACTGCGTACCTCCACCTCCTCTGGGCAGTCCCCTCCCCGTTGCTCAGGCGGTTGCTGGATCCAAACAACTCGCCGCCCCACTCTTTCTCTGGCAGCCGCTGGAGCCCTGGCAGATCGCTTCAAAACCAAGCGGTGTGTTGCACAACCTCCTTTGCAAAGTTCCCTGCTTTCTGAGTTCACTGCTCCAGCGGGGGAGGTGTGTCTTGCCGCCTGGGCAGGGCAGCCTTCGCAGGCAGCATTCCCAGGGGCCCGGACCTCCCTCCTGGGCTTGGGAGCCTCACCCTTCGCAGACAAGTCTCCTTAGGTTAGAGAATCTGCCCGGGGTCCTGGAAACTTCAATCCGCCATTTTTCGCTCCGCTTCGCTGTCCAGAATTCTTTAAAAAAGAAAAAAAAAGTCAATATGTAATGGAAAAAGAGAAGCTGAGAAAAGTTTGAGAAATTTTATGAATAACTTTTTAAATTGTAGATAAACGCCAAATTAGTGTTCCCATTAAAAATTCTCATTTCTAACTAATGAAAAGGCTATCGATGACAGAATTTTACTCATGTGACTTTTCTTTATGACTGACATAATGTTTCTTTTGAAAAATTAGGAGAGTACACACACACACACAGACATTTATTTATTTAAAAACCTGGACATACTACTGTATTATTATGGCATCAAGTTAAGGGTGTTTGAACAGTGAAAATAGAAAGCATTTATAGTTATTAAACCTTGAATACTTTGGACATTTATTTTATTGGTTCTTTTCAGTTATACATGATAATAGAATTTATTTTGACATAATTATTGAAGCATGAAATATAATTTCTTCTAATTCAGCCCCCAGTACTTCTCCTTCCTCTCCCATCCTCCCACCCCTTGTTCCCTTCCCTGTGTTCTACTGATCTTTCTGCTATTAACTTCGTTTTTTTTTCAAATGTGTTGTGGATGTACACGATGGTGAGATTCACTATGGTGTGTATTCATATGTGTACATAGGAATGTTAGGTTAGATTCATTCCATTGTCTTTTTCTATCCCATCCTTCCTCCCTTCCCTATATTCCCCTTTGTCTACTCCACTGATCTTTCTTCTATTCTTTTTAGCCACCCCCCCTTTATTTTGGATTAGCTTCTACCTATCAGAGAAAACATTCAAATGTTTACTTTTTGGGACTGTCTCATTTCACTTAGCATGATAGTCTCCAGTTCCATCCATTTACTGGCAAATGACATAAAGTTGTTCTTGTTTGACTGAGTAATACTTCATTGTGTATATGTACCCCATTTTCTTATCCATTCATCTGTTGAACGGCACCTAGATTGACTCCATGTCTTGGCTGTTGTGATTTTTGCTGTTGTAAACATTGAAGTGGCTGCATTCCTATAGTATACTGATTTTAAATCCTTTGGCTATATACCAAGGAGTGGGATAGCCGGGTCATATGGTTGTTCCATTCCAAGTTTTCGAGAAATCTCCATACTACTTTCCTGAGTTGTTGTACCGGTTTGTGGTCCCACCAGCAATGTATGAGTGTACCCTTTCCCCATATCCTTGCCAAGATTTACTATTCCTTGATAATTGCCATTCTGACTGGAGTGAGATGAAATCTCAGTGTGGTTTTAATTTGCATTTCTCTTAATTGCTATAGATGTTTGAACATTTTTTCATATATTTGTTGATGTTCGTATTTCTTCTTTGGTGCAAAATGTCTGTTTAGTTCCTTTGCCCATTTATTGAGTCAGTTTTTGGTTTATTTTTTGAGTTCTTTGTGTATCCTAGATTAATGCCTGAGGAACAGGTGGCAAAGATTTTCTTCCATTCTGTTGACTCTCTCTTCACGTTCTTGATTCTTTCCTTTTCTGTGAAGAAGCTTTTTACTTTGATGCCATCCTATTTATTTATTGAATTTTGATTTAAGATGCAGTTTGGTTGTCGTATTCCAATGTAGCATGAGACTTTTTTCCTCGTGTATGTAAAGTGGTGGTGTAGTATTACATTGTAGTGTGGTAATTTTTCTATATGTATATAAAAAGGGGAGTAGGAAGAACAGAAAATAAAAGCATTCTTATATAAGAGTTCTGTTTTCTCACCTATATAAACAATAAGAAGGAACTGATTGGGAGAGACATGCTGCTGATGGGAAAGAGAAATGCATGCCTTAAATTAGTAATTCTCATTGACCAGTTGCTGTGCAGTATTCTGATTTACAGTGTATGGATTGGGTCCCAAGGACTATAATTAAATAAACTTTCTAGTAGTTTTGATGTCCAGACAGTTAAAAACTACTGCTTTGCAGATCAACTAATTTTAAACCCACATTTCACTATTATAGGAATAATATTTGTAATAATCATGCATCCGGCTTCCTTTTATAATAGTCATTGTTTTGGAATGCTTTTAAAAAATTCTTACTGTTATAAAGGAAAGTATGTATCATAAATATATTAATTTTGTTTTATTGTTTTAAAATAATACTATTCTTTTTAAGTCCAGTGTTACTTGTTTTTCTTAAAGACAATCAACTGATTTTTGGAACTTTACAGAAAAAGGGTTGATTCATATTCAAATTAGGGAGAAATTTGAATAATGGTATCACAATGATAATGTAGAGTTTATCTTTTCTAAACATTTCTGAAACTTTCTCAGTTTTCATAGGTTGTGAAGGTTGGAACTAATGTTTTGCCTTTCTCTTCACTCCCTTTATTGACAATACTTGGGTGTCTGGTAGGCTGGCTGTCACCTTATTTGCAAGATGTCACTAACGGAGTGGATCTGAATGCCAGATGTTATTTTGCATCTTTTTTTTTTTTGACTTTTTATAATTCAAAGAAGCTTCATTTTTTTATTTGGCTTTCTGACTCATGCCTTCAACACTCTCACAACCTTTTTCTGTTCCTCAATAAGGAAAGCACGTTTGATCCTGTCATGGACACATTTAGCACACATGGAACTACCATAGGTCCCGCTGACATGTTTTTTTATTTTAGACAATCTCATAAGGACTTTGGGTCTCACAGCACGAACCCCTCGAAGTCTGCCTGGGCACACACCATATGCAGATTTTGGTGCTTTCCCAACCTTCTTTGTATGAAGGTACACGATTCTATTACCAGGGGTTTAAGATAGCTTTGTTTTGTTAGAGGCTGTATTGTAGGAAAGCGTATGATGGTATGTCAAACGCTGGACCATTCTGAGTGCCTCTAGACACCTTCCCAGAAGCTATTTTGCATTTTATAACAGAAAATGGCATTTGTTTCCTATTGTTCCACTTAACAATTGCTGCATAGTATACTGTATTCTTCAGAAGTAGGCATTGAGTCAGTATGAATCATGCAGGATATTTAATGGGGATTAACACCTATGGAAGGGAGTTGATTGGATTGGATGGAGGGAGAAGTCAAATTATACTGTGGACCAAAACCTCAGTGAGCCCCAACTAGAGTTCTGAAGAGGCTGTTGCCATCTGAGTTGTTGGTAATTTGGTTAAAATGGCTTGATCATTATCTTTGCACATCAGTCATTCAGTGCATATGGCCTTCTCCAAGAAAGAAAGATGTGTTTGGGAAGAGGCTCTGTGCAATTCTGAAGGATCTGACTGATATCTGAGGCAGAGCCCTTTGTTGGAAGAGAAGGCAGCACATCTCTGTCCACCCTACACCCTAAAACATAGAGGCTAATGTAAAACAATAGTCACTTTTTTTTGCTCATGAATCTGCAATTTGGTACTAATTGTTTCTTCACTGTGCAGCTTGAGTTGCAGTGACCCACTTGGGGTTGGAAGATACACCAGGAGTCTCATTTACATACCTAGCTAGTGAGTGCTGCCCATCAATTGGGTTAGGGTCCAGCCAGAGCAGTGGGCCTGGGGCCTCTCCATGAACTACTTGAGTTTGTCTCACATACATAACTAGTAAGTGTTGCCCATCAGTTGGGCCTGGGACCTCTCCATGGGCTACTTGAGTTTCTTATCAACATTATGACTAGGTTCTAAGAAGAAGTGCCCCAAGAGAACAAAGAATTGCATGATATCTTTATGTCCTAGCCTTCAAAGTCATAAAGTCTCATCTTCACAGTGGAAGGGGCAGTCAAAATTCTATCCAGGTTCAATCAGGAGGGACAGTTCCTCTTGATGGGGGAGTAGCAGGAGTCTAGATGAGAATTCTGCAATGAGAAATTTTATTGAGACAGCTAAAAAAAATAGTTTGTCACATCCATGAAACTTAAACACCCTAGGTGCTTTATTAGAAATACATTGACTGCATCTGTTAGAAAACTCGATAGTGGTTCAAATATACAAGGAAGGGTCGTGAATGAGATCTTTCTGGGTACTCGCAGAAAGCAATAAAAATCTGAGTATAAAGCAAAACTAGCATCCTAAAGGCACTAGAGAATATGCAGAAGCAGGTGGAACTTATAGGAATATACACTTAGAGGAGGTTACTTTTTTGCCACTCTCAACCTGGATTTGGGTGAAGACGCCATGGTCAGCAGTGTGACTTGGATACAGTTGGAAAAACTTCAGTCTTTATGGCTCCCGAAGTATGAAAGCTGAATTTTGGGAAATTGTGTTTGCTATAGAGGGAATCCAAAATCTGTGTGCCCACATCTCTGATTTAAAACTGCTCAGCTAAAAGAAAAAAAGATATCAACTGAGACCAGAACTTCTGGAATAACAGATTTGGACTTTCAGTGTGATAAATCAGTTGATAAAGCAAGAGGGAAAAAAACAAACCACTAATTGGAGAAAAATAAAAGCATCCAGATTTCAACCATTAAAATTCATTATAATCAGTATACAGTTCATACTTACCCAGTGTATGAAGAAACAGGAAAATATGATATATTTTCAAGAGAAAATAATACCAACCATTTCTAAAATGACCCAGAGGTAGAAACTAGCCAAAAAGGATCTTCAGGTGGCTGTTGTAACTGTTCTTGAACTATCTGCTCATGATAAATGAAAATATAGGATATCTCAACTGAGAAGTAGAAACAATTTCTGAGAATCAAGTGGAAATTGAAAAAATGGAAAACAATATTTGAAAAGAAAATTTCTCTGGAAAAATATTGGTGATGACAAAGTATAGACTTGGAGATAGATAAATATAAATTATTGAAGGTTGGAGAACAGAAAGAAAAAGATTAACATGGTAGCACCTCAGTGACCTATGAGAAATACCAAAAGTTTTGTGGACATGTACTTTTGAGATCCAGAAGGAAAAGAACAACAATGGACAGAAAATACCTGAAGAAATAATGGCCCCAATTTTTTCAAATCACATTAAAGTTATAAACTTAATGCATTTGAGATGCTTAATGAATACAAGAAGATGAACATGCGAAAGGCCATGTCAGCATCCATCATGAAGCTGTTGAAAGCCCAAACCAAATTTTGGAAGCAGCAAGGAAACACATTACATATAGGGAAACTACGATTTCATTAAGAGATTCTCATCAGAAAGTATGGAAACTAAGAGATTGTCAACTAAGAATTCTATGTCAAGTAAAAATATCCTTCAAGAATAAAAGTGAAATAAAGACATTTTTAGGTAAAAGAAAAAAGAATTTGTTGCAAAAGACCTGCAAACAGTATGTGCTAAATGAAGTTCTTCAGGCTTCAGGGAAATGATACTAATGGCAACTGAATATGTAGAAAGCAATCTTCGGCATTGAGAATTGTAAATGTCTAGATAAATACAACAGTGTGAAGTTTTGCCTCTTACTCATAAAACATGTGACTACTCAGAGAAATTAATAATATGGCCTTTTGGGGTTTATATTGAATATATAGCTGATATCTGTATAACAATTATAGCATAACAATTGTGAAGACATAGATGTAGAACCCCAGAGTCTTAACATTTTTTTGGTGAGGTAGTTAAAAATATTTCTAAGTGGACTGTGAATAATTCACAACCAAGTGTGATTATATATACCTATACTCCCAATTACTTGGAAGACTGAGGCAGGAGGATTGCATGCTTGAGACCAGCTTAGGCAAGAGAAAAACCCTGTCTCAAAATGAGAAGGAAAAAAAAAAAAAAAAAAGGAAAAAGAAAAATAAGGATATAGAAAAGATACAAAGAATTATGATTTAAAAAAAAAATCCATCAGATCCAAGACCAACTAACCTGAAGTCTAGGAAAAGACAGGCACCTCCAAGGGGAAAATCATTGAGTGAGTTACCCTCCCAAAAAAGCAGGATATTGCATTTTAGTGCCTCTTAGGGAAGGATATCACTAGGGAAACAGAAATCATGCTTTTGGGAAAAAGGAGCCAGGAGAGGTGTTTTAGTCAGTTTTTTCGTTGCTATGACTAAATGACCTGACCAGCCCAACTGTAGAGGAGGCAAATTTATTTGGGGGCTCATGGTTTCAGAGGTCTCAATAGCAGGCTCCATTCCTCAGGGCTTAAGGTAAGGCAGAACATCATGGTGGAAGAGTGTGGCAGAGGGAAGCAGTTCACATGATGATAAAGAAGCAGAGAGACAGCCGCTCAGGAGGCTGAGGCAGGAGGTTTACAAATTCAAAGCCAACCTCAGCAAAAGCAAGGTGCTAATTAAGTAATTCAGTGAGACTCTGCCTCTAAATAAAATACAAAATAGGGCTGGGGAGGGAGATGTGGTTCAAGTATCCCTGGGTTCAATCCCTGGTACCTACACCCCTCCCCCAAAAGAGAGAAGCAGAGAGAGTGAGTCTTCACTTGCCATATACAAATATATACCACAAAGCTACACCCCCAATTCCTACCTCCTCCAGCTACCCACTTCAGTTAACACTGAATCTCTGTCAGGGATTAATTCACTGATTGGGTTAGATGCTTATAATCCAATATTGTCTCACTTGTGAGTTTTTGGGGACACCTCACATCCAAACCATAACAAGAGGAAACTGGGAAAAATTCATTTGAGTTAAGAGAAGAAATAGGAGAAAGTACTATAGTTGGGAGAATAAGCAACAGTGACAGATGTCATAGAAGTCACTGTAGGTTTCAAACTGAAAAAATTGTGCTGTGCTCAGCAATTAAAAAGTCATAGTCATCTTAAAGGGGATATGTTCTGCATAATGAGTAGAAAAGGAAAAGTCAAAAAATTTTGAACTACTTTTTAAAAAAATTTTTTATTTGTAGATGGATCTTTATTTATTTATTTTTATGTGGTGAGGATCGAACCCAGTGCCTCATACATACTAGGTAAGTGCTGTACCTCTGAGCAGCAACCCCAGCTGGACTACTTCTTTTAAGCATTTAAAGTCCTTTTAAAAATCTGATCATACATATGTGTCTGTGGTGAGAAAACAAGGACTTGCATTTTCTTTGAGCAGGAGAAAGAATAATAGATAACTTCTTATCTATGATTTTATTTAGAGAGGTTTTATCAAATACTGAGCATAATAAGTTTTTTAGGAGGCTTCTGTCTTTTTTTCTTAGGTAGCATTTCAAGATACCAAAGCCTTGATTCAGTGATCACATTATTTGTAGAGAGAATAAATAGATGTTTATCTACCTCCTTCTCTTTGATCCTGTCTCTTCTAGATGACAAAAAGGGAATTTTGGGGGATTGAAGGTACTGTTAATTAAGTTAGTGTCACCTACTTTATACTCAGTTTACAGGAGAGTTCTTTCAGTTCCTTTACCCCTGTCTTCATCCCACCCCCACAAGTTTGAATGAAATATGTATATATGCTTGTTATGTTAGTGAGAACATTCTTTACTCACATGATGGGTGTTGGTCAGGACTTCTCCAGATCCACCAGACATTTGTGTGAATGTCAGTCTGTGGACTCTGTTCACTTTGCCCATACTTAAAAAAATTTAGAGTGGGGGGAAAAAAATCTAGGGCTGGCCTTGTATGGGTTAAGTCCAGTTTAAATCATATTTTGTGTTACTTCTCTCCAACACTTTACTTTTGGCCACTATCAAATTAGATTTAAATGAAAACGACAGAGAATCTTTAAGGAAAAAGGAAACCACAGAAGGTCAAGATGCAGTCTTTTGTTGAGAAAGAAGGAGGGTACATTTTTCTTTGACTTGGAGTGATAAAGTTCATGAACTTGTATGTTAGGCCTTCCAGGTGGCTGGTAGTTTAGATCTTATTCAGTACCTATATTAGATGGAAAAGTCAACTTTTCCTCTAATTTATGAATTCTTTAAATTCTATCTGATATCAGCATTTTATCCCTCCTCCCAATAAAAATAAGACCTAAATACTTTCAGACCTAACAGAACTAGGGGAGAGTAGCTCATCTTCTTGAGGTCTCCTTAATCCAGAGGATTTCTAAGAGTTTTCCATATGCTTAAGAGTGACCATTTTAAGAGTAGAGAGACTTTTAGCAATGAAATAAAAATGAATGAGGATGTGTAGTGAGTCGGTAGGCAACATATTACATTAAATTTATAACATTATTTCTGTTGAATAAGCAGATTAATTAGTATTATCATTGTAGCATTATAGGGTTTATTTATGATTTTGGTACTCAGTTGTTTTGATTAAGAATATTGATGACTTCAGATGCTCATAGTCAAATAATTTATATATATTCTTTGATAAAATGACTCAGCCTGCCGGCTTGAGGCCTGTGGGAGCGCAGCGCATCCCTCGGCCTGTGGGGGCAGCCTGCTGGCATCTTCACAGCGACCAAGGACGACCCGGGAGAGGAGCCTACCGGATGGCGCGTCTGCGGCCTGGCGAGTACAAAGTGGGCGGGCGACCTAGTCTTTGCCAAGATGAAGGGCTACCTGCACTGGCCGGCGCGGATTGATGAACTTCCAGAGGGAGCTGCGAAGCCTCCAGCAAACAAGTATCCTATCTTCTTTTTTGGCACTCATGAAACTGCATTTCTAGGTCCCAAAGACCTTTTTCTGTATAAGGAATACAAAGACAAGTTTGGGAAGTCAAACAAACGGAAAGGATTTAATGAAGGATTGTGGGAAATAAAAATAACCCAGGAGTTAAATTTACTGGATACTAGGTAATTCAGCAACAGAGCTCTTCAGAAACTGAGGGAGAAGGTGGAAACACTGCAGATACAAACAGTGAGGAAGAAGGTGATAGAGTAGAGGAAGATGGAAAAGGCAAAAGAAAAATGAAAAAGGAGGTTCAAAATGGAAAAAGTCATATACATCAAAGAAATCCTCTAAACAATCCCAGAAATCTCTAGGAGATGAAGATGATAAAGACTGCAAAGAAGAAGAAAACAAAAGCAGCTCTGAGTGTGAAGATGCTGGCAGTGACACAAGAAACACAACTTCAGACTTGCAGGAAACCAGTGAAGGGACCTAACTACCTAATGAATGCTGCATATTAAGAGAAACCACAAAAGGTTAAATATTTGGTTGTCTAATATTCTTGAATTTGATATGAACCAACACATAGTCCTTGTCATTGACAGAACCCCAGTTTGTATGCACATTATTCACATTTCTCTGTTTTGTTGGAAAAAGAGACATTTTAACCTTTTTAAAAAGGTTATTGATTTAATATCATGTTATTTGGTTGCATGAAGTTGCCCTTAACCACTAAGAATTATCAAGATATGTGCACAGACTTACACATGTCTAGGATCCTTTTACCAAGGGAATTATGTTCATTATTTTCCTGCCTTTACCCCACCACCACTAAACACTTGGTTACATATTAATTAGCATTATTTTAGATAACCACTCCGTAATGCTTAGGGATAGGATTTCCTCTTTTTGACAGAACCCAGGAAGTAATTCTTAGATACATAATGTTGGTATATCAAATATGAAATTAAAATTGTCCTTCTGTTCTGAGGCCCTGTGTAAAGTTTTAACCATATTGTACAATATCTATTCTGTATTAGAAATAGCTAGTTGACAGCTTATACTTTTCAAAACTCATGTTGTTATGTACACAGATTGAGTTTTCTGCATGTGAAGTTAGTGAGTCTTTTTGTGTTACTCCAAAATAAAGGCAATGATTTATTTTTTTCCCAATGCCAGTACAATTTGAGCTAATCACTCAAAGTGGATACTTTACATTTTAAGGCTGGAATCACTAGCGGCCCTGTGGGAAACCAGACAAAGTATTGACTTTTAAATAGAGATTTTAAAATGAACTGTTTTCTTTTGGAACTAGCATTAGAATAGTTAATATTCACCCATAAACCAATATTATGTGTACATTATTGTTGCTATTGTGATAATAGAGAATTTTCTTTATTTTTATGCCAGCTTATATTGTGAAAACACATTTAGTCAATTTGAGTTTTATCAATTCTGTTATGCCTTTCCTTGGAACATCGTTTGTGTATTGGAGGTTTGTAGTTGAAAAGGTTACTGTAAAAAAAAATCAAAAAACAAAAAAAAAATTGTTTTTACAGAATAAACTTATTGGAATGTGAAAAAAATGACTCAAATTATATATATGTATTTTGGTTTTTAATCAAATTAAATACTGTATATAGTAAAAATGAAACCCAACTAGTATAAAAAGTTCTTATAGAAATTAAGAGTAGAATAGTGGAGAGAGAGGAGGAAAAGATTGCTCAAGAGGTGCAGTATTACATTTTCATAGGAGAAATATGTGCTGGTATTCTAAGGCACAACAGAGTGAATATGATTAACACTAATACATTATATATCTCAAAATAGTTAGATGAGAGTAATTTGAATTACTCACCATAAGGAAATAAAAGTTTAAGGTGATGAATTTGCTGTTTACTCTGAGTCAGTTGTTACCCAGTGCGTACAGGAATCAAAACATCACTTTGTACTTCACAAATATGTAAAAATACTGTATGTCAATTAAAAGATACATTGAAAAGTAGTCCTGTTCCACACTTCTTATGACTGCTTCCAAGTGGCAGCCACATCGAATTCCTTTAAGCTATGTTTTTCTGTTATTTATCCTCTTATCTCTAATGTCCTGATATCTATTTCCAGATATATAAATTCTAGACAGTTTGTTAGAACTTTTATTGACTATATCTTATGCTATTTGAGGATTTACCTCTTTGTATCCCTCCTACTTTTCTCTCCTTTATTCTCTCACGGATTATGTTTTTGCTTTGCTTAGTAGTTAACACATGATTGAAACTTTGTATAAATAGTTTATTACTGAGCCAAGAAGTAGAAGTGTTTATTTTCCTATACTTGGTAAGGTTCTCTGTTTTTTAAGTTTGCCCAGTATGCCTGTTGTTTTCCTTCTGTTTGTACCAAATACTTAACAATCCTGCTGCTACTTTGAGTTTTCTCTCTTCCTTCTCTTCTAGTTCTTTTTTTTTTTTTTCCTTCAGGTTAAACATATTTGTTTCTCAAACATTTATCATTTCTCTTATTTTAAAAACTTCCAAAATTTTTCTTTTAGCTATTTGAAATGTATGGTATATAATTGTTATCTATGGTCCCCACATGAGACCTTCTTGCTCCTAAGTATAACTCAGAACCTATTGATCAACCTTTCTCCATTCTTCACCTGTCCTCTGGTAACCACAATTCTTATTCTCAATTTCTGTAACTTTGTTTTGATTCTACATCTAGGTGAGAGCTTATGGTACTTGTCTTTCTGTGCCTGGTTTATTTCACTTATTGAAAGGATCTTTAGTTCTAATTTTTTTTATGCCTAAATAGTATTTCACTGTTCATATGTACCATATTTTCTTTATTCATCAACTGATGGATACCTACATTGTTTCCAATTCCTGACTATTGTGAATAATTCTGTAATGAACACGTGAGTGCATATGTTTCTTTGACATATGGATTCCATTTCTTTTAGATACAGAACTAGTAGTGGGTTGTTGATTCAATGGTAGTAGTAATTTTAGTTGAGGAACCATGCTGTTTCCCATAATGGCTGAGCTAATTTACATTCCCACTAAGAGCTTATAAGGTTCCCTTTTTTTCACATTCTTACCAGTACTTGTTATCTTTAGACTTTTTGATAGTGGCTTTCTTACTAGGGTCAGACAGTATCTCATTGTGGTTTTGATTTGTGTTTCCCTGATGATCAGTGATGCCGAACACTTTTTATGTACCTGTTGACCATTTATGTCTTATTTTGAGAAATGTCTATTTCAATTTGTAAATTGGGTTATTTGGGTTTTCTTTTTCTTTTCTTCTTTTCAAAAAATTTGTTCTTACTAGTTATATATAACAAAGTATTTTGACATATACCTACATGGAGTTAACTTCCCATTCTTCTGGTTATACAAGATGTGGAGTTACATTGGTTGTGTATTCATATATGATCATAGGAAAGTAATGTCTGATTCTGCTATTCCTATTCCCATCCCCCTCCCATCCTTTCATTCCCCTTTGTCTAAACCAATGCATGTCTACTCTTCCCTCCCCTCCCCTTATTGTGTACTAGCTTCCCCATATCAGAGAGAACATCAAGTCTTTGTGTTTTTGAGATTGGCTTATTTTACTTAGCATGATAAGTCTCCAGTTCCATCCATTTACCAGCAAATGTAAGACCCTTCTTAACAATCACATTTCTACTATTTAGACAGATGAAATGATATATCAAGTCAATTTAGTTTCTTTCTCCCAACTTGTGGACAGTTGTCATTTGCCTTTCTTTGTTTTGCATTATCATACAGTACATTTTCCATTTTCTAAGATTGCAACCACACCTTTTATCGTCTGTATCTTTTCTCACATTCACTTCTGAGTTTCTACCTTTTAATTGTTGTGTAGTCATTTTGCTATGGCTTCTGGAAAGAGTAGAGATAAATATGTGTTCACCCAAGAAGATTTTTAGGTGCAGATAAGGGAATGTGAAAATGAGAAACATGGGGATTTCTGTTTTCTACTTTTGTATATTCCATTGGTATGTAATGCCAGTTAGTGGCATTTGCCTCTAATTCCGTACTGTACATGCAAAATTGTTTAATGCTTGTCGAATGTTTACTTCAAAGTTAAATGTTTTTTATATACTTATTTATCAGCTGTTTCTTTTATCAGTTGATCTTCATGTCCTTTATTAATCTATTTTTACATGCTAAAATTTTCAACTGGTCATCTATGGTGAAAATATTTAGGTATTTCTTTCAGTTACAGATTTCTAAACAAATTACTTTTCTATTTTTAGATAACTATGTTTTTTTATTTTCTAGTTTTTATTTTCTTCTTCATTGGGAAAAACAATTTCTAGAATGAAGAGCAGAGAAATCAGAATATTCTTATGTAATGCTCTGATATAAATAGCTTTATATAAAAGCATGAGTTCCTTTATGAGAGGAAGGTGATGTCTGTGATTATCTATCAGTTGTCAGTCTATAGCCTGAGATGCCAGGTCTGCTTCCCAAATATCATGCTTTAATTTTTCTTTTAAAAAAATGAGCTATAATTCTCCTATCAGGAAGAATGCACTAATAGGAGTACAGTTACTACCGAGTATAGCTTCTAACCTGAAAGCATTAGGCAGTTGACAAGATAGTAGAGACCGATGGAAAGGGAAAAGAAGTCAAGGCTGCTGATTTTAGAAACTCCCTTGAATTTCCTGTGTTCTAAGGAGACAATAGCTTAGAAGGAAACGATAGTAAAAGTAAGGGAAATAACAGAAACCATCATGTTGGGAGTCTAACTGTATTATTCCTTCTTTAAAGGAGGATCGTAATTACAGTATTTGGGTTCATTTTGAGAAAATCATACATGAAGGGATTTGATTTCAAGTCCCACTTTTCCTCCCCTACTCCCTCCCCCTATTCTCCATCCTCTACTAAACTTCCTTTCTTCTACATATATATAAATGTGAAATTCCCTTTGCACCCTTTATATATGAACATAACATGATTTCGTTAAATTCATTCTACATTTCTTCCCCTTTCCATTCCTTCCCTCACTCTCTTGTTCTCCTTCTACTTCCACTTATCTTCCCTGTATCTTTATGATACCAATGCCCCCTGGCCAACTGCCACCTTTCTTTTGCTTTGCTCTAGCCTCCACATATGAGAGAAAACATTTGACCCTTCATTTCTGAGTCTGACTTATTATACTTAGCATGATTTTCTCCATTTCAATCCATTTACCAGCAGATGTCATTATTTAATTCTTTATGGCTGAGTAAAACTATTGCATATTTATGCCACATTCTCTTAATCCATTCATCTATTGTTAGACACCTGGATTGATTCCATAATTTGGCTATTGTGAATTGTGCTGCTGTAAACATTGAAGTGATTATATTTGTATAATGTGATAATTTTAGATCTTTTGGATAAATACCAAGGAGCAAGATAGCTGAATCACAGTGGTGGTTCCATTCCTAATTTTTTGAGGATCTCCACACTACTTACTAGAGTAGTTGTACTAATTTGCAGACCCTATAACAATGTAAGAGTGTACCTTTTTCCCCACATCCTCGTCAGCATTGATTATTATTTGTGTTCTTGTTAATTGCCATTCTGACTGGAGTGGGATGAAATCTTAGTGTAATTTTGATTTGCATTCCCCTAATTGCTAGAGATGCCAAACATTTCTTCATATCTTGTTTGTCATTGGGTTTGTTCTTTTGAAAAGTGTCTGTTTGGTTCTTTTTCCCATTTATCAATTGGGCCATTTGGGTTTTTTTGGTATTGAGTTTTTTGAGTTCTTTATATATTCTGGATATTAATTCCCTATCAGAGTAGAACTGGCAGAGATTCACCCTTATTTCATAGGCTCTCTCTTCATTCTCTTAATCATTTCCTTTGCTGTGCAGAAGCTTTTAATTTGATGGGATCCCACCCAATAATTCTTGGTTTTTATTCATGAGCTTTCGGGGTCTTGTTGAGGAAATTGGTGCCTGCACCTATATGATAGATTGTTAACCCTGTGTTTCCTTCTAGCAGTTGCGGGGTTTCTAGTCTAATTTTTAAGTCCTTGATTCATATTGATTTGACTTTTGTGCAGGGAAAAAGGCTATAAATTCATTCTTCTTCACAGGGACATCCAGTTTTCCCCAACACCATTGATTTAAAGGGCTTTCTTTCCCCACCATATATTTGTGATACCTTTTTCGAGTATCAGATGGCTTTAAAAATTTGAGTTTGTCTCTGTCTTCTATTCCATTGGTCTTCATATTATTTTGATGCCAATACCATACTGTTTTTTCACTGTAGCAGTATAGTATAATTTGAAATCAGGTATTGTGATGCTTCCTGAATCACTTTTCTTGTTCAGAATTGCGTCTCTCATTCTTGCAAATGAAACCCAATCTTCCAAATAAATTTTAGGGCTGTTTTTCCTAGTTCTGTGAAGAATGTCGTTGGTATTTCGATGGGGATTGCATCATTTTTCTTGTTTTTAATTCAATCTATGAAATGCTTCATTAAGAAGCATTTACTTTTTTAAAAAAAATTTCAGACTTCAGAAACTAGCCTCTAGTTTTAGAAACTCTCAATAAATCAACAAAATGTAAAGGATCCAAAATTATCCTAATCACTTTATAATTTATCCCAAATCAACAAATAATCTTCTTAGATTATGCCACATATCAGCAACTGGGAGGAAGATAGGTTTGGAAAACCCAAATTTTAGGATCCCCTAAGTCTATTGAGATAGAGTGAAATGGGATGAGAATGTTACAGTTGATGAAGCAGCTGTATACACTGGGTAGTGATCAACTCAGAGTAATTGCAAATTCATCACCTTTTATCATTTCTTAATGGTGAAGTTCTTTATGGTCAAATTAGTCTCATCTCATTGGTGTTCATTATATTCACCCTACTGTGCCTTAGAATACCAACCATATTCCTCCTATGGAAAGACTTAATGAACTGATTAAGGAATCAGTTTAAGAAAAAGACTATAAAGCAAAAGAAAAATGGTCAAAGTTTGTTTCTCAGAAACAGTAATCAAATGGCTCCAGCCTATATAAAAGATGGTTTTATTGATAATACAGAAAATGCAAATATTGTTATCACCACTTTGACCTAAAAGATGGGTAAAACATTTAAATATTTGACAAACTACTCTAATGTGCAGCTATATGATAATAGGCACATAGTGCTCATGGTAATATAAGTTGAGTCAAGTACTGAGGAGGCCCATTTTGGATATGTCTATTAAAATTTCAAATTTATGCATTTTTTTACTTAAAATTCCACATTTAGAATTTTATCCTACAGAGATCATTACATCTTGAAAACAGTCATTGAGAATTCTTCTATATTAGTATTATTTGTGAGACACAGAGGGGTATAGGTTCTTTGTCTTACAGATCTGAAGACTGAGAGTAAAGTAACAGAATTTAATTTAAACAGAGAGGAAGCAGAGCTTCTGCAAGAGAGAGGTCCTTGGTGGGTTACACCTAAGTTGTTGGTCTGGGGGTTTATACGGTGTTGCCGCAGATGACATTTTACGGTATTGGCTGACGACTTTTGGGAGGGGAGTTTCTACATCCAATCAGAATGAGACACTTGGTGATCATGTTGATTATGGTTCATATGCTATTTAGTGCTTGATATCTACCCATTGAATACTTTGTAAAAGGAATATTTTTTAAAAATATTTTTTTAGTTGTAGATGTCCACAATACCTTTATTTTATTTTTATGTGGTGCTGAGGATCAAACCTAGGGCCTCACACATGCTAGGTGAGCATGCTACCACTAAGTCCCTGCCCCAGCCCCTGAAAATGGAATTTTTCATAAATATTTTTTTAGTTGTAGATGGACACAATATGTTTTATTTATTTATTTCTATATGGTGCTGAGGATTGAACCCAGTGACTCACACATGCAAGGCAAGCTCTGCACCCCTGAGCCACAGCTCCAGACCCTGAAAACTTCTGTTTTTTTGTAATCAAGATCCTCACCCTGTCTGCCTATCATATTTCTAGCTCCTGGTCTTAATAGAAGATTGTCAAAAACTCAAGTGTTCACCAACAGCAGACTTGTTAACTAAATTATGTCACAGTTATATAATGGTGTGTTATATAAATGTATAAAAAATATTGGGGCTTTTTCTCTTCTAATATGGGTCAAAGAATTTTCTGTAAGTGAAGAAAGATTGCCGTGCATAATATACTATTTGGATTAAAAATAAGATTATATGCTTGCTTTTATATAATAAAGGAAACTAAGAAAGGATAGATAAACTAATCATAATAATTATTTTTGTCAGTATAGTATGAGTAGATGGGGGACATGTACAATAGGGAAATTTTTCAGTGTATGTTTAAAAATCGTTTTTATTTTGAACAGTAAAATGTGTTATCCATCCCCAAAATTAAATAAATAGAATTAAATCAGAACAGAAGTGAAAATAATCCATGTTTTGAAATTTTTAAAATGCATTCTTTGTAACTCCTAGGTTTGAGGGAAGATCACAATGGAAAATAAATATTTAGAATGAAGAAGAAAGCTCTACATATCAGAACTTGTACGTGCAGTAACTGTTGCAATAAACGAAGTTGCTAACCTTAAGTGAACTTAAAAAAGAAGGAAAGATTAGAAAAAAGTGAATTAAACCTCCAATGTGGGAAGCTGGCAAAGAACAGCAAAGTTAAATTACAGAGAAGGAAAAGGGTGAAAAGAAGTTAAATTTGATGAAATGTAGAAATAAGGAGAGGATCAATCAAATTATTATTTTAAAATAATCACAAAAGGACAAATATCTGGTTCATCATAGTAAAAAAATATGGAATCTTAAGCCAGATTACATGTGTCTCAGTCCTGACTGTGACATCTTCCTCATTTGTAAATGGGATAAATAATTGTACCCACCTTACAGAGCTGTGAATGTTAAATAAGCAAAGCTCTTAAAGCAATTGGAATAGTAGATGGGAAACAAAGTACTAAGGATTTGATGTTATTTTTGTCAAGAACAAAAGATAAAAGATACAAAGAATATTAGGAATGCAACTACATTATAGGTTTAAAAATCATAATACTATTATCAACTATTTCTAATCAATTTTAAAACATGGATAAAATTTGTATTTTATTAGAAAAATACAAACTACCCTAGAAGAAATAAAAACTCTCTGAATACATTAAGATCATATACAGAATGAAAATCTCCTCCACAAAATTCTAATATCTTATTTTTAATGGTAGTTCTTATCCCCCCCATTTAAAAAATTGTCCCAGTTAAGAATGTTTTCATCACCCCAGAAAGTTTCTTTGTGCCAGTGCAGGAAGCAGAATGGAATGGCCTCATGGCCATAATTGCCAATCTGTGATGACTCAGTGATCAAAATTGTACTAATGTTATATCCATATTACAGATGGGAAATCTAAGGGATAGAAACCTGTAGTGTTATCCTTCAGGTTAAAATGACTTTATTCTTCTCTTAATCCCATGGCAATAGAATTCTTTAAAAAATATGTAAGTTGTATTTAGAAGATTCTTCTTATTCTCTTTAAATAGGGTAAATTGGGAGGACCTAATATCTAACTTACTCAGTTACAATTTTTAGAATAGGATAAGAAACATTATTACTGACTTGAGAATCTTCTTTACAAAATCATTTTATATGATTGTTTTCCCAAAGGTTGCATTCAAATGCAAAACAAATAAAAATCTGGTATGATATAATTTATTATTTAAATTTAGGTGTCGTGCAAGCCATTAACATCCATAAATAATGAAAGCTCTAAATAATATAGGTAATCTGTTCCACATTTATTTCAGTTCTTCCACAAAATTAGCTTTATGAAGCTATTCCTTTTTGTTGTTGTGACCTGCAGTACTTGAGAATTTGTCTGTTGGTAGTTATGTTCAGGGTCTAGGAAGTATTTTTTTCCCTGTAAAATATCATAAGCTAGATGATAGCATTTTTTGTGAGTGTCAGGTAATTTTGACTTTTCTTAATATACTGATAATAGGCCTACCATAGCCACGTTGGAATCTGTGTAAAATGTAAAGAAAACAATAAAATTACCAAAGTACTTTTGATCTCCAGGGAAATTGTATATATTTAATAAAGTTTTAAACTGGGTATGGTGGTGCACCCCTGTAAACCCAGTGACTCAGGAGGCTGAGGTAGGAGGATCACAAGTTTGAGGCCAGCCTCAGTCACTTAGTAAGACACTGTCTCAAAATAAAAAATAAAAAGGACTGTGGTTGTAACTTCATGGTAAAGTGTCTATAGGTTCAGTTCACAGTAATCCCCCCTCAAAAGAAAAAGAAAAAAAGTTTTAGTATGAACCATGAATCAGATCCTAAAGTTGAATACACTTTCATAAAGTGGTTGAATAGACTTTCTTAGAGTATTACTTTAAAAATAAGTTGATATTTTTATCTTATTACCCAACTGATTATTTTTAATTTTCCCAACTAAAAATTGAATGTATATATTTTTTTCAGAGACATCAAACCTGACAATATATTGATGGATATGAACGGACATATTCGGTTAGCAGATTTTGGTTCTTGTCTGAAGCTGATGGAAGATGGAACGGTAAATAAAGAAATCCTAAATTACTCTACCCACAGATGTTTTCTTTGGTGTATGTCTTCTTTCTTTATTTTAGAAGCCTATCTGTCTATCCAGCCATCCGTTTGTCTGTCGGTGCACCACTTCCTTCCACAGTGGCCTTTGGCCATGCTTGTTCATAAAAGGGCTTGTCTATAAAATCAGAAGCCATTTCACCTGCTCATATTCATAATCTTGAGATTGCTATTTTATGAGCTCTTATTTGTTCATTAGCTGTTAACTACTTATTGTACTGGAAATATTTCTAAGTTTTCAGAAGGTAAGGAAAAAGAAATTTCATGTTGAAAAGGAAATGTTACTCCACCCTCACATTTTAAAATTTATTTTTTCTTTCCTAATTGTATAGTTACTCTGAGGGACAGTGCTCAACAAATCCTTTTTTTCTCTCTCCCCCAGAAAAATCTCCCTGGTTGTATGTTCCCTGTAGATTAACTAATTATTAATTAATTAATAGAAACTTTAGTTGGTAGAAACTTTTTGGAGAACAGCTTAGTATAATATATTCTAAAGGCAATGAAAGTGTCACATTATTCTGGATTAGTAACTTCAGTTCTGAAAATTTATCCTGAAGAGAGAATTTTTTTAAAGGCTTATATTAACTCTTTGGCCATATTGATAGGAATAATTAGTATAGAGTTAGCCCTCCTACTCTAAACAACTGTAAAACTGGATACAATATCTGAGACAGACATTTTTTGTGTAATGGACAACAAACAGCATAAGACAATTATCCCTGACAGGAATGAACTCTTGTGCTGTGCCTCTTTAATTGCCCACAATTGAAACAGTTCCCAACTCTCCTGCAAAAAGCTAGAGTTGGAGCAAAGTATAGCATTTCTTCAGAGATTAGGAGAAGAGACCAAAGATGAGTTAGATGTAGCAGCTGGAATCTGCAGGGCTTGGCATTGGAGAGAAAGAGAGATTGTACAGAGAATCTAAAGTATCCACTTGGGGGTACCTTTTTTAAGGTTGGGCAGTAAATGTGCAATGCAAGATCATATGAAATTTGCCAAATTATAGCGATACCTGTTCGAAACCAAATAGAGTACTGGAGATCAAGCAGTACTGGAGGAGAAACAGAGGATGTTGGATTTTTGGCCCTGGAAGCTTTTAGCATTTAAGACCAACTGGGCTTTAGATGAATCATAGACTTTACATTAACAGAGTGAATTCTCAGAGTGTAACCATAATCTAACACATGTTCAAGGAAATCAGCCAGTAATTATTTTGTGTGCTTAAACAAGACATTATATTTCAGAGGAATATAAGAGATGCACACTCCCTAAAAAAATGGAGATGGAGATAGTAATATAGAGTTAGAAAAAAAAATTAAAGCGTGAGTAGAAACCTTGATGGTACTTATATATAAGGAAGAAATGTCAGAATAACCACTGACTTCTTATGAGAAATCATAGAAAGATATCTTTAAAGTGCTGAAAGGGAAAAGAAATGTGTAAACTGAGAATTCTATAGCAAGCAAAAATCCTTAAAAAATGAGAGTGAATTTAAAATGTTCAGATTAATGAAAGATGAGGAATTAATCTCTAGCAG
Organism: Sciurus carolinensis; assembly: GCF_902686445.1. Taxonomy (NCBI): domain Eukaryota; kingdom Metazoa; phylum Chordata; class Mammalia; order Rodentia; family Sciuridae; genus Sciurus; species Sciurus carolinensis. The sequence goes on from NC_062224.1 coordinate 61,213,431, forward strand.
GTCTGGGAAGCTAAAGAATGTCCTTCATGCCAAAGGAAATGATACCATTTGTACACTTAGATCTATAGGATAAAGAATATCAGATATGATAAATAAGTGGGCAAGAAAAAAATGACTCTTAAAAATTATACATAAAAGGCTTCTGTTAGATTAAAAAATATTAAGATTTTAATGTGGAGTTTAATGTAGAAGTAAAAACACACAATAAACAATGGAAGATAGGTATATAGAATTATACTGCTTTAGGATAATAAAGTATGAAGCATAAAGTGGGAAGCGGGTAGTGCAAGGTTTGGCATGAAAAGAAAATAGCATGGTGGTTTTGTTGAATTGAGAAAACACACAGTGAAATCAGATGCTTTGGCATCTGGAAGTCATGGGCCACAATTCCAGAAAGGAGGGAGCTTTACTGAAAAAGAACTGCAGGGAAAGAACCTGTCATTCTCCAGTCCCACATGCTATAAGCCCCTCGTACTAAAAGTTGGGGCTTTTCTCCTGGAGCCTGATGTCTGCTTTTCTAAATCCCAGTACATTCCAAGTGAATAGTGATTGCTGTTTCTTTCCTTCTGAGTTTCCCTCAATCAAATTTGTTCCTGAAAGAGTGGTATCTTTCTATTTATCCATTCTTACTTTGTTTGACAGTGGGATTATGTTTTAAATTTTGTTTCTGGCACATTTTGTGATGATCTCAAAGTAGTTTTCTTGGACACACCAGCATGTTGGACCTCTGTTTAAAAAATTATAATAAAGAACTTCTTGTTTTATTTAATTTTATATTTTCATAAGAATGATACCTAAATATTTTAGGAAGATGTATAACGAAATATTTTAATTCTTCTCTCCTCCGAATCTGTTTCCCTAGAGAAAGGTTCTTAAACTTTTGACCCTTTCTTCTGGCATTTCATTTATGTACACATTTCTTACCATATTTGTGTTGCTATCTCTTATTTATCAAGATTCTATTTAGCTGGGTATGGTGGCACATGTCTGTAATCTCAGCCTGTCAAGAGGCCTGATACAGGGGATCCTGAGTTCAATGCCAGCTTGTAGCAACTTAGCAAGGTCCTAAGCAATTTAGTGAGACTTTGTTTCAAAAAATAAAAAAACTAAAAAAATAAAAATAGGGCTGGGAATGTGGCTCAGTGGTTAATATCCCTTCCTTCAATCCCTGTTACCAAAAAAAGAAAGAAAGAAAGGAAGAAAAGGAAAAAAAAAGGATTTTATTTCCTGCCATGGAAGATGAACCTTCAGGTCTCTTAGTCCCCTCTTATGCAACCAGTTCACTTCCTTTCTATCTTCCCAGTGTAATTACCATATAATCTGCCATTAAATTCTCTTCAAGATTTTTTTAATAATGATACTAATATTCTTAGTGTGCCATGCAGTTTATTTTAATTACATTTCTTTGCTTTATCTTTTCATTCTCTCTGGGGTAAGTAACCACTTTACATTCTTTAGTTTTGTTTGTTTGTTTGTTTATTTGGTTTTTTCTTTGTTTTTTTCAGTTCTGGGGATCAAATCCAGGGCCTCATGAATGCCAGACAAGTGCTCTACCACTGAGCCCTACATTGCTTAGTTTTTCATTTTAATTCATACCTGTTTATCCACAAACTTTCTGCCAAATGTTAATTTGGCGATTCCTTTTCCTCTCAGACACATTATATAAATAAGCAATTCCCCTTTATTCCTTGAAGATATATATACTGGAGTCTTGCCTTCTCCTGTCCTAATCTTGATGTTTTTTAGGCGTAATGCAGAACTGTCTTCCTAAGACTATGCTCTTATCATGGAATTTATTGTGTGTTGGTCTGTGATATTGGATCCTCTGTTACTAGATCCCTTGTGTGTCCTTTTCACTGATGGTAGCTGCCTGAGGAAAGTTCCAGGGGAAGTAAATATTTCACAATCTTTGATGTCTGAAGTATGCCTTCATTTCTTCTCTCTTATGTGATTGATAATTTTGACATAGTATTCTAGATTTGAAGTGATTTTTCTCGTCTTCTTAGAGGGTTACTGTTGAGGCATTTGATGTCATTCTGGTTCTCAGTTCTATTATAGTCTTTCAGTATATCTCAGGAAAAAAAAAATCTCAGAAGCTTTTAGGTTGTCCCATTTATTCCCAGTGTTTGAAACTGATATTATATGTGGGTCATTGTTATTTTTTTTTTTTTAACCTGGACAGATGCTCCAAATCTAAGAGCCTTTGCCGAACAAAGTCTGTGACTTTCAAAATTAAGCTTGAAGTTGATTTTTGGCTCTTAAACCAGAGTCAGAAATATATCTTAATCATTTTACCTTTAGAAGTCAGTTTCTGATGGAGAAATGTCCACTATAATTCTTTTTCTTCCTCTAAAATTGTCTTGACTGTTTTTGCCTTTTTGTTTTTCCATGTAATTGTTATGATGGTTTATATTCATATCTGTACCCAAGTATAGATATTCTTTCACAAATACAAGCTTGAGGACCTACACTGAATTGAGAGATTGATTTTAGGGAATTTATAACATGGAATGTTCCCTTCCATGAATGTATTCATTCTAATTATTTTAGATTTTCTTGTATTTCTGTAATAAAATTTTATAATATTCACTATTATTAATCTATTGCCTACATGTATTAGATTTAGTCCTAGATACCTTGTGAATTTTTTTGTTATGGCAAATTATAGCTTGAATTTGCAACTTAATAGCATGTAGCTCTTTTTTAAGCCAGTTGATTTTCTGTGTTCATTCTGACTATAGATATCATGCTAAATTTTTATCAGCTCAAAATAATTTGTAGATGCTTCTAGATTTCCTATACAGACTGTCATATAATCCACAAATAAAGATTATCTTCAGATTTTTTTCCCTTCATAAACTTTTTCCAGTACAGTGTTAAGTAAGTGTGGTGACTGGGCTTGCTGACACATGCCTGTAATCCCAGCACCTGTGGGTGCTGAGGCAGCAGGATGGCAAGTTCAAAGCCAGCCTCAGCAACTTAGTGAGACCCTCAAAATAACAAGGGCTGGGGATGTGTGTTTAGGTGTGCTTGGGTTCAATCCCTGGTACAAAAAACCCCCAAAAAACAACAAAACAAAACTAAACTAAACTAAACAAAAAAAATGTGTATGGATAATAATGAGCATATTGTCTTGTTCCTAACTTTTATAGTGGTGTTTCTGGACTTTGAAATGAATATGTGTTTGCTGTTGGCTTTTGGTATATATCCTTTATCAGATTAGGGAATTTCCTTCCATTTCTGATTACCAAGAGTTTACCATTTTGATTATAATCAAATAATTTTTGTATTCATTGGGATGATATGGCATTTTCCGTTCAATTTTTTAAATTCATTTTTATTGTAAACAAATGGGATACATCTTGTTTCTCTGTACATGAAGTAGAGATATACCATTTGTGTAATCATACATTTACCTAGGGTAATAGTTTTTGATTCATTCTATTTTTCCCTCCCCCAACCCCTCCCATCCCTCCCACCCCTCTTATCCCTCTATAGAGTCCCATCCCTCTTTCCTCCATTCTTGCCCCCTTCCACCCCCTATATGTGTCATCATCCTCTTATCAGTGAGATCATTTGTCCTTTGGTATTTTGAGATTGGCTTATCTCACTTAGCATGATATTCTCCAACTGCATCCATTTGCCTGCAAATGCCATAATTTTATCATTCTATATGGCTGAGTAATATTCCATGGTATATATATATATACCACAGTTTCTTTATCCATTCATCAGTTGAGGGGTATCTAGGTTGGTTCCACATTCTGGCTATTGTAAACTGAGCAGCTATAAACATTGTTGTGGCTTTATCTCTGTAGTATGCTGATTTTAAGTCCTTTGGGTATAGGCCAAGGAGTGGAATAGCTGGGTCAAATGGTGGTTCCATTCCAAGCTTTCTGAGGAATCTCCACACTGCTTTCCAGAGTGGCTGCACTAATTTGCAACCCCACCAGCAATGTATGAGTGTACCTTTTTCCCCACATCCTCTCCAACACCTATTGTTGCTTGTATTCTTGATAATCGCCATTCTAATTGGGGTGAGATGGAATCTCAGGGTAGTTTTGATTTGCATTTCTCTTATTACTAGATATGTTGACCATTTTTTCATGTATCTGTTGATTGCTTGTACATCTTCTTCTGTGAAGTGTCTATTCATTTCCTTAGCCCATTTGTTGATTGGATTATTTGTATTCTTGGTGTAGAGTTTTTTGAGTTCTTTATATATTCATTGGGATTTTAATTGGAATTGCATTGAATCTGTATAGTACTTTTGGTAGTATGGCCATTTTGACAATATTAATTCTTCCTATCCAAGAACATGGGAGATCTTTCCATCTAATAAGGTTTTCTTTAATTTTTTCTTTATTCTGTAGTTCTCATGGTAGAGGTCTTTCACCTCTTTTTTTAGATTGATTCCCAAGTATTTTATTTTTTCAAAGCTATTGTGAATGGGGTAGTTTTCCTAACTTCTCTTTCTGAAGATTCATGACTTATGTATAAAAATGCATTGGATTTATGTGCATTAATCTTATATCCTGCTACTTTACTGAATTCACTTACGAGTTCTAAAATTTCTGGTGGAATTTTCTGGTTCCTCTAAATATATAATTATGTCATCATCAAATAGGGATAGTTTGAGTTCTTCTTTTCCTATTCATATCCCTTTAATTTCCTTCATCTGTCTAATTGCTCTGGCTAGAGTTTCAAGGACAGTGTTGAGTAGAAGTGGGGAAAGAGGGCATCCCTGCCTTTTTCCAGTTTTTAGGGGGAATGCATTCAGTTTTTCACCATTTAGAATGACATTGGCTATGGGCTTAGCATAGATGGCCTTTACAATGTCAAGGAATGTTCCTACTATCCCTATTTTTTCCAGTGTTTTGAGCATGAAGGGATGCTGTATTTTATCGAATGCTTTTTCTGCATCTGTCAAAATAATCATGTGATTCTTAACTTTAAGTCTGTTGATATGGTGAATTGAATTACATTTATTGATTTCCAGATGTTGAACCAACCTTGCATCCCTGGGATAAAACCCACTTGATCATGGTGCACTATCTTTTTAATATATTTTTGAATGTGATTTGCTAAGATTTTGTTGAGAATTTTTGCATCAATGTTCATTAAGGATATTGGTCTGAAATTTTCTTTCCTCCATGTGTCTCTGTCTGGATTAGGTATCAGGGTGATATTGGCTTCATAGAATGAATTTGGGAGGGTTCCCTCGTCTTCTATTTCATGAAATACTTTGAGAAGTATTGGAATGAGCTCTTCTTTAAAGGTTTTGTAGAACTCGGCTGAGAACTCGGCTGGTCCCAGACTTATCGTTGTTGGTAGGCTTTTGATGACTTCTTCTATTTCATTACTTGAAATTGATTTATTTAAATTGTATATGTCCTCCTCGTTCAGTTTAGGTAATTCATATGTCTCTAGAAACCTGTTGATATCTTTGAGATTTTCCATTTTGTTGGAATATAGATTTTCAAAATAGCTTCTAATTATGTTTTGTATTTCATTCGTACCTGTTGTGATATTTCCTTGTTCATTCCGAATTTTAGTGATTTGGGTTTTCTCTCTTCGTCTCTTTGTTAGTGTGGCTGAGGGTTTATCAATTTTGTTTATTTTCTCAAAGAACCAACTATTTATTTTGTCAATTTTTTCAATTGTTTCTTTTGATTCAATTTCATTAATTTCAGCTCTGATTTGAACTATTTCCTGTCTTCTACTACTTTTGGTGTTGCTCTGTTCTTTTTCTAGGGCTTTGAGCCATAGTGTTAGGTCGTTTATTTGTTGATTTTTTTCTTCTTTTGTTGAATGCACTCCATGAAATAAATTTTCCTCTAAGAACTGCTTTCATACTGTCCCAGAGATTTTGATATGTTGTTTCTTTGTTCTCATTTACCTCTAAGAATTTTTTAATTTCCTTCTTGATATCTTCTGTTATCCATTCATCATACAATGTATTATTTAATCTCCAGGTGTTGGAGTAGTTTCTGTTTTTTATTCTGTCATTTATTTCTAATTTCAATCCATTATGATCTGGTAGAATACAAGGTATTATCTCCATCTTCTTGTATTTGCTAACAGTAGCTTTGTGGCATAATATATGGTCTATTTTAGAGAAGGATCCATGTGCTGCTGAGAAGAAAGTGTATTCGTTCTTTGTTGGATGGTATAGTCTATGTATGTCCATTAAGTCTAAATTATTGATTGTGTTATTGAGATCTGTGGTTTCTTTGTTCAATTTTTGTTTGGAGGATCTCTCCAGTGGTGAGAGAGGTGTGTTAAATCACCTAGTATTATTGTGTTGTGGTCTATTTGATTTCTGGCATTGAGAAGGATTTGTTTTATGTATATGAATGAGCCAGTGTTTGGGGCATAGATATTTACGATTGTTATGTTTTGCTGATTTAAGTTTCCTTTAAGCAGTATGAGATGTCCTTCTTTATCCCTTCTGACTAACTTTGGCTTGAAGTCCACATTATCTGATATGAGGATGGATACTTAGACTTTTTTGCTGTGTCCATGTGCATGGTATGTTTTTCCCCATCCTTTCACCTTTAGTCTGTGGGTATCTCTTTCTACGAGATGAGTCTCTTGCAGGCAGCAAATTATTGGATCTTTCTTTTTAATCCAATCTGCCAGTCTATGTCTTTTGATTGATGAGTTCAGGCCATTAACATTCAGGGTTATTATTGAGATATGATTTGTATTCCCAGTCATTTGGCTCATTTTTTTTTTTAATTGACATGATTTGATTTCTCCTTTATTTGGGTGTTCCTTTAGGGTAGTTCCTCCCTTTGCTGATTTACATCGTTGGTTTTCATCTCTTCCTCATGGAATATTTTGCTGAGAATGTTCTGTAATGCCGGCTTTCTTTTTGTAAATTCTTTTAGCTTTTGTTTATCATGGAAGGATTTTATTTTGTCATGAAATCTGAAGGTAAGTTTTGCTGGGTGTAAGATTCTTGGTTGGCATCCATTTTCTTTCAGAGCTTGAAAACTGTCGTTCCAGGCCCTTCTAGCTTTTAGGGTTTGGTTTGAAAATTCTGCTGATATCCGTATTGGTTTCCCCCTGAGGGTAATTTGATTCTTTTCTCTCGCAACCTTTAAAATTCTGTCTTTATTTTGTATGTTAGGTATTTTCAATATAATGTAACTTGGTGTGGGTCTGTTGTAATTTTGTGTATTTGGAGTCCTGTAAGCCTCTTGTACTTGATTTTCCATTTCATTCTTCAGATTTGGGAAATTTTCTGATATTATTTCATTGAATAGATTGTTCATTCCTTTGGTTTGTTTCTCTAAGCCTTCCTCAATCCCAATAATTCTTAAATTTGACTTTTTCTTGATATTCCATAGTTCTTGTAGATTCTGTTCATGATTTCTTACCATCTTCTGTTTGGTCAGCTTTGTTTTCAAGATTAAATATTTTGTGTTCGATATCTGAGGTTCTGTCTTCCAGGTGTTCTATCCTATTGGTTATGCTTTCTATGGAGTTTTTAATTTGGTTTATTGTTTCCTTCATTTCAAGGATTTTTTTTTTCCAGTATCTCTAACTCTTTGTTGAAATGATCTTTTGCTTCCTGTATTTGCTCTTTTAACTGTGAATTGGTGTGATCTTTCAATGCCTGTATTTGCCCTTTCATCTCATCCTCCAATGCCTGCATTTGCTCTTTTATCTCCTCGTTTGCTTCCCTGATCATTTTGATTATGTCCATTCTGAACTTCCTTTCTGACATTTCTTCTTCTTCTTCTGCCATGCTGTCATTGGATTTTATTGCTATACCATCTAGGTTTGTTTGGGACATTTTCTTCCCTTGTTTTCTCATATTGTTCAGGTATCTACCCCTCTAGTAGTGAAACTCTGGGATATTGCAGATTTCCTCTGTTGACTAATATTGTCTCTGTAGATTTCCAATAACTCACCTCTTAGCTTTCAGTAGCCTGAAGTCTTGGAGGAACTTGATAATGCAGTGCTGCACTAGGAAGCTGGCCTTCTAGGGGTGGTGGCCTTCAGGTGGGGTATATTCCCCGGTGGCTCTAAGTTGGTCCCACGTCTCTCAATACCTCTTCTTCTTAGCTCCTCTAGCCTCCTGTAGGTGTCTCAGGAAGGGAGTTGCCCTTCCAGTGATGATGGCCACCTCCTCAGGAGTAATTCAAAATGCCTGCACCAGCCTATAAAGAAACCTCTGGCTAACTCCTTGATGGCGACAAACCTCAGCGTGGTGGTCGGGTGGAGTTGTTCAGTGATGGCGGCTGTCTTTGTCCTGGTCGTTGGGCAGGTTGGCTACCCGCTGCCCAGCACCGCAAGGCAGATCGTTGGGTACCCACCTGCTACCTCCTCAATGCAAGTGGCCTGACTTTCCTGCCAGCTCGCTCCGCGACTGCAACCGACTAGGGATGGCACTGAGCTAGGTGCAGGGGTCAGGCGGGGTCGCTCAGTTATGATGTCTGTCCTTGGCATGCTGGCTGGGCGGGATAGCTGCCTACCGCCTACCTCCTCGATGTAGGCAACCTGACTCCCTCCCCAACTGCGACCAACCAGTGATGGCACCATGCTAGGTGCAGGGGTCAGGCCTCCTTTTAATCTTAATTTGATGAATGACATAATTTTTCAGTGTTAAGCCATCTATTCTTTGGATAAGCCTAACTTTATCACAATTTCATACTGATATATTTTAAAAGATTGCTAGATTATAACTGCTAATATTTTATATAGGATTGTTACCTGACATTTATTAATGAGATTGATCATATCTGAGACTGAAATAGCTTTATAAAATGAGTAGGTAAGCCCTCTCTCCTCTTAATCATTTTAGTCTAGGACAGTTAATACAATTTATTGGTTATTTGTTTCTTATGTAATTCATAAAATTCACTGTAAATTACCTTAGCCTTATGAGGTTTTGGTTTTCTTTATCTTCTTTGTTTTACAAAGTAGATTTTTTTTTTTTTACTATTGATTCACACTTTTTAATGGTTATATAACTCTGTTTGGTTTTCTGTTTCTTCCTGAGTCAGTTTTGGTAAGTTACATTTTTATGAAAATTGTTCATTTTCTTTGAATTTTCAGTTTTGTTCAAATTATCCTCTTCCTAGTTTTAAAATCTCATTTGTATATGTAGTTTTGCCCCATTTTTCATTTCTAATTTTGTTTATGTTTCTCTTTTCCTTTGTAAATATTTTAAAGAACATTTACTGTTATTTAATTCTAAGTCTTTTCCAACTCCAGTGAGAATTCTTATGTGGATCATAATTATTTAGAGATGTACCTTTCATATCTATAATGTTATATTAATTAATTGATTTGCTTCTTTCTAGTTTTGTTGGAAAATGGGTTTGATAATCATTTTGTGGGGGTGTTAGTTGATATTTGTTTGTAATTTTAGAATGCTTATTCAAAAAGAATACATTTTTAGTAACTTTTATTTAGTTTTATTTCTTTTTCTACTTTGACAGTTATGCCTTTTATGTTAAATAATTTAATGCTTTAATTTTTAAAAATATTTACACGTGATTTAAGTATAGAGTTAATCAACTTTTGCAGCATATTCCCAATCAAAACAAGAAACTTAGTTTACATCATATACAAAAATTAACTCAAGCCAGGCATGGTGGTGTGCATCTGTAATCCCAGCACCTGGTGAGGCCAAAGCAGAAGGATGGCAAGTTCCAAGTTTGACTCAGCAACTTGGGGAGGCTATAAGCAACCTAGCAAGACCCTGTCTCAAAAAATAAAAAGGACTGGGAATGTGGCTCAGTAGTTAGGCTCTGTTGGGTTCATTTACTGGTACCAAAAACAAAACAAACAAACCAACAAAAACCTTGAAGTGAGTTAAATGCCTACATATAGAAACTAAAACTATAAAACTATAAAGCATAGGTGAAAACTTCATGACATTGGATTTGATAGTGATATCTTGGCATAACACAAAAATCACAGGCACAAAAGAAAAATATAAAGAAATAAGAAACTTTTGTGCATCAATCTTCAGAGTGAGAAGACAACATGTTGAATAGGTCAAAATATTTGCAAATCATGTCCAATCATATGATAATATAAAATAAATGAATAAAAGAACTGTACAACTCAACAAAAATAACCCCATTGAAAAATTACAAGGGACCTCAATAAAGAATTTTCCAAAGAAGATATACAGATGACCAATAAGAACATTAAAAGATGCTCACTAAAGCTAATCATTAGAGAACTGCAAATCACAGCCATAGCAAGCACCTCTTAATCTGGGATGACTGGTATTAAAGCAGAAAATATCAAGTGTTATCCAGGATGTGAATAAATAGGAAATCTTGGGCACTGTTGGTAGAAATGTACAATAGTATAGCCACTATGGGGAAAAATATGGGTAGTTCTTCAAGAAATTAAAAATAAAATTACTGAGTATTCCAGCAATTTCTATTCTGGATATATACCCCCCAAAAATAAAAACGGATGCTTGAACAGATGTTTTCATGCCCATGTTCACAGCAGCATTATTCACAATAGCTAAAAGTTGGAAGCTACCCAAATGTCTTTCAACAGAAGAAGAAGTGTATAGACACAGTGATTGATCAGTCAACCTTAAAAAGGAAGGAAATTCTAATACATGTAATAACCTTAAGGACATGCAAGTAAAATAATCCAGTCACAAAAGGACAAATAATGTCTAATTCCATTTATATGAGGCACCTGGAGGAGCCAGATTCAAAGATGCTGAAAGTTCAATGTTGATTGCCAGGCACTAAGGGGAGGGAAAATGGGGTAATTATTATTTTAAGACAACTAAGAAACTTAGAACATTTTAATCCTGATTATCCCCTCAGTGGAATTTACTGTTTTCTAGTATTTTAGGGTTTTTTCTTTTTTTCTTTTCCTTTTCTTGGGAGTGAGGGTGGGGAGGTGTGGATATGGGTGGATTTTAAAATAATCTTATTGTATTAAGTTTAAATTGACTAATTATAGTTGCATATATTTATAGGACATCTTATTTTTCAACCCTATAGTAGTTGATATGCTCTTCCTTGTCTTGTTTTTATTTTGTATCCTCCTCTATCTCCTTCTCTTCCTTCTTCATTATGTTATATAATAAATAACCACGTAAGTACATGTTTAAATTTACTAATATGCTTATTCATGATTGCTTCTAGTATCATATTCCTCAATCTGAGTTCGTGTTTTCTGGAGAACACCTTTTAGTACTGCTCTTAAAGAATCTGTAAGTTATAGCTCACTCAGTCTTTTATGAAAAAGTCTTTAACACATTCCTGAATCTCAATTTAGATAAATGGGTATTTTGGTTTGGATCTAGAAGTGCCCCCGTAAAAGCTCATGTATTAGGCAGTGTTCAGAATTTAAAAGCCTGGATTATGAGAGCTTTACATGAGTAGATGACTCCATTTGATGGATTAATAATTTGCATGGCCTACTGGGTAGTAAATATTTTGGGAGCATAGTCTTGGCTGCTATGAACTGAAAACTATTCTCTGCCACATCTTGTTGCCACAGTGGTTTGCCTTGTCTCAGGTCTAGAGTAATAAGTTACCCAACCGTGGACTGAACTGCTGAAACCATGAGACTGAATAAACTTTTCTTCCTCTAAGTTGTTGTTGTTAAGTTTTTGGTCACAGAAATACAAAGGTAACTAATACAGTAGGAAATAATTATTTTATCTTATAATTTCTTTTGTTCTCATTACTATTAGTATTAATATTTCATCTATCAGTCTAATTGTCATTCTTTGGTAGATAATCTTTTTCCATTTTTGAGTTCTGTTGGTTGAATCTAGGGCCTTGAGCCTTCTAGGCAAGTGCTCTTCTTTTGGGCTGCACCCCCAGCCCTTATATAATCTTTATTGTTCTTCAATTTTTTAAAATTTCTTTGCCTTTGGTATTCCATGATTTTAACTATAGTAGGTTTACAAGTGGAACTGGTTTTATTTCTTTAGTACCAATACCCTACTGATTCCAAGAATTCAAGCCTTACATTATTCTTGAAAAATATATTAAGCTATAACCCTTTGAATATTGTTTTCCAGTATTCTGTCCTTTCTTTTAGTCTCTCATATTACGTGTTGTTGAACCTGCTCATTCTAGTGTTTGTACTCTTCTATATCTTTCATCTTTTTATCTCTTCACACTGGATGGTGATTAACTACTTAAGCTCTTTTTCAGGTGTAACTTTTTTTTCAATGTATGTAATCTATTTGTTCACTGTATTTTCAAAATTTCAGTAAGTTCATTTTTAAGACTTTTTGTTTTTACTTTTTTTCAATTTGTTCTAATTATACTTGACAGCAGAATGCATTTTGATTCATTGTACAAATATGAAGCACGACTTTTTGTTTCACTGGTTGTACATGGTGTAGAGTCACATCATTCGTGTAAACATACGTGTGTATAGGGTAATGATGTCTGTCTCATTCCACCATCTTTCCTACCCCCACATCCTCTCCCCTTCCCTTACTCCCCTCTGCCCAATCCACAGTTCCTCGAATCTTCACTTGCCCCACCCCCACATCCCTATTATGGAGTAGCATCCACTTATCAGAGAAAACCTTTTGGCCTTTGCTCTTGGTGATTGGCTTATCTCACATAGTATGATATTCTCCACCTCCATCCATTTACCTGCAAATGACATAATTTTATTCTTCTTTAAGGCTGAGTAATATTCCTTTGTGCATATATACCACTTTTTCTTTATTCATTCATTTATTGAAGGGCATCTACGTTGGTTCCACCGTTTAGCTGTTGTGAATCGAGCTGCTATAAATGTTGTGGCTGCTTTACTGTAGTATGCTGATTTTAAGTCCTTTGGGTATAAACTGAGGAGTGGGATAACTGGGTCCAATGGTGGTTCCATTCCATGTTTTCTGAGGAATCTCCATACTGCTTTCCAGAGTGCTGCACCAATCTGCAGTCACACCAGCAATGTATCAGTGTACCTTTTTCCCCACATCTTCACCAACACTTATTGCTTGTATTCTTTATTTTCTATTTTTTTATTTACTAAGAATTGCTTCGTGATATAACATACGGTCTGTTTCAGAGAAGGATCCATGTGCTGCTGAGAAAAAAGTATATTTACTAGATGGATGGAACGTTCTGTATGTCTGTTAAGTCTAAATTATTGATTGTATTATTGTGTTCCATAGTTTCTTTGTTTGGTTTTGTTTGGAAGATCTATCCAGTGGTGAGAGAGGTGTGTTGAAGACACCAATATTATTGTGTTGTGGTCTGTTTGAATCCTGAAGTCGAGAAGGATTTGTTTGATGTACATAGATGCTCCTTGGTTTGGTACATAAATATTTATGATTGTTATGTCTTGTTGATATGTGGTTACCTTAAGCAGTATGAAATGTCCTTCTTTATCCCTTCTGACTGACTTTGACTTGAACTCCACTTTATCTGATATGAGGATAGAAACCCCTGCTTTTTTACTGAGTCTGTGTGTGTGATATGTTTTTTCCCAACCTTTCACCTTCAGTCTGTGGATATCTTTTCCTAGGAGGTGAACCTCTTGAAGGGAACATGTTGCGGGGGTCTTTTTAAAAATCAAATCTGCCAGATCATGTCTTTTAATTAATAAGTTTAGGCCATGAACATTCAGGGTTATTTTGAGATATGATTTGTTTTCCCGGTTATTTTGGTTTAGTTTTGGTTTTTAACTTGACTTGGTTTCTCCTTTGATTGGCTTTTCCTTAAGTGTAGTTCCTCCCTTTGCTGACTTTCATTGTTGTTTTTTATTTCTTCCTCATGGAATAATTTGCTGAGAATATTCTGTAGTGCAGGCTTTCTAATTGTGAATTCTTTTAACTTTTGTTTATCTTGGAAGGTTTTTATTTTGTCATCAATCTTAAGCTTATTTTTGCTGGATATTAGGTTCTTGGTTGGCATCCACTTTCTTTCAGAGCTTGGTATATGTTGTTCCAGGACCTCCTAACTTTGAGGGTTTGGGTTGAGAAATCTGCTAATACTGGAATTGGTTTCTTCCTATATGTATCTGATACTTTTCTCTTGTGGTCTTTAAAATCCTATCCTTATTTTGTTTGCTAGGCATTTTCATTATAATGTGCGTTGGTGTGGATCTGTGGTAATTTTGTGCTTTTAGTGTCCTGTAAGCTTCTTGTATTTGATTTTCTATTTCATTTTTCAAGTTTGGGAAATTTTCTGATACTATTTCATTGAAAAGATTGTGCATTCCTTTGGTTTGTATCTCTGTGCCTTCCTCTATCCCTGTAATTCCTAAATTTGTTCTTTTCATGTTATCCTATAATTCTTGGAGGTTCTGTTCATGTTTTCTTACCTTCTTTGTGTGGTCAACTTTATTTTCAAGATTACATTTTTTGCCTTCATTGCCTGAGGTTCCATCTTCCAAGTGATCTAGTCTGTTGGTGATACTTTCTATTGAGTTTTTAATTTGATTTATCATTCCTTCATTTGAAGGATTTCTGTTTTTTTTTTTTCCAGAATCTTTATGTCTTTGCTGAGTAATCTTTTGTTTCCTGCATTTGTTCTCTTATCTCTTTATTGAAGGGGTCTTTTATTGCCTGATTTGCTCTTTTATATCATCCTTCACTTCATAGATCATTTTAATTATGTACATTCTGAACTCCTTCTCTGACATTTCTTCTACTGTGCTGTCAATGGATTCTATTACAGCATCTTGGTTTGTTTGGGGCACTTTCTTCCATTTAGTTTTTTCATGTTGTTTGTCTTCCCCTCTAGCAGTGTTGATCCAAGGAATTACATTTTCTACCTTGTAGATTTATAGTGTCCCTGCAGGTTTCCAATACCTTGCCTTTAAGGGGGTTGATATTAACATCATCCGGGGGCTGGGGTTGTGGATTAGTGGTAGAGTACTTGCCTGGCATGTGTGAGGCACTGGGTTCAATAGTCAGTACCACATATAAATAAATGAATAAAATAAAGGTCTATCAGCATCTAAAAAGATTAAAAAAATATTAACAGCATCCAATGCAAACAGTATGCAGCCTTAAACCGAATAGCCCCTATTAAAATGTTTACAGTTTTATTGCCATAAACAGAAATACTGTGTTTGGTTATTATGTACAGCATCAACTGTAGGTTTTCAATAGGGTCTACAGTTTCTAATGGTGGACAAAGAAAGAGTGGGGAGGTGTAGGATGTAATGTTAAGGATGTGATGTTTATGAGGTAGGAGGTAAGAATATAGAGGTATTAGATCAAAGAAAGAGTAAAAGAGGAATGGAAATAAGTTGATTGCTAGCAGGAGAAAAGAGAGAAAGAGACTCCAGGGAAACAGATAAGGGAGAGGAAAATAGAGTTAAAAAAAAAAAAGTAAAAAGAAAAACAATGTAAAAATATAAGAGTCTACAATGAAACTGTAATATACTATTCAAACATCCGAATCCTCAAGAGTCTGATGCATGAAAAGTACTTGATTTCAAAAATGTTGGGAATGTGAGAATGGGAAACGAAAAAAGAGAAAAAAAATAATTCTGAAGGAAAATTGGAGAATTGTTTCTGTTGGGGTTCAAGATCTTCTTTCATCTGATAGGTGGCATTGTCTGGAGTAACTCCACCCTTAGGATGGTGAACTTTACTAGGGTGGGAGGGTTGGATTTGGAGGTGGGACACCTGGAGGTAAGGTATAGCAATTGCCAATTCTGCTGGAAGACTGCAGGAATCTGCAGGAATCTCCTTTGGGGTTCACTTGTGTGATGAAGGAGCCTGTTCTTAGCCCCTTATGTTGCTTGTGAACTCTACAATTCCTGGTCTCTAATTTAGTCTCTGAATTGTATCTCTCCCACTCCCACCCTTTCAACTTCCCAGTCAGGAACCTCTCTTTCCAGAGGCCTTGAGGGCTGAGTGCTGGGACCTAAGCGCCTGTTGTAGATTACTCTTCTGTGTTGGCTAATCAGGACCAGGCATTGAGAATTGTGGGCTAGCCACATAGCTGCAAGCGCTGTTCCGGTTGGTGGCTGGGGGGCAGACTGGGGTTTGAGGAGCCAGAGGGCCTCCTAAATGTAGTCAGCTAAGTAACATCTACAATAAAGATTCAATAATACTATGTAATCTGAAAAAACCATTAGCATGGAGATTACACAAAACCTTACCCATATAGGAGACTAAATTCAGATAATGACAAAGATGTAGTAGTTATGAGATAATGTCTATTGTGAACCTCAAGTGTAACTGTTTGTAATATATAATTGTTTTATTCCTAATATTTTACAGCAGATTAATAAAAATGTAAATTTCTTCAGGTCCAGTCCTCAGTGGCAGTTGGGACTCCAGACTACAGTTCTCCTGAAATCCTTCAAGCTATGGAAGATGGAAAAGGCAGATATGGACCTGAGTGTGACTGGTGGTCTTTGGGGGTCTGTATGTATGAAATGCTGTATGGAGAAACACCATTCTATGCAGAATCTCTGGTGGAGACATATGGGAAAAATCATGAATCACAAAGTTAGTATATTTTACTTTTTTCCACTAAATTATTATGGTAATAATATAGTTTAATAAAAGAGAAATAGAGAATATTTTCTAAACACAATGAAAAGTTAAACTTCTTTGTTAGGAACATGAAAATTCATACATTATACATAAAGTTATTAGGTATAGCTTTCTCCTATATTTTGTTTAGAGGTGCAAATGAGTAGGAAGTTGAATGGTCTTTTCAGTTGAATAACAAAGGTCATAATGGACAATTTTTTTTCTTTACTCTTGATACTACTCATGGATTCATAACTGGAATGTATGTAAAAAATCTCAATCATAGCAGTGACAAATGTAATGCAAGTGTTAATAAAAATCAGATGCCTTTTTTTCTTGTCAAATTTGAAAATTTAAAGAAAAATTTTACTCTACTAAATAATTTATTGTGATGAGCATTCTGAGGTATTCTTGATAGGAGTATAAATTGATGTAACTTTTCTGTCAGGGAAATTTACAGGCTTGCACTTCATGCCTTAACAAATGGTTAGAATTTTGATTGAGCAACTTTAGTTTTAGGAAGCCACCCAGTGGAAATATTTAGTACAACAAAGATGTGTACACAGATAATCTATTTCGATATTATTCAGGATCAGGAAACATGGAAACAATCCATATGTATGACAGGAACAAATTTACAAAACTTGAATCTATTTAATATAAAGTGAAGTAGAATAGATTGTACATAGTAAGAGGAAAGATTTTGCTTGATTAGTTTCAGAAGATTGTGACTACTTACAAAAACTCTGCATATGAATGGGAATATTCCCCCAAAGGAATAATGTTCTTTTAATTTGTTCTACTGATGCAATTATGACTACTTGCTTATGTGCATATAAATCAGACTTATAGAGGTTTTCTTCCACCTCGCTGCAAAGATAGTGCTCTAAATAGCTATGAAGAAAGACAGTAATAGTTGCAAGATTGTAAAAAGCAGGTACAACATTTAAGGAAGAAATCATTGTAGTGTTACATGGTACGTAGTAGCACAGGTTCTGGAGTGAGACAGCTTCAGTTTAAGATCCATTTCCTCACTCTACTAGTTGAGAAAATTACTTGGTTTCCTCTTCTATAAGATTGCCATAGTAGTAGTATGTATATACCTAAGATGATAGTGTTGGAGTCTAAAGGAGTTAAATGAGTAAATCACTTTGAATAGTAGCAGATACATATTACATTCTTTAAAAATGTTTAATATTGATCAGTTAATCATTATTTGTTTTGTATAGGAACATATCAACCATCTACAGTTTCTTGAGATACTGAGTCAAAATTCCTCCACTCTTAATCAGATCCTTTTCATTCTAATAGCAGTAGAAGGTTTTATATTATTTTATGTTCTATAGCACATGTGTGACTTAAGCCATATATGGAATTAAAAGCATACACTTACAAGATATTTTTAAATGGAAACATATTTTTAAGACTTTTTTTTTTTTTTTTTGGCGGTGCTGGGGATTGAACCCAGGGCCTTTGCTTGCAAGGCAAGCACTCTACCAACTGAGCTATCTCCCCAGTCTGGAAATGTATTTTTAAGAAAATATATAAATCAGTTATTGACTTAATAAGTTTAACATTGTTTTTTACTCATATTTTATTTCTGTCATTCTTTGTATAGGAGAGTTTCAGTTTCCAGCCCAAGTGACTGATGTATCTGAAAATGCTAAGGATCTTATTCGAAGACTCATTTGTAGCAGAGAACATCGACTTGGTCAAAATGGAATAGAAGACTTTAAGAAACATCCATTTTTCAGTGGAATCGATTGGGATAATATTAGAAACTGTGAAGCACCTTATATACCAGAAGTTAGTAGCCCAACAGATACATCAATTTTGATGTAGATGATGACTGTTTAAAAAATTCTGTAAGTATGACATTATGAAGAAGTCCGTTCCTGTTTCTTGTAAATATGGTTATAAAGTAATTTTTTGGTTTGCAAATATTGTGCTAGGACCACCTTATCAGTTATTAGTCAAATAATAGTCATGACTTAGAGAAATGAAGTTTCCTGAGGCCAGTGTAGTTATTCACAGTGGAGTAAATTCAAAGATTTACTTATTTGATAAGTTATTCCAATATGTTTTCCTAAGAAGACAAATTGGATGCTTAGATACATGGCTTTCATGATTATAAAGTGGAAGAGTTGGGAAATCTCTCCCTAAACCAGCTCTGAAGCTAGACAAAATTGTCAAAAACCATTTAATGGCCTAATATATTAACCAAAGGAAAATATATTAAGAATTTATTCACGAATGATCCTTAGCTTTGGATAAAAACACACATAGCATATCCTCCATTCTCATCATCTGCTTGGTTGTGACATTTGACCTAGTAGCATGGAACTGGATATTAAAAACAGCTGCCAAAGAGGGCAGACTCAATTTTGAGGGCTAAATAACCACACCAATGATGTTACTGCAAAAAATAGCAAACTTGGTAGGAAATGAATGGGGGAAGTAAGTCCAGAACCTTACTAGCATGACGTTATGACTCTGCTTGAGGAAAATGGCAGGCAAGCGAACTATAGAAATATTGTACCATTCTTCTGAGGCTAGTATGGTGTATTGGTCTCTGTTGTGAACCATCAGGTTATATTAAAATTTAGGAAAATAAACATGAAAAATTTGTACTTTTTTTTTTTTTTTTTTTGCCTTTTACCTCTCTTATTTTGAGCTTTGTTTTACTACATTTTATTTCTTGTGGTTTTTATTCTGTACTAAATTTTTTTATATTTATTTTATATCATTTTTTACTGTTCTTACTACATTCAAAGTAGGCAAGAACTTCTCTTATATTTTCAAAACTTCACAAGAAAAAATTAGATAGACTTCCCTTGCCTCCTTTTTAAATTTTTATTCTATTGGGAATTGAACCCAGGTTTTTGTATTGTTATACAGACACTCTACCACTGACGCTGCCATATCCCCAACTTTCTTTGTTTTGAGATCTAGTCTTGCTTAATTGCCTAGGTTGACCTTGAACTTGTGATCCTCTTGCCACCTCCTCCTCCTGAGGAACTGTGATTACAGGCATAGGCCACCTTGCCCAGATTCTCATCAATATTTTATTAGAATTATATATTATATTCACTGTTAACACAAATTATGAGTCATTCTAAAAATTTATGGTATAGTTAGTACTAATTATTCATGGTAGTTATATTTTATAAAGTTACTGTGAACACTGTATTAGCTAACTTTGACTTATCACTCTTGGAAAGACAAGGTTAGATTTTTGTGGTCATAGCATTTTCATGAGCTTACCAATGCATAAACTGTTTTATGTGTGATGCTATTTAAAGACTCCTCCTATATTGTTAATTCACTGACATTGAATTCATGTTTAGCAACACTATAATTTATGCCCTGAATGAAGCTTATCTAACACATTATG
The DNA here is from genome assembly GCF_902686445.1 of Sciurus carolinensis. Classification (NCBI taxonomy): domain Eukaryota; kingdom Metazoa; phylum Chordata; class Mammalia; order Rodentia; family Sciuridae; genus Sciurus; species Sciurus carolinensis. The sequence continues at coordinate 61,233,296 of NC_062224.1, forward strand.
TCTGTTAAGGTATGTTATAGTCTCACCTGATAGAGCTGAGTGTGGTGGCACATAACTGTAATCCCAGCAATTTAGAAGGCTGAGGTAGGAGGATTGCAATTTGAGGCTAATATGAACAATTTAGTGAGAACCTCAGCAACTTAGCAGGGACTTGTTTCAAAAAATAAATAAATAAGCCACATGTACTGCATTTCCTGGTCACCATCTGCTATTTGTTGGTAAGTTAATATAATTTGGACAAAACGTATATAGAGATTTTTAAAAAAAATATAATGTATGAGAAAGCCTGTAATCCCAGTGGCTTGGGAGTTTGAGGCAGGATGATCACAAGTTCAAAGCTAACCTCAGAAAAAGGAAGGTTCTAAGCAATTCAGTGAGAACCTGTCTCTAAATAAAATACAAAATAGGACTGGGGGTGTAGTTCAGTGGTAAAGTGTCCCTGGTTGAATCCCCAGGACCAAAAAAAGAAACTAGACAGAATTTCAGTGCTATGCTTGAAAAAGTGAAATTACCCACAAAATGTACAAAAAGGTAAAAAGCATGTCATTAATTTGACCATAAACCGTAGTGGATGTTTGTTATAGTATGAAAGCTTGAATGACTAAGTAGAATGTTTACTGTTCAGCCTTAACTAGGAATATGAACATAGAGCAGCTCCAACTTTCTCTGCTCTGTACATTTTGAATGATCACAAAAACACTGCGAGTATTGATTTTGAGTTTATAAATTAATATTGTCATCTGGAAAAATTTGCAAATGCAGAATACATCAGTAATGACTATACTGGCACTATCAAACTTTCAATCTTCATTTTCATTTATTACAATTTTTATAGTAACAGTGTTCATGGTGTAAAATTTTTATCACTTAACATCTGTTCCAAACTTACCAGTGTTCCCAAATGGAATAGTCACATATTCCATTGACAGTTAATATTTATAGCCCAACATATAGGTCATGGCTATCTATTCTTACCAGATTTCTTTTCTCTTCTTTTAGGAAACAATGCCCCCACCAACACATACTGCATTTTCTGGTCATCATCTGCCATTTGTTGGTTTACTTACACTAGTAGTTGGTAAGTTAATATAATTTGGACAGTATAGAGAGATTTTTTTAAAAATGTAATGTATGAGAATGCCTTGTTATTTTTTTTAAATAGGATAAGCCTACAGTTGGAAAAAGGTTAGATAACAGAAAATGAATAGTATACACAAGAATCTTGACTCATTTTGGAGGAGAAAGAGTAGGACCAGTGGACAGCTCATAATCTGTTAACAGGAATTGAAAGAGTTCCATGGTATTGAATAATCTTCTTTAGATGTCTCAGCTTCGGAATTTTCAACTTATTGATGCTACCATCCTTTTACCCATTCTTCAGTGTCTTTATACCTTCTTGTTCCTCTTTACCCAATTTAAATTCTACTGAGAATGAGTATAATCTCTCCTTATATGACACCTCAGTTTCCTTGGCCATCTCTGATTCTTTTTGCTTTGCTAAGTCAATAACAATGTTAAAAGTAAATTCTGTCTGTACCTATGTAGTTCAAAATGATTAGAGAAAACTGAGCATTGTTATTGATCTTTAAATTCATGTTCACCAAATTCAAGTGCCCCTTATTGCTGTTTGGCAAATATACTATTTTACCCTATTTTACCCACTCACCAGGATGACTATTTCATATTTCACATTTGCCTCCAAAACCTCAGTCATCTTCACTCCAAGCTGATGATCTTGCTTTTCATTTCACTGAGAGGATTGAAGCCAACAGCAGACACTTCTGCAAGCTTCCTCTACCAGATTTTCTACCTGCACACCTCTGGACTCATGTGCTTTTCTTTTCATAGATGAATCATAAAACTTGCTACTACCACCAACCTGGTCCATCTCTACTGCCTAGCATAGGCACTGCTCACTTTTACACCATAAATTTTCCATATGTGTCATCGTATTCTCATCTGTATTTATAAAAAACACAGTTCTTTCTTCCTTCTTAATGCAAAATAAAAAGTCTCTGGATCCCTCTTACCCACCATTTTCTCTGCTCTACATACAAAATTACTTCTGACTGTTGACTATTTGTGTGTGTTTTTCATTTTCTCCTTTCTTGAATCCAAGATGGAGTTTTGTGCCTCTGTCACTTCATGCATACTGCTTTGGTCATATTCCCATTGACCTCTGTGTTGCTAAATCAGGGATCACTTCTCATTCCTAGTCTTATTTTGCCTCATTTCATCATCTTTGCTACAGCTCCAGATCACTAAAATATCTTTTTCTTGTCATGGTCTAGAGCACTTTGCTGATTTCTTTTCATTTTTCTGGGTACTTCTCCTAATCATCCTGTTTTCTGAATATCAGAGTGTTCTAGGACTGTCTTTGATTTCTTTTTCCACCTGTCCTCTTTGGTGTTATCCCAGTTCTTTGCTGTGCATCTGTAGCTGCGACCTTTTTTTATCTCTTCTACTTGAAATTTATCTTAACCACCTATGTAATATGTTCATAATCTCCTTTTTTATATTTCTCTGAACCTGTCTCAGGTACCCTGTTGTGCGTTAAGTCAGAACATGTCACTCCCCTGTTCAGGACCAATCCTCTCACTCCTTAGCTTAAGTGACTTGTATCTTAACTCTAAACCAAAGTTCTTACAAGGCCCTATACAACTGGCTCACTTTTATTTTTCTGATTTTATTTCCTACTGCTCTTCTTATTCCACTCCATTTCATCCACACAGACCTCTTTTCTGACCCAGAAGTCTTGCATTCATTCTTCTTCATCTGCCTGAAATGCTCTTTCTTCTAATATGCCCTTGGCTGGTCTCTTGTACTTACTTGACTTTTCACATAGTTACTTTCACAAGGATAGCTTTCCTGACCACTTCATCTAAACTTTTATCTCTTCTACCTCAAGACTTCATTTCTCTCTTCCGTGCTTCAAGTTTTCTCCTTAACATTTAACACTTTATTGTACTGAATATTTTACTTATTTATTTTGTCCCTGTTACTGGAATTTAACCTCTACCTTAACAAGGATTTCTGTTTATTTACTGCTGAATGTCTAGCGCCTCTGTTATTTACAATTAACTTGTATTGAATTAAGGAAAGCACCTTTTGAATTTTAGATTTCAATTTCTGTTAAAGAGCACTATGGTTGTTACTTTTGACTGTTATTTACTTAGTGGTCAAATTGTTTAAACTAATAATCCTTTACCAAATTTAATTTTATAATTTGTGCTTTTTAAAATTTAGAATCATTTGGTGGATTTAAGTTTTCATTCAAAAAATACTGCTAACAGTGGTTTATGATAATTTTACAAAAACCATTTTTTTACTGTCATAGATAACTAACTATAGATGTTCAAATCCATGTGTTAGACATCAAAAGTTATTTTTTCCTTCAGACTTTTTATTGCAGTGTGAACCCACATTTATATTTTTCCCTTCAGTGTTCTTTCTGACCGAAGCTGTTTAAGGGTCACAGCTGGTCCCACCTCACTGGATCTTGATGTTAATGTTCAGAGAACTCTTGATAACAACTTAGCAACAGAAGCTTATGAAAGAAGAATTAAGCGTCTTGAACAAGAAAAACTTGAACTTAGTAGAAAACTTCAAGGTATATATATTTTAAGGATATGTTTCCTTGCTAGAATTGGAACCACAGTGTTATGAATTATTACAAGTGGTTTGTTTATCTTCAAAAGAAAGTTTTTGTGAGTGGTAAAAAGTCAAGTTGAAAAAATTTATAAGGAACATAGTATAATACCATTTATTGCAATTAACTGTAAACAACAATATAGTATGTCTTCCATAGGTGTGGTATGTATGCATGTGTAAAATGTGTGGGAATAAATACCTCTGGAGAGAGGGAAATGGGGGCCACCCATAAAACAGGGACCCTTCTTGCCTCTGTATAGCACTTAATGACTTTTCATACCATATAGTCTCAATTCTTAAAGAGTTCTCGCTCTTGTCCACTGTCACTGTTTATATCATTGTTCCTGCTAATGATTGATGATTTGAAAATGTATATAGGTGAAACTTCTAAGATTCTTACTTTCTTAATTCTTTACTTATAAGAATCTTGGATCTTTACCCTACCTCATTCACACTATCTGATAATGGCAAGATATAGCCCAAGATTACAGTATCAAAATTTTATTCATCTCAGTATTAAGTAAACCTTCATTAATATCCTTGTAATTTTTCTAGTGAAGTCTGTCTGGTGCCTTCCCTCTAACATTTCTCCAGTTCCACTGTTAACCTACCATTCTGTGTCACCCCATAATCATCATTTCACTGTTTTTCCTGTATCCTCTTTTCTCATTATATGGTCTGTGATAATCATACTATTACATCTACCCTCAGATCTGTTGTTCCCCCTTCTGTTTGTCAAACTACTTTTTAAATGAAGCTTTGCACCGTCTCCTGTGCATCTGAAGGTAGCTTACTTAAAACACAACAGGCTGTCTAGTGTCACTTCACATTCATGAACACTAGTCTCAAGTCAGCTATTAATGTTGTCCGATAATCTTTTTTTTTTTTTTTTCTTAGCCTGTTTCCCTGCCCTTTCTTGCAAAATCCAGTGACCATTTCTCAGTTCTTATCTTTTTACCTGTCAGCAACATTGACCCAATTAAGCATTTTCCCCTTAGAAACACTTTCCATTTTTGACTTCTGGAGCACTTTATCCCCTTGGTTTTGTTTTTCCTCAGAAGGAGTCCTCAGTCTCCTTTGCTGATTTCTCCTTCAGTCTGACCTTTGAATGTTAGAGTATGCTAGAATATTCCACATTTTCAGTTTTCAGAAGAGAAAACCTTACTTCCTGTCATTCTCTCAAATCCTCCATCTGATCCATACAGCATATCAGGTTAGCTTTGGTGTTGTAACACATTCAGAATTTTTTTTTTACTTGTTTTTGCCATACTGAGGATCAAACCCAGGGCCTTGTGCATGCTATATTCTCTTGCCCCAAGATCCAGAATCTGATTATCACTCACTGTAGGGTGGGGTTCCTACCCTGCTTTAAATCACCATTACCTCTTAACTATTTCGATACAGTATCTACTGTTTTCCCTTTTATAAACACCCCCACACACTTTTCTACAGTTTATTTTTAACATAACAGCCAAGTAATTTTATCAAAACACAATTTAGATCATTTTATTCACTGTATTTTTCCCAGTCCCAAGGGCTTTCTTTCTCACTCACAGTTATAACCAAATTCATTTTAATGGCTTAAGACCATGTATGACCTGACTTCTTATTTCCTTCCTGACTTCATTTCCTAGTATGCTTTCCCTTGTTTTATGTTCAAACCATTCTGGATCCTTGCTGACCTCCACCCCAATACACACAAGCCAGGTAGATCCCCCACCTCAGGGCCTTTACATTAGCTATTGCCCTATGTTAAATGGCCTTCCTTTGATATTCATATGATTCAAATGCTTACCTCTCTACTCAAAGTTCATCTCTACTTAATTGAGGTTGCTCATGTCTTTCCTGACCATCCTATTTATAATTCAGTCTCAAGATGCATTCTCTCATCTTCCAGCTTTATTTTCTCCAAAATGAACCATGTAGCATACAATTCATTTATATATTATGTGAATAAAGAAATGTATGTATGAACAAATAGTCAAGAACTTAAAACTCCTAAGCAGAATCAAGTTTTACAGTCATAAAATTTACTATCATTGTTTTAGAGGTCCATTAGAAAAAAAGATTATGACATCAGTATAACTATTTCTGTTTTTTAATATATGCTAAAATCTCTGCATGTGAATTACTTCCTCTTTGTGACTCACATTTTTTACTAGGTATTTAATATGGTGATATACACATAATAATGTGCACATTCGCTTTTATTTGTATGAGCAGTGAATGTTCATGTACGTGTGTACTCCTATAAACTTTACCCACATTGATATATAGTATAAAGTCCCCAGCATAGTGTAAAGTCCCCTTTCAGTCCCCATCTCATTAGTACCCTACCACCCTAAGTATCACTGTTCTAATTTCTTTTACCATTATTTAATTTTTACTTGTTCTTGAACTTCATATAAGTGAAATCATGTAGTATGTAGTTCTCTTTTGTAACTGACTTCTTCTACTTAACATGTCATTTTTTGAGATTCACTCATTTTTTATATATTTAATTAGTTTATTATTTATTTCACTGTTTAGCATTTCATTATATGTAAATACTAGAAATTATTATTGAATCTCTTGTTGTTGGACATTTGGGTAATTTCCAGAAGTTGACTATTATAAGTAAAGTTCCTGTGATATTCTTTTTTTAAATTTTTTTTTAGTTATAGATGATATAGTACTTTATTTTATTTATTTATTTTATGTGGTGCTGAGGCTTGAACCCAGTGCTTCACATGTGCTAGGCCAAGTGTACTATGACTGAGCTACGATCCTGTGAATATTCCTTATCTATTTCTTTGGTGGTCATATGTACTTATTTCTCTTGGATACATACCTAAGAATAGAATTTCTTGGTTTTGGGGTAGAGAATTTTAGCTATGAAGATATTGTCAAAGAAGTTTTTCAGAGAGGTATGTCAGTGCTTGGTTTCACAGACATACACATTTTACGTCCTTCATCCACTACCTCCAGAACCTGATACTGTAACCTTTTTTTCTCTCACAGACATTCTGTATGATGGTATCTTGTAATTTTAATTTGCATTTTCCTAATGAATATTGACACTGTGTATGTTCATATATTTTCTGTTCATATATCACTAATAAGAATATTAAGGAAAATAGTGAGCCTAGTGATCCATGTTTCTATCTGGAATTGTTTTTCTTTAGCCTGAAAAACTTCCTTTTGTATTTTTTATAATGTGAGTGTGTTATGACAAATTCTCTTAAGATTTTATTTGTCTGAAAATGTTTTAATTTTGTCTTTATTTTTGCCGTTTTAGATTTCTAGCTTGGCAGTTTTTTCCTTTCAGGACTCGTAGTTATTGTTCCATTGTTTTCTAATTTCATTATATTTCTTAAGGAGTTAGCTGTTAATCTTCATTTCTTGAATGTAATTTATCTTTTTACCCCTTTGGCAGCTTTTAAGATCTTGTTCGTCATGTTCGTTTCAAACAGTTTAACTGTGATGTGCCTAAGCACACCATTCTTTATATTAATATAAGTGCTATATGGAATTCACTGAGCTTCTGCAGTCTTAATTGATCTCTTGTATCAGTTTTGGAAAATTCTAAACCATAATCTCTAGATATTTCTTTTGCCCTATTCACTCTTTCTTTCTGAAACTCTAAGAAGATAGGACAGATAAGTGGATGGCTGTAATAAAAGAAAATGGCTGTTTCAGGAGATACAGGAGATTTAGGGAGAGACAGGAGTAAGGATACCTACTTTATGTCCTGTGCTGAAGCAGGTGGAGTATAGAAGAAAAAATAACTTGCATTAATGTCCATTGGGTATTTTGCATACTCACATTTTCTACTCCTTAGATGTCTTAAAAAAATTTAAAACAGTGGGTATTATTTTAAAATAAATACAGAAAGAATCAGTTTGTAGTATATTTGAACCCAAATAAAAAGAAAGAGGTAAGAAATAATTATTGAATATAGATTTTGAGAGATGCACTGCACAATATAGTATATCTTTTTTTCCCTTTTTAAAATTTTTGTTTTTACAGACTGCATTTTGATTCATTGTACACAAATAGGGTACAACTTTCATTTCTATAGTTGTACACAATGTAGATTCACACCATTCATGCAGTCATACATGTACATAGGGTAATGATGTCTGTCACAGTCCACTATATTTCCTTCCCCCACCTCCTCCTGCCCCATTTCCCTCTACACAATCCAAAGTTCCTCCATTCTTCTCTCCCCACCCCCCACCACACCCAACCCATTATGTATCATCATCCACTTATCAGAGAAAGCATTTGGCCTTTGTTTTTTTTGGACTTGACTTATTTCACTTACCATGATATCCTCCAACTCCATTCATTTACCAGCAAATGCCATAATTTTATTCTTCTTTATGGCTAGTAATATTCCATTTTGTGTATATATATATATTGTGTATATATATATCACAGTTTTCTTTATCCATTCATCTATTGAAGGGCATCTAGGTTGGTTGAATGGCTATGAACATTAATGTGACTGCCTACTGTAGTAGGCTGATTGTTAAGTCCTTTGGGTACAAACCAAGGAGTGGGATAGCTGGGTCAAATGGTGGGTCCATTTCAAGTTTTCTCAGGAATCTCCATACTGCTTTCCAGAGTGTCTGCACCAATTTGCAACTCCATCAGCAATGTGTGAGTGTGGCCTTTTTCCCCACATCCACGCCAACACTTATTATTGCTTTGTTCTTGATGATAGCCATTGTAATTGGAGTTAGATGAAATCTTAGGGTAGTTTTAATTTGCATTTCTCTAATTACTAGAGATGATGAGCACTTTTTCATATAGTTGATGATCACCTGTATATATCCTTCTGTGTAGTGTCTGCCCAGTTCCTTGGCCCATGTATTGATTGGGTTCTTTGTATTTTGGTATAAGTTTTGTTAAGTTCTTTATAAATTTTGGAGATTAATGCTCTGTCTGAAATGCGTGTAGAAAAGATTTTTTGTCCCACTCTTTTCACATTATTGATTGTTTCCTTTTCTGATAAAATCATTTTAGTTTGAATTCATCCCATTTATTGATTCTTGCTTTTATTTCTTGCACTATGGGGCTCTTGTTAAGGAATTCTGATCCTAAGTCAACATGATGAAGATTTGATCCTACTTTTCTTCTACTTGGTGAAGAATCTCAGGTCTAATTCCTAGATCCTTGATCCCATTTTGAGTTGAGTTTTGTACAGGGTGAGAGATAGGGGTTTTAATTTACTGCATATGGATTTCCAGTTTTACCAGCACCATTTGTTGAAGAGGCTGTCTTTTGTCCATTGTATGTTTTGGCATCTTTGTCTAGTACAAGGTAACTATACTTATGCGGGTTGTCTCTGTGTCTTCTATCTTGTACCATTGGTCTACCTTGTCTATTTTGGTGCTAATACCATGCCATTTTTGTTACCATTGCTCTGTAGTATAGTTTAAGGTCTGGTATTGTGATACCTCCTGCATCACTCTTCCTGCCAGGATTGCTTTGACTATTCTGGGTCTTTTGTTCTTCCAGATGAATTTCATGATTGCTTGCTCTATTTCTATGAGGAATGTCATTGGGATTTAATTGGATTTGTGTTCAGTCTGTATAGCGTCTTTGGAAGTATGACCATTTTGATAATATAAATTCTGCCTATCCAGGAACACAGGAGATCTTTTCATTGTCTAAATTTTCTTTAATTTCTTTTTTCAGTATTCTGTAGTTCTCATTATAGAGGTCTTTCATCTCTTTTGTTAGATTTATTCCCAACTTTTTTTGTGAGACTGTTGTGAATGGAGTAGTTTTCCTATTTCTCTTTCAGAGGATTCATCACTTATAAATAGAAATGCATTAGATTTACGTGTGTTTGGTTTTATATCCTGCTCTTTTGCTGAAATCATTATTAGTTCTAGAAGTTTTCTGTCGGAGTTGTTTGAATCCTCTAAATATAGAATCATGTCATCAGCAAATAGTGACAGCTTGAGTCTTCTTTGCCTATTTGTATCCCTTTAATTTCTTTGATCTGTCCTAATAGCTCTGGCTAGTATTTCAGGCACAGTGTTGAATAGAAATGGTGAAAGAGGGCATCCCTGTCCTTGTTCCAGTTTTTAGAGGGAATGTTTCAGTTTTTCTCCATTAAGAATGATGTTGGCTGTGGGCTTAGCAATAGTCTTTACAATGTTGAGGTATGTTCCTACTGTCCCTATTTTTTCTAGTGTTTTGAGCATGGAAGGGGTGTTGTATTTTGTCAAATGCTCTCTCTGCATCTACTGAAATAATCATGTGATTCTTAACCTAAAGTCTGTTGATGTGATGAATTACATTTACTGATTTCCGTATGTTGAACTAGCATCCCCAGTGATGCAAGTGGGAAGAACCCCCACTTGATTGTGGTACACTAGCTTTTAATGTGTTTTAGTGTAAAATTTGCCAGAATTTTGTTAAGGATTTTTGTGTCTGATGTAGTATATCTTATGCTTTAATTCAGGTTAACTAATATTTTGACAACCATAGATCATTGCCACCAAGAATCATGATATGTATTTTTTATCAGTATGTATAAATACAAAACAGACAGTAATGCTTTATACTAACCCACACAGAGAGTTTGGTAAAGTGTGAGACTTACCATTTGGGAACCTTTCATAGTAGCAAAAAACCTATTTTAGGACAAATGGTGGTTTCATTTCTGATATAAAATGGTTTTGAAGTTTTCTTTTAATCCCCCTATCTTTTGATGCTATTTGGTATAAACCTCAATAGAGTTAATTTTTTTTAATGCCTTGCGTATTCTGATTAGAACTGCAAGATAAATTAATCTATTTCAACTAAACTGGGGAACCAAAGACTCTATAGATGGACCTCAACTCTCATTCATGAAATTTGGAAGGCTAGCACTTCTATATATGATATAATAGCATGTCCAAATCTCCTTTCGTATACTGGATGCAATTGTTCATATATCATCTGCCAGATGACTCTTGATTATCACATGGTGATGTTCTCTTAGGACTAAAGGACTGAATAGTTTGGTTCACTGGCAGAGTATACCAAGAGTACTTATAATGAAAATCTCAATGTATTAGAGGGTAGATTCATAATAAACATATAGATATATATATGTTTCTTATATATATACCATTATAAAATGTAAAGACATGCAATGGAATTTTTATGACAGTGTGTACATGCTTTTTATGAATGGATAGATGTTGTGGTCTATAAAATTAAGTGAAGATTTTTCTACAAAAATAATAGTAGGTTTTAAAATTTAAGTGTTTTGATATTTTTCATTCTTTTTTTAAAGAGTCAACACAGACTGTCCAAGCTCTACAGTAGTCAACTGTTGATGGTCCACTAACAGCAAGCAAAGATTTAGAAATAAAAACCTTAAAAAGAAAGAAATTGAAAACTGAGGAAACAAGTAGCAGGTAAATTTCTGTGGTTCCTCATTGAATTCATCTTAGATTATAAAAACTGGTTCATTTTCACACAGAACACCCACTGAGTCTCTGTCTGTATTGTGTTGTAAGTTATATATCTGTGAGGGAAAAGCAATAAAAATGGGGCATTTTTGGGTAAGGAATTTATATGTTGGTGTGGGAATCAGATATACAAGTAGTCTTTATAACACAGGTGAAGAGACTGTGGGGAAAAATAACATCTGTACATGAAGCATACATAGGAGAAGCATGTAGGTTTAAAGAGAACAAAGATGATTTTTTTGAAAGACCTACTTTTATTTTTGGGAATCAAGTTGGTGTTTGTCTGGCAATTCATAGATATGACTAGGGAAAAGGAATTAGGACTGAAGAAGAGGAAGGACACTATAGAATGGAACTGCATGTAGTTAAGCATGTAGGTTTGTGGAAATTTATTTCTTTGTAACATTTTATTTTTCAGTGTATTGCTTAGATTAATTAAAATTCATTTGACATGTTATGTCTGTTGTATCCATTCATGCATTTTTCAACAAATACTGAGTACTAGGTGTTGTTTCTTACTTTTGAGTTTAAAAGACAGAAATCCTTACTTTGCCTGGGTGGAGGGCAAACAGTGGGGAAAAAAAACCCAATAAATACGTAAGTATATAAATGATAAGAGTATGTTAGAAGTGGAAAGTGCTTTTAAAAAGAGTAGAATAAGAGGAGTCAGATGTGCAGATGAGAAGTTTTATCATTACGAAGGAAGGTCTGGTATAGGCCTAATTGAGAATATGACATGTTTGCAAAATTTAAAAATAGGTAAAGGGCTTAGCCATACATAAGTTTGGAAATGCATGTTCTAGGTAGAAGGACCAGCCAGTGCAAAGGCTCTAAAGTCAGAATGTGCTTAATATGTAAACAGAGGACAGAATAGCTAGGGCAGACTCAAGCAGGAAGGATGGAAGAAAATGAGATTAGTGAAGTAAAGGCGTAGAAAGGCTATTGCCTGATCAGTAGTCTTAGTAATTGTTATGAGGTCTTTGGTTTTCATTCTGAGTGAATAACCTTTGCAGGGTTTAAAGACATCCCATGATGCAGAAGGCGGCAATACTATCTTAGCCAGAATGGTTGGGCCTCTCCAGAAATGCAGTTTAAGGCAAAAATAAATGAAGAAAAATAAGAACTGACTCAGGAACTTTTATTTTTAAAAAGATTTAAAGTGCTACATTAATACTTTGTTTTTATTAAATAAATATATCTTAATTTGAATATAGTTTATAAATGCTGTTTTTTAATAAAAATATTTTGTTTCCTAAGAAATGTTTTTTATCAATTTCTTTAAATTTATATTTCTAAAAATAAGTTAGATTAGGAACATTATAAGCACAATCATTTATTTTGCTTTGGCACCAATGATATAACATATACAGTGGAACTGAATGTCTTATTTTAGAGTCGTATAACATTCAAAAACATTGGCACACAAGACCAGCTAAGATAGACAGTAATTTATCTTCAAAGGAACTTGTACTGGAAAACTCCATATACCTATAGATTTACATTTTTTTTAATGATAGAGGCTTTGAATGGCAATAACTTTTGAAAGTTTATTTTACAATTAAAAATTATAGTGAAATAGGTGGGATTGATGTAACCATTTAAATAAACAATCTAGTAGTTGTGTGCCTCACTAAATAGTTGTGAGCTTCTTTTGATGACTTCATCAAATGGGTAATTTTTTAAAACCTACCTTTTGCTGTTACATATAGTATGTTCTACCAGTATCTAAAAGGGAACCTATGGTGACATACAACCCACTTTATATAGAATAACAATAAATAATTACATTTTTAGCAACTGAAAATGGTATTATATTTTTAATTTCAATGTGCATTTATTCACTACTAATATATAGAAATACAGTTTATTTTTATTTTATATTCTGTGACATTGCTGGCTGAACTTGTTAGTTTTAGGAGGACTTTTTTTAAAAAACAAATTCTTTGGGATTTTCTATGCTAACTACATTATCTAAAAATAGGACCAATTTTTATTTCTCCCTTTTTGATCTGTATGCTTTTCACTTGTTTTCTGCCTTATTTCACTATCTAGAACTTGTAGCACTGTGTTGAAGTGGTGAGAAAAACATCCTAGCTTTTCATTTTTAGGGAGAAAGCATTTGGTCTTTCACCTTTCAGTGAAATATTTGCTGTAGACTTTTTTAAAAGTATTTTTGTAGTTGTCGATGGACCTTTATTTTATTATTTATACACAGTGCTGAGAATCAATCCCTGTACCTCACACATGCTAGGCAAGTGCTTTTCCCCTGAGCTATAATCCCAGCCCCTTGCTGTAGATTTTTATAGATACTCTTTATTATCCTAAAAAAGTACTCCAGTCTTGTATTTCCTAGGGTTTTAATTAGAGTGTGTTCTGAATTTCATCAGAGGCCTTTTCTTTTTTTCTTTATTTGTTCTAGTTATACATGACAGTAGAATGCATTTTGACATATTGTACACAAATGGAGCATAATTGCTCATTCCTCTGGCTGTACGTGGTGCTGAGTCAAACCAGTAGTAATCATACATGTATAAAGAGTAATACTGTCTGTCTCATTCTACTGTCCTTCCCACCCCTACTGGCCCATGCCTCCCCTCCCCCTCCCTCCTCTCTGCACAATCCAGAGTTCCTTCATTCTTCCCTCCCCGCCCCCGCTCCCCCCCCCCCCCAACTAAAGATCAGCATCTGCTTATCAGAGAAAACATTGGGCCTTTGGCTTTTTTGGGTTTGGTTTATTTCACTTAGCATGATATTCTCTAGGTTACCCATTTACCTACAAATGCCAAATTTTATTCTTCATTTAAGACTGAGTAATATTCCATTGTGTATATGTACCATATTTTCTTTATCCACTCATGTGTTGCAAGGGCATCTAGGTTGGTTCCACAATTAAGCTATTGTGAACTGAGCTGCTATAACATTGAATATGGTTGTGTCACTATAGTATGCTGATTTTAAGTTCTTTGTGTATAAATCGAGGAGTGGGATAGCTGGGTCAAATGGTGGTTCCATTCCAAGTTTTCTGAGGAATCTCCATACTGCTTTCCATAATGGTTGCACCAATCTGCAGTCACACCAGCAGTGTATGAGTGTACCTTTTTCTCCACATCCTCACCAACACTTATTATTGCTTGTGTTCTTGATAATTGCCATCTGAATGGAGGGAGATGAAATCTTAAGAGTAGATTTGATTTGTATTTCTCAAAATTGCTAGAGATATTAAATATTTTTTCATATATTTGTTGATCGATTATATTTCTTATGTGAAGTGTCTGTTCAGTTCTTTAGCCATTTATTGATTGGGTTATTTGTTTTTTTGGTGTTAAGTTTTTGAGTTCTTTATATATCCTGGAGATTAGTGCTTTATCTGAGGCTCTCTCTTCATGTTATTGTTTCTTTTGTTAAGAATAAGGTTTTTAGTTTGAATCCATCTCATTTATTGATTTTTGCTTTAACTTCTTGCTTTAACTTTAGGAGTCTTGTTAAGGAAGTCAGGTCCTAAATCGACATGATGAAGATTTGGGTCTACTTTTTCTTCAATTAGGCGCAGGGTCTCTGTTCTAGTGCCTAAGTCTTTGATTCACTTGAGTTGATTTTTTGGTGAGATAGGGGTTTAATTTCATTTTGTTACATATGGATTTCCATTTTTTCCAGCACCAGTGTTGAATAGGATATCTTTCCTCCAGTGTATGTTTTTGGCACCTTTGTCTAGTATGAGATAACTGTATTATGTGGGTTGTGTCTATTTTTTCTATTTTGTACCATTTGATCTATATGTCTATTTTGGTACCAGTACCATGTAGAAGGATTGCAAGTTCAAGACCAGCCTCAGCAACTTAGCAAGACTCTAAGCAACTTAGTGAGGCCCTGTCTCAAAATGAATAATAAAAAAGGGCTGAAAATGTATCTCAGTTGTAAAGCACCCCTGGGTTCAATCCTGAGTAACCCCCCCCCAAAAAAAAGTTGAAATAAAACAGCAAATCTATTTTTAAAGAATGTTGAGGGTATCCTGTGAAACAGTTTGCTTCATAAGATTTATATTTTTTTCTTATAAAGAACAATTGAAATAAGTCAATAACAATTTAAAAAAAATAAACAAATGTGTTAGGATAGAACTCTTTAAAAGTACAAGGGTAAGCTCAGAAGTGATTACTAAATGTACTGTTAGGATGATTTCCTTGAAACATAAACTGATTTAAAATATACCAGGAAATGACAGGAGTCAGCAGCTTCACATATTAAAATTTGATTCTTAATACTAATAAACAACAACATAAATTAATATCTCCATTGAAATCCTTGAAATACTAGGTATTAAATAACAGGAAAATATTATACTTGTTTGAAGGAAATTAGAATAAATAGAAAATTCCCATATGAAATGCTGATATTTGAGAAAATGATAAAAACTAAATCTCTTTAGTTTTCTTCATATAAAACATTCATTAAAGGATACTATTAAGATAGAATAAAAATTAGTTAAATATTTCTTGGCATATATCCTTAAAAGTTGTCAAAATTGTCCTTCCCATAAGTATATCTAAGCTTTCAGAATAGCAAAATTTTAAAATCTATAAATATAGGGCACTGGCTATCATTAAATTATTTTGTTTTGGGAGGTAGAAACATTAGTGGTTGAAACACTACTGTATTTAAGTGATTTTTAGACTACAGACTTGTTTATACAAATGAAATGCTCTTCTCAGTAGGACTAACATAATAGTAACACTTTCATTTATTGAAAGCATGAGACAGCAGTATGCAATACTTTGTGTATTCGTTCCACTTTAATGTACAAATGAGTATCATATATAATTCTGATTCTCTGGGTCTGGGTGGACTCTGAGATTCTGTATATTTAAATTCCTGGAGAATGCTAATGCCATTTGTCCGGGGTTGACTTTTAAAGTAATAATGCTGTAAAGAATAGCAAACATCCAAACAGAATTAACAATGAATGTGTTTAGTTTTCTGTTTTAACAAACTTCAGTTCTTTTATTTGCTAGTTCATTTTTGATACCATGATCATTTCCTAACAGTTCTTTAAATTTTATTTAAGCATATGTGAAAATTAATCATTTTGTTTAGTAATAACCCTTTTGATCCAATCATATTAAACATTATTTAGTGACATTTATTTCCAAGTTGGAGAAGTCAGTGCAAAGTTTACTGGGCTCTGGTCTTCATTCTGGTACTCATTTAATAACATGACCTTAGGCAAGTCATTCAACTCCCTGAGTTACTTCATCTGAAAAAAAATGGAAGAACTGATTTGGATCAGAGGTTTTCAGATATTTACTTGAAGAAATCAGAATTTATTCTTTAATTAGCCAGTGGTGAAACTTGACTAGGTGATCTGTACCCAAACTATTCGAAGCAAAACTATATTAAATAAATTAGTGGGCTGGGGATATAGCTCAGTTGGTAGAGTGCTTGCCTTGCAAGCACATAGGCCCTGGGTTCAATCCCCAGCACCGCAAAAAAAAAAAAAAGAAATAGAAATTTGTCAGTAGCCCAGATACAAACTTGTGTTTTTCTCTGTTTGGATGGTTTTGTTGTTTTCTTAGTTTTAAGTTTTCATTTGATCTGAAGGTTCTGTCTTTGGAAGCATGGTCTTTTTCCCCCTAATATGTATGTATATATGGCATTTCTGTCCATAAATTTTGCACATCTTTACTTAAGCATATGTTATTCACTATCTCTACAGTGAATCAATACTCATTTAACTTGTCATGAGTCATACTGGTATGTGATGTTAATAGACAATACCAAATTCAAAATACTTCTTTTTTTCTTTTTAACTTTTTTCAAACTGTGGTTCAAGCATTTGCTTTAATATTAAAAGAAGCATTGTCTTGTTTTTAGAATCGAGTCATTTGGAGCAGCAACTTGAAGAAGCTAATTCTGTGAGGCGAGAATTAGATGATGCTTTTAGACAAATCAAGGCTTATGAAAAACAAATCAGAACTTTACAACAAGAAAGGGAAGAGCTAAATAAGGTAAAAACATATGAATAAATTGTTAAAACCTTTTCTGTGTTCTTAATTTTCTGTAATTATAATGCTGAAAGCATGTGTAATGAATTATAATAATATATAGTCTATTTTAATTTTTAAAAGTTATTTTAAAAATTTAAGTGTTGTTTTGGTGTATATCATTTGATTATTTTCTTGTAATGAAGAAACTTATATTCTTAAGGCTTTTAAGGAAAGAATATTTAGTTATTTGGAAAGTGAATGCTGTTGAAAAGAAACATTTTTGAAGAAATATACTAGTAGAATGTATTTAGTGAAATGGGAAAATTTTAAATGGAGGAACATTTTCATTATATTTTGCTGATAGGAACATTTTTAACAAATTATAATTAAAAATCAGTGATTTAGTTATTTTTTAAAATGTAAGTTTCTCTTCCAAAGCTGTATAGATAAACAACTAAAGTCATTTTCATAAGAACTTTATGTAACATTTAAAACAGTATTGGAAGCATCAGCAAAATTTACTACTATCAAAAACTGCAACACAATCATAATGTAAATAACATTCATGCAGTAGAGCAAATACTTGAACCACATGCTGTTAAGTATTGTGGCTTTCATTGAAAAATGAGAAAATGTTGGGATTAATACTTCATAATGCAAACTAAGGAACATTATATAAATTGTATTCAATGATATAATATATATACACTGATTAATACAGAATGAAATTCTTCTGAGGAAATTTGTAAATCTTCCTACCAGTAAGGATCTAGAGCAGATAGAAAATAGCAAATAACCTTTAAACAAAAACCATGTAATAACAAATTGACTATTATGAAGTTAATCCAAAGGACTAATAGACAAAGCCATTAAGGATTAAATTGAATTAGATAAGAACATTTTTACTTTGCATTTCCTGCAGTCAAGCAGTGGTTTGTATTGATCCATCTAAATTCATGTTCATTTTTATAATATTTGGCATTTATAGCAGATATTTTATTTTTTAATGATAATATTATAATATTAGTGGTTTACTGATATTAGTGGTTTAATGCCAAGTTGTTTTATTGGTAGGATTTCCAGTCAAATTTAGCTAATATAATAAGGATGAAAATATGATACCTAGATTTTATAGTACTAGGTATTTTTCCAATTTTAAGTAGGTTTTAATACTAAAAATCTTTTTAGTATATTTCGAGAAAAGGGAAGTGCCGAAAAGAAACTGATTATACCCATAAAGAATTTTAAATGATATGCTTAATAGCATACAAACAGTAAAAGAGGACCTCTTTCTCTCCATATCCTTGCTAACACTTTTTATCTTTTCTTATTTTATAATTACCATTCTAAGAGTTGTGAAGTGTTATCTCATGTGGTTTTGATTTTTACTTCTTTGTGATTAGTAATGTTGAATATCATTTCATCTACCCTTTGGCTCTGCATGTCTTCCTTAGAGCAAGGTCCACTCATTCCTTGCTGTTTTCTAGTAGGGCTAGCAAATATTTTGTTTTTTATAATGCTAAGTTGTTTTCCAGTATACGAGTTTAAATTCTTCCCAGTAGTGTGTGGGAGTTTCTTGTGTTCAACATTATTTTGTACTTCCAGATGTATTACTTTTGACTAAACTAGTTTAAATTGAGATTTCAGGTCTAAGTTAATTTTATTGTGATTTTGATTTGCATTTCTCTGATTACTAAAGTGGTGAGGTGTATTTACACACATCTATTCATCATTTATATTTCTTTTTACCAAAGTGTCTTTTAACATTATTTTTACATTTTTCTGTTCAGTTGTTTGTCTTTTCTTTTTGATTTATAAGAATTCTTAAAAATTTCTGGACATGTTAACCTTTTGTCATTTATGTATATTAAAGGTACCTATCAGTGACTTGTCTGTTTACTTTGTTACTTTTGATTAACCAGTGCTCTTTGGTTTAATGTAGTCAAGTTTTTAGTACTTTCTCTGTTAGTACATTTGTTAGATTGTACAGTATTAAGAAATCTGAGGTTAAAAAATTTTACTATTTTTATTTTTAAGTTTTTAAGTTTGATCTTTCTTATGTCTTTAAAACCACTGGAAATTCATTTTTTTGTATCATGTGAGATTAGGATCCAATTTTACTTTTTTCTATACCACTCATCCATTGTTCATTTGCTAAATAGGCCTTCCTTTTATAGTATTGTGAAATGTCACCTCTGTTATATATCAGATTTTCATGTTTGCATAAGTGTGCAACTCTGTTACTTGAAAACTGTGATGGAATTGTGATTAAAATTGCATTGAATCTACAGATCAACATCAGAATTGACATAATACTGTCAATGTTTTTCTTTATTAATATTCTGAGTGCACACAAAAAAGTCAAGAGCAGATTGTTAACATTTACATACACAAATAATAAGCACATGGCTTCATCATATGACCTTTTTTTTTTTTAACCTGTAAGGCAGTGCCTTGAGAGCTGACTGGATAAAACCCTTCACATGAGGAATCTGTATTTTAAAGGAGGAACCTCAAAAACATTTACTAGGTGTTAATAGAGAAAGGAGGTGACTGCTTGCTTTTTAACCCTATTCCCCACTTCGAGGAGTCTTCTAGGAAGTGTGAAGTGAAATTTTTGGTTGTCTCTCTAAGCCTTTGCAATATAAATTAATTACTCCAGAGGAAAGATAAGGTGGAGTTTCCAGTATCACACAGAGAAAGTCTCCATTGTCCAGGTTGTCTTCCACTTCACCTTGAAATGGTAACACATTTCCTGCAGAAGGTAAATCTCTGGAATTTTCTGACTACTGAAATAAGTCATAAATCACTTTCAAAAAAGTGTATTTAGCCTAGGTTCCAAGTTTCAATAAAATTTGTTTAGAGGGCTAATTATGCAAAAATGAAAAATAGGTTTTCTACAGTTCTTCTTTTAACCCATAAACATGATATCTTTTTGTGTATTTATAGTCATTTAAAATGTTCTTCCATAAAATTTCATGTTTGTTTGCCTTTCCTTAAATTTATTATTCTTTCACATTTTAATTGATATCTTTAAAATTTGTGTTTTCTCTGCTGATTTTGTTCTAAATATTATCACTCAACTCTTGATAATGGGATTTAGTGTAGATTCCTTGAAGTTTTCTGGAAATAGTGACAGATTTTTTTTTCTCCCTTTTGAATTTTTATAATTTCTTTCATTGTTTTATTGCATTAGCCAGGATGCACAACAATGTTGAATAAAAGTGGTGATAGCAGGTATCCTTATCCTTTTTTTTTTTTTTTTTCCCTTCTATAATGTAGAATGAACTCAATACCTAACCTGTGCTAAGCCACTGGTCTACCACTGAGCTATATCCCCATCCCTTCTCAGTTTTATTTTTGGGATTGAGACTTACTAAATAGCCCTGGCAAACCTTGAACTTGGAATTTTCATGTCTCAGCCTGAGTAGCTGGGATTACAGATGTGTACTATAACACCCAGTTCTAAAGGAGAGTACTTTTTTTGGGGATGGGGAGGTCGTGCTGGGGGATCAAACCTAGAACCTCACTGGTGCTAGACAGGCACTCTACCAGTAAGCTAAATTCCCAGCACAACAGACATCCTATCTTATTCATGATTTTAAAGAATATGTCTTTGATATTTTACTACTAATAATGTTTGCTCTTAAGTTTTTAATAAGTATTTTCTATCAGGTAAGGAAATTGCTTTCTATTCCTATTTTGCTATTTTTTTTTTTAAATTAAGAATGGCCTTTTGCTTGGCCTTGGTGGCACACACCTATAATTCTAGCAACTTGAGAGTTTGAAACAGGAGAATCACAAGTTTGAGGCCAATCTCAAGCAACCTTTCAAGACCCTGTCTCAAGACAAAAACAAAAAACAAAAAACAAACTGGACAGGGCCAGACATAGTAGCACAGTATGATCCCAACTGCTGGGAAGGCTAAGGCAGGAGGGTTGCAATTTCAAAGCCAGCAACTTAGCAAGAATTAAAAAGGAATGTGTCTCAGTGGTTAAGCAGTTCAATCCCTGCTACCAAAACAAAACCAAAAACAATGGACTTGGGATATGCGGAGTAAAGTGCCCCTGGGATCAAACCTAGTATCTGCCCCCAATGGAGTGGGCACTGAATTTATTAAAAATACATTCTGTACTCTTATTGATAATATTATGATTCTTTAAATGAATCCATGCAGTTAATTATATTTGTAGACCTTTTTTATTATCAAAACACAATTTTTAAATTAAACCTAAATTGCACATGTATTATTTTCTATATAATAATGATATATGGGGGCTGGGGTTGTAGCTCAGTGGTTGAGTGCTTGCCTAGCATATGTGAGGCACTGGGTTCAATCCTCAGCATCACATAAAATAAATAAATAAATAAAGGTATAAAAAATAATGATATATGATAGTATAGGTAATGTCTGCGTAGCAGGTTAGCCCCTCTAATAGCACCTTTCTTTTTTTTTTTTTTTCTAATAGCACCTTTCTAAATGCTTTACCTATATTAAATTGTTTAATCTTCATTACAATCCCATAAAATACATATTTTAAAAAACTATTCTTATTTAACTAGTGAGACTGAATATTGAGAGGTTAACTTGCTCAAGGTCATTAGAAATCAAAGTAGAATTTCAATGTAAGGAGTCTAGCTCCAGGATTTGTGTTATTAACATAATATCATTGGGATTGATTTCCTCATTTTAAAAGAACTTTCACCTGTTTCTATTAATGAGACTGGCTCATAATTTTTTCTGTTACCTTTCCTGAATTTTTTTGATATCAAGATTATACAAGTAGGACTAGGGTTGTGGCTCAGTGGTAGAGCGCTTGCCTAGCATGTATGAGGCCCTGGGTTCTATCTATTCTCAGCACCACATAAAGATAAATAAAATAAAGGTATCGTGTCCATCTATAGTTGAAAAAACTATTTTAAAAAAGGATTACGTAAGTCTAGTAGAATAAGTGGGATAGCTCATTGCCTCTTTTTTATTCTCTTGAAAAGATTATATAGACAAACTCCCCATTAGAGGAACTACCTAAAAAGTAGTTCCTGGATCTGGCCCTTCTTCTCCACCGTTGTGATGGGGAAATTGTATTAACTATAGATTCAGTTGCTTTAATTGTTATAGGGCTAATTGTGAAAACAATTTTTTTTTTTTTTCGCGGTGCTGGGGATCGAACCCAGGGCCTTGTGCTTGTGAGGCGAGCACTCTACCAACTGAGCTATCTCCCCAGCCCATGAAAACAATTTTGAGAAATTGTATTTTTCTAGGAGTTTTTCATTTTGTAAGTTAAATTTATTGGCATTGAGTGCTTCATGATATTTTCGTATTTTCTTTTTTGACCTCTTTTAGATTTTTTGTTGTAGCCTCTTTTTTTCTTTCCTAATATTATTTCTTTGTATCTGTATGCTTGTTTCCTTGATTGATCTTACCACATATCTATTTTATAGATAAACAATAAAATAGACATGTGACTTTGTTGATTCCTCATTCTGTAATTTTTATTTCATTGATTTATGTTCTTTATTATCTTCTTCCTCATATTGGTGGAGGGGTGTTCTAATTTTTTAAGTGGAATCTCATTGAATTTCAACTTCTCTTTCCTTTCTAAGCATTTTATGAGTTCCCCTATATAGTTTACTGTATCACCAAGTTTTAGTATATAATAATCATTTTTTTGTTTATATTTTAAAATTTTATTAGTTTTAATTATTTTTTACAATTTTTCTCACTGTCCAATGAGTTATATATAAATGTGTTTTAAAGTTTCAATGTATAGAGTTAATATTTTGATTTTCGATTTGTAATTTAATCGCAATATTGTTAAAAAACTTAAATCTTTATGATATTTGTTCTTTGAAATCTACGTATATTTGCTTTATAACCTAAACTGCACCATTTTTAAAATATTCATTGTGTGTTCTTGAAAAGAGCATGTGTTTCCAATACAGGATGCAAGTTCTTACACATGCGAAGAAGCTTGTTACTAGAACTTTTCAAATCTTTATATTCATTATTTTTTTCCTGCTTGGTTTCTATATTATGATTAAGAAATTGATATCTCTCATCATGATGATACAGTTTTAAGTTTTTCTCTGAAGTTCCAATATTTGCTTTTTACTATATTTTGAAACTACCTTATAGAACACATTAAAGTTCAGAATGTTTTTTCTTCCTAGTGTATTGAATTTTATGATTGCTTGATATCTCCTGTCTCTAATATGCTTTTTCTGCTGAAGTCTAGATTTTGTTTCTTAATGTGGTATAACAAACTGCCTTTAACTGGCGAGTTTAGCCATTTTCTTATTTATTTGTTTAGCAGTGCTGGGTATTGAACCTGGAACCCTGCACATGCTAGATAAGAACTCTACCACTGAGCCACATCCCTAACCCCATTTTGTGTTTATTTTGATTACTAATGTTTAGGGGCATGTTTCTACCACTTTATTTTTTCCTTTCTGTTTGTCATGCTTTTTGATGCTGCTTTTTGGCTCCTTTCTTCACCTTTTAAAAAGTTTTTAACTACATATAATGTTTACCATAATATATTTATATATTTATCATATTATCTAGTGTTAAATACATATATATTATGTAGTAAGTCATCAGAATTCTTTTAATTTTGCAAAATCTTTTCGTAATGTTTTTATTTTCTTATTTTTTATTTTACTTTTCTACCCTTTCTAGTCTTTGGTGGTTGTTTTTAATTTTACCATGCATATTAACAGTTGAAATTTAATCTTAAACTACTCCTCCCCTCAAATAATGTAAGGGCCTTTAATTCTGTTACCTCTTTCCAGTATATTGTTGTGACAAATATTTTGCTAGTTATGACCTTTATTTACTGTACACATTAGACATTTTATAATGTAGTCATGTATTATTTCTTTATATTCACATTCATATTTACCAGTTTCTTAGCCTTCCATGTCTCTTGCATTTAATATTCCTTCCAAGAACATTTTTCTTTCTCCTTAAATAAACCTGTAGATGTTCCTTTAGTGCATATTCGATTGTGGTAAGCTTCGACAATTTTTGTTTATATGAAACCTTATACTTGAAAAGTAATTATTCTGAGTATACGTTTTAGTGATTTTCTCTTGTCTTTGGAAATATTTATCAGTGTTTCTATTTCTGTTGTTACTTATTTATGCATCTTTTTTTTGAGAGTGGGAAATAGGTGATTTTTCCTATTTTTACAGTTCATTTCTCTTAAGGTCTTTATTTCTCTGTTGTTATCCAGTTTCATTTTGAACATACCTAGATTTGAGTTTTCTTAAATGTAGAGCTTTCAGTATTGGCAAATCCATATATTTAATTTGAACACATTTTATTTTAATTTTTATATGTTGTATAAAGTTCTTTTATAAATCTGCATGTTTGTTTTTAATAGTCTTTTGTCATTCTCCCATTCATGTAATTTCATTTTTTATTTCTTCAAGCATTTCATGTTTCATACATAGCAACCTTATATCGGTATATGATGACTCTTAATACCCAAATACCTTTGGTGTTTATGTTTATTGTTTCCATTGTTTGGTTATAATGGTGTGTTCTTTGGACTTTTAGAAATCTGTAGTTGTGAACTCAAATTTTGTTTTCTTAATGTGTAAAAAGCCTAAATTTCCTTGAAATTCTTTTCCCTAAAGATGTGCTTTTTTTTTTTTTGCTATAAGGCAGGCAGTAGTACGAATCTGGGTCCACTTTAGCCCCTCTAACTCAGTTTCAGATTTAGTGTTTTTCTTCTTGCTACTAGGGCCTAGTGTCCATATTAAAGGCAACCTTATTTTTTATCATTTGTAATCATTCAGTATACTTTTTAAAGAAAATATCATACCTGTTTATTAAATTTCACTGTCTTTATTTTCATCATCATGTCTCATATGCTTGTATGTTCCACTCAGTTGTGGAAACTAAGGTCAAATCAGCTGCTCCCTTGCATTTTCTACAATAGCATAAGAAGTTGATACTTTAAACAAGGCACCATGCCCCTTAATATCTGTTCAAAAGTAGTTCATTTCCTTTAATTTTGTCCTGAGGTGAATAATTTTGGCTCTTCTTGACTTAATGATAGCTACTTTGATGGCCAAATTTGGTTTCTAGGTGGCAGAATTGGTAACTTATATTCTTTTTACAAAACTGTAGGAACTAGTCCAGGCTAGTGAGCGATTAAAAAACCAATCCAAAGAGCTGAAAGACGCACACTGTCAGAGGAAACTGGCCATGCAGGAATTCATGGAGATCAATGAGCGGCTAACAGAATTGCACACCCAAAAACAGAAACTTGCTCGCCATGTCCGAGATAAGGAAGAAGAGGTGGACCTGGTGATGCAAAAAGTTGAAAGCTTAAGGCAAGAGCTGCGCAGAACAGAAAGAGCAAAAAAAGAGGTTAGTAGTCAGGCAAATTTCATAGTGCCCATGGGATAGTGATTAAAGCTGCTTTTGGAGACTTAGTGAAATAATGTTTCTCATTTTCTTTAATTTTTAAAAAAAGTTATTTGTATAGTTTGATAATATTATTTTATATGAAATCAACATTTGAGTTATCTTCCTATTATAAGACAAATTCCCATGGGGTAAAATATCTTGTTTGAAAAAATAATAACCACAAAATCTACTCTTTTCACTCTGTTTTAAAGCTGGAAGTTCATACTGATGCTCTAGTTGCTGAAGCATCTAAAGACAGAAAACTGCGTGAGCAGAGCGAGCACTATTCTAAACAACTGGAGAATGAATTGGAAGGACTGAAGGTATCTTTTGATTTCACATTTATGACTCCTAATTAATTTACTTTTCTTTAGGCTTGATAGGAGTGTTAGCTTCTTTACCCTCTTCAGTGTGGAGTGAAAACTAAAAAACCTATTGTTCTTAATTTTCCTTCTTACCAGAGAGAATATGATACAGATTTCCTAAGGCTGAAGAAAAGGGAAGGTCACGTTTAGTGGAGAATAGTAATCTACTAGGAAGGAGTTAGAATATTTATTGAGGACTGCCTACCTGAATAAGATGTACTGGTTATCTGTATTTGAATTATGGTAAGATATCTAGACTCTTATTTATCTTGTAAATGACTCAGGAGAGGCTCAGACAGCTTTGCAGAATTTGGATTAGTTGGGATGAGATGATCATAGACATAGACTAACAAATCTCAACAGTTGCTTTTCAGGAGAAATCCTATGCCATCTCTTGAGTCAGATTACCTAGGTTTAACTTCTAGTTTACCAATTACAAGCTACGTAACACCAAACAAAACAGTTAATCTCTTGATATTTTAATTTTCTCATCTCTAAAATCCTGTCTTTGTCAGGAGTACATATGTACATTTCTAAGCTGGCATATAAGTGCTCAATCATAATTGGTATAGTAACAGTATTGCATATATCAATGAAATATCAGGATCAATGTGATTGTCATCTCTGGAAGTCTAAGTACTTCTTCAGTGCTGTTTAGAATTCTGTTAATAACCATAGCATAGTTCTTAGCTACTTGTCATTATTGCATTATTTACTAGAACTACCTAATAAATAATGCATTTAAAGACTGCAGACTTATTCATAAACCTGTCTCCCCACCTAAAGAGTGACCTAATTTATTGAAAACATAGACAGGTAGATTATTAACCTACCCTAGTGCAGAGCCAATTATTTAATACTTGTTTAATATGTATTAAATCATAGAAATGGTCAGAACTTTTCCTATGTTGGTTGAATATCAGTGGTTGCAAGTAAAATTCCTCTTCTGTTTTAAATAAAAATATAAATTCTACATTTTATTTCTTGTTTCAGTTTTGGAGGTTTGTTTGTTTTGGTTCATCATGAACGTAATCTTGGTTAGTTTTACAAAGTACAGAAATGTCTTCTATTTACATCTGTACCTGTAATGCAGCATTAGTGTAGAGAAGGAATTATTGTCTCAAATACTTTTAAGTCAGGGTCTGCTTCATTTCAATTGCTATTCTAGGTGCTTTGGAGGAGGAGGAGGAGGATGATGATGATGATGATGATAATAATAATAATAAACCATAAAGTATGCAGGAAGAAATCTTTTTTAAACAATTTTTTGCAGTTGTAGATGGACAGCATGCCTTTATTTTATATGTTTATTTTTATGAGGTGCTAAGGATTGAACCCAGTGCCTCACAACATGCTAGGCAAGCTGAGCTATAGCCCCAGCCCAGGAAGAAATCTTAAGTGTTACTTTCATTTGAGGAAATTGAAACCAGAGGACTTGAGGAATTTATAGTCTTAAGTGACAGAATGTACTCTAAACCCCAGGTTTCTAACTTTCAGTGTCATGTTTTATCCAGTAGTTTACTTTATATTTTTTCCTTGATGAGTACTAATGTATTGAAAAGTTTGAATCAATGTTTTTAGCTACTTGTCATTATTGCATTATTTACTAGAACTACCTAATAAATAATGCATTTAAAGACTGCAGACCAGGTCGTGGCACATATTAAAGGCTCAGTAAATGTTTGCTATGATTATGTCTACACTGTAATTTCCTTGTGATATTTTTTAAGAATGGAATTTCTTGGTCAAAAGATACACAAATATAATTTAAAAACACCTTTTGGCTCTTTAAGGATTGTAGAAATTTTTACTCCATTAGAGTAATTTTCAACAGACTTATTTTTTATTTATTTATTTTTAATTTTTTAATTTTATTTGTTCTAATTAGTTGTACAGGACAGTAGAATGTATTTATACATTTTGATGTATCATAGATTATAATCTCCCATCCTTCTTATTATACATATTGCAGGATCACATTGGTCATGCAGTCATACATATATATGAGATAATAGTGTCTCTTTCACTTTACTGTCATTCCTTCTCCCATAACCTTTCTCCTCCCTTCACTCCCCTCTACCTAGTATAAAGTACCTCTATTCTTTCCTCGTCACCTACCCCCGCTTATTGTGAATTAGCTTCTGCATATCAGAGAAAACATTTAGCCTTTGTTTTTTTTTGGGTTTGGCTTATTTCACTTAGCATCATAGTCTCCAGTTCCATTCATTTACCTGCAAATGCCATCATTTCATTCTTCTTTAAAGCTGAGTAATATTCCTTTGTGTATATGTACCATATTTTCATTATCCATTAATCTGTCAAAGGGCATCTAGGTTGGTTCCATAGTTTAGCTATTGTGAATTGAGCTACTATAAACATTGATGTGGCTGTGTCATTGTAGTATGCTGATTTTAAGTCCTTTGTTTAAAAAAGCAAGGAGTGGGATAGCTGGGTCAAATGGTGATTGCATTCCAAGTTTTCTGAGGAATCTCCATACTGCTTTTCATAATGGTTGCACCAATCTGCAGCCCCATCAGCAATGTATGATACCTTTTTCTCCACATTCTTGCCAACATTTATTGTTGCTTGTATTCTTGATCATTGCCATTCTGGTTGGAGTGAAATGAAATCTTAGAGTAGTTTTAATTTGCATTTCTGTAATTGCTAGAGATGTTGAACATTTTTTCATGTATTTATTGATCGATTGTATATCTTCTGTGAAGTATCTGTTCAGTTCTTTAGTCCATTTATTGATTGGGTTATTTGTTTTTTTGGATTTAAGTCTTTTGAGTTCTTTAAATATCCTAGAGATTAATGCTTTACTGAGGTGCATGTGGTAAAGATTTTTTCCCAATCTGTAGGCTCTCTCTTTACATTATTGTTTCTTTTGCTGAGAAGAAGCTATTTAGTTTGAATCCATCCCATTTATTGATTCTTGCTTTAACTTCTTGCACTTTAGGGGTCTTGTTAAGGAAGTCAGGTCCCACGCTGACATGGTGAAGATTTGACTCTACTTTTATTCTTCTAGTAGTCACAAGGTCTTTGTTCTAGTGCTCAAGTCTTTGACCACAGTGAGTTAAGTTTCATGCTGGGTGAGAGATAAGTTTTTAATTTCATTTTGTTACATATGGATTTCCATTTTTCCCACCACTTTTTGTTGAACAAGCTGTCTTTTCTCCAGTGAATGTTTTTGGCACCTTTGTCTAATACAAGATACCTGCATTTATATGGGTTTCTCTCTGTGTCTTTTATTCTGTACCATTGGTCTACATGCTGTTTTGTTACCAACACCATGCTGTTGTTGTTGTTGTTTTTTTTGAATGCAAATTTTTTTATTGTATTGAGACAGCACACAGAGTTCTAGGGGTTCTATTAATTACAATAATAAAAAAATATATATATATTGTACAACAAATGGGATACATGTTGTTTCTATGTTTGTACATGGCGTAAAGGCATACCATTTGTGTAATCATAAATTTACATAGGGTAATGTTGTTTGATTCATTCTGTTATTTTTTTTCCCTTCCCCCAACCCCTCCCACCCCTCTTTTCTATCTATACAGTCCTTCCTTCCTCCATTCTTGTCCCCCTCCCTAAACCTAACTCTAACCCTAACACTAACCCCTCCCACCCCCTTTATGTGTCATCATCCACTTATTAGCGATATCATTCGTCCATTGGTTTTTTGAGATTGGCTTATCTCACTTAGCATGATATTCTCCAGTTTCATCCATTTGCCTACAAATGCCATAATTTTATCATTCTTTATGGCTGAGTAATATTCCATTGTATATATATATACCACATTTTCTTTATCCATTCATCAATTGAAGGACATCTAGGTTGGTTCCACAATCTGGCTATTGTGAACTAAGCAGCTATGAACATTGATGTGGCTGTATCTCTGTAATATGCTGATTTTAAGTCCTTTGGGTATAGGCCAAGGAGTGGGATAGCTGGGTCAAATGGTGGTTCCATTTCAAGTTTTCTAAGGAGTCTCCATACTGCTTTCCAGAGTGGCTGCACTAATTTGCAGCCCCACCAGCAATGTATGAGTGTACCTTTCTCCCCACATCCTCGCCAACACCTGTTGTTGCTTGTATTCTTGATAATCGCCATTCTAACTGAGGTGAGATGGAATCTTAGGGTGGTTTTGATTTGCATTTCTCTTATTACTAGAGATGTTGAACATTTTTCCATATGTTTGTTGATTGCTTGTACATGTTCTTCTGTGAAGTGTCTGTTCATTTCCTTAGCCCATTTGTCGATTGGATTATTTGCATTCTTGGTGTAGAGTTTTTTGAGTTCTTTATAGATTCTGGAGATTAGTGCTCTATCTGAAGTATGATTGGCAAAGATTTTCTCCCACTCTGTAGGCTCTTTCTTTGCATTGCTGATAGTTTCCTTTGCTGAGAGAAAGCTTTTTAGTTTGAATCTATCCCAGTTATTAATTCTTGCTTTTATTTCTTGTGCTATGGGAGTCCTGTTGAGGAAGTCTGGTCCTAAGCCGACATGTTGAAGCTCTGGACCTACTTTTTCTTCTATAAGATGCACTGTCTCTGGTCTGATTCCGAGATCCTTAATCCATTTTGAATTTAGTTTCATGCATGGTGAGAGATATGGGTTTAGTTTCATTCTGTTGCATATGGATTTCCAATTCTCCCAGCACCATTTCTCCATTGCATATTTTTGGCCCCATTGTCTACTATGAGAAAATTGTATTTATTTGGGTTTGTGTCTGTGTTCTCTATTCTGTACCATTGATCTACCTTTCTATTTTGGTACCAATACCATGCCGTTTTTGTTACTATTGCTTTGTAGTAGAGTTGAAGATCTGGTATTGCAATACCCCCTGCTTCACTCTTTCTGCCAAGGATTGCTTTAGCTATTCTGGGTCTTTTATTCTTCCAGATGAATTTCATAATTTCTTGCTCTATTTCTGTAAGGTACATCATTGGGATTTTAATTGGAATTGCATCGACTCTGTATAGCACTTTTGGTAGTATGGCCATTTTGACAATATTAATTCTTCCTATCCAAGAACATGGGAGATCTTTCCATCTTCTAAGGTTTTCTTTAATTTCTTTCTTTAGTGTTCTGTAGTTCTCATTGGAGAGGTCTTTCACCTCTTTTGTGAGATTGATTCCCAAGTATTTTATTTTTTTCGATGCTATTGTGAATGGGGTAGTTTTCCTAGTTTCTCTTTCTGAAGATTCATCGCTTATGTATAGAAATGCCTTAGATTTATGTGCATTGATCTTATATCCCGCTACTTTACTGAATTCACTTATGAGATCTAAAAGTTTTCTGGTGGAATTTCCTGGTTCCTCTAAGTAAACAATCATATCATCAGCAAATAGGGATAGTTTGAGTTCTTCTTTTCCTATTCGTATCCCTTTAATTTCTTTGGTCTGTCTAATTACTCTGGCTAGAGTTTCAAGGACAATGTTGAATAGAAGTGGTGAAAGAGGGCATCCCTGCCTTGTTCCAGTTTTGAGGGGGAATGCTTTCAGTTTTTCACCATTTAGAATGATATTAGCCATGGGCTTAGCATAGATGGCCTTTACAGTGTTAAGGAATGTTCCCACTATCCCCATTTTATCTAGTGTTTTGAGCATGAAGGGGTGCTGTATTTTATCAAATGCTTTTTCTGCATCTATCGAAATAATCGTGTGATTCTTGACTTTAAGTCTATTGATATGGTGAATGACATTTATTGATTTCCTGATGTTGAACCAACCTTGCATCCCTGGGATGAAACCCACTTGATCATGGTGCACTATCTTTTTAATATGTTTTTGTATGCGATTTGCTAAAATTTTGTTGAGAATTTTTGCGTCGATGTTCATTAAGGATATTGGTCTGAAAGTTTCTTTCCTTGATGTGTCTCTGTCTGGTTTAGGTATCAGGGTAATATTGGCTTCATAGAATGAGTTTGGGAGGGTTCCCTCGTCTTCTATTTTATGGAATACTTTGAGAAGTATTGGAATGAGCTCTTCCTTAAAGGTTTTGTAGAACTCGGCTGAGAACCCATCTGGTCCCGGACTTTTCTTTGTTGGTAGGCTTTTGATGACTTCTTCTATTTCATTACTTGAAATTGGTCTATTTAAATTGTGTATGTCCTCCTCGTTCGGTTTAGGCAATTCATATGTCTCTAGAAACCTGTTGATGTCTTCGAAATTTTCTGTTTTGTTGGAGTATAGATTTTCAAAATAGCTTCTAATTATATTTTGTATTTCAGTCGTGTCTGTTGTGATATTTCCTTGTTCATTCCGAATTTTAGTGATTTGGGTTTTCTCTCGTCTTCTCTTTGTTAGTGTGGCTAAAGGTTTATCAATTTTGTTTATTTTTTCAAAGAACCAACTATTTATTTTGTCAATTTTTTGTATTGTTTCTTTTGTTTCAATTTCCTTGATTTCAGCTCTGAGTTTGACTATTTCCTGTCTTCTACTACTTTTGGTGTTTGTCTGTTCTTCTTTTTCTAGGGCTTTGAGCTGTAGTATTAGGTCGTTTATTTTTTGAGTTTTACTTCTTTTATTAAATGCGCTCCATGAAATAAATCTTCCTCTAAGTACTGCTTTCATAGTGTCCCAGAGATTTTGATATGATGTTTCTTTGTTCTCATTTACCTCTAAGAATTTTTTCATTTTCTTCCTAATATCTTCTGTTATCCATTCATCATATAATAGCATATTGTTTAATCTCCAGGTGTTGGAGTAGTTTCTGTTTTTTACTCTTTCATTTATTTCTAACTTCAATCCATTATGATCTGATAGAATACAAGGTAGTGTCTCTATCTTCTTGTATTTGCCATGGTCTATTTTAGAGAAGGATCCATGTGCTGCTGAGAAGAAAGTGTATTCGCTCTAGGTTGGATGGTATATTCTATAAATGTCTGTTAAGTCTAAATTATTGATTGTGTTATTGAGATCTATGGTTTCTTTGTTCAATTTTTGTTTGGAAGATCTGTCCAGTGGTGAGAGAGGCATGTTACAATCACCTAGTATTATTGTGTTATGGTCTATTTGGTTTCTAAAATTGAGAAGGATTTGTTTAACGTACATGGATGAGCCACTGTTTAGGGCATAGATGTTTATGATTGTTATATCTTGCTGATTTATGGTTCCCTTAAGCAGTATGAAATGTCCTTCTTTATCCCTTCTGACTAACATTGGCTTGAAGTCCACATTATCTGAAATGAGTATGGATACTCCAGCTTTTTTGCTGA
This sequence comes from Sciurus carolinensis, assembly GCF_902686445.1. Classification (NCBI taxonomy): domain Eukaryota; kingdom Metazoa; phylum Chordata; class Mammalia; order Rodentia; family Sciuridae; genus Sciurus; species Sciurus carolinensis. The sequence continues at coordinate 61,266,397 of NC_062224.1, forward strand.
GTCCATGTGCATGGTATGCTTTTCCCCATCCTTTCACCTTTAGTCTATGGGTATCTCTTTCTATGAGGTGAGTCTCTTGCAGGCAACATATTGTTGGATCTTTCTTTTTAATCCAATCTGCCAGTCTATGTCTTTGGATTGATGAATTCAGGCCATTAACATTCAGGGTTATTATTGAGATATGATTTGTATTCCCGGTCATTTGGTTCATATTTAAAATTTTATTTATTTATTTATTTATTTTTTGACACATCTTGGTTCCTCCTTTATTTGACAGTTCCTTTAGGATAATTCCTCCCTTTGCTGATTTGCTTCTTTGTTTTTTATCTCTTCCTCATGAAATATTTTGTGGAGAATGTTCTGTAATGCTGGCTTTCTTTTTGTAAATTCTTTTAGCTTTTGTTTATCATGGAAGGATTTTATTTCATCGTCAAATTTGAAGGTAAGTTTTGCTGGGTATAAGATTCTTGGTTGGCATCCATTTTCTTTCAGAGCTTGAAAAATGTTGTTCCAGGCCCTTCTAGCTTTTAGGGTCTGGATTGAAAAATCTGCTGATACCCGTATTGGTTTCCCCCTGAATGAAATTTGGTTCTTTTTTCTCACAGCTTTAAAATTCTGTCTTTATTTTGTATGTTAGGTATTTTCATTATAATGTGACTTGGTGTGGGTCTGTTGTAATTTTGTGTATTTGGAGTCCTGTAAGCCTCTTGGACTTGATTTTCCATTTCATTCTTCAGATTTGGGAAATTTTCTGATATTATTTCATTGAGTAGATTGTTCATTCTTTTGGTTTGTTTCTCTAAGCCTTCCTCAATCCCAATAATTCTCAAATTTGGCCTTTTCATGATATCCCATAGTTCTTGCAGATTCTGTTCATGATTTCTCACCATCTTCTCTGTTTGTTCAACTTTGTTTTCGAGGTTAAATATTTTATCTTCAATATCTGAAGTTCTGTCTTCCAGCTGTTCTATCCTATTGGTTATGCTTTCTATGGAGTTCTTAATTTGGTTTATTGTTTCCTTCATTTCAAGGATTTCTGTTTGGTTTTTTTTCAATATCTCTAACTCTTTATTGAAATGATCTTTTGCTTCCTGAATTTGCTGTGTTAACTGTTGATTGGTGCGATCATTCAATGCCTGCATTTGCTCTTTCATCTCATCGTTTGCTTCCCTAATCATTTTAATTATGTACATTCTGAACTCCCTTTCTGTCATTTCTTCTGCCATGCTGTCGTTGGATTTTATTGATGTAACATCTTGATTTGTTTGGGGCATTTTCTTCCCTCGTTTTCTCATATTGTTCAGGAATCAGTGGGTCATTAAGATATTGCAGATTTCCTCTATCCACTTATAATGTCCCTGAAGATTGCTAGTATATCCCCTCTTATCCTTCAGTAGCCTGAAGTCTTGGAGGAAGTTGATAATGCGGAGTTCCACGAAGAAGCTGCCTCTCTAGGGGTGGTGACCCTCAGGTGGCGTATATTCCCTGCTAGTGGGCAGAGGTGCCTCCACTTGTTGACCAATGGTCATCCAACGGGGAACTAGGCTGCGGGCTGAGGCAAGGCCTGTTTGTGCCTGTGTCTCTGGCTTTACCGTCCCTGTGGGAAAACGTCACCCGGCAGGGAAGACTCACTCAGTGGGGAGGTCTCGCTGGTCAGTTCCCCTCCTAGAGGTTCCCCTCAATCTACAACTACCGCCTGGGCTGGGCTGTCTTCCTCTGCAATGTTCCCAGGGGCCCGGACCTACCTCCTGGGCCTGGGAGCCTCACCCTGTGCAGACAAGTCTCCTTAGGCTGCCTCTCCCAGAGAATCTGCCCGCAATCCTGGAAACTTCGCTCCGCCCCTAGGTGTGTCTCTGTGCGGCTCTTCCAGCAAGAAGCCACCTAGCTCCTGGGACCCTGCTCTGCGCCTAATCGCCTGGCTATGTGGCCCCTCCTCTGAGCCGCCACCTGGAGCCCCGTACAATAGCTCTGATACCCAGAGACCCGCCACACACCTCCTCCTCCAGACAGCTGCCCGGTTTCCGACGCAGTCACTAGGAGTCCAAGCAACTCACTTCGTGTCTCCTACTCTCACCAACCGCCCGTAGCCCTAGGCAGTCACTCCAAGTCCAAGTGACCCACCCTGTTCCTCCTCCTCCTCCTCGGGGTAGCCCCCCGGGTGTTCAGGAGTGGTGGCTCCGAGACCAAGTGACCCACCGCGCTCCTCCTCCAGGCAGGCCACCGGTGTTCAGGAGCGGTCGCTTTTAGTCCAATCAACTCACCACTTGCCTCCTCCTCTGGCAACGGCCTGTAGCTCTGATGCAGTCACTCCTAGACCAAGCGACCCGCCGCACTTCTCCTCTTCCTCCGGGCAACCCCCCAGTGTTCAGGAGCGGTCGTTTGAGTTCAAACAGCTCGCCACGCAGCTCCTCCTCTGGCAACCGCCTGTAGCTCTGAAGCAGTCACTCCTAGACCAAGCGACCCACCACGCTCCTCCTCCAGGCAGGCCACCGGTGTTCTTAATGTACAATATTATCCACATTTACACTTAAGGTAAAGTAATTCACTGTCATAAAACAGATCATCACAAGTGAAAATCCTACAAGTCTCTGCTTTAAAACATGAAGGATAAAATTTTTTGAAAGCCTTCTGCACAATACACATTCATTTATATTTATTAAACAATGATAAATTTCAAACTGATTTTTTGGGGGCTACTTATTTATTTTTCTTTTTTTATTTTTATTGTAAACCTGTGGAATACATGTTGTTTCTCTTTGTACATGGAGTAACAGCATACCATTTGTGTAATCATACATTTACATAGGTAATGATGTTTGATTCATTCTGTTATTTTTTCCTACCCCCATCCCTCTTTTCCCTCTATACAGTCCCTCCTTCCTCCATTCTTGCCCCCCTCCCAGCCCCCATTATGTGTCATCATCAGCTTATCAGCGAGATCATTCGTCCTTTGGTTTTTTGAGATTGGCTTATCTCACTTAGCATGATATTCTCCTATTTGCCTGTAAATGCCATAATTTTATCATTCTTTATGACTGAGTAATATTCCATTGTATATATATATACCGCAGTTTCTTTATCCATTCATCAGTTGAAGGACATCTAGGTTGGTTCCACAATCTGGCTATGGTGAATTGAGCAGCTATGAACATTGATGTGGCTGTATTTCTGTAGTATGCTGATTTTAAGTCCTTTGGGTATAGGCGGAGGAGTCAGATAGCTGAGTCAAATGGTGGTTCCATTCCAAGATTTCTGAGGAATCTTCACACTGCTTTCCAGAGTGGCTGCACTAACTTGCATCCCCACCAGCAATGTATGAGTGTAACTTTTTCCCCACATCCTCTCCAACACCTTTTGTTGCTTTTGTTCTTGATAATTGCCATTCTAATTGGGATGAGATGGAATCTTAGTGTAGTTTTGATTTTCATTTCTCTTATTACTAAAGATGAAGAACATTTTTTCATATGTTTGTTGATTGCTTGTTGATCTTTTGTGAAGTGTCTGTTCATATCCTTAGCCCATTTGTTGATTGGGTTATTTGTATTCTTGGTGTAGAGTTTTTTGAGTTCTTTATAGATTCTGGAAATTAGAGCTCTGTCTGAAGTATGAAATGGCAAAGATATTCTCCCACTCTGTAAGCTCTCTCATCTCATTGCTGATAGTTTCCTTTGCTGAGAGAAAGCTATTTAGTTTGAATCTATCCCAGTTATTGATTGTCGCTTTTATTTCTTGTGCTATGGGAGTCCTGTTAAGGAAGTCTGATCGTAAGCCAACAAGTTGAAGATTTGTACCTACTTTTTCTTCTATAAGATGCAGGGTCTCTGGTCTTATTTCAAGGTCCTTGATCCATTGTGAGTTGATTTTTCTGCAGGGTGAGAGATAGGGGTTTAGTTTCATTCTGTTACATATGGATTTCCAGTTTTCCCAGCACCATTTGTTGAACAGGTGTCTTTTCTCCATTGCATATTTTTGGCCCCTTTTCTAGTATGAGAAAATTGTATTTATTTGGGTTGGTGTCCTTGTCCTCTGTTCTGTACCATTGATCTACCTGTCTATTTTGGTGCCAATACCATGCCGTTTTTTTTTTACTATTGCTTTGTAGTATAGTTGAAGGTCTGGTATTGTGATACCCCCTGTTTTATTCTTCCTGTCAAAAATTGCTTTAGCTATTCTGGGTTTCTTATTCATCAGATGAATTTCACAATTGCTTGCTCTATATCTGTAACGTAGGTCATTGGGATTTTAATTGGAATTACATTGAATCTGTATCGCACTTTTGGTAGTATGGCCATTTTGACGATATTAATTCTGCCTGTCCAAGAACATGGGAGATCTTTCCATCTTCTAAGATCTTCCTCAATTTCTTTCTTCAATGTTTTGTAGTTTTCATTGTAGAGATCTTTTACCTCTTTAGTTAGATTGATTCCCAAGTATTTTATTTTTTTTGAGGCTATTGCAAATGGAGTTGTTTTCCTCATTTCCCTTTCAGCTGTTTTGACACTTGCGTATAAAAATGCTTTAGATTTATGTGTGTTGATTTTATAGCCTGTTATTTGAATTCATTGATGAGGTCTAGAAGTTTTCTGGAGGAGTTTTTTGGATCCTCTAAATATAGAATCATGTCATCAGCAAATAGTGACAGCTTAAGTTCCTCTTTTCCTATGCATATCCCTTTAATTTCTTTGGTCTGTCTAATTACTGTGGCTAGAGTTTCGAGGACAATGTTGAATAGAAGTGGTGAAAGAGGACATCCCTGTCTTGTTCCCGTTTTTAAAGGGAATGGTTTCAATTTTTCTCCATTAAGAATGATGTTGGCCATGGGCTTAGCATAAATAGCCTTTGTAGTGTTCAGGTATATTCCTACTATCCCTATTTTTTCTAGCGTTTTGAGCATGAAGGGGTGTTGTATTTTGTCGAACGCTTTTTCTGCGTCAATCGAAATAACCATATGATTCTTATCCTTAAGTCTATTGATATGATGGATTACGTTTATTGATTTACAGATGTTAAACCATCCTTGCATTTCAGGGATGAACCCCACTTTTCTTAATATGTTTTTGGATATGGTTTGCCAATATTTTGTTAAGGATCTTTGCATCTATATTCATCAAGGATATTGGTCTAAAATTTTCTTTCCTTGATGTGTCTTTTCCTGGTTTGGGTATGAGGGTGATATTAGCTTCATAGAATGAGTTTGGTAGGGTTCCCTCCCTTTCTATTTCCTGGAATACTTTGAGAAGTATTGGAATGAGTTCTTCTTTGAAGATCTTATAGAACTCGGCTGAGAATCCGTCTGGTCCTGGGCTTTTCTTGGACGGTAGATTTTTAATGGCTTCTTCTATTTCATTGCTTGTTATTGATCTGTTTAAATTGTGTATGTCCTCCTGGTTCCATTTGGGAGGAGCATATGTCTCTAGAAATTTGTCAATGTCTTTGGTAGTTTCTATTTTGTTGGAATACAGATTTTCAAAGTAGCTTCTCATTCTGTATCTCAGTGGTGTCTGTCATGATATTTCCTTTTTTATCACAAATTTTAGTAATTTGAGTCTTCTCTCACCTTCTCTTTGTTTGTGTGGCTAAGCGTTTGTCTATTTTGTTTACTTTCTCAAAGAACCAACTTTTTGTTTTGTCAATTTTTTTGAATTGTTTCTTTTGTTTCAATTTCATTGATTTCAGCTCTGATTTTAATTATTTCCTGTCTTCTACTACTTTTGCTGTTATTCTGTTCTTCTTTTTTCTAGGGCTTTGAGCTGTAATGTTAGGTCATTTAGGTGTGGACTTTTCATTCTTTTCTGGAATGCGCTCCATGCAATGAGTTTTCCTCTTAGTACTGCTTTCATAGTGTCCCAGAGATTTTGATATGCTGTATCATCATTCTCATTGACCTCTAAGAATTTTTTTATCTCCTCCCTGACTTTTTTTGTTATCCATGTTTCATTCAATAGCATATTATTTAGTCTCCAGGTGTTGGAGTAATTTCTGGTTTTTATTTTGTCATTGATTTCTATTCTCAGTCCAATATGATCTGATAGAACACAAGGCAGTATCTCTGTTTTTTTTGCATTTCCTAAGGGCTGCTTTGTGGCATAACATATGGTCTATTTTTGAGAAGGTTCCATGTGCTGCTGAGAAGAAAGTGAATCCGCTCGTTGATGGATGGAATATTCTATATATGTCTATTAAGTCTAGGTTATTGATTGTGTTTTTGAGTTCTATGATTTCTTTGTTCGGTTTTTGTTTGGAAGATCTATCTAGTGGTGACAGCGGTGCGTTAAAGTCACCCAGAATTATTGTGTTGTGGTCTATGTGATTCCTGAAATTGAGAAGGATTTGTTTGATGTACAGGGATGCACCATTGTTTAGGGCATAAATATTTACTGTCGTTATGTCTTCCTGATTTATGGTTCCCTTAAGTAGTATGAAATGTCCTTCTTTATCCCTTCTGACTAACTTTGGTTTGAAGTCCACTTTATCTGATATAAGGATCGAAAGCCCCACTTTTTTACTGAGTCCACGTGTATGGTAGGTTTTTTCCCATTCTTTCACCTTTAGTCTGTGGATGTCTTTTTCTATGAGATGAGTCTCTTGCAGGCAGCATATTGTTGGGTCTTTCTTTATAATCCATTCTGCCAGTCTATGTCTTTTGATTGATGAGTTTTGGCCATTAATGTTCAGGGTTATTATTGAGATATGATTTGTATTCCCATTCATTTGGTTTATTTTGGTTTTTAAGTTGGCTTGGTTTCTCCTTTGAGTGGTTTTTCTCTAAGGTAGTTCCTCCCTTTGCCGACCTCTATTGTTGTTTTTCATTTCCTCCTCATGGAATATTTTGTTGAGAACATTCTGTAGCGCAGGCTCTCTATTTGTAAATTCTTTGAACTTTTGTTTATCATGGAAGGATTTTATTTCATCTTCAAATCTGAAGGTTAGTTTTGCTGGGTATTGGATTCTTGGTTGGCAACCATGTTCTTTCAGAGCTTGAAATACGTTAGCTTTTAGAGTCTGGGTTGAGAAGTCGGCTGCTATCCGTATTGGTCTCCCCCTACATGTAATCTGATGCTTTTCTCTTGCGACCTTCAAAATCCTATCTTTATTTTGAATGTTAGGCATTTTCATTATAATGTGCCTTGGTGTGGATCTGTTGTGATTCTGTACATTTGGTGTTCTGTAAGCCTCTTGTATTTTATTTTCCATTTCATTCTTCAGGTTTGGTAAATTTTCTGATATTATTTCATTGAATAGGATGTTCATTCCTTTGGTTTGTATCTCTGTGCCTTCCTCAATCCCTATAATTCTTAAATTTGGTCTTTTCATGATGTCCATAGTTCTTGGAGATTCTGTTCATGATTTCTTACCATCTTCTCTGTTTGGGCAATTTTATTTTCAAGATTAAGTATTTTATCTTCATTGTCTGAGGTTCTGTCTTCCAAGTGGTCTAGTCTTTTGGTGATGCTTTCCATTGAGTTTTTTATTTGGTTTGTTGTTTCCTTCATTTCAAGGATTTCCGTTTGGTTTTTTTTTTTTTTTGAGAATCTCTATCTCTTTGTCGAAATGATCTTTTGCTTCCTGCACTTGCTCTTTCAGATTATTGGTATTATCATTCATTGCCTGCATTTGCTCTCTTATCTCATCCTTTGCTTTGCGAATCATCTTAATCTTGTATAATCTGAAGTCCTTTTCTGACATTTCTTCTAACATACTGTCATTGCATTCTATTAATATAGAATCTAGATTTGTTTGGATCTTCCCTTGTTTTTTTCATGTTGTTCATGTATCTTCCCCTCTAGCAGTGCAGATCTCTGGGATATTACAGATTTCCCCCTATAGGCTTATAGTGGCCCTATAGGTTTCCCAAACCCGTTTTTTAAGGGGAGATCAATATTAGCAGTGCCCAATTCAGACACTATGCAATCCTAGACCAAATAGCCCCTATGAGGACAATAACAAAGTTGTCATAATAAACAGAATGAGTTCAAATATTATCTTCAGTAAAACAAACAGTTTTGCAATAAGGTCTGCAGTTTCAAATGGAGGACAAAGAGGATGCAGAGGGATGTAGAATGTGGCTGTTAATGGGATAAGAAAAGAATATACAGAAGTTCTACATAATAGAAAGGGTGAGAGTGTAATCAAAAGAAATTGGATGTTAACATGCAAAAAAAGGGAGAAAGAGACTCTGAGGGAACAGGTAAACAAAAGGAAAAGAGAGCAAGAAAAGTAAAGAGATAAAAACTTAAATTTTTTCAATAAGGAGAAAAAAGAAAATCTACAGTGTAACAGTCATATAGTAATGAAACCTCCCAGAGTTCAGTAGCCTGATGCATGAGAGGTACCTGACAATGAGCTTCAAGTCTCCAGCAGGCGTCTCAGAATGGGTTTTGCCCCACCAAATAATCAGAGCTAAGGCTTCCAGGATTATCCATGATGGCCACTCTGGCTTCAAATTGTGATGGCAAATGGGGAGCTACAGCTCAGCGTGTGGCCGTGGTCAGCAGGAGGTCCTGGAGGTGGGATGCAGTTGGTCAGGCAGGGGTCCTGAAGGTCTGGTGTGTTTGGTGTGGTTGTGGGATCCTGGAGGCTGGTTGCAGTCGGTCTGGGGTCCCGGTGATAGGGCGCAGTCAGTTGGTCTGGGGGTCCTGGCGGGAGGGAGCAGTCAGTCGATGTGAGGGCCCCAGAGGCAGGGAGTGATCGGTCAGGCTGAGGGATCCTGGAGACGGGGCCCAGTCAGTCCGGCCAGGGGTCCTATAGGGCCTGGCTGTTGTCTCAAAATGGCGGCAGCCACGTGTAATCAAACCTGCAGGTACTGTAACAGTGAACTTCCAGGGAACAGCAGGCAGCTGGTGCTCCACTGGCAGTCGGCGATCAGTTTGCTGACTGTTGTCGGATGATGGGGAGGTGAACCTCATGCGTTGGGTGATGGATGGTGTAAGGCGGGCGATGGACAGGCAAGAGGCAGGCAAATGGCCACCATGCTATTTTTATTACTAGAGTTCTGTAGTATAGTTTGAAGTCTGACACTGTGATGCCTCATGCTTCACTCTTCTTGTGAAGGATTGCTTTGGTTATTCAGGGTCTCTTAGTTTTCCAAATGAATTTCATGATTGCTTTTTCTGTTTCTATGAACATCGTTATTGGGATTTTATTAGGAATTACATTAAATTTGTATAACACTTTTGGTAGTATGACCATTTTGACAATATTAATTCTGCCTATCTAAGAGCATGGGAGGTCTTTCCGTCTTCTAATGTCTTATTCAATTTCTTTTTTTAGTGTTCTATAGTTTTCATTGTAGAGGTTGTTCATCTCTTTTGTTAGATTGATTCCCAAGTTTTGTTTCATTTTATTTTTTTGGCAATTGTGAATACGGTATTGTTCTTTATTTCTCTTTCAGTGGATTCCTTAGTGACATATAGGAATGCATTTGATTTTTGGGTATTGATTCACAAGACTTAGAGAAATAGACTGTTCTACAATGAGTTAGAGACTTCAGGTCTGGGTTTGTGACTCAGTGGTGGAGCAGTTGTTTATCATATGTGGGACACTGGGTTTGATTTTCAGCACTGTGCATAAATGAATAAAATAAAGATACATCAACAACTAAAAAAATATTTTAAAAAAGGGAGACTTCAATATATTGGATAGAACATACAGACATAATATCAACAGGAAATTGAGATCTTGTTCAGCAGTGAAACTAACTAGACTTAATAAATATTTGTAGAAACTTCCACTCAACATGAGTACACATTCTTTGCAAATGAATTTAGTAAATTCCAGGGCTGAGTTTATATTAGGCCACAAAACTAGTCTCAATGTAAAAAGACTGAAATTATACAAAGTATCTTCTTCAACCACCATGGAATGGTGTTAGAAATTAATAACAAGAAAAAATGGAATATTCAAAGATATGTGGGCATTAAAAAAAAACACTCAGACAGCTCCTAGGTTAAAGAAAATCATAGGGAATTTAGAAAATACCTAGAGATGAATGAAAATGAAAACATAACATATCAGAACTTATGGGGTTCAGTAAATCCATTATTCAATGGGAAATTTACAGCTACCAATGCCTATAATAAAGGAGGGAAAGATCTCAAATCAGTAACTTTATACTACAGGGATGTATAAAAATAAGAGCAAAATAAACCTGAAGATGGAAAAGGAAAGAAACAGAAAAGAAATACTTAGATAGAGACTAAAAGAACGACAGAGGCAAGGAAACCAAAAATCTCTTGAATAAGATCAACAAAATTGACAAATCATTAGTAGACTGGAAAGAGAGGGAGGGAGCAAATGAATATGCAAATAACTAAAATCAGAAAGTGTGTTCTTTATTACTGACCACTGCAAAGTAAAAGAATTATAAGAGACTCTGAACAATTGTATGCCAACAAAGTAGATAAACTAAATGAAATGAACAAATTCCTAGAAGGGCACAAATAACCTAAAATGACTCAAGACGAAAAAAAATCATATACAGACAGCTGGAAATGTTGCTCAGTAGTAAAGAGTCCCTGAGTTCAATCCCCAGTATCAAAAAAGAATATCTCAACAGACTATAATAAGTAAAGATATTGAATTAGTAACCAAAAACCTTTTAACAAAGAAGTCCAGAATCAGACTGCAGCACTGGTGAATTGAACTGTGCATTTAAGGAAGAATTAAAAGTCTTTCTCAAATTCTTCCAAAAATAGAAGAGGAGGAAGCACTTCCTAGCACTTTCTGTCAGCTCAGCATTACCCTGAATACCAAAGCCAGAAAAAAATTCAGGGAAAGGAAATTACATACATTTCTTATTACCATAGATGTATAAGTCCTTAACAAAATATTAGCATATTGAATCCAAAAGCATTTTATAAGGATTATATACCAAGTGGGGTATTCCAAGAATGCAAGGGTGTTCCAACATAAAATCAATCAACGTAATACATTTATAGAATCAAAAGAAAAATGAACATGATTATTTAGGTACATGAATGTCATTTCACAAAATCTAACATTCTTTTATGATAAATCTTATCAGAAAAATAGGGATAGAAGAGAACATACTCAGCAGAATAAAAGGCAGTTTTGAAAAACCCACAGATAACATCATACTCGATGATAGAAGAATGAAAACTTATCCCTTAAGATCAGGAATGAGGCAAGAATGCCTATTTCACCATGCTGTTCAACTTTACTGGACATTCTAGCCAGAGCAATTGCACAAGAAAAAAGAAATAGAAGACTTCCAAATTACAAAGGTAGAACCAAAATGATCCATATTCAAAGGGGATACAATTCTACATTTAGAAAATCCCAAAGAATAAAGAAGAAAGGTAATAGAACTTATAAGTAAATTTGCCAAAGTTACAACATACAAGGTCAACATAAAAAAAATCAGTTGTTTTCCTATGAGGTAGCAATAAACAATCTGCAAAGGAATTAAAATAGCTATGCCATTTACATAACATCTAAAAGAATAAAATGCAGTAAAATGAGTTTAACCAAGTTAAAAATTTATACATTGAAAATTATAAAACATTATATTAAGGAATTAAAGAAAACCTAAAGAAATGGAAAGACACCCAATGTTTATGTGTAGGAGGACATGATAATTTTAAAGTGCAAATACTACATAAGGTGATTATAGTTTCAACTTAATGCCTATCAAAATTCCAACAGCCTTTTTTTGTAGACATCTTTAAATTTATTTGGGCTTTCAAAGGACCTGAACAGCCAAAAAGTCTTAAGAAAGAGAAAGTTGAAGGAACTCGCACATCTCAATTTCACAACTTACTACAAAGTCAAAGTAACCCAAACAATGTGGTGATCTCATAAAGTTAGACATATAGACCAATGGCATATAGTTATGGGTCCTGAAATAAATGCATGAATCATGGTCAATTGAGTTTTGATAAATGTAGGAAGTGGGGGAAGAATAGTCTCTTCAACAGACATATTGGGACAACTACATACCCAGCATGCAAAACAATCAAGTTGGATGCCTTCCTAACATTATATACAAAAATTAACTAAAAATGAATTGACAGCCCTAATGGTAGAGCTATAAAAATAAAACTCTTAGAGGAATTTAGATTTGACAGTAGGTTCCTAGAAGTGACACTGAAAATAAGCATCAAAATAAAAAATAGAGGTGTTGGGGAGATAGCTCAGTTGGTAGAGTGCTTGCCTTGTAAGCATAAGACCCCGGGTTTGATCCCCAGCACCACACACACACACACACACACACACACACACACACAAAAGATAAATTGGACTTTATCAAAATAAAATTTTATGTGCATTGCATCAAAGTGCATTTTTAAGAAGGTGAAATAACAGCTGGGCATGATGGCACACACCTGTAATCCCAGTGGCTCAGGAGGCTGAGGCAGGAGGATCACAAGATGAAGGCCAGCCTTAGCAATTTAGTGAGACCCTAAACAACTTAGGGAAACCGTATCTCTAAATCAGATATAAAAAGGACTGGGGATATGGTGTAATGGTCAAGACACAACCCCAGCTCTTGGGGTTGAAGATTGAACCTTCAGTACTAAAAAAGAAAAGTGAAAAGACACCTGAAGGAATATAAGAATATATTTGCAAATCATTCATCTTATAGTGTTTTAAAATTCAGATTACATAAAGAACTCATACAACCTGACAATGAAAAGGCAACCCAGTACAAAAAATATGGGTAAAGGTCTTGAATAGACGTATCTTCAAAGGAGATAGACAAATGGCCAATTAACACATGGAAAGATAGCTAGCATCATTTTTTTTTTCTTTTTTGGCAGTGCTGGGGATTGAACCCAGGGTCTTGTGCTTTGGAGGCAAGCACTGTACCAAACTGAGCTATATCCCCAGCCCCGCATCATTAATTATTAAGGAAGCGAATTACAACCAAAATGAAATAGTATTGCATACCTACTAAGAATAGCTAAATTAAAGAGAAATAAACATAAAGTAAATATTGGCAAGGATGTAGGGAAATTGGAACCTTCATTCCTATCTGGTGAGAATGGAAAATATGCAGCTACTTTTGAAAACAAATTGTTGCCTCCTCAAAAAGAAACAAACTATATGACTCTGCAATTATACTTACAGGTTTATAGCCAAAATATTTAATAGCACATACTTTAGTATTATACCTTACACTGATGTTCAATGAAGCATCACTGCAATGGTCAAAAGGTAGCAATAATTAGTGTCTATCAAGCAATGGTTAAACTAAATGTGGTATATATGTGCAAATTCAACTATAAGAGAAGGATGTTCTAATACATGCCACAGCATGATTGAATCTGGAAAATATGCTGAGTGAAAGAAACCAGGCATAAAAGGACAAATAATGTATGATTCTATCTGTGTGAACTATCCAGAATAGACATTTTCTATGAGACACAAAGTAGAATATAGATTACCAAGATCTGGGTAAAGAGGGAAACAGGGAGTTAATTCCTAATGATTGCAGAATTTCTTGGGGCAGATGATGAAAAAAATTTAGAATTATATATTGGTGATGTTTATACAACATTGCAAATGTAATAAATACCTCCGAATTATACAAATAAGATGATTAACATGGAAAGTTTTATGTGATATCTATTTACTCAAAAAGTTAATAATGTAATATATCAGTCTAGCATAGTACCTGTAGTCCCAGCTACTCAGGGTCTTATGCAGGAGGATCACTTGAACCCAGGAGTTTGAGATCAGCGTGGACAACACAGGGAGACCCCGTCTCAAAAACTAAAAAGTAATAATAATGCAATATATCAATAACCAAAAATAATCAAATTTTATACCTTAAATGGGTGAATTGTTATGGTACATGAGTTTCAATAAAAGTGTTTTTTAAGAGAATGATTTTCAGTTATCATATGTTGCTAGAGTTTGTTTTGTTTTTGTAAACCCTATTTTATTAGTTTTTGCTAGGCATCCTGTTACAAAGTACCACAGACTGGGTTGCTTACAACATAAATTTCAGTTCTGGAGGCTAGAAGGTCAGAAGCAGTGTGTTGGCAGTGTTGGTTTCTGATGGTGTACTGGCAGTCTTTGGTATTTCTTGGCTTACAGATGTATCACACTGATCTCTGTCTTCATGTTCACATGGAGTTCTCCCAGTGTACATGCTTCTGTATCCTTTTAATGAGGAGAGATATATTGGACTAGTGACCATCCTAATGACCTCCTTTTAACTTGATTACCTCTGAAAGACTCTACTTTTAAATAAGGTCCCATTTTGAAGTACTGGTGGTTAAATCTTCAACATAGGAATTTTGGGATGACATAATTCAAACAGTATCACTTGTATTTTTTCACTTAACAGTGTAGTAAGAATTTTATTTATTAAAAATTGTCACAACATAATTTTGATGATTATAAGTTGCTCAAGAATAATATCCACGTAGCCAGTTCTCAAACATACCTTGTTTTTACTTTTGTAATAATCTAACTGCTACAAACACCTTTATATACTGTTTATCATTTTCTTAGAAAAGACACCTAAAAATGAAATTAGTAGATTAGTAGATCATTTGAAGGCATTTCATAGATACTTCAAAGCTTTGCAAATTTGAGGCACTAAAAATTCATTACTGCTTTTTTGTATTTCTTGGTTTATTATGGCTTATTAAACATTTTATCTTTAAGTTATTTGCCCAATTAATTTTATAGTTCTTATGTTTTTCTTTTCAGTTTGAATAAATTCTTTACAGAGTAAAATTTTTACTTTTTCTTGGATTTCTAGAAACTTTATCAGTTTATCGTTTGCTCTTAGATTTTGGTCTAGTTTGTTTTTTAAATTGTACAATTGTTTATTATTTATTTAGGTACTAAGAATTGAATCCAGGGGCACTTAAGCACTGCCCTTTTTATATTTTATTTATCCCCAGCCCTTTTTATGTTTTTTATTTTATCATCTGCCCTTTTTGTATTTTATTTAGAGACAGGGTCTCGCTGAGTTACTTAGGGCCTCACTAAGTTGCTGAGTCTGTCTTCAAACTCTTGATCCTCCTGCCTTAGCCTCCTGAGCCACTGGGATTATGGGCATGCACTACGTCATCTGGATAGAATTGTTTTGTCTTTTTCTTGATGTATCTTCTGTGGCTTCAAAGCTTGGCTTCTGCCTCTCTTTGTAGAATTTTCATCCATATTTAATTCTGCTTTTTTCTGAATGTTTATGGGATTTTAAAAATATTTAAATCTTTAATCTGGAATATGTTTTGCTAAATGTTATTAAGTAAGACTTTTTTTTTCTTGTATTGCTAGCTGGTGACTCTAATTTCATTCCTTCTAACCTCCCTCCCAGGGATTGAACCCCCTGAGACCCAGCGACATACCCACCCCATTTTATTTCTTTTTTATTTTGAGACAGGGTCTTGCTAAGTTGCTTAGTGCCTCACTCAATTGCTGATGCTAGCTTTGAACTTGCAATCCCCTGCCTTAGCCTCCGCAGGTGGGATTATAGGCCTGCACCACCGTACCCAGCTCATTTTCTTCATCATTGATTAAAGATGTTGTATATGTTGAATTAAACTATTTTGGGGGAGGAGATCTTTTACAATGATGCTTTATTAAAGACTTTCAGTATATTTTAATATCTAAAAGAACCCCCCCACACATACACTTTTCCTTTTTTTCTAATACTGTGGTACTTGTAATAGCTTATTTTTACCCATAGTACTAGAAACATTTCTTTCCATCTCTTTCTATGCCACTGTACTCCTCCCCACATTTAAAAAGAGCTTTTCACATAGGAGATAATTTGAAATATATTGAGTACATGTACATTTGATCTTTCCTTTCAAATACTTGGGATTTTAAAAATTTGTTTCAAATCTTTTATATCCTTTATAAGGACTTATAGTTTTTGATAAATTAGGGGAAATTTCTCACTATTATCTTTCCTTCTGAATATTTATATATTAGTTTGTGGTGATTTTTGTTTGTTTTTGCTTTTAAAAATTTTTGTTGCTTATTTTATTACCTAGAAATGTTAATGATTTGTGTTTATCTTATGTGTTACTGTTTTACTGACCTCTATCAATTTTAATACTTTTTAATTTTCTAGATAAACAACTAAATGGAAATGATAATGATATGGTGTTATAAAATTGTTTCATATGTTTGTCAGATAGTATCTAAAATCAGTGTTATAAAAGAGTAATAAAGGGTGGCATCCTTTTTTTTTATATTATTTCCGAATTTATTTGATGTACTTCTGATGTTTCACCATTAAGTATTGTTTCGTTTGATAGCAGGAAACATACTTTTTTTTTTTAGCATTAGAAAACTTAGTCAACTTTTTAAAATGCTTTTGTTGTGGAACTTACAGTAGCATTTAGAATTATTATTGTATAATTGTTATTGTATTTTACCAGTTACTTTTGGGTAGGGTTAACTACTTGGAAAATCATTTAATCAGCAAAATAATGCATTTGTTAATAAGTTTGCTATTACTCAATTAACTTCATTACCTGCATTAAAACCTATGCTGTTGTCATATCTTGTTCTTTTTTAACATGATTTAATTTTGTTTTTCTACATTTTATTTGGCTTTTTTGTATTTTTAAAAATAAGTGATAGACACCTATAAGTTGAATTGGTGGCATCTTTGTTAGATTTTTGGTTTCAGGGGCATTTTTCTTTGAAACTTCTTGTATATGCTGCTGTTGTCATCTCAACAGTTGACTGAATGGAAAAATCAATGTTAAAGTGTTCCATAGGTGATAAGAAAACAAAAGAGTGGTATATAGGTCAGTAGTTAGTGCTGTATATATATTTTTAGGCATCATTTTCACAGAGGAGTTTAAAAGCAAGAATCTGCCTTTCTCTGGTTCTTCTCAATTTAAGCAGTTTTGCATGCCAGGCTGCCTCAGAAACCACTGGACAGTCTGGATCTAGCACATGATAAGTATTTTCTTAATAAATAGTTAAATATGCAGTGGACGCACATACCATTTCCTCTGGCCTACATCTTCTTCCCTTTTCTTTTTACATTTTGTACCTCACATGAGGAGACAGGACATTTTTTGTTCAACTTTAAATCATGCACCATACTAATTTTATTACTCTTATCAGTACCTTCAAGAAGGGAACAGTGCCCCCAGCTCTTGATTTCCTTGTTGTCCATAAACCTACACACATAGGTCCTTTTAGTTTTATAAGTATTATTGATGTTTGCTTAGAGAAATAGAATAGAGCAAAGTATGACCTTTGGAAAGTTAAAATCTCAGGAAATCTTATTGTCATAATCTCTGGTCTGTTTTTGTTTACTCTTTGGACATAGTAAGAACCTTTGGACTTTTACATTGCAGTGTAATTTCTAAAAGGTGAATTTCAATCAAATTTCTCCTCTTTTCTGAGAGCTAAGAGACCTACCATTTTTTTCTAGCATATGTGAAATAGATGTTTATTTGGGCCTTTGTCATTTTCCCTGGACCATTACAGAAGTCCCCTTTCTTTTCTTTTTGTACATTCTAGCTTTATAATCCCCTTCCCCATTTTAATCTTTGTAGAGACCCAAATTTCCTTAAAACTTTTTGACAGTTTCTTATCAGATATAAGATAAACTTTTATCACTTCATACACCAAAATAATTCTACATAGAAATTTTAATGTAAAACAAGAAATCATACAAGTACCAGCAGAAGAATGATAAATACATAATCTTGGTGTGAAGACTAAAAAAATAACCACACAGATCATAAAGGAATGTAAACCAAGGAAAATATTTGCAATACATAGCTGACAAATAATAACTTTAAATACAGAAAGAATACTATTTTTGTGTGAGAATATACAAAAATGATAATGCATTTACATGTATAGTCCCTTGTAGAAAGGAGTTATTTTTTATAGATGACTAATTTTGTGTATTACTTCTATAGCAAAAGCAGATTAGTTATTCACCTGGAGTATGCAGCATAGAACATCAGCAGGAGATAACCAAACTGAAGACTGATTTAGAAAAGAAAAGTATCTTTTATGAAGAAGAATTATCTAAAAGAGAAGGAATACATGCAAATGAGATTAAAAATCTGAAGAAAGAACTGCATGATTCAGAAGGCCAGCAACTTGCTCTCAACAAAGAAATTATGGTATTAAAAGACAAATTGGAAAAAACCAGGAGAGAAAGGTATGAATCAAGTTATTTATTCATTCAGTAAAAATGTATTGCATGTTTGTTTTGTGACAAGTGCTGGAGATACATAGGCAATAAGCATGTCCCAGTTCTCAAGGACACCAAAGTCAAGATTGGTAAATAGAAAATTACAGGACAGCTTGGTAGGAAAGCAAATGGAATAAGTTTAGGCACACATATAGGCACAAGAAGTAACTGTGCTACATTTAGGATTTCTGGACAAAATGACTTCTCAGCTGAGAACTAATAAATAAGAAATAAGTAAAAGTGGAAGAGTATCCAAGCAGAGGTAGCAGAATGTGCTAAAGTCTAATGGAAAAGGGAAGCATAGCACATTCAGAAAATGAAAGGTGTTTATTATGGTAGAAGCATAAAGTGACAGGAGGGAGTGGTGAAAACTGAGTCTGCAAAGGAAAATAAAGCCAAGATCTTGAGGCATCTGCAATTTATTCTGAAGGAAAAGCATGATTTTTAATTTTTACATTTGAATAATTGGTACTGCTATATAAAGAATGCTTTGGAAGGTGCAGACAGGTAAAGGAGTTCAACTATGAGAAGAGGTGATGGAAGTAAGGTAGTGATAGAGAAGTTGGAGAGAATTGAATGAATTCAGAATGTCTGCTGAGAAGATAGAAACTGTAGGGCTTAATAATCAGCTATGAGAAATGAGGGAACAGGATAAATTTTCAGTAATGCTCAGATATCTACATTTCAGGCAATCAGCTGGGCACAGTGGTGCATGCCTGCAATCCTAGTAACTTGGGAGACTGAGGCAGGAGGATCACAAGTTCAAGGCCAGCCTGGGCAACCTAGTGGAGACCCTGTCTCAATACAAAAATTAAAAAGGCCTGAAGAATGTATATCAGTGATAGAGTGCTCCTGGGTTCAATCCCCAGTGTTGTCAAAACAAAAAACACTTTAGATTTCAACTAGATATATATAATTGTCATTCTTAACTTTTATATTGGAAGGCATTTCAGAACCTATTATTTGCAAAGCAGTGGTATGCATACTGGGATATAGCACTGAGTAAACAAAATCCTGATTTTTAAAAAATTTTTATTTTTTTCCTACATGTATATAGGATAATGTCTGTCTCATTCTACCATCCTTCCCACCCACCTCTGCCCCACTCCTCCCCTCACTCCCCTCTGCATAATCCAAAGTTCCTTCATTCTTCCCTACCCACCTCCCACTATGGATCAGCATCTGGTTATCAGAGAAAACATTCAGCCTTTTGTTTTTTTTGGATTAGCTTATTTTCACTTATGATATTCTCTAGGTCGATCTGTTTACCTACAAATGCCATAATTTCATTCTTCTTTAAGGCTGAGTAGTATTCCATTGTATCTATATATCACATTTTTTTTCTTTCTTTCTTTTTTTTTTTTTTTTTTTTTTTGCGGTGCTGGGGATCAAACCCAGGGCCTTGTGCTTGCAAGGCAAGCACTCTACTGACTGAGCTATCTCCCCAGCCTTCACTTTTTTTTTAATCCATTCATCCGTTGAAGAGCATCTAAGTTGGTTCCATAATTTAGCTATTGTGAATTGAGCTACTATAAACACTGATGGACTGTGTCACTGTAGTATGTTGATTTTAAGTCCTTTGTGTATAAACCAAGGAGTGGGATAACTAGGTCAAATGGTGGTTCCATTCCAAGTTTTCTGAGGAATCTCCATACTGCTTTCCAGAGTGGTTGCACCAATCTGCAGTACCACCAGTAATGTATGAGTATACCTTTTTCCCCACGTCCTCACCAACACTTATTATTGCTTGTATTCTTGATAATTACCATTCTGACTGCAGTGAGATGAAATCTTAGAGTAGTTTTGATTTGCATTTCTCTGATTACTAGAGATGATGAACATTTTTTCATATGTTTGTTGATCAATTGTATATCTTCTTCTATGAAGTGTCTGTTCAGTTCTTTAACCCAATTATTGATTGGGTTATTTGGTTTTTGTTGGTGTTAAGTTTTTTGAGTTCTTTATATATCCTGGAGGTTAGTGCTCTATCTGAGGCTCTCTCTTTATGTTATTGATTGTTTCTTTTGCTGAGAAGAAACTTCTTAGTTTGATTCCATCTCGTATATTGATTCTTAATTTTACTTCTTGCATTTTAGGAGTCTTGTTAATAAGTCAGGTCCTAAGCCTATGTAATTAAGATTTGGGCCTACTTTTTTCTTCTGTTAGGCACAGGGTGTCTGTTCTAATGCCCAAGTCTTTGATCCACTTTGAGTTGATTTTTGTGCAGGGTGAGAAATAGGGGTTTAATTTCATTTTGTTACATATGAATTTCCAGTTTTCCTAGCACCATTTGTTGAATAGGCTATCTTTTCTCCAGTGAATGTTTTTGGCGCCTTTGTCTAGTATGAGATAACCATATTTATGTGGGTTTGAATCTGTGTCTTCTGTTCTGTACCATTGGTCTACATGTCTGTTTTGATGCCAATACCATGCTGTTTTTGTTACTATGACTCTGTAGAATAGTTTAAGGTCTGGTAGTGTGATACCTCCTGCTTCATTCTTCTTGAGAAGGATTACTTTGGCTATTCTGGATCTCTTATTTTCCTAGATGATTTCATGATTGCTTTTTCTGTTTCTATGAAGAATGTCATTGGGATTTTAAAAGGAATTGCATTGAATCTGTATAACACTTTTGGTAGTATTGCCATTTTGACAATATTAATTCTGCCTGTCCAAGAGCATGAGAGATCTTTCCATCTTCTAAGGTCTTCTTCAGTTTATTTTTTTAGTGTTCTATAGTTTTCATTGTAGAGGTCTTTCTTCTCTTTTGTTAGATTGATTCCCAATTATTTTATTGTTTTTGAGACTGCTGTGAATGGAGTAGTTTTCCTAATTACCCTTGCATTGTCTTTATCACTAATGTATAGAAATGCATTTGATTTATGAGTATTGATTTTATATTCTGTGACTTTGCTGAATTCATTTATGAGTTCTAGAAGTGTTCTGGTGGAATTTTTTGGATCCTTTAAATATAGAATCATGTCATCAAGCTATTAGTGATAGTTTGAGTTCTTCTTTTCCTATTCATATCTCTTTAGTTTCTTTTGTCTGTCTAATTGCTGTGGCTAGAGTTTCAAGGACGATATTGAATAGAAGTGGTGAAAGAGGACATGTCTGTCTTGTTTCAGTTTTTAGGGGAAATGCTTTCAATTTTTCTTCATTTAGAATGATGTTGGCCTTGGGCTTAGCATGGATAACTTTCACAATGTTGAGGGATGTTCCTACTATCCCTATTTTTCGAGTGTTTTGAACATGAAGGGGGTGCTCTATTTTGTCAAATGCTTTTTCTGTATCTTTTGAGATAATCATATGATTTTTTTAAGTCTAGTGATATGATGTATTACTTTTATTGATTTCCATATGTTGAACTAACCTTGCATCCCTGGGATGAACTCCACTTGATCATGGTGCACTATCTTTTTAATATGTTTTTGTATGCAATTTGCCAGAATTTTATTGAGAGTTTTTGTGTCTCTTGTTCATCAGGCATATTTGTCTGGCGTTTTCTTTCCTTGAAATGTCTTTGTCTGGTTTTGGTATCAGGGTGATACTCATAAAATGAGTTTGGAAGGGTTCCCTTCTTTGCTATTTCATGAAATAATTTGAGGAGTATTGGTGTTAATTCTTCTTTGAAGGTCTTGTAGAGCTTAGCTGAGAATCCTTTTGGTCCTGGACTTTTCTGGGTTGGTAGGCTTTTGATGATGTCTTCTATTTCATTGCTTGATGTTGATCTATTTAAATTGTGTATGTCTTACTGCATCAGTTTGTGTAGATCGTATGTCTCTAGAAATTTGTTGGTATCTTTGAGTTTTTCTATTTTATTGAAGTATAAATTTTCAAAATAGTATCTTATTATCTTCTGTATTTCAGTAGTGTGCATTGTGATATTTCCTTTTTCATCACGAATTTTACTAACTTGAGTTGTCTCTCTTTGTTAGTGTAGCATTAAAGATTTACCAATTTTATTTATTTTTTCAAAGAACCTACTTTTCAGTTTGTCAATTTTTTCAGTTGTTTCTTTTGTTTCAGTTTCATTGATTTCATGATTTTAATTATTTCCTGTCTTCTGCTTTTGGTGTTGATTTGTTCTTTTTCTAGGGCTTTGAGATATAGTGTTAGGTCATTTATTTGTTGACTTTTCATTCTTTTAATGTATGAGCTCAATGCAGTGAACTTTCCTCTTAGCACTGCCTTCATAGTGTCCCAGAGATTTTGATGTGTTTGATGTGTTCTCATTTACTTCTAAGTATTTTTTAAATTTCTTCCTTGATTTCTTTTGTCCATTCATCATTCAATAGCATGCTATTTAGTCTCCAGTTGTTGGAGTATTTTCTATTTTTTATTTTGTTGATTTCTAGTTTCATTCTGTTATGATCTGATAGAATGCAGGATAATATTTCTGTTCTTTTGTATTTGCTGAGAGTTTCTTTGTGGCATAACATATGATCTGTTTTAGAGAAGGATCCATGTTCTTCTGAGAAGAAAGTGTATTCACTCATGATGACTACTCTATATATGAAATACTCTATATATGTCCATTAAGTCTAAATCATGGAGTGTATCATTTAATTCTGTAGTTTCTTTGTTTAGTTTTTGTTTGGGAGATCTATCCAGTGGTGAGAGAGGTGTGTTAAAGTCACCCAGTATTAACTGTGTTATGGTCTAGTTGATTCTTGAAATCGAGAAGGGTTTGTTTGATGTATGTATATGCTCCATTGTTTGGGGCATATATACTTGTGATTATTATGTCTTGTTGATGTTTGGTTCCCTTAAGTAGTATGAAATGTCCTTCTTTATCCCTTCTGACTAACTTTGGTTTTAAGTCCACTTTGTCTGATATAAGAATGGAATCCCCTGCTTGTTTACACAGTCCATGTGAATGGTGTGTTTTTTCCCAGCCTCTCACCTTCAGTCTGTGGATGTCTCTTCCTAGGAAGTGAGTCTCTTGTAGACAGCATTATTTTTACTTTTTATTTTTTATTTTTTTACGTTTACATAGGGTAATGATGTTTATTTTTTTTTCCTTCCCCCCCACCCCTCCCACCCTTTTCCCTTTATACAGTCCTTCTTTCCTTCATTCTTACTGCTCTCCTTAGCCTAACTCTAAACCTAACCCTAAACCTAATGCTAACCCCTCCCACCCCCATTATATGTCCTCATCCGCTTATCAGCGAGATCATTCGTCCTTTAGTTTTTTGAGATTGGCTTATCTCACTTAGCATGATATTCTCCAATTTCGACCATTTGCCTACAAATGCCATAATTTTATCATTCTTCATTGCGGAGTAATATTCCATTGTATAAATACGCCACAGTTTCTTTATCCATTCATCAACTGAAGGGCATCTAGGTTGGTTCCACAATCTGGCTATGGTGAATTGAGCAGCAATGAACATTGATGTGGCTGTATCTCTGTAGTATGCTGATTTTAAGTCCTTTGGGTATAGGCCAAGGAGTGGGATAGCTGGGTCAAATGGTGTTTCCATTCCAAGCTTTCTGAGGAATCTCCACACTGCTTTCCAGAGTGGCTGCACTAATTTGCAACCCCACCAGCAATGTATGAGTGTTCCTTTTTCACCACATCCTCGCCAACACCTATTGTTGCTTGTATTCTTGATAATCGCCATTCTAATTGGGGTGAGATGAAATCTTAGGGTAGTTTTGATTTGCATTTCCCTTATTACTAGGGATGTTGAACATTTTTTCATATATCTGTTGATTACTTGTACATCGTCTTCTGTGAAGTGTCTGTTCATTTCCTTAGCCCATTTGTTGATTGGATTATTTGTATTCTTCGTGTAGAGTTTTTTGAGTTCTTTATAGATTCTGGAAATTAGCGCTCTATCTGAGGTATGGTTGGCAAAGATATTCTCCCACTCTGTAGGCTCTCTCTTCACATTTCTGATAGTTTCCTTTGCTGAGAGAAAGCTTTTCAGTTTGAATCTATCCCAGTTGTTGATTCTTGCTTTTATTTCTTGTGCTATGGGAGTCCTGTTAAGGAAGTCTGATCCTAAGCCAACAAGTTGAAGATTTGGACCTACTTTTTCTTCTATAAGATGCAGGGTCTCTGGTCTGATTCCAAGGTCCTTGATCCATTTTGATTTGAGTTTTGTGTAGGGTGAGAGATAGGGGTTTAATTTCATTCTATTGCATATGGTTTTCCAGTTTTCCCAGCACCATTTGTTGAAGAGGCTATCTTTTCTCCATTGCATATTTTTGGAACCTTTGTCTAGTATGAGAAAATTGTATTTATTTGGGTTTGTGTCCATGTCCTCTATTCTGTACCATTGATCTACCTGTCTATTTTGGTACCAATACCATGCCGTTTTTGTTACTATTGCTTTGTAGTAGAGTTGAAGATCTGGTATTGCAATACCCCCTGCTTCGCTCTTGCTACTGAGGATTGCTTTAGCTATTCTAGGTTTTTTATTCTTCCAGATGAATTTCATAATTGCTTGCTCTATTTCTGCAAGGTACATCATTGGGATTTTAATTGGAATTGCATTGAATCTGTATAGCACTTTAGGTAGTATAGCCATTTTGATGATATTAATTCTGCCTATCCAGGAACATGGGAGATCTTTCCATCTTATTTTTGAATCTTTTTCTTTTTTTAATTCAATCTGCCCAGTCTGTCTTTTGAATATTGGCCATTAACATTCAGGGTTATTATTGAGATATGATTTATATTCTGGTTATTTGTTTTATTTTTGGTCTTTAACTTGACTTAGTTTCTCTTTTGATTGACCTTTCCTTTAGTGTATTCCTCCCTTTGCTATTTTTTTTTTTTTTTATTTCTTCCTCATGGACTGTTTTGTTGAGAATTATTCTATAGTACAGGCTTTCTGGTTGTGATTTCCTTCAACTTTTGTTTATCATGGAAGGTTTTGTTTCATCTTCACATCTGAAGCTCAGTTTTACTGGATATAAAATTGTCAGTTGGCCTCCATTTTCTTTCAGAGCTTTAAATATGTTATTCCAGGACCTCCTGGCATTGAGGGTCTGGGTTGAGAAATCAACTGAGATCCAAATTGGTTTCCCCCTACATGTATTTTGATTTTTTTTCTCTTGCAGCCTTTAAAATTCTATCTTTATTGTATATGTTAGTCATTCTCATTATAATTTGCCTTGGTGTGGGTCTGCTGTGATTTTGTACATCTGGGTTGTGTAAGCCTCTTATAGTTGACTTTCCATTTCATTCTTTAGATTTGGGAAGTTTCAAAATCCTGGTCTTTATGCAGCTTTCCTTTAGTGTGGTAAAAGATAATAAAAGAAATAAAATGTAGAACACATTAAATAATGAAAAAATGTTAAGAACAGAAAATAAAGTGGGAAATGACTATTAAGCATTAAGAGAGTAAATTAAATTATATATGGGTGTAAATATTCATACACATATATTACGATATATAGAATGGATAGCAGGTATTTTAATGTATTACATTTAGATATATATGTTTATATAGGTTTTATACACAAATATACACACACTTATTTATTTATTTATTTATTTATTTATTTATTTATGTGCCAGGGGAAATTATACTGAGAGGTGATGTCTCAGTTAAGACTAAGGAAAGTGAGGGCAGAGCTTTAAAAATGTATGAAAAGATCATTATACACAAGTCTGTTAAAAATTTTGTGGGAGGCTAGTGTGGCTCAAGTTCAGGTAAGGACAAGGAAGAGTAGAAATGAGTCAGATAACAGGAGTCAGGTCTTTAAGCCTTGTAAGTCATATGTAGTTAATTTACTGTTGTTTCCTTGCAGGTACTTATTGTAGAATTTTGAGCAGAAAAGTACAAGTACTAAACTTGTGTTAAGAGCAAACAATAAGTCTATCTAGAAGGCCGTTCTAGTAATGCAGGCTGAAAATGGTGGCTCAGGCCTAGGCTGGTGGCAAAAGGGATAGTCAGAAATGTTCAAATTTTAACATTCTTTAAAGTTAAAGGTAATGAATGGTATTGGTTGATGGAATGATTGACAAAGAAAGAATTTAGGATGATCCTGCAGTTTTGACATAAGCAAGTGGAAGAATATAGTTACCACTCAGAGAGGAAGACCACAAGAGAAACAAGTTTCAGATGAGAGTATTATCAAGAGCTTGTTTTATCCATCTAGCCTGCAGATGCTTATTAGACCTTCAGTGAGATATGTTAAGTAGACTGATTATATAGAGCACCCTGGATTTCAGGGGTGTAGATATAATCCTGAGATTATATCATGATATTTAAAGCCATGGAGACAGAATGAGATCATATAGTTAATAAATGAATGTAGATAGAAAGTGAACCATAGAAGTGAGCACTGAGGCACTGCAATCTTTAGAAATTGGGAGATGAGGAGGAACTACCAAAATGGAAGGAGAAAGAATAGTCAGAATGATAGGAAGTAAACCAGGCAAATTTAGTATTCTAGAAACCTGCTGAAGAAACCTGTCAACATGTCAAATAAAATGATGTTCAAATCAGGTACGATAAAGACTGCACAATGGCATTTAAGTTTAGTAATCTGAATGTCATTGGTGACTTTGAGAAGAACAGTTTTAGTGGAAGAATAGGGACAGAGACCCCACAGTGGGATCAAGAGAGACTTAAGGAGAGCAATTGGAATAGAGTGTAGATAACTATAGTTAATACTTGGAGTTGTTATTGCTACAGCAAGATGTGACATAAGAGAGAAGATGGAGGAGAAATTTCTATCAAAGAAGTTACTTTAATGCTTATTGTTTTTTAAGATAAGAGCAGTAAGTAACATGATTTTAATCTGATAGAAGTTTTTTAATAGTTGATTCAGTAGAAA
This sequence comes from Sciurus carolinensis, assembly GCF_902686445.1. Classification (NCBI taxonomy): domain Eukaryota; kingdom Metazoa; phylum Chordata; class Mammalia; order Rodentia; family Sciuridae; genus Sciurus; species Sciurus carolinensis. The sequence goes on from NC_062224.1 coordinate 61,293,353, forward strand.
GGGGAAAAAGTACTAGAGCAATTTTATTGGAGATAAAATTGGAAAGATTGGCCTTAATCTTACTTTTTTTTTAAACTTATACTAAGAAAAAGTCGATACTTGTGCATAAATCAGAACACGTTTTTGTGTTGAGCTTTCTTGTTGAGTTGGGTATGAAGAAGTGAGGCGTTTTAGACACATACTTATGGAGATGTTAAGTCAGCAGTTTGAAGCCCATGAAAGCTTCAGAGTTCCTTGGTGTAAGAGATAATAACTGTAAGCAGATGATATAGTTGATGAACCTACCTTAGGGAGAACATGTAGAGAGAGGAGACAAGCACCTGAGACAGAATTCCAAGAAGCACTGGCATTTATGGGAAGAATAGAAGGAAAGGAGTTCACAGAGACAGCTGAAAAGAGCCAGGGTTGTTGCTACAAATCCATTAAGTATGATAACATCACAACCTGGAGAAGACAGCATTTCATGAGGGAGGGAAAGGACAACATTCTCAATGGTAGATTGGATGTGAAAACAGTTAAGTCAGTGGTGAGTTTTGAGAGACCAGGTTTGGTTTTGTTGCCAAAAGCTCAGTCCTTGTCCCCAGTGCCATTCCAGTAACAAAGCCGCGGTTTTGAGAAAAAGGAAAAAGAAGTTTTATTTCTTTGCTAGCAAAGGAGAAGCCCAGGGGACTCCTGCCCCAGAGGCTGTGATTCTGCCCATCAGCAGGAACAGGCTTTTAAAGAGGAGATTCAAAGTGTTTTCTATTGGAGTTGTAATTCACTTGTTAATTTGGGAGATAGCCATATCTGAGATCTTCTGGTACCATTCCCAAAATCTGGATTACTTCCTTCCTATGGTGAGTGTGTACTCAGGGACAGATAAGTCAGCCTAGAATTGTGAAAAAAGGTAATCCTGTTTCCCCTGAGTTTAGGAAGGGGGAGATATTAGGGGAGGAGGAAGGTAAAGAAACATATCCTTAAAAAATTAGTCTTGGTGGCAGAGCAGCAAGGACTATATTTAAAGCATAAAGTAGACCACTATTACATTTCCACACTGTCAATTTCTGCATTCCATTTCTATGGAAAATAAATGACATCTCTAAGCTGCTTCCTATCGCGTCCCACCGCGTCCCTTTCTGGCCGCAGAAAGACACGACATACGTCTGAAGCTTCAGAAGTTTATTGTGCACGGTCTTCCTTCCTTTCCTTCCTTTCTGTCCCTCTCTCTTTTACTCTCTCTCTCTCACTTTCCCCCTCCTGCGCTCTCCTCTCTCCCTCTTACTTAGCCGTTCCTCTCCTTCTCTCACTCTGCTCTCGCCTGCTTCGGCTGCTTCTGCACTCTCCTGCTTTCTTCCGCTTCTGCGACCGACCTTCCATCTCTCTCTTGCACTCTCTTCTGCATAACCCCCTCCCCCAGGAAGACGCCAAGCTTATATACACTTCAACCAATCAGGGGAGAGTACACGAGGTAAACGCGCGGACAGCTGCAGGCATAGAACAGTTCCGCGAGGGAGGCATGCTCTAATCAATTAGCCACTCATCAGAATTTGCTGGTTGTTTACTGTATAGCTAGCCGCTTTTGGCCCAGCGCCAGGCGCCATCTTGACTATGCCCGAGGCTCCGGAAACCCCGACAGCTTCCTGCTGAGAGAGAGCGTAGTTGTGGGAAGTGACCCAGAATCCTTGTTCTCTATCACATGGGTTGTAGACAGATAGTTAAGGGTATTTAGCATCAGGGCAGACCAGAGGTCCTTAGTGGCATCTGGTGGGTGACTGTATAAGGCATATATATAGAAAGGATCATGCTGGGACAACAATAAACAAGATAGCAAAGCATTACTTTTTTGTAAATAATTATCACAAAAGTAATTAATAGTTTAACTAGTCTCAGAAACTTAGGAAATATTCCATGACTCCAGAGTCTTTTGTGATAGTTATTAGGCACTCCCACATAAGAATCCTTCCTTTATAACCTCCAGCTTTACATACTTTTGATAGAGTTGACAAAAGTGTACATCTCAAGTTATTCTGAAAGAGCCATTCTCTCTCCTAAATGTCCAAGTAGTACTTGCTTTGGTTATACTCTCCTGCCAGGTATCTTAAGATCAAGTTAATCAACATTTACTTTGTTCCTGTCCACTACTAAGAGTCAGCAGAGATTTTTCAGTGTCACTCTTGGAAACATGTGAGAAGCCTCTTGGCTCCTTTTTTCTTCTTCTATCAGTCATGCCATCTTCCAGGATGGGTCAGGGTCTTGTTGACCACAGTTGGCTTCCTTTGAAAGCATCAAGGACATTTCCCTCTCCAGGACCCTCCTCTTTGCAGAATGTACACTGGTTGGCTTCCTGTTCCCTAGAGTCGTCTTAGAGGGTTCCCATTGTTCCCTGGATCCTGGATCCTGGCTAACCCTAAAGGGCTGAGTCTCAAATATTGGCTGCTTTTTCCTTAACCCTTTTACTTTCTTCACCTTAGTCTCCAAGTTTTTGGTTTTAAACATCCAACAGGCCAGTGTTGCCAGTCTTAAAGTGGGAGCAAAAGTTTATAACTTCAATATCTATAATTTTAGAGTTACCTCTTTCATTTAATTGGGGTCAGTATTAGTACTGGAAGCCTACATTGTATCCTGTCTGTCCTGTAGGTGATGGTTTTTGTCTCAAATTCACTCAGGTTGTTCACTAGTACTTCTGCACTACACTAACAGGCAACAGTTATTAAGTTTTATAAGGAAAATAAACACTAAAGTATCTTTGGTATCTAGCCTCCACAAAGACTCATATATTTATCAACTTCATTATATATAACTTTTACTTTCTTTTAGAATTCTCATACAAACCTAAATACCTCTTATGATTTGCCCAAACCTTTAGTTTTTCCATTATATCCCCTGTTTGAGATCACACTAATCTTTGCAACAACAAAAAAATCTTAACTTTTGAACACATCTTTAAATAAGCTTAATTCTTAGGCTACTTCAGAGCCATCCTAACATGAAGCACAAGAGACAGAATATTAACTCAGGTGAGGTTGGCCTCTTGACAAATCTTAAAACGTGTTTATTTCTGAGTCTGATCTTTGCCCTTTTAAAAATATCATTCTACAGAGTTCTCATGTATTATTTCCTGAGACTTTCTGAATATCAGTTAACAATACATTATATCCAAAGCATAATCAAACAGAAAGGCTGAGAGCGCTCTTAATTTTCCTTTTGTGGAAAAATGGACAAAATGTTTTCATGTTCCAAATTGTCAACCTTTGAACTAATCGGGCTCTCTTTATTAACTTCCAAAAATACATTTAAATTCCAATCCCAGTGTAATGATTAACACAAAATTTTATATATAACTAAATGATAACAGGTTACCTTTATCCAGTTATAAAACATTAAATGACATAAATAAATCCCACAAAATTTGTTATTTCTGTATAAATCTGAAGGACACTATTGGTACAGACAGTTTTAGTTTGGAGAACACCAACTTGGTAAAGTGCTCTCACAAGGTTTACATTTTAAAAGGCTTGTTTACTTGAAGAACATGAATATAGCTAATATATAAAGAAGCCAGTAATGGTTAGCATCACAGTTACAGAGATGTCTTTATATTAGTTAAGTTAAACTTTTAAAGTTGAAAATTTTTTTTTTCTTTTTTCGGTACCAGGAATTGTACCCAGGGTGCTTAACTGCTGAGCCACATCCCCAGCCCTTTTTTATATTTTATTTTGAGACAGGGTCTTGCTAGTTGCTGAGGCTGGCTTTAATTTTGCTCTCTTACTGCCTCAGCCTCCTGAACTGCTGGGACTATAGTTAAAGTAAAATTTAGAACCATAGTGTACAGTAACAGTTGTACATGAGGTAGCAAAAATCAAAGGATAGCATTAAATCTCTTATACATTTAGGAAACAGTGTTAATGATCAGAAGTAGACTTAGTCAAAGCCAAAGATGATATAAGACACGTCTTCAAAAGGCAGTGTAACCCTTCTATGTCAGATACAATGTAGAAAAGAGAGCACTTATTGGTTAAATTGCTGGTAAACCTATGTAAACTTTTATTTTACAAACTTATTCATGACACTTAGACTTTGCTCATAAATAGTTTTCACATGTATACATATATCTAGTCACATATATTTAGGAGATCAACTATATTGTTATAACCTAAAATCATAGTTGTTTATTTAACTAGTTATGAAGTAATCATTTTAAAGACTTTAAAACAGGAACAAACCCTAATTCCTTTAAGACATAGTTTCCCTAAGTAATAAGTTCTAACAGATACAAGAGAATTATCTTGATAGATAAGAGCATCAGTGTTTCAGACTTTACTTCATATCAGTATGTTAAAATTTGAACAACTTTGACTAATTGTGCTAATTATAGTTAATTTAAACACATAAACAAATTTTGGGGGGGATTTACCTTCCACAAACTTTCTGCAACTTATTTAGACATTGAACCAGCAGACTCTTTACTATAAGCCAGAGAGGTCCCACACTTCATGCTCCTTGATTGCAGGTCACTGTTGGGTCCAGGCTTCCAGTACCCAACCCAGCTGAGTAAAACAGCATCTGAGTATCAAGTCAACACATGAAACCACAAATCCCAGATAAATATGTCTGTTTGATGAATTTGGTTGTATTTACTCTGTTCCCCCACCTACCACTCTTAGGATTCATTCTTACATGCTGCCCATACTTTTTTTTTTTTTCTTCCAATTTGGACAACTCCTTTTAACTTCTTAGCACATCCCTTCAAGAGGGAAGCACAAATGTTGATATGTACAACCAAACCTCTTTTTTAAATATTAATCCCCCAAAATATTTATCAAGCAGTGACTGGCTGAGGGCTGTGCAAGATGAGAACATACCCAAATATGTTGCTGCCCAAAGGTTCCCATCCTGTGTTACAGACTTTAGGCTTCACTTGTTCTGAATCTGCATTCTTGCCTTAGCCTAAGAGGTTTGGTCAGCTTCATTTTAATGCTTATATGTGGGTGATAGATAATGGGTATGTTTTGTCTGTTCCCTGATAAATTGTTTAAAACAAATCAGTCCATCAATCAAAACTTTATTCATCTTGCACAGCCTTAAACCATTTGCTGCTTAATAACATTTTGGAGGATTAATTAAAAAAAAAAAAAAAAAAGAGGTTTGGTCATTGTTGTGCATATCAACATTTGTCCCTCCCTCTTGATGGAATGTGCTGAAAAGACTTTAGTATTATTGTTGTGGTATTTCAGCACAGGATGAAATATTTGAATTTGTTTACAAAAAATCAGACAAACTAGATTGAGGATCACCCTATGCAATGAGAGGCCTACAGTTTAAAAACTGGTGTGAGAGATAGGGAAGATAAGGTTTGTTCTAGCCCAAGGGAAAGTGAAGAGATACAGCTGCTAACTGCATCACATTTCTTAGCTGATCCCTGTACTGGATGAGAAAAGGAGACATTGTTGGGATAGTCACTAAACCTTGAGTTTGGTCTGCAGTTTTGGACAGTTGTGTTCTTGTAAGGGTAAATCTTCTAATTTGGAGGGTTGCTTAGTGCTTATGTCAGAGAGTACCCTTGATCTTGGCATATTTAGAGGAATATTTAGAAGTAAGAAGTAGTAATATTTGCAGCTGCCTCTCAGTACTTCAGAGCAATTATGAAATCATTAAACACACAGGGTAATGAAGTGCAAATAAAGTAAAATGTTAACAGTTGGAGAATCTGGGTGAAGAGGATGGAGGAATTCTTTGCACTAATAACTTTTCTATAAAGCTGAAATTATTTCAAAGTCAATTTTTTAAAATATCTGAGTTCAGATATGTTTATTTCTAAATATTATCAAAGACCATGGAACATAATTTTTAATAAAATTAGTAAAACTAGGAAGTGACTAGTCAAATCTTAAGTAAGGACCCATGACTTTGTATTTTTTAAGAATGTTTTGGTACAAATATACAAAAAATATCTAACTTGAACTCAGATTAATTTGGATTAAATTTAATGAATATGAAGTAGATGATAATTATTACTTTCATTTTGGCATTTTATTTCTTTGGCTTTGATAAGACCTTCCTTAAATGTGTAATCTAAATTTGCCATGCCACCCCTAGATAGTATTTATGGCATTATCTTTATATTTTATTTTCTTTATAGAACTTATCTGAAATTAATTCATGTACTCACTTTTCATTGCCATGAGAGTAGGACCTATCTGTAGGGCTCACTATTTCTTGGCACCTACCAGATACTCTATAAATATTTGTTAAATGATTCAATGAATCAGTCAGTAATTATTGTACTATAAATTCTTGGAAAGTGTTTTATCAGGCCTTTCATTGCATATTAACATGTTGTGTAGTATGTAAATAATATCCCTGTAGTTCAATCTGATATTTATGTATGTTATATAATTATTGCAAATATATTTTGTTTTCACCTTACCTTAGACTCAATTTCTTTTTTTTCTTCCTTTAATATTTTGACTTGTGTTAGTCAAAGTGAAAGGGAAGAATTTGAAAATGAGTTCAAACAACAGTATGAACGAGAAAAAGTGTTATTAACTGAAGAAAATAAAAAGTTGACCAGTGAACTTGATAAGGTGAGTGATTCAGTTTCCATTTGTGCACATGCTAAATGTTAAACATCATGACAGAAATTGTGGGTATAATTTGGCTTGGTGTACATTTTCAGTCTAAATAGTCTTCTTTACAAGCTGAATGCTTATACAATTCAGGTAATCTTCTCTTGTACCCATTTGTGACAGGAGTCTTCTGAAGAGAGCATTTTGCTTTTGTTTATTTCATCTTATTCTTTGTCCCATTTATTTTTTAGCCTCTATTCTTTATTTTACTTTCCATCTATTCTCCTTTTTACTCTCTTCTAATATTTATCACTTTCCCTGTCATGGCTAGCCATATTCAGGCTAAATGAAGATTGGCCCTTTGTGCAAGTTAGGCCAAACCTCAAGAAATCATAACAGCTATGATTTCATATTTATAATGAAAAACTGAAAACAGCTTAATGATACCGGAAGTTAGTGATAATCCCACAAAACTGAATCTGCCTAATCTTTGACTTGAATACAGAAGTTATTAAACTTAGAAGTAGCCATGTTTATAAACAAAATTTCATATATTTAAAGGAATTTTTTCCATAGTATCTCAGATTTCTCATATTTCTACCATTCTGCAGCTCATGTCCCAATCCCTAATGAACAGTTGTATAAAATCCTAATATTAATTAGAATTTTTAATAATTTCCTTTACATTGGAATAAGAAGGGCTGGTTAATTGCATTTTATAATGATTTCTGGGTTTTCCTATGGGGCTGGGGTTGTAACTCAGTGGTAGAGCACTTGCCTAGCATGTATGAGGCACTAGGTCCTATCCGCAGCACCAAATAAAAATAAATTAAAAAAGGATATTGTGTCCATTAAAAAAAAAGTGTTATGTTCTAAGTTATTCTAATAACAGATTAAAAGACCATGTCTGAATAGCCAGAAAATAGAGAATTCCATTTTCTCTGAATTCTATTATTTTCTTTTTTTTCTTAATTGTTTTTTCTTTTCTTGGTTTATTTAGTTGTTTTTTTTTTTTATTAAATCTGGTGCTAGGAATCGAACTCATTGCCTCACACCTGCTAGGCAAACACTCTACCACTGAGCTACAACCCTAGCCCCTGTTAATTTTATATGACTCTCTGTTTCTTTCACTACTTTCCTCATGATTATGTAACATTTTAAAATGCTAAGTAAGCTGTAAGGAATTTAAAAATTGGATTTTGCTTGTTTGATTGGAAATTCCTTGAAAAAGAATACTGTTCATTTTGTAAACTCTTATAAACCTAAGGTACAAAAAAATTGTGAAAAGTAGCTGAAGAGTAAGTAGCATAAATGGATTTTTTAAGACACGAATAATGTAAGAGTTTTATTGTATAAATTATAGTTATTTCCACCAAAATAAGACTAACAATATTTGAACTTTATCTAAATAGATTACATATTGTTATTTCCTGTATTTGACTAATATGAGTACAAAATTGAATGTCATTTCTATCTGCAAGACAGAATTTTAAGATTTTCTTAAGAGTTACCTTGAGATACAAATTATATATAATCAAACTCTAGAAAGCCATGTCATGAATGTCTAAGCAGATTACCTAGTAAAAAAATGTTATTACAGTATAAGAAAAATTCTCTGGAAAATAATCAAATTGAATGTAGATCTAATTTTGTTTTCAGTTCTTGGTTTAATTTTATTACTAGCTGTGAAACTGCTGCGTTCAACAAAATTGTTTTTAGGGTTGGGGTTGTGGCTCAGTGGTAGAGCGCTTGCCTAGCATTTGTAAGGCACTGGGTTCGATTCTCAGCACCACATATGAATAAATGAATAAAATAAAGGTCTAGCAACATCTAAAAAAGTTTTTTTTTAAAAAAATGTTTTTAAAAAGTACTCTTTTAATTAAAACTGTTTAGTGATCTAATACATCCATAAGGAAGGAACTTACTAAGGCCTGCTTCATAAGGCCTGAGGGATGATTTATGAAAAATAGAACATTACTTTTCTTAATGACTTTTAAGGTATGATATGGGATATGGGTACTACTTTGAGAGAAAATTCATACGGTAGACCAATATTCAATAACAAATGATTTCAAGGAAATATTCCTGGAGCCTGACAAAAAGATGTGGAATCTCTGCTTAACTCTCAGTTCACCTCATTGCACATTTTCTCCATCTCTTTCCATGTCTTCATTTTTCCAATTTAGTTTAAATTCATTATTTTTCACAAGAACGATAACCAACAAATGTATTTGCCATTGTTTTACCAGCTATTCCTTTGAGAATCAGGTTTAAGAAAACTGGATTCCTTCTTAACAGAATTATACACTTAAAGACCAAAGAGCAGTCATTACATTCGTTACTTTTGAAAGTTACATACAATAGATTTTCACATTTTAAACCTAAAAAATAATTTAAAAAAACAGAAACAAATGAATGATATTTTCAAGAGTCTATAAGCTATTTTTTTATTAAAAGAAGACTTTTTGCAAATAAAATTAATATATATGCCAGAGTTAAATTATATAGTTTTTATAGTACAAAACTGTAATTTGCATCTTGTTTTCCAATTACAATTTTACACAAAGACAACATTGCAAAAAATACAGAAAATTTTTAACATGAAAGTCACCTATGATTTCATTCGCACAAAACAACTGTTTTAATTTAATAATATTCCTTTTCAGGTGTTCCATATTCATTTTATTGCATAATTACGGTTATGTATACATTCCTTTAATATGCCTTTTCACTTAAAATCTTCAGAATAGTACTAGTGTTGTAAATATTATAAGTCAGACATATCAACATAGAAATAGTAAAATCTTCCAAACATGCAAAATGAACTAATACTTAGGTAGAATTTATTACATGTACGTCTTCTTCTGAGTTTATTTTATATAACTCATTTTCACAATTGTTAAGATACAGTCTAATTATTCTTGCCATTTTATAGATGAAAACACCAAAGAAGAGTTACATTTTTTTCCTAACCACAGATTGCAACTTGAATATACTCCAGAGTTCATGCTTATTTAGTAATAATGTGAAGGTTAACTTTTTTTCTGACTAGTTCTAAACAAATTAAGTAATCTGTTTAAAACTCTTTGCAACTGTTGTACATTAGCAGTGGGAAGTATACATTTCCTACTCTTACAAATCTCCTGCTGACACCCTAGCCACAAATTAGCTGATAGGACTGCCAAAAACAGTGGTGATCAAAAAAGAATGTGTTTCAGGACCAGTAAGGAAAAGATGCTGCATTTGCAACTCTCAAAAATGGCTGGTATGGGCTGGGAAGATAGCTCAGTTGGTAAAGTGCTTGCCTTGCAAGCACAGGGCCCTGGGTTCGATTCCCAGCACCGCAAAAAAAAAAAAAAAAAAAAAAAAAATGGCTGGTAGACTTGTGGTTGTGCTAATATGAAGAGATTGATGAATCCTCCCTACCAAAACAAACAAACAAAAACATAGCAAAACAAACAGTTTCAGAGCTCTTGGAATTAACCAGTGGAAGATAATTAGAAAATATTTCTGAGATACATTGAGGACTATCCAAACTTAGCCATATACTGTGTTAATGACTTGGTGGACTCATTAAGAGTCTCCCCAGATTGACCTATAGTGAGTTCAGGAACATCCCTGTCAAAATTCCGGTATGCTCTTTTTTTTCTTTTTAAGATGTAAATGGACACAACACCTTTATTTTGTTTATTTTTATGTGGTGCTGAGGATTGAACCCAGTACCTAACGCATACTAGGCAAGTGCTCCACCACTGAGCCACAACTCCAACCCCTCTGGTATATTTTTTGTTAGAATAGGTGAGCTTACACATAAATATAGATAGCAGTACAGAAGACCTAGAAAAGCCAAAATATTTGGGGGAAAATATCCTATACTTGGAGGATTCATTCTATGTAATATGGATATACAGGAATAAAAGAAAACTGTAGTATTGGAATAATGAAATAAAGAGTCTAAAAGTAAACCCTCATATTTATACTGAATTTATTTCTCAGCAGAATCAGTTTAGTTACAATTCAATAGGAAAGGGATAGTCTTTTCACATGTTCTTGGAACATCTGTATGCCCATCTTTGAGAATAAAAATGAACTTAGATTAAAATTTACTCAAAATGCATCAGCAAGTGAAATGTAAGTGGTATATAAGAGAAAATCTTTGTGATTTGGGGGTTAAAGAATGGCATTTAAAGCATAGTCTGTGAAAGAAAAACTATGATATGTCAGATTTCAAAATTTGAAAACATTAAGAAAACGAAAAAACATGCACAGGTAGGGAGGAAATATTTCCACATCATTTATGTGATTAAAAGTTTCTATACATCACATATAAAAAAAATCTTAAAACTCAGTCCCTACCAACAATCTTTTTAAGTAAGTAAAGAAAAAAAAAAAGGAATAGACATTTTGTGAAAGATCATGTGTAAATAACAAGCACATGATAAGATGTTCACTGTCATTAGGAAAATGTAATTTAAAACGATAATGAGAAAGCTGTACATGCTCAAGAAAGTCTACTGTGACCAAGAATGATGGCATACCAAGTATTGTCAAGGATATGCAGGAACTATAACTTATATACTGCTCATGAAAGTATTAAATTGTATAGCCACTGAAAAAATAAATAAATGCAGTAAAAATAAAAATAAATGTAAGTAAATAAATAACTTACTAGGCATAATTGCAAACAAGCAAAACACTAAAGTCCAGAAAAGAAAAAAAAAATTAACAGCAAAAATAAAATTGATTTAAAAAACAAAAACCAGTCATCAGTGCAAACAGCCCAAAGGAATTCACAGCATGGAATTTTCACAAATGGACTTTAAAATAATGATTATATGTTCAAGAAAGTAGAAACATTGTGAAGAATTTGGACAATTGCAGTCCATATAAAAGAATCAGACAATCTCTAGAAATGAAAAAAATGAAATAACTAAATACCTAATAGAAAGTTTTCAGAAAAGCCTGGAAAGAGCTAAAGGACTAGGTACATTTAAAAACAATCCATACTAATGTACAGACTGGGTTAAAAAAGAAAGTACAGAAAACAGAATACCAGACATAAAAGACCTGATAAAAAGAACTAACAAATATTTGGTTTCCTAGAAGAAGAGAAAAGAGACTGTGGCAGAAGTGGTGTTTACAAAGTTAATAGCCTATAATTTTTCAAACATTTTAAGAAATATTTAACCACAAATTCAAGAAATGTCACAAACCCTAAAGGTGATGGAAACCATACACCATTTAGATAAATCACTGAACTGCTGAAAAGCAACAACCAACATAAAATTCTAAAAGCCACCAGAGAAGAAAGATTAATTATATTCAAAGGGGTAAAAAGCTGATAGTTGACTTCTCAACATAAAAGGGGTGGGGGAAGGAAACCAGAAGAAAAATAAATTTAGCATGTTATATGCAGCAAAAATGAAGGCATGTAAAAAAACTCTACAGGATAACCTACTTTGTTTAACAATTAAATTACAATTAAAAAAATATCGTAGGGACTGGAGTTGTGACTCAGTGGTAAGAGTACTTGCCTGGCATGTGTGAGGCCCTGGACTCAATCCTCAACACCTCATATAAATAAATACATAAAAATAAAGATTCATTGACAACTAAAAATTTATTTTTGAAGTATTGTATAGAAACCTGTAAGTAAGATAGACTTAAAAAGACATATCAAACTATTGAGCTGCATTTACTTAATTGGTTTATGATTCAGTTTAACAAATTTCTGTTTTTTAACTTGTCAACATAAATGGAAATTTGAACAGTTGATACCAGTGTGATGGTATTATGACATTTGTTAAATTTAAATATGATAATATTGTCATTATATTTAAAAAGATGGAGACTTATTTTCAGATATATATATTGGTGAAATTATACAATTTCTGTTATTTCTTTCAGAATCATGCAAGAAGAAGAGGATCAGGATAGGGGCATAAATTAAATAAGATTGATGGTGGGCTTATGGGCATTCACTTGTATTGTCCCATTTTGAATGTGCTTGAAATTCTTTATAACTTGTTTTTTTAAAAAAATGACATTAAGATATTTGCAGATATGAGAGAGAGAAAGAGATATGATGTTAACATTCTTCTGGCAATGGTGAATGTTCACAGGACCAGAACCAATTTAGTGCAGGGTATAAGGACAAGCAAAGGAAGCATGAGAATTCAGAGTACTTGTTATTTCCAAATTCAGTGACCAGAGGATGTACAATAATAAAAAGACAAGCTTTCTGAGTGGAAGATTATCAATTATCAGATGTAACAACAGTTGTCTGAGCACCTTGAAGTTTTGGTACTAAAAGTTATGCATACTTTCAAACTTCCTTTCAGCTTACTGCTTTGTATGAGAATTTAAGTGTGCGTAACCAGCAGTTAGAAGAAGAGGTAAAAGATCTAGCGGACAAGAAAGAATCAGTTGCTCATTGGGAAGCCCAAATCACAGAAATAATTCAGTGGTGAGTACTCTTTTTAGTGTGTGTGTGTGTGTGTGTGTGTGTGTGTTTTCCCAGTATGTTTTGTGTTTCTGCTGTTTTCTGTTGTTCCTCTGTTCCCCAACTCCAGGAAAATGCCCCATATAAACTCTTACATAGCTTCATTGAAATCTGATATTTCTTTTTAAGAATAGAAAATGTTAATCCCTCTTAAGTCAGAGTGTGTCCTTAAATAACTGAAGAAACTTATCTACAAGCTATAGCTACTTCTAAGATCAAAATGACTGTGTATAGATTATTTAAGAAATAGTCTGAGAAAAATTTAAAAACTGATGAAACTGTGCTCATTAGTATAACATTAATTCACAAATGGCATTTTTAAACTTTGCAATTTAATCAACTGTTCCTAATCTCTCAGAACTCTTTTTTGACTATTTTTTTTATTGTAAACAAATGGGATACATGTTGTTTCTATGTTTGTACATGGCGTAAAGGCATACCATTTGTGTAATCATAAATTTACATAGGGTAATGATGTTTGATTCATTTTTCCCTTTCCCCCCAACCCTCCCACCCCTCTTTTCCCTCTATACAGTCCTTCCTTCCTCCACTCTTGCCCCCCTCCCTAACCCTAACTCTAACCCTAACACTAACCCCTTCCACCCCCCATTATGTGTCATCATCCGCTTATTAGCAATATCATTCGTCCTTTGGTTTTTGTGAGATTGGCTTATCTCACTTAGCATGATATTCTCCAATTTCATCCATTTGCCTGCAAATGCCATAATTTTATCATTCTTTATGGCTGAGTAATATTCCATTGTATATATATACCACATTTTCTTTATCCATTCATCAATTGAAGGACATCTAGGTTGGTTCCACAATCTGGCTATTGTGAACTGAGCAGCTATGAACATTGATGTGGCTGTATCTCTGTAATATGCTGATTTTAAGTCCTTTGGGTATAGGCCAAGGAGTGGGACAGCTGGGTCAAATGGTGGTTCCATTCCAAGTTTTCTAAGGAGTCTCCATACTGCTTTCCAGAGTGGCTGCACTAATTTGCAGCCCCACCAGCAATGTATGAGTGTACCTTTCTCCCCACATCCTCGCCAACACCTGTTGTTACTTATATTCTTGATAATCGCCATTCTAATTGGGGTGAGATGGAATCTTAGGGTGGTTTTGATTTGCATTTCTCTTATTACTAGAGATGTTGAACATTTTTCCATATGTTTGTTGATTGCTTGTAGATCTTCTTCTGTGAAGTGTCTGTTCATTTCCTTAGCCCATTTGTCGATTGGATTATTTGCATTCTTGGTGTAGAGTTTTTTGAGTTCTTTATAGATTCTGGAGATTAGTGCTCTATCTGAAGTATGATTGGCAAAGATTTTCTCCCACTCTGTAGGCTCTTTCTTCGCATTGCTGATAGTTTCCTTTGCTGAGAGAAAGCTTTTTAGTTTTAATCTGTCCCAGTTATTGATTCTTGCTTTTATTTCTTGTGCTATGGGAGTCCTGTTGAGGAAATCTGGTCCTAAGCTGACATGTTGAAGCTCTGGACCTACTTTTTCTTCTATAAGATGCACTGTCTCTGGTCTGATTCTGAGGTCCTTAATCCATTTTGAGTTTAGTTTCGTGCATGGTGAGAGATATGTGTTTAGTTTCATTCTGTTGCATATGGATTTCCAATTCTCCCAGCACCATTTGTTGAAGAGGCTATCTTTTCTCCATTGCATATTTTTGGCCCCTTTGTCTAGTATGAGAAAATTGTATTTATTTGGGTTTGTGTCCGTGTCCTCTATTCTGTACCATTGATCCACCTTTCTATTTTGGTACCAATACCATGCCGTTTTTGTTACTATTGCTTTGTAGTAGAGTTGAAGATCTGGTATTGCGATACCCCCTGCTTCACTCTTTCTGCCAAGGATTGCTTTAGCTATTCTGGGTTTTTTATTCTTCCAGATGAATTTCATAATTTCTTGCTCTATTTCTGTAAGGTACATCATTGGGATTTTAATTGGAATTGCATTGAATCTGTATAGCACTTTTGGTAGTATGGCCATTTTGACAATATTAATTCTTCCTATCCAAGAACATGGGAGATCTTTCCATCTTCTAAGGTTTTCTTTAATTTCTTTCTTTAGTGTTCTGTAGTTCTCATTGTAGAGGTCTTTCACCTCTTTTGTGAGATTGATTCCCAAGTATTTTATTTTTTTCGAGGCTATTGTATATGGGGTAGTTTTCCTAATTTCTCTTTCTGAAGATTCATCACTTATGTATAAAAATGCCTTAGATTTATGTGCATTGATCTTATATCCCGCTACTTTACTGAATTCACTTATGAGATCTAAAAGTTTTCTGGTGGAATTTCCTGGTTCCTCTAAGTAAACAATCATATCATCAGCAAATAGGGATAGTTTGAGTTCTTCTTTTCCTATTCGTATCCCTTTAATTTCTTGGTGTGTCTAATTGCTCTGGCTAGAGTTTCAAGGACGATATTGCAAAGAAGTGGTGAAAGAGGGCATCCCTGCCTTGTTCCAGTTTTTAGGGGGAATGCTTTCAGTTTTTCACCATTTAGAATGATATTAGCCATGGGCTTAGCATAGATGGCCTTTACAGTGTTAAGGAATGTTCCCACTATCCCCATTTTTTCTAGTGTTTTGAGCATGAAGGGGTGCTGTATTTTATCAAATGCTTTTTCTGCATCTATCGAAATAATCATGTGATTCTTGACTTTAAGTCTATTGATATGGTGAATGACATTTATTGATTTCCTGATGTTGAACCAACCTTGCATCCCTGGGATGAAACCCACTTGATCATGGTGCACTATCTTTTTAATATGTTTTTGTATGCGATTTGCTAAAATTTTGTTGAGAATTTTTGCGTCGATGTTCATTAAGGATATTGGTCTGAAAGTTTCTTTCCTCGATGTATTTCCTGTCTGGTTTAGGTATCAGGGTAATATTGGCTTCATAGAATGAGTTTGGGAGGGTTCCCTCCTCTTCTATTTTATGGAATACTTTGAGAAGTATTGGAATGAGCTCTTCCTTAAAGGTTTTGTAGAACTCGGCTGAGAACCCATCTGGTCCCGGACTTTTCTTTGTTGGTAGGCTTTTGATGACTTCTTCTATTTCATTACTTGAAATTGGTCTATTTAAATTGTGTATGTCCTCCTCGTTCGGTTTAGGCAATTCATATGTCTCTAGAAACCTGTTGATGTCTTCGAAATTTTCTGTTTTGTTGGAGTATAGATTTTCAAAATAGCTTCTAATTATGTTTTGTATTTCAGTCGTGTCTGTTGTGATATTTCCTTGTTCATTCCAAATTTTAGTGATTTGGGTTTTCTCTCGTCTTCTCTTTGTTAGTGTGGCTAAAGGTTTATCAATTTTGTTTATTTTTTCTAAGAACCCAACTATTTATTTTGTCAATTTTTGTATTGTTTCTTTTGTTTCAATTTCGTTGATTTCAGCTCTGAGTTTAACTATTTCCTGTCTTCTACTACTTTTGGTGTTTGTCTGTTCTTCTTTTTCTAGGGCTTTGAGCTGTAGTGTTAGGTCGTTTATTTTTTGAGTTTTACTTCTTTTATTAAATGCGCTCCATGAAATAAATCTTCCTCTAAGTACTGCTTTCATAGTGTCCCAGAGATTTTGATATGATGTTTCTTTGTTCTCATTTACCTCTAAGAATTTTTTTAATATTCTTCTTTAATATCTTCTATTATCCATTCATCATATAATAGCATATTGTTTAATCTCCAGGTGTTGGAGTAGTTTCTGTTTTTTACTCTTTCATTTATGTCTAACTTCAATCCATTATGATCTGATAGAATACAAGGTAGTGTCTCTATCTTCTTGTATTTGCTAACATTAGCTTTGTGGCATAATATATGGTCTATTTTAGAGAAGGATCCATGTGCTGCTGAGAAGAAAGTGTATTCGCTCTTGGTTGGATGGTATATTCTATAAATGTCTGTTAAGTCTAAATTATTGATTGTGTTATTGAGATCTATGGTTTCTTTGTTCAATTTTTGTTTGGAAGATCTGTCCAGTGGTGAGAGAGGCGTGTTAAAATCACCTAGCATTATTGTGTTATGGTCTATTTGGTTTCTAAAATTGAGAAGGATTTGTTTGACTCTTTTTTGATTATGTTACCTAATAACTTTTGTATTTATTCATTATGTGATCATTAAGATGCTTGTCAAATTTTATATATTTCATATACAGGGATAAAGTGGAATCCAATGAGGACTTTATTTCCTAATAAAAATAGATATTCTGATTTTTGTATTTTTTAACCAATTTTGGAACATGATAGATGTTTACTTTCTATCAAAACAGTGTCTTCCTGGATCTATAGAACAGTTACTTGGGAATTTTTATTTCCTTTGCTCTTATTTTGGTTCAAGCATTTTTCCATTTTCCTTACTTTTTCAAATTAGTAGCCTCCTTCTTATATGAAATCAAAAGTGAATGAACAACAACAGAAAAAAAAAAGTGTATTTTTTGAGTAATTTTACCATTTGAGTATTTGGTTTTGCTTAACTGTAAAACTTTTTTTTTGCTTAACTGTAAAATTCTTCAGTTAACAAATATCATCTAGGCATTAGGCTAAAAATGTATGTGTATTCTCATTTAGTTATCATAACAATTCTGTGTGGGAGATATTATCATCCCTATTTCATAGGTAGATAACAAATTAGAGAGTGTCATGGACACTTCCAAACTTGCACAGCTGGTAGGAGCAGAGCCAGGATTTGAAACCAGGTCTGTCTAACTCAAAAATCTAAGTTACTAATTACTCTGCCATATATGTCCTATCTCCCAGCTTCTTAAGAACTGTATCTTGAAGGACAGTAAAATTAATCAGACAAAACTTTCCTAGCCTTGTATTTGAATACACAACCAGCGTAACTCTGCATCATGTACAACTACAAGACTGGGATCCTAATTAGAATAAGTTATATTCCATATATGGATAATATGTCAAAATATATTCTACTGTCTTATATAACTAAAAAGAACAAATAAAAATAAATATTTTTTTTTATTTTATTGAAATATAAGTTTTCAAAAGAGTCCAGAATGATTCCCTGGATTTCAGAAATGTCTGTTCTTGATTTGGGTCTTTTACTCTTTCTTTTGTTTAGTTTGACTAAGGGTTTATCAATCTAGTTTATCTTTTCCAAAAATCAACTCCTTGTTGCATTGCTTTTTCCTGTGCTTTTATTCTCTGTTCTCTAGTTCACTGATTTTGGATCTGATCTTAATTATTTTCTGACTTCTACTGTTTTTAGAATTAGTGTCTAGGGCTTTGAGATGTAGCAGATCTTGCTGTTTTGTTTTGTTTTAGTGCAGGTACATAATGCTATAAACTTTTCTCTTAGAACTGCCTTAATAGTGTCCCAGAGGTTTTGGTACATGGTGTCACTATTCTCATTTGATTCTAGGAATGTTTTTATTTCTTCTCTCATTTCTTCAATGATCTATTCCTCATCCAAAAGAATATTGTTCAATCCCTTGTGTTTGTGTTTTCTATAATTTGTCTTGCTGTTGACTTCTAATTTCATTTCTTTGTGATCTGATGAGATGCAAGAGTTTATATTGAATTTTTGTACTTACTTTCTTGGTGACATACAATATGTATATTTTGGAGAAGGTTCCATAAGCTACTAAAAAAAAGTGAATTCAACTGTTGTTGGGTGAATTATTCTATAGATATATGTTAGGTCTGTTTGAGTTATATTATTATTTAGATCACAAGTGTCTTCATCCATTTTATGTCTAACCTGTTGGTGAGAGTAGTGTGTTGAAATGACCTGGGATTATTGTATTGGGGGTCTGTCTGGAACTTACTACCAAGAAGTGTTTGTTTTATATAATTAGGTACAGTGGCATTTGGGCCATAAATATTTACCATCATATCTTCTCATTGAATCATTCCCTTTACCAGTATATAGTGACCTTCCTTGTTTCTTTTGATGGATTTTTGCTTGAAATCTGCTTTAATAGATATGAGAATAGATACTATTTTTTATTTTCAGACAACATTGGCATGAATTCTCTTTTTCCATCCTTTTACTTTCAGCCTGTAAGTATCCTTACCTTTAAATGAATCTCTTCCAGGGGCTGGGGCTGTAACTCAGTGGTAGAATACTTGCCTAGCACTGGGTTTAATCCTCAGCACCACATAAAAGTAAATAAATAAATAAATAAAATAAAGATATTGTGTCCATCTACAACTAAAAATATGGAAAAAAAAAATTGAGTCTCTTCCACACAGCCTGGAGTTGATTCTTGTTTTTTAATTCACTCTGCCAGTCAGTGTATTTTAATTGTAGAGTTGAGGCCATTTCCTGCCATTTTGGTTTGTTTCACAATTTTCATTTGCTTAATTGTTATTCTAGTGAACTGTATTCATTCCAGAGTTCTGGGGTTTGTTTTGAGTTCTGTGTGTAGTGTTTCTTTAAGATTTTTCTCTAGTGCTGGCTTAGTAGTCTTGAATTCTTTCAGTTTATTCTTATCTTGGAAAGATTTTATTTTGGTTTCAATTCTGATGGATAGCTTTGCTGGACATAACAATCTTGGTTGACATTGTTTTCTTTCAAAGCTTGGATTATTTCATTGTAAGCCCTCTGTATTTTAGAGTCTATGTTGAGAAATCAGAAATAAACCTTACTGGTTTACCTCTAAATGTGACCTAATATTTTTCTCGTGTGACTTTCAATATCTGTATTTATTCTGTATGTGAGGCATTTTGATTATGAAGTGTCTTGGAGAGGTTCTTTTTCAGGCTTGTCTATTTGGGATTTAATTTGCGTCCTTTGTGCAGATGTCCGTATCATTCCTAACATTTTGAGATTTTTGTGCTGCTGTTTCACTGAAAAAATTCTTAATGCCTTTAACCTGTATTTCTGTACCCTCTTGAGCCCCAGTGACTTTTTTGTGTGTGCCAGGGATGAAATAAGGGATGTTTAACCACTGAGCCATATTCCCAGCTCTTTTTTTTATGTTTTAAGATAAGGTTTCAAAAAAAAGAAAAAGAAAAAAAGAGGAAAAAAAAGACAAGGTCTCACTAAGTGCTGAGGGCTTTGCTAAATTGCTGAGGCTGTCCTTGAACTTGCCATCTTCTTGCCTCAGCCTCCTGAGTTGCTAAGGATTACAGATGTGCACCACCATGCCTGGCCCAGTGACTCTTAAGTGTGGTATTATTTTTGTCTCAGAGTTCTTGGTACATTGTGATCATGGTCTTTATTTTTCATTACTGCTTTTGAGTGTTTAAGTTCATATGCCCTGTCTTCAGGGACTGAAGTTCTGTTTCTACATAATCTAAACTCTGGTGATAATTTTAACTGAATGCTTGATTTTTGATAATTTTTGATTATCAAAATTAAATTTTGATTTTTTGATAAATTCAGCAAAATAGTTGAGGCAGAAATTAGCCTTCAGGTTATGTATTGGAGTGAGTGAGGGTTAAGTCTAGAACGATTAAGTAGCTTAATGATGGGAAGAAGAGACAGGAAATTTCAGACTGGGGCGGCTAGGACAAGGAATTCTTTTGGATTATAGAAGGTCCGTAATGAAATTGAAACTATAAGGTGTAGTAGGGACGATAAACATTTGTATAGCAATGATAACTGTGGAATTAAGAATACATTTGAATTACTTAGTCAGTGAAAAGATGAGAGAACTCCCTCTAAAACTGTTTTTAAAAACTAAGTGGATGAGTGTGAATACATAACCAGATGGCCTGAAAGCAAGGGGCAAGAGAGAGTGTCGGGGGGAAGAGATATTTTTAACGATCAGGGTTGGAAACAGACACATAGCAATGATTATGAAAATGAGTTGTGTAAGACCTAGGACTCAGTGAAACTTAAATGGCATCAAGTTGTAGCTAACCCCGATCTTTTTTTTTAAATCCTTCCCACCAGTAATTCTCTGTAGCCAAGAAAAAGCAACATGGTTTTAAGTATAAGTTGAAAATTAGTGGAAGACCTCAGCAGTAGCAGAATGTGAATTTGTGTGACATGTAAATAAAAAGCAAAGTTAGAAGAGATTATCATATAAAATTTAAAATAGCTCAGAAGTTATTTACAAGAAGTTATTTGATTTCCAACTTTAGTAAATCAGGGCTGGGAATGTTGCTCAGTGATAGAATGCTTGCCTACTGTTTATGAGGCTCTGGACTTAATCCCCAGCATTGCCTTAAAAGAAAGGAAGGGAGGGAGGAAGGGAAGAGAAAGAAAGGGGGCGGGGAAGAGGAAGGGAGGGAGGGAACCCTGAACAAAGTTTATAGAACATAGTGACTTCATAGGTTCCTGGAAATGTGCATAAGTCAGTGTTGGATCCTAAACCAGCACTAGTTGTGACTAGTCAGTGTGGCCATTTAAATAATAATGTGATTTTCTTCATTGTTACTGTACAAGTGTCTTTCTTTGTATTCTAAATAGCTAGTCGGAACTTGAACTTTTTAAAACATCACCAGCTTTAATTTGTGTGTAACAGCAGTTCATAAACCTCTTCCCATCTGTTTACAGGTCTTGGTATTGTGATAGACCATTGGAAAGAAGTTACTTAAGAATGTTGTTAAGTCTCTATCACTTCTTTATGAAACTTTAAAAGAGTATATATGTCACTGAAGTTTTTCTGTTTTGTTTTATCTCTGTGTTCATGTGTGTGTGTTTTAGGGTCAGTGATGAAAAGGATGCACGAGGGTATCTTCAGGCCTTAGCTTCTAAAATGACTGAAGAATTGGAAGCATTACGAAGTGCCAGCTTGGGTACACGAGCAACTGTAAGCTCTGCCATTTTGCATAGAGGCTTATCATTTTAGATAAAAAGGCTCAAAAAACATTATAATAAACCTGATTATTTATGTCAGTTTTCCTAGGCTTTAACCCACTGTAAGTTTTCATGAGCAATCAGTTAGTTTAAGTCTTAAGTTTAGGAAAACAACACATAACTGCTTAGCAGTATTCTATATGAATTGTCATTATTGGAAATAACTATTAAGAAACATTCATTTGTACTTGAATATTAACAGTTATTTCTGAGTTTAATGAAAATTATATTTTTGTGAATAATGTTTCTATTCTATTACAAGCAAAAAATGGTGCTTAGAAGTAGTTTTCAAATTCACTTGGATTATTAAATTTAAATGTTTAAAATAGGGAGCTAAAAACATACTCATATTACTTTATAGGATATGCCCTGGAAAATGCGTCGTTTTGCAAAACTGGATATGTCAGCTAGACTGGAATTGCAGTCAGCTCTGGATGCAGAAATAAGAGCCAAACAGGCCATCCAGGAAGAACTGAATAAAGTTAAAGCATCCAATATCATAACGGAATGGTAAGGTTGAAAAATCTAGTCCAGGTAGAATCATTTCTAAGGTTTTAAGAAATTATCTAGAGAAAAGTTACATGTTTACTTTCCTGCCTATTGCCTTAAAAAAACAAAACAAACAAACAAAAAACAAAACCTTTTGAAGATTTGTAAAAGAATAGATGCTTTCATGTCCTGTAGGTAGTGATAAGATTTTCATACAGCCTTATTTTTCCTCTGACTTGTCCATAAAGTGGAATTAATACTATTAGATAATATTCATTGTTTATTTTCCCCTTATTTGTAAAGTTCAGTTAACTCTCAAATTTTATTCCATTAAATCTAAATTTTTCTCATGTTCAATAGTATCATATTTGCTCTGGACGCAGCAGCTCACATCTGTAATCCTAGTGACAAGCAGTTGAGGCAGGAAGATCATAAGCTTTAGGCCCATCTCAGCAACTTAGCAAGACCCTGTCTAAAATTTAAAAAATAATAAAAAAGACTGGAAATGTAACTCAGCAATAGAGTACCCCTAGGTTCAGTTCCAGTATTGGGGAGTGGGAGGAGAAGGAAAATCATATTTGCCTGTCATAGTGGCACAAACTTGTAATCACAGATACTTGGGAAGCTAAAGCAGGAGGATCAAAAGTTCAAAGCGAGCCTGGGCAACTTAGTGAGATCCTGCCTCAAAATAAAAATTTTAAAAAGACTGGCGGTATAGTTTAGTGGTAGAGCACTTGCCTATCATGTTTAAGACTCTTGATTTAATCCCCAGTACCACAAAGAAAAAAAAATACCTTGTGTGTATAAAATTGTGATACATGGTCAGAACAAAATAGAATTATTTGAAAATTATGACCTCTACCCTTGGTCTTTTGCAAATAAATATCCTATTGATGGTAAATTTCATAAGGGTAGAATATCTTTTGATTATAATTATTTTTCATGTTCCTGTATTTCCTAAAAATAGAAGCTCCCAGTCTTTGAGGGTGTTAGCTAATGAATACATTCCCTGTTATCACAACAGGAGAGCAAATCATACTCTGAATGTATAAATGATAAAATTAAAAATCACAATTGGATTAGATATAAATATGATTCCAAAATCAGTCAAGGACTGGGGATGTGGTTTAGTGGTACGGCACTTACCTATCATGTCTGCATCCTTGGGTTTGATTCTCAGTATCATAAAAAATAACAAAAAAGTATAAACTGGGCACAGTGGCTCATGCCTTTGATACCAGCAGCTCTGGCATCTGAGACAGGAGGATCACAAGTTCAAAGCCAGTCTCAGCAACTTAGCAAGACTCTAAGCAACTTAGTGACACTGTCTAAAAATTTTTTTTAAAAAAGGGCTGGGGATGTGGCTCAGGGGTTAGTTAAAATAAAAAAAGTCAGTATAGATGATATATAGGAGCAAAAGTTCACATTTCAAATGAAACTAGAAATACGGAAATCCTTTTGGTGCTCAGAATACTAAAGGTTACAAAAGCATTAGAAGAACTGTAGGGCAATAAATTCACTTTTTGATGATGTGATCTCAGCCTTAGACTTCAAACTGCAGCCATTAATATCTTGAATCAAATCAAAGGGCAGATACATGGCACCCCTGTTGAATTATAAACTTTTTGTTATAAATGACACACATAACTTATGTTTTACTTACATGTGTTTATGTGGCATTGAAAAGAGAACAAATGTTTTTCTGGAGTATATGAATTAAATACAACATAAAGACCTACTGAGTGTCAGTCTCTGTGTTGTAATTTAGAATATGTATACTCTTTTTCTTCCTGTCCTCAGGATATCAGAGTTCACACATTAAAATGTCCATAAAACAGGTATATAAATCAAATTGACACTTATAAATTTACACGTATGTTCCACTTTTATGGTTGTTTATGAATAAAGTCTAACAACTCTAAAATTAATTGATTTTATAACATTTTGAACATTAGTAATTTAGCTCAGGGCCAGGAAACTTTTTCTATAAAGGACCAAATAGTAAATATTTTAGGCTTTGAGGTATATAGCCTCCCTCACAACTACTCAACTGTATTATTATAATAAAAGGACAGCTATAGTCAGTATTGAAATGAATGATCCTGGCTATGCTCTAGGAAGACTTAATTTACATAATAGCAGGTGACAGGCTGTATTTGTCCTGCCTAAAGTGGTTTGCAGTACTCTGATTTAGCATGACTAAAATTTAAACTAATTTAGTGAGCTACATATAAGATGCCTCACTAACCAGCAATAAAAATTAATGACATTTTTCCTTTTTTTCTTTATTTAAGTAAACTAAAAGATTCAGAGAAGAAGAACTTGGAACTCCTATCAGAAATTGAACAACTGATAAAGGACACTGAAGAACTTAGATCTGAAAAGGGTATGGGAATGTGTGTTTGCATCAGTCAGGACTTACTGTTTTGTCACGAATGTTTTGTATTACAAAAGAGTCAGCTTATTGTGTAGGTGGGAAAATTGTTCACTTATTCAGTTCTGGCACTCACTTATGAACATGTGCCTGTGTATATGATGCATACACATATACATTTAGCAGACTGGTCTTGAGTCATTTTGTTTTACTTACTAGGCATTGTTTTTAAGACTTTATAGTAACAGAAGCAGTCACTTTCCCATAAAGTTAACTGTTCTTTCAGTGACAGGCACTATTTCACAACATTTTGGTCACTGGAAAATTATAATACACTTTATAATATTCTGAAATGTTATCATCCGAGTTAATCCAGTAGTGGCAATGTGTGTTAACATTCAGACCATAGTAAGGATACTTCAACAAGTATTTATTTGTGCCTAGAAAGTACAAAATCTTGTGGTGGATTCATTCTCAGGATAGTTGGGAAAGCAATGTATGAAATAACTAATGAGCAATCTAATTTGTTATCAATTGGGCAATGTAATAATGAAGAATTATTTTGATATTTCAGTGCCACCTTCTAGTTTGATGCTTATGTTGCTGGCCTCATGGGATTTCCCAAAATTTATTACCATTTTCTTAAAAACATTACTTTTGCATTTGTTCCATTAATGTGGAAGCTAAGGGTGTTTGATAGTTTTATTAAACTTTCTTCCTGTAATATACATATTAAGAATATGAAGGTTTAATAAAAAGACACTCAGGATGTTATTTTTCTAAATAATGGGATGTTTTATATGCAATCATACAAAATTCATTTTCCTAATAAAGGCTATCACTGAATACTACACTAATTAATGGTTTTATATTAGTCCTATGGGCTTCTCTCTCATTCCCCAGTCTCATAACATACATAGAATTAAAGCTGGTTGGGTCTTTGAATCCATTTGTGAAATTGTGGAATACAGAGAGCAGTCAAATAGAGAACCTCACATGACAAAGCTGTTTAAAGTAGTTGATGTTCAATAAATTTTTGTTGGTAGAATTTGTTACTGAAAAAAGAAAGAAGGAGTCCCCCAAAAGTGAATAGGAACTCTTATTAGGTACATTAGTCTTCGTGCTAAAATGATAACCATGCTGGGTTTTAATTAATGACGAGTAAAAAGAAGAAACATTATTTAATGAGGAGACAAAAAAGAATGCATAAGACCTGAATCACTTGTGACCCTAAAACCAACTTAATAAGAAAGAAACCAGTGCAGAGTATGATTTACATTAGATGACATTGATTGTATCATTTTAAAATTAGATCTAAATGTGAAAATTCTTAAATTTATTACCTTGCTTTTGAAGAGATATTAACCAAAGCTTTTTTGTTTAGATTTTGATTACTGCAAAAATAGTTTCACTGTTATAATGTACTGTAGCTGCTTAAATATTATAATGTGATATTTACTAGATGAAGACAAAGACTTTTTAAAAAAAACATGCTTCATTTACTCCTATGTCCCCAGAATCTAGAACAGTGTCTGGTACATAATAGTCTCAACAATTATTCATTGACTGAATGAATTTGTGAACATATTGCCCTATCTGATAATTATGGTATATTATTAGAAGGTAATATGGAAAAACACACAAATTAGTTGATAATAGTCCCTAAGGATATAGAAGTCAAAATTGTGTGATTGTTTTTATTTTATCCTTACTAGTATTTATCATCATTTTTATGTTTTATTGTAGAGGGCTAGGGATGTGTCTTTAGTAGTAGTGTTTGCCTGGCATGCACAAGGCCATGGATTCAACCCCCAGCACCAGGGGGAGAAAAAGGACCAAAAAAAAAACCACAAAAGAATTATTTTGGAAATTATGTGTTTAAAGTTAATACCATAGCCACAAGACATATATGAATCTTTTAATTCATCTGAGAAAAACTGGAGTTTGGATTCATCATTCAAACAATACCTGCAGTCAGATTGACTAACTTTTTGCAAATTAAGTACATTTGTTTTATGACTGCATTATTTTCTTAGAAATATTATATATATTTGTGTGTGTATATATATTATTTATATTTATATCTGTATGCTTAGTACAAGTATTTCAAACAGAAACCTCATTTGGCGATGTTAGCTTAGAAAAATCAGACATAAACAAACACGTACATTCTCTCTAGTTTACCAAAAGTCTTAATGTGGATTTTTAATGATGTAGCAGATGGAAAAAGGAATTCCATAACAAGTAACTCAAGAACAAGTATTTGATAGAATGGATATTATTTAAGTGTTGAGTGATAATCTTGGAAAAACTAATTTGGCTTTTTAAATATGTAGAGTTAATAATATTGATCAGCTTTGAAATATAGTATTTGTGAATAGATTTAATAGATTGATACAGGAAAGGTTATCCATAAAAATTAGTATTAATTGTTCTAGTTTTAAAAAAAGTTGCTGCTGTTTTCTAGGTATAGAGCACCAAGACTCACAGCATTCTTTCTTGGCATTTTTGAATACGCCTACCGATGCTCTGGATCAATTTGAAGTAAGTACTAAACTTTTCACATATCCTTTGTGGTCAATTTAAAATTTACTTTGTGATTTAAAATTTACTTGCAATTAAACTGTTGTATTGCATCTCACATAAAAGGATCTAGAATCCTATAAAATAGCAACACAGGGAATTAATATGTTCTGGATTCTTACAGAAAATATAATCACACTTGTATTTAACAAAACATCTAGAAAGGTGTAAACATTAAAGTCATTATTAGTTTTAAAAGCATTTCCAACTTCCCCAAGAAACAATAAAAGCAGAAAATATCCCAACTTTTGAAATAATTTTGACTCTTTTTTTTTCTCCAAAGCATAGAGCCACAGTAAAAAAATGAATGAAAAATTTGAAGCTCACAATAGTGTATTGGTGTTTCTTGTTCCAAATCAGTTCATTTTTTTAGGTATTTAAAGAAATGCTTCATGTTAAAAGTATTACATTCTCTGTTATATGGACTCCACAGTAATGAAATGGTGATTATATAACACTTTGTCATTCCTCACCTTATTCAAATTTTTGACTGAAAAAAAAAGTCAATATCATGTTATAAAGTACATTTTAAATTTAAGTTAGTTATATTTTTATTTAGCAAATCAAAATCTTGTGTCTGTGTGCAAGGAGCTTTTCTAAGTACTAGAGATACAGTAGTGACCAAGAGTGACAAAAATTCCCCTCAAAAAGGTTACTTTCTAGTGGGAAGAACCAGAAGCAGAGATTCTGTTACTTACTTTTAGTTATTATTTTCATAAGTGCTTATATTTAATTTGATTATTAATGATTTGCCATGAGCTTCATTTTATTATACTTTGGGCATGGTATATGAATTATATTTCATTCCTTTGGAAAAAGGAAAAAGAAACACTCTAAAAAGTATTTAATGAATCTCTTAAGTTTCTTGAAAACAATGACAGTGACTGCTTTTCTCATTTATTTATTTGAATTAATGTCATTTTGCCTTTCAATTGTTTTACAAAATTTTGATTTATTATTTGTTCCTATTAAATTGCTTCATCCATATTTTCTATTTTTTTATTGCTGTATTCGTTAAATAGGATTCCTTTTCTTCTTCCTCATCCTCACTGATTGATTTTTTGGATGACGTAAGTCTTTGATTTTCAAACCAATGCATCCTTCAGTAAAAGAGATCAGTGAATTTATATAAAGAATTTGTTTAGTAATGCAGTCAGTTTTAGAAATATTACATTTGTAAATTTATCTGTGAGCCAAAATGTGCTTCCTTCTTATCTTAAATATAATGGTTAATCATTACTAAATATAAAGTAAAAAATATACTTCAAAAATGCTTTGACCATTGAAGAATCTCTATTTCCATTCTTTGTAAGAATTCTAAAGACTAGAATGCTTATTTAATTATTGTCACTATGTGTAAATAATTGTTTATTTTTATTTTTCATGATTTCTCTTTTACTTTCCCCTTTTGTTTTCAGCACTTTACTGTTTAATTTTTATATTGGTTAAAAATAAACCTCTGATGGTATAATCAGAAAAGAATGCCATTTTTTTTAAGTCAAATTCTTCAATAGATTTTATTGTAACACAGTAAGATGGTATAAAACTATTTTTAAAGCTGACAGAAGTTTTTCTTATGGGAGCATAATTTTAGTTAGCATCTGTACTAAATGCCTTATAAATTGACTGCATTATCATTTTCTCTCCTAAATTATTTCTATAGATTTAATAATTTAGAAGTTCCTATTAAGTGTGTATTTACAGTACTGTATGTTTTATACATTTTCTCTATTCCACATTAAATGCACAGTAATCCTGTCATGTAGCATTTTGTTATCTTGTTGAACCTTCAGACTTTGTAGAAATGAGGAAATAAAATTAATTCAAATGCAAATATTATGAATAAAATCAAGAAATTCTTTAAATGTATAATTCCTTATGTTTTGTTATATAGAATATCATTGTTAGTATGTAGCATAATTTTCCGTTAAAGGATCTTGTTGATCTTGATTTTTTCAAATTATTGAACAAAAAGTGATTTTGGATAGGTTCGAAATATTTATGCCAGAGCTTACACATTTCCATTATAAGTGGAAACTCATTCCTCAGACAAAGAATTGTTCTGGCTAATTCTGTAGTGTAATCAGAAAGGTTACTATCTTGAAATACAATGGTGCAGCATGTTATAATATGCTGATCAGAATATTAAAATACTCAATATGGTATTTCCATACAGATATTACTAAGAAAGAATGAAAAGGAAATTTGAGTCAATTACTTAGTTTTTTCCTTTAGAAAATCATTTTTATTTTTCTTTCTAAGAACTCTGGCCTTCATCCTCTTCCCAACCATTTTAAAAAAAAATCTCGAATGTAAAACGTAGGAGCAATATGTATTTGGCAAATAAATGAGCTCTTCTCTACAGTTGATCCTTCAGAAATACCAGGTCCCTGGCTGGTTTCTGATCTCAGACACACTTTGCAACTACCACCCCCACCTCCAGGTGCAATGAATGAGCGCCCAAATCACCTGTTTCCCACTGTTACTTTCCCTTAGGGAGTATCCTTTATTCTTTACCCACTATTATATAACACAGACTCAGTTTAAACATACAACTAAATTTTATGCCAGTGCAAAGGAACTCCTAGGACAAAGTAGAAAGGAGCTGTGTTCACAAAAGCTGTCAAATCTTTGATCAGCTCTTAAAATAGGTGATTTTAAAATTCCATCCTTTCATTGTTTTGATGAAGTGCATAAACTGGCTCAAGTCTTGCCTATTCCTACTTTCTAGGTATATAGTTTGGAGAATGTGAGCAATCATTTCCTTGTTTAAGGTTGCTCATTTGGCAGATTGGAATAATAATGGTATTAATCTTAAACTGGTTTAAAGAGTTTTAAAAATCTATATAATATCCTCAGTAATATTGGTATTATTTACTATTCTAAATGGGCTGGTTCCCTTCTCTTCCTCTATTCCCTTAACTTCCTTATCCATTATCTTAACTTCACTTAAATGCTTTCTTAACTCTGCACTACTCAGCCTTTCATTCACCAACAGTATGAATACTTTCCTTTGGAATTGTTGAATCCCATTGCCATGGAAAAGTATTTTTTATCTGTCAGAGACAAAGCCTACAATAAGCTTCCATTTTAAAAAAATTCCTATTCTTAATTTATATTTTATGGCACAAATCTCTTGTTTCTTTTTCATAATTATGATTACCTTTCCCAGAGTTATCCATTTATTTCATCCTCAATGTCATGATAGAGAGAGGTTTTGAGCAGTAGTACTCATTCTTTGGCATACACTAGGTTCACCATCCAAGCTGTTTAGTATAAAACTCATGTTGTGCAGCACCCTTTGTGTTAGCCATTTGGATTTTTAAGGAACAAATGAAATCTTGATTTTTCTTTGTTCCATATCTGATTATATTGTCATGTATGTTGTGCTTATAATAATATATGATTTTCCCCTATAGTAAGTAGGTTTTGTTGCTTATTAACCTAAAATATTTTGTGTCTGCTCTTTATTTTCTATTTTTTATCTTAGTGCTATAGGAAAGATTATGTTGAAGATCTAAACTCTGAATTGTATCTGCAGCTTATATATATAGAAGGGAGTAAAGTTTATATCAAGGAAAATGCGAGAAATCAAGTTTCCTTTGATATCCATATATCATTGACCTTTCTTTCTTCCCCCAGAACACTAGTGTTCTTGTCCTGCTCTCAAATTTTTCTGAACTTTACCACTGGTGTATCATCTTCAAAATTATCTTTTATTTTCCTCCTCTTTCTTTTACCTTCTTCTGCATACCTATTAGAACTATTATTCCTTTAATACAGTGCACATACTCACTCTTACACTTAATTTTTCCTCAGCATTTTTTACCTATTAATTAAAAATTCAAATGAGTGCTGAAATTGCGTCAATACAGGAAAATGTTCAGAGCAGGCTGTCTTCCTTTTAAGTCACAATGTATAGTTACCTGCTTCTGTATAGGAGTAACCTTGATGGACAGGAAGGAGTGTATGTAATACCAATCACCTCATTACCTATGGGAAAATAAGCAGGGTAACCAGGCAGAGAATGTAGGCATTTTGACTTTCTAGGAATAGTCACTTTTAAAGGAGAAAAGAGCCTTAGAAGATACTTAGTCCAGTGATTTTAACCATTATTTATCACAACATCTTTCCATTAGTAAGAGTGGATAGATCATTCTGCCATTTGCTAGAGTGGCTTTTTTTTACAAATTTTTTAAAATTGTAGATGGACACAATACCTTTGTTTTGTTTATTCATTTTATGTGGTGCTGAGGATCGAACCCAGTGACTCACACCTGTGAGGCAAGTGCTCTACCGCTGAGCCACAATCCCAGCCCCAAGAGCGACATTTTTTAGGGTTCTCAACCTTTGAGGAAAAAGAAGTAAAGTATTGCACCTTGCATTCATTAGGACAAATAAAGAGGGGTTTGTGTTAATTTTGAAAGAAATTGAGGCCACTTTGTTGAGTAATCTCCTGGATAAGGTGTTCTATATTAAGAAAGCAGTAAAAAAGATACCAAAATCCTTTCTGCTGTGGAAATTGTTCTCTTATACCCTCATCTTTGCCCTCAATCCCACATATCCATTCCTGGGCTGCCTGTTTTGTCCATATTAGGCCAGTCTCATCCTTGAGGTAAGTAGCAACAGGGTGAAGACAAGTGGAACTCAGTAGCTTGACTTTTCTCATTTCCGTCCCCCATCCCTTTCTTTCTTCCCAGTAGTAACAGATCCAGGGATCCTCACACCAAGCTTATAGCAGCTTTCTACTCTATTCAGTTCATTTTCCTCTTTTTCAGGTGAATCAGAAAAACACTTGGCTTCACTTTATAAAAAGTGATACTAGTTATGGTCATATAAATGACTTATTTGCTCTTTATATGTAATACACATATTGTCATTCATTCATGTGCTAGTTAAGTTTTGAGTTCTATTAAATAACAGTTCTATACTCTGTTCATTTGGTCCTAGTTCACAAAAATGGAAATTGCCCACTTTACTGGCAAGTAAGAATCTGTTCAACTTGCTGTTTGCAAATTTTCTTACTCTGATACGCTGAGGAAAGAGTAATCAAGGAGTTAAAGCTCTTGAATATAAAGATCAGGCATGGAAGAGAGATTGTTTCCAGAGTCCATCTGTTTTGGTCTACCTCATATTGTTTTCCTTTCTCATACTCTGGCATATAAGAGGAAGAAATCATCTGAACTGGGAAGGTTTGTGTTTTATGTTTTGTTTTGCAGTATTGGAGACTGGACCAATAGTTTTATGCATGGCAAGTGCTTTACCATTGATCTTTCATCTCCAGTGTCCTAAGCTTGGTTTTAACCTCATACAAAATCTTACTCAAGTGGGGGCTGTGGCATGCACCTGTAATCCCAGTTCTTTGGGAGACTGAGAGAGGAGGAGTACAGGCTAGAGATCAGCCAAGGCAACACAGCAAGACCCTGACTCAAGGGAGAAAAAAAAATTATTAAATTGTCTCAAAATAGTTAATTTCAATCAGGGTATCTCTGGCCCTTCATTCACTCATCTCTTGATTTTGCCAATGTTCTCTCCCTCAGCTTCTTTTACCTTTTCTCATAACCAGTCATGGGGATCTGAGACTTGGAAGCACAGTTCTAGCTATATCTGGGGCAGATTGATCATAACTGAGAATCAGAAGAACACTTTTTAAAAACATTTATTGTAAAGATTTCTTTAATCCTATGATTAAAATCAGGACTGGCTCCTCCTAAAATTATGGCATTCCTAAAATTTCCTCCTTCACTTCTTATTTTTAAAACTTAGATCCATATATTCAGCATAATTCAACTTAAAAGATCTCATATTTCAGAAGATTGTCATATTTGATCCTTCCCAAATTTAGGCAATACAGGTTGAGCATCCCTTGTCCATAATACTTGGAGATTTTTGGGGTTTTGAACTAGTCACATAGACCTTTCCAACTGAACATCACTAATCTGAAAATCTCAAATCCTCTAGTACTGAAAAAGTTTCATATTTCAGATTTTCTGATTAGGGATATTTAATCTGTACATTGTATATAATTGTGCATATTTTACTTTTTTGTTTTATATCTTATAATATATTTAGACAATGGAAAGGGAACAAATACCATGACTACATAGTCCACCTCTTACTTTTTGGTATTTATTAAATAAAACCTTGGGAATTCATTAACTGAACCTATAAAACTGTTAACCAAATTTTGTGCCCCTAAGATTGATTATTTGTCTTGGTTTTTGCTTGTGCACTTACCGATATATTCAGCCTTAAAGTTCTTGTGGGCTGTTCACAGACTTAGATATAAAAAAAACACTTTTTAAGGTGGTTTACAATTGCACAATTAAGTCAGGGTACTGGATTTGCAGTGTTTGCTATGAATCAAATTTTAGCATTAGTGTTTATAGAAAACCATGGTCTGGGGGTATGTATGTGGGGTACTAGGTATATTCTTCTAATTGTATTTTAGGGAAAAGCATAATTAACCCTCCTCTGTTTGGTAAGAAATTATTGCTATTGTGATTGAGTATCATTATTATCTGTATACAATGCCAGCTTAGAAAATATGTTGTCCTTCTTACTTGAAGATAATTTTGAGAGACATTTTTGTTTTTAGTATAATGATATTTACTTTGAGATGCTCATATTCTTTTTCATGGCTTTAGCATATTAGACTCTAGAAGTAGGGATGGCCAAAAGGTAAAGGTTTCTCTGTAAAACATTTTAGCACTTTTTACATGTGTAGTAGTATACCCTGCATAGTGGAAGATACAAAGATTGATGAGATGTAGAACTGGACTTCAAAATGCTTTTTTTATTGTTAGAAAAAAATTATGTAGTGATAAATAGTTTTAGTCAGCCTTTTTTTTTTTTTTCCTGTGACCAAAGACCCAACAAGAACAATTTTAAGGGAGAAAAGTTTACTTTGAATCTTATGACTTCAGTGGTCTCAGTCCACAGATGGTCTACTCCATTCCTTGGAACTCAAGGTGAGGCAGAACATCACGTTGAAGGAAAGCAGCTGGGAACATGGCACCAGGAAGCAGAGAGACTCCACTCACCAGGGTTAAAACATATACCCCAAAGGCACGTACCCCGATGACCCACCTGCCCCAGTCATACACCCTGCCTGCCCTTAGTTACCACTCAGTTAATCCCTCTTAGAGGATTAATTCACTGATTGGTTAAGGCTCTCATTACCCAATCATTTCACTTCTGAACTTTCTTGCATTGTCTCATACATGAGCTTTTGAGGGACACCTAATATCTAAACCATAACATGAACTATGCAATGTGGAAAGCAATAAATGTCATGAGAAATACCTTGATTAAGCCTTATGATGTTCGGAAGAATTCGTTCAGTATTTAATGAAAAATTTTAAATTTACAGGCTATATGCCAAACAGAATAATTATATTTCCTGTCCTTAGGAATCTGACCATCTGGTGGAAAAGACAAGTAGGTAATTACAGCACAGCATAGGAAGAAAATATGACAAAAGAGAGATCTCCAGTTGAAACAGGAGGATACAGAAAAGCATTCTAAAAGAAATAATGCCTGAGCTGGGTCTTTACAGATGAAGATTGTAGGCAGGCATGGTATAGTGGAAGGGTCAGATTCGGAAGACAAAGAGATTTAATTCAGTTTGCTGAAAGCAAAAGGGATGAAGCAGGGATAGATGAGAAATGAGTTTGAAGACATAGAAAGAGGCCAGAATCAGTATGACTATTCTGAATCATGGTGTTTAGGTTTAATCAGTCCTATCTGTAATAATTATTAAAGATTTAAGAGAGTTTTTGGAAAGCTGGCAGCTTCACTTTGGACAGGTTAAGTTGTAGCAGCCTAGCTTGGGGCTGTGGTATGTGCTTATAGACCCAGCTTTGGCTTTGGGAAGATCACTTGAACCTAGGAGTTTGAGACCAGCCTATGCAACACAGGGAGACCTGTTTAAAAAAATAAAAAATAATAATAATTAAAAAGTTCTTTAAAAGCTGGAGACAACTGACTTCACTAAAGGGGAGGAGGAACAATGACTGGAGAAAGTATCCTGTTAGAAAAACTAAGGTAGTGGAGTACTCTCAGCAGCCATCCCATGTAGCAGAGATGACTGGTTAGATCAGACAAATTGGGTGCTAGTGCCCTGATACTGAAGTGGTTAAAGCAGAAACCACATTGTCTTGTGTTGAGAAGTGACTTGGGAGGTTAGGAAGTGCATACCATGATATTCTACCACTTGGGGGAAAATGAATCTCACTGAGAAAGTTTGAATTCTGGCTTTACCACTTAGCAGTTTTAAGACTAATTAATCTATTTTTTTCATCTTTAAAGTGGAGATCATAATGCCTACCTTATTAAGTTTTATATGAGAATTAAGAGAGTTTATATAGGGAAAACATTTTGGAAAGTACTGTTTATACTCTGCTCATGGGGCTTGAGTTTTGGCTCAATGGTAGAGTACTTGCCTTAGCACTTGTGAGACACTGGGTTCTATCCTCAGCACCACCATATTAACATAAAAAAATTAAAATATAAATAAATAAAATAGAGGTATTATGTCCACCTATAACTAAAAATTTTTTTAAAAAAATACTCTGCACATGACAAAAGAAACAAAAACTTATTTTGTACAGGTTGTCTAATCCTTGTTTGCTATTAACTCTTTGAGATATAGTATCCATTCCAATCTCTTATAAGAAAAAGTAGCTACTATTTTTACTCACCTGCGGAGTTTCTGTTACAATTGGTAATATTGAATGATGTTTCTTGTCCTTGAACTTTTAACTTTTCTCAGAAATCTGTAACTCCTGTAGACCCTATCTATAAATTTCTTCCTTTAAGTCCTTATAGAAATCTTACACATCCCTCCTATAGATTCCCATGCAAATGGTAGGTTTATCTCTAAGATATCTGTCACATTGTTGCTGGCATGATGTCTTTTGTACCAGTGTGTGAATTAGTGTAACTTATTTATTTTTCAGTTGTTTATAAAAGTCTGCATAGTACTGTAGTTTTTACCCATGTTAGTCAGCATCATTTCATGCTTAAGTAGACTGAAAGTTACTTAAGGAAGACTCCTGAAATATTTATACAAATGCCTGAGTAATATATTTAAATTATATAAGGTTCTAGCTTCAAATCAACCAGCACAGTGAATTTCACTTCCTTTTTTCTTTTCTCTTGTTTAGCCCATAGTCACTTGAAAAGATTATGGAATATTTAAGAACCCTCAACCCATGCTCTCTAATTCTGAGAATTCTACATCATCAGCTTCATTGTTATTAGCATCTAAGCTCATTCTTAGATACTGTAGAAAATGATTGGATTATATATAATACATTTGAATGACTCCTATCAAGTTGTTATTCTCAGATGATCTGGTTTAAAAATTCCCCAAGTTTTCCTATAAACATTGAATTGTCTTATTAATTAATTATTTTTTTAATACATGGCAGTTGAATCTATTTTGATATATTTACTTCCCTTAACTAAATTAAATGGATGTAATTTTGACTGTGAAACCAACAGTTAATCATGAAATCACATGTAACTAACAATATAACACTGAAATATATAAATTAAAAAGTGAATGGGATCTATGTATTACTCTTTGTTTTTAAAATCCTTTTTGTTCACAGTGTAGCATGTCATTATGGTAAATTTTCTAAAATTATCCTGTATCATCACCTGATTTAAGAATTATATTTTGTATTAGTAATGAATAATTTAAGAAATTTGTAATCTCCAATCACTGATTATTTAGAGTTTTAACATTTTGCTGCTATAAAAATAATAAAAATTCTCATAAGCCCAAATGATTGTTAAAGTTGCATTGAAAATAGGAAGATGCCTAATTAGATATGATTCATATTGGTGAAGCTCGATCATGTGTTCATCACAAAGTTTCAAAAACTTGAAAAATATTTTGAGATAATTGTTAGTTTTTGCTGATTACTTAACTCTTTAATATCAAAAAGGTGAAGGCCACTCTGACTTAGCTTAAAGTCTAGTCAGGATGGACAGGATTGTTAAAGTGACAGTTTTTGTTTTAATCCATTATCAATATTAACATATTCCCAATTAGCTATTGTCATTTACAGAATCGTCTTTAAAAAAGAGGAAGAACTTGGTAGGTAAATGTGTAAGGCAAGGCTAGTTAATCAAATATTTTATTAAATGCTTGGCAGAAAAAAAATCAGAATTATGTAGCTCCTTTTGTACTGTCATCTGTTTCAGTTTACTACTACCAGTCTTTCTGGAAAATAAACTGTCCATCACTTGAAGGAGTGTTATTTTGTGGTTCATTGTGCATGGGCCAGTGAAAACTTTATCCTCAATCTTATACCTGGTCTAGGCAACTGTTTCTTTACTGTCTAACCCTCTAGGTTTTCCTGAAAACACAGACTTGGAATCTGTCCAAAAAAGTGGTTCTCTATGTGTGTTTACATATTGGTGTGTTAAGATAGTAGGCATTGGGAGTCTTCTCTGTGTAAATATTTGTAACATGTGGTGTTCTCCTTTCTCTGTTGAAGCGCTCTCCATCCTGTACTCCAGCTAGCAAAGGCAGACGTGTAAGAGACTATTGCACTTTGTGTACCCATCCTGATGCCTTCTACCTCTCTTAGCCTTTTGCCTGTGGTTGCAGAAGCTGTGAACATTTGTGTGACGTATTATTACATTGACTGCATGCTTTTGCTGCTGCTTCTGCTCCTGCTATTGCTCCTCTGCTTTCCTGTATTTTTGGGGGTTTTTTGTTTGTTTGTTTTTCCTGTTTTGGCTTTGGCCGCAAAGCTTTAAGAATGTTCATATAAATTTCTATAACCAAAACACTAAAATAATACCTCATTTTTGTTTTGATTAGGGGCAAAAAATAGTGATCCTAAGGAATACTTTATAAGTTAATCAAACACAAAGTAAATGAGTTTCTAAATAAGAATCTGATATAAGCAGTGATGTAGAGATTTAGATTTTGATTACATAGAAATAAAACAATAATTTGTATTGTATAAATGTTATACAAAGGATTTGGGACAAATTATAGATCTTATTGGCTATCATTTTATGTAAATAAGTTTTAAAGAAATCTTGAAGTTTTTTTTAATGTAATTCAAAGGAATATCCTTAAATGTACATACAGATATGAGGGAATAATGTTACTAATTAAAATAAATTCTTTATATTCTAAGATAATTCCAAGATCTTAAAAATATCTGCAGCATACTTTGTATATAAATCATACTATATATATACATATATATATATCTGCAGCATACTATGTATATATATGTGTGATATATATATATATATATATATATATATAAATCTTCCTGTGCTAATGCTAGCTAAGTCCATGTTTCTAAATCTGAAATGGCTCTTCTACTATCTCTGTCCTACAATATTCTGATATGCCCAGACTGGGGAATCTATATGTAAAAGGACTCAAGAGTTTTCTAA
This sequence comes from Sciurus carolinensis, assembly GCF_902686445.1. Classification (NCBI taxonomy): domain Eukaryota; kingdom Metazoa; phylum Chordata; class Mammalia; order Rodentia; family Sciuridae; genus Sciurus; species Sciurus carolinensis. Next base: position 61,332,058 of record NC_062224.1, read on the forward strand.
ACCAGCCTTCATCCCAGCACCAATCTCATATACATACTTCCCAGCCAGGAAGCAATAGGCTAGCTGATATATTTGTTCAGATTTTCTTGTTTTGTGTAAAATAGTAAAATTAAAAAGGAAAGTCATTAGTAGATCAACATTTAAACTTTCACCTGCCAGGTTCATAATTGGGATTGATCAACACTTTAGTATGGACAGAGTACTTGGATTTGGAAAGCTCTAGATCAGTTAATTCTCTGATTTATGGAGGAGATAGAAGGTAGTAGGGCGACTCATTGCTCCCTGTGTTCATTCTGATGTGATGGAAGGTTGATTGTTAAACATGAATAGCACTAGTATCACATATATTTTCAGTGTACTGTTTAATAATCAGTTTAAAAATCAGTCTGTGTCCAGTAGAACTGTGAGTTCCATTGACATTAATTATTGGTCTATGAAAAGATTGCTGGTTCAATAAATTTTTTTTATTACTTTGGAGATTTGTAGAAAGTTAAAACAATTAGACGTTTGGATTTATCAAATTAATCTGAGCATATATTAACTTACTTCATATAATCCCTAGAAGGAGAGGCTGAAATGTTGTGTGCCCAGTTTTATTAGGTTCAAATCATCACCTGTGAATTGAGTAAATTTATAACTGCTTTTTTAAATAAAGTTATAATAAGGTTGTTTTTCTGATTAATATGGCTAAATATCTCACTTTGCCATGCAGACTTTTGAACCCTTGACCATCCAGAACATTTCTCTAAATCATGAAATATGGAAAAATTTTTGAGGGAATACCTATTAAAAGGTCTCATTGTCCTTTATTATTTTTGTCTTTATTACATAGAATACAAATAAGCCACAACCAACCAAAATTCACAGACTTTAAATAAAATACAATTTTTTAAAACTGAAAATAAGCTTAATTATCTGCTTTCTCAATAATTTTTCCTGGCTTAACTATCTGACCAATAAAAATTCAACCATTGAAAATTGTAGTGTCTCTAAAGGAGATTATTGAAGAATTATGAATTTTCAGTAGTTAAATAGAAACTTCTCAATGGTTATTTTAGTCAGCTTTTTTCTACTGCAACCAAAAGACCTGACAAGAACTGTTTTAAAAGAGGAAAAGTTTATTTGATGCTCACAGTTTCAGAGGTCTCAGTCCCTAGATGTCTGGGTCTTAAGCCTCCTTGCTCTTCTCAACCAGCAACAAGGGAAGGGGGACACTCCCCAACAAGGTCAGACCGGGATAGGTAGGGCCAAGTGACCACCCGCACCCAGCCCTCCAGGCAGAGGACAATCAGACTTGTCAGGGAGACCAGACACAGCAGTAGGAAGTCACACAGCTTTTATGTAGGGTGGAGGCTAGGCAGGAACCAATCAGCTTAAAGGTCAGCAAGGCATGGGGGGGTTCACGCAGGTGAGAGTCTCATAGAACTATATGGCAAGCACCAGCTGATCACGTTCGGTGGTCCAATTTATCGTCATTAACCTTTGAAACCGCCTTTGAGGCCTTGATCTTGCTCACCCACCAGGGAGTAAGGAGTCAGCCTGAGTTAGTTAACGTGTCATTAGTCCCAACACCTTGATGACTGACTCCATTCTTTAGGGCCTAAGGTGTGGCAGGATATCTAGGTGAAGAGTGTGATGGAGGAAAATGCTTCAGGATACACCCATCAGGAAGCAAAGAAAGAGAACTCTCATTACCAGGGACAAGTTATGTACCCCAAAAGCACAGCCACAATGACCCACTTCCTTCAGCTACACCCTACCTGCCTAAAATTACCACCAAGTTAGACCCTATTAGGGGATTAATGCACTGATTAGGTTAAAGCTCTTATAAATCAATCATTTCATCTCTAAACTTTCTTGCATTGTCTCACATACAAGCTTTTGGGAACATGTTACACCAAAACCATAGCTGTGGCATTGCGAAGAACCACAGTAGTCCCTGGGACATAAGGCTTTTATTCTAGTAGGATACAAATAGCTATTCCTAACAGTGGATTTCATGTTATAGATATATGTTTAGATAAGTAAGTGTGCAACACTTATATAGACTTTGAATTCACTGTGAAATGTGATAGAAATGATGATGTATTATAAATAATATTTGCCATATTCTAATTTTAATGTGTTTAAACCTATTTATCGTTTAAATATTTTATAAATGGTGTTATTTAATTAAGCATAGTATAATGAAAAATTGTTATGAATAGTTAACTCTGAATACAGATGGTTATGAGAGTTTCATAGTGTTTCCATTAATAGTGAAAAACACTATTATTATCTGAATGTCTCATTTCAGATAATAATCTGCTCCAAACCCTTAAAGAACTCTCTGAAATGAAATAACAAAGAAAACTTTTTTATGTTTTGTAATTCTCCAGAGTAGGTACTCAAATCATACTGAAAATAACTTCAGGAAAATTTTCCTTAAAGAGAAACAAGTTACATTGTTTATAACTAGTAAGATTGCATAATCTTCAGTAATTTGTTGTTAGGATTTGCTTTAGTGTGATAAAATATTTACTGTTTTCTGAATGATGCAGTATTTCTTTTATACTGGGGTTTTATTGTCATAAGCTCAATTAACAGAAATAGTTATTTCACTGAAGGTTTGAGATTTATAAATGTTCTGAATATAAAGTATTAGACTACTTGCTCCTTTTTTCCCCAAAATGTTTCTAGCTAAGGATTAAGAAAATGATTTAAAATTGAATATTTTTGTTAACTTAGAATTTTATATTTACTAATACAAAGAGCATATTAAATGCAAGCTGTTGTTTACTAAGTTGATCATTTGTAGTTCATATAAAACCTTAGTATCTTTGACTTTAATATAAGGTTCCTTATTAGAATTATTGCTACTTAAACATATCTGTAATTATTAGGGGATATAAAAGGCTCATTAATACATACTCAAGATGAGTAGTTTTAGTTATTTTTATTATTTCTAGAAAAAAATAGTACATAATTCAAGAAATTCTTGAGATGTAAGTGATCTAAAAATCAGACATTTGCCTAATCCTGAAAGAAAAAGAAAACTTTCTATTTTACTGTACTACGCTAAAAGTACATCGTGAGGAAAGTCCTAATGAATATTGGGAACATTATGGACTTTTAGTATGACAGTGCTGTGCATTTGAGAATAATATCATTAATATTCAGCTTTTCTGCCTTTTTTTTTTCCCCTAGTGATAGTGTTAAGTAAAAATGATACTGGAGTATAGTAGATGTCTATAATGCCTATTCATCAAAGTAACTCATTAAAATATGTTTACTTAAGAAAAAGTTAGTTAACCAAAAAATAGGAAGAATCCATTTTTTTCCAGAGCAGTGTTCCTTATTCATTTTTTCTCAGTGGATTGCAGCTTAGAAATATTGAGTGAATTGCTTATGCCATTCAGTTAAAATTTGTTTCCCCGGGTCCTTCTTTGGACAAAATCAAAATATACTGTTCAATAAATATTAGCTATTATTGCTTTTTGCTCTTGTCCCTTTTTTATCATTTATTTTTATAACTATAAATCCAGTTACTAAATTAACATTTATCTGTGCTTTAGTTGTACATATTTATTAGAATAAGCCATTGATTACAATGCATGGTAAGCATTTAATTTTATAAAATTAACATTTTGAAAACCACAGTCCTGTTTGATGAAGAAAATATTTGATACTGTATTTTTTCTTATTGGTATTATTAAACCACATATGAGATACTATTTATACTGGCAGTAATTCAGAAACAAAATTAAATATTACAGTTCTTAATGTCATTAGCTACCCACTTCTACTAGAGTATTTTAGAAAATCTAGAATGTATTTTAAAATTTTATGGTCAAATTTTTTTTTTTTTTTTTTGCCATGAGTTTACTCAGCTTTAGTAAACTTTGTTCCTTCCATTTATGAGAAACACATCTTTGAAAGTAAAGGGTTATTTTTAAAATTCAGCTATATATTCATTTTCAAAAGTCAGTATTATAAATGGCATAGTTCAACTTCTTGATATATTCAGTTAATGCTATCTCAAAATATTATTCCAATGTATTTACTTATTTTAAAAATTTTTTAAAGAAAAATAACTTGATTTTGTTTTATCTGAAATTAATTTTTACCTTAAGAGCATACAGCTTTAAAAAGCAAGTATCATAATTTCCACAATTCTATTTTATTACAATTCATACTGGTTATATTTTTAATTTAAATATTTTGTTTCCAGATATAATCAGATTTCATCTCAGTCAACTAAGAAAATCATTTTAAAATTTATTCTCCTTTGTATTGTTTTATTTCATTTTTAATTAAGATGAATAAAAAGACTTTAACAAATGAGATTAATTCTTCAGCTGAATCAAGAGATGTGTGTTAAAAGACTCAGAGGTTCTTTAAGAGTTAGTAATTTAAGAGACTTAATTGATAGTGGATTTTTTTTTTTTTCTTTCCTGGGTATCCATCCCTCTGACATAATGGCATATTTTCATAGAGTCATAAAACTGCTGATAAATGTTTTAACAACTGTGGGAGATGGTAACCCTGCTTTAGAGGGTTGCTGATTTTGTGATGTAAACGCCCTATTAGACTACATACTGACAAAATGGCTTTTGGCAGCATATTTAATTTCAGAGCAGGACAATATAAAACAGTATGCTCCACTTCTATGGGCATGTGTTTACATGACTCAGAGAGCAGGACTACTGTACAATTTTAACTATTCTTAGTGGAAACAGCAAGCTCTTGCCTTTTTCATGTTTAGAGTTTTTAAAGTATTGAACCCAGAGGTACAGAGCCATTATGTTAGCTATTCAGTCCTATCATAGCATTGCCTTTTGCCCAGGATTCATAAACACTAAAATTTTCTTAAAATGGTCCCCTTTTCTACAAATAAAAATCTTCTACTTGGACACTTCTTTGAAATGTTATGAGATGATTATTTGAGTTACATTTAAGTTCTTGCAAGTGTAAAATGCATCAATACTTTTTTGCTTATTCCATTATAATTGACTTCCCCTCTCCCCATGGACACTTATTCACCTTACAATTTGTATAATATTATGTAAACTAAAAGGAGGAAGTTTTTAGAAAGTGAAAGACATTTCTGCCCTATTCCCAGCCCAGTGTCATGTTTTAGATTAATAACTTATATTATCATCTCCAGTGACTACTCCTGAATAAAACTATGAAGTAGACAAAATTTGTCTTCAGTACCATTTTCTTCTTTTATGGTCCTTTTCCTTGTCAGAGTTCACTTTCATGAGGGGAGATAAAGTGACTTGGCCTCCATAATCATTTAGTTACTTTGAGCACCTCTACCATGGAGATAACCTCTGATAGAATAAAAAGAATGCTAAATATGGAATTGGGAGACCAGATTCAGACTTGGCATATTCGTTGTAAGAAATCATCCATGTTACACATACAAAACTGATATTTAGCTGGTAAACTTTAGTTCAATAGCTCCAGAATTTAAAGTATTGAAATATTTTCCTAACATTGGCATTCCAAGTCCCCTACATGCCCTCATGGAGGCCTTTCTTTTCTCCCCACTTCTAAATCTAAAAACTAAAGGTCTAAGGCCTGGTAGTGGCTGCTTTGATCAGCCACCAGAGCTTTGCCACCACGTGCCTGCCCATACCCACCACCCTGGGAGGGTAGAGGTGGGTACCTATAGAGAGACACTAGTGTTTGCCAACCTAGTAGTATATTTTCTATCAGATTATAGAAATTCCCCATCTTGAACGAAAATTCACTGTTTTACATAAACAACACATCATAAATCCAGAAGAGTATTCTACTTTAATTGTACATGGGAAAATATCCCCAACTTGAGAAAATGATTTGTTCTTTTAGAAAACAAAGCCATGTGCCAGAATTCTGTTGAGCTGAAACCAAAGCTAGAAAGTTAATTTCTAGGCATCCTTTTTCTTCCAAGTATGTCTATTCTCAGTCATTGATAATTCAACATAGGATTTTAAAGTTTTTTTCACTTAGTTTCAAAATGAAGGATCATTATTCTTTTAATCATCAAACATTTCTGCTTTGTCAAGACATAGTCTCATGACTGCCTCTAAATTGTCCATCATTGTCATTTGTAAGAGGTACATTACCTATCATATTTTCCCTCAAAAGTGATGAACATAATGATAATAAAGGAAAATAATTTTATGTACTTAAAATACTTAGCTTCTGATGCTGTTTTTTATTGATTTGTAACTTCTGATCATAGCATTGTTCTTTTTGTACAATATATTTGAAACATTTCCTAACCTGTTTTCCAAATTGCTGTTATTGCCTTTTATTTTAAAAACTCTATCCTAGTAATTTTGAAAATTGCCAAATGGAATAGATGCTCAATTATCATGCTTCATAACATCTTTTAAATTCTAACCCAAAGCATTTTCAATTTCTGAAAGTACTTGACTTAAAGGGGTATAACTGAGTGCTATGATTTCTGCTGTGAAATTAAAAGGAATTGAGTTAAGTGACAAGCATAAGCTCTTATTAGCTTCTTTTACTTTCACTAATGCCTAGTAAAAGACCAAATTTTATTTTTTAAAAAATATTTTTAGTTGTAGATGGCCAGGATATCTTTATTTATTTGTTTGTTTGTTTATTTATTTTACATGGTGCTGAGAATGCCTCACATGTGCTAGGCAAGCACTCTACCACTGAGCCACAACCCTAGCCCCCAAATTTCATTTTTATTAAGGGCAAAATTATGCCCGATCTGCAGCATATATAAATAAATATATACACGAATGATTTGTTTTGTGAAATAAAAAGTTCTACAAGGAATACAAACATTGAACATGCGTAGAAACCAGTACTCAGAGTAAGCCTTTGATTAACTGTTGTTACCTTAACCCTATTTACATTAAAGCTAGTGATTATGCTTTTGTGTAATGACATATCACATCCCTAACATGAATATTCAAACTGAAGTTTATTATCCTTCACTCTTGAGAATGTTGTCATGATCATACTTTACAGAAATTTGCTAAGAGCAGCACATTATTTAAGGTGATTTCTTGGGTTATTGTTTTTCCTGACTTATTTTCCTAGACTGATCCCGTTGAGAACAGTTAGGTATGGAACTTGAGTGTCAAGTATGTAAACATCCAGTCAAGGTCCACATCTCCTTCCACATCTAGAGAAGCTGAGCCAGTTAAGGTGCTTATTGGAGCAGCTTTGCTCCCCAACTTTAACTTGTGTCAGGAAAGGGAATTGGAGGGGAAAAAAAGTGAAATCTATCTTCTCTTAATCAAAAACATTTTACAATAATTAGAGGTCATTACTTTTAAATAATAATGTAGATAGGAATAGAAAATAAGGTAGAAAACTGTCCCCCAGATTTACCTAAAATAGACAAAAATTAATCTGTAAAAGTAATCTCTCTACATGGTATAGTACTATGTGGAACAGAGGATAGCTTTATGTAAATGTTAGTTAACATACAAATTCTGTAGGCATGTGGCAGTGCAGGTGACATTCTCATATTTAATTCTTCTAACAAACTTTAAAAAACATGATATAACTAATCTGTTACATCATAAGCACAGCTCAAAAGTGAAATTGCCACTGCTGAGTAGTTGATTCTGATTGCTGAATCTGCCACAGCGACTCACTTAACTAAACCGTGCCCTTTAAAAGTATCAAAAACTGTGTTGTTTTTACACTTCATGTCGGGCAGGGGCTTTTAACAGTCAATTGGCCAGCTTTTTCACCAGAGACCATTTCCTGCACAGTTTAGAACAATATATTGTGCCTCAGTTCATGCTACCTGCCTTGTGACACAGGTCCTAGTTCTTCACTTGGCATCACAGCTCCTGCAGGGCTCTGTTGTTTCCCATTTGTAAACAACACGGCTGTGTCTAGCTTCCCACAGGAGCAGATGGTTCAGTCTAAGAAATTGTCTAAAGTGAAGTGTGAACTGTAGTCAGATTCTGACTTGTTTCCCAACTATGATACAGTCCTCAGACTGGTTAATGAAACCCTCTGGATTTTTAGTTACAATCGTTTCCATATTTGGGGTTAATGGAATTTTATTTTAATGATAAAACATTTCAGGCATACACAGGATAATAAATACCTATCACCCACAGATTTGACAGATAAGAACATTTTGTCTTATTTTTTCAAAGAAAAAATATTCTAGGAACCAGTTAATGTTTTCCCTTACACAATTCCCCTCTTTTTTTCCCCAGACATATCTCAATATCCTGAATCCAGGTGCATATTCCCTTCCTTGGTTTTACATGTTTATTTCATTTGTATCCATGAACAATATATAGTAATGTTTATCATGTATTTAAAATTTGTGGGAATGTTACCTGTGTCCTTCTGCAACTTTTTTCATTCGTAAGTGCGCTTTGAGGTTTGTTCATACAGATACAAGTCCATTTAGTTCATTCATTATAACTGTTGGATTAATGTTTCATTGTGTAAATACGCCACAGCTATTTATCCATTCTTCTACTGTTGGGTATTAAGTGGCTTCCAATTTTTATTACTACAGTCAACACTGAAGTGACCCTCCTTATATCTGTGTACCTTTGCAAATGTGCATTTATACATAGAAGCAGAATTACTGGCCTTTATGTATTTTCAGTTTTAACTAGATCTTCCAAGTTGTTTTCCATAGTGGTTGAACCTATTTTCATTTTTACCAGCGGTGTGTGAGAGTTCCCTATTTCCCCACATCCCTGCCATAGCTGGGTATTTTCAGATATTAACTTTTGGCAATCTGATGGGTATGAAGTGACATTTTTGTTCTAACTTGTTTCTGTTTTCTAATTTATCTTTTTAGAAAAGTGTTTTTTAAATTTCTTTGTTAGCTATTGGTGATTTGCCTGTTAATATTTTGTCCTTATTAATATTTGTTGACTTACTTTTCCTGTTGTTTGTAAATGTCATTTATATAGTCTGGATACTAATTCTTTGCCAGCAGTATGCATTGTAAATATTTTCTCCTGGTCTGTGGTATATTTAAAAATTTTATTTGTGATATCTTTTGTCTTGCAAAATTTTTCATTTTAAAGTACTCAGTTTTATCAGCCATTTCCTTTATTACTTATGCTTTTTGTATCTTTTTAAAGCAGTTCTTCTGCATGCAGAGATTCTGAAGATTTTCTTCTAAAAGTTTAAAATTTTTGCTTTTACCTGTTTAAGACCTTAATCAAACTGAAATTTATTGTTATGTATAATAGAAAGTGGAATTCTAATCTGTTTTCCCATATCAACATCTGGCTCTTCTATATTTCCCCCTCCTTCGATTTGTAATCCCATCACTGTTTTGTATGCATGGGTCTTTTGGAGACTCTCTGTTCTCTTTCACTTATTTCTTCACTGATACCACATTATCTTACTTATCTAGCACTGAAATAATTCTTGATACCTGGTAGAGTGAGCTACCCCAAAAACTTGATTCTTTTTCTTCTTGACTCTGGTTTTCCATATTACTTTTAACTTGTCAAGTTCCATGTGGGGCTTTTGATTGGAATTGCATTGAACTTATAGATTTGAGGAGAATTAACATCTTCATGATATTGGACATTTCTGTCCATGAACATGGTATGGCATAATGGTTGGGTATTCTTCTACATCCTTAAATAAGGTTGCATTACTTCAGTGTACTCCATGTTGTTAGATTTGTTCCTAGGTATCTTAAAATTTTTATTGCTATGATGAATGGGATCCTTTTAAAATACTTATTTTAAAAGGCATTGCTGCTCTTTAAGAACTCTGATGATCTTATATCCAGTACCTTTGCTTGACTTTTAATTTCAATAACATTTCTTGAACTGTCTATAGAACTCTAAATGACAATTTTATTTCCTTTTTTCTTTAACTTTTATGTAGATTTTCAATGTTCCTCTCTTATCTTTTATATTTGATATTTATCTTCTAAATTATTGAATTATATATTGGGTTTTAAACTTTTTAAGCTATTCAAAAATAATAAAATTTCAGTTAGAACTAAACTCACAGTTCATCAGAAGATTCTAAGAAACTCAACTGAATTCCATTTTAAGACTCTACTGAATGTCAAATAGTCTATTTTTGGAAGTTTTATGTAACAAAGTCAAAGAGAGATCATCTATTTTTCTCCTAATATTTTTAAATAATAGGATTAGTAATAATTTTTTTTCTTATGTATGCTTACCATTCTAAAAGGAAGTTATTCTTCATATCTTTTTTTTATACTTTTCTAATTAAGTAATGTCTCTTTGTTCCCCCACCCCAACAATAACATCCAGTAAATCACTGGTTCATTTCGAAGAAATATTTTAAAGTAATACTTCATAAAACAAGACTGTTTGCCTACTAATAAAGATAATGGTTTGTAACTAAATTTGTATTAAGTTCAGAATTCCAGTAATTTTTAAATAATTTAACTCCCTTATTTGGTAATTTGTACAAAATCCCACTGATATCTACCTGTATATTCAAATCCACAGAGCTGTTTGTATTCCTCACATGTAATATATGTTCTAATATGGAAGTCAAGTAGTAAAAAGGAAACTTCTAAATATTTTTTAGTATAAATAAAACAGATACTTTCTAGGATCAATATGTCAGATTCATAGGAATGGAAAATTAGTATGTTCATTTATTTGTAGGCTACATGCTCTGATTCTTTGGTTTGGTTTTATTTTCTTCTGTGTATTTTTCTTTTCCAAATTACTCATTTTAAGGATTTCAGACTGAAATAATTTTTACTAATTGAACAAATTTCATTGTAGACATTGCAGGCTAAAATTTAAATTATCAGTACTATGAGAATTTTAACTTTGTTGAGATTAACTAGTAGAAACTCTTGCCCCAGTCGATGTTTTGTTAATTTCTATTTACTTTGGTGTTCTTTCTGATTATATTTGAAATAAATGGAGTGTTTCATGACATTTGTTTCCTTTTTGCTCCTGGGTTCAGATTGCAGACAGTACTCACTTCCAGTTCACACACCAACCTTAAGGAAAAGGATGCCCTGGTTCAACTGGTTTTCCACCTAAGGTACTCTAGTTATAAGCATAGTGTGTTCAAAAAACACTGGAATAATGGATTTCTTCTACTTGTATTAGTGCTGTATTTTTAATTCTGATTTCTTCAAAGTTAAAACATAAAGCTTGGAAGGAAAATAAATTCAGTATGAATGGAAGTAATCACCAATGAGAAAGGTAGGAAGCTTATACAGTCTTTTTTTTTTTTTTTTCTATCCTAAATTCAGTGTTTCACAGTCTGTAAGTAAGGAGTAATGTTTCCTCCAGAAACTACTCCAGATTGTTGCCTGAGGAAGACATTACGTTGAGGCCTCCATTGCAAGGGTCTGAGAATTGAGGTTATTAAAGTACCAGGAAAGGGAAATGTTTAGTGAAAAACTCAGGTTCCCCCTCTCCCTTCATTCTAGTCACTTGAGTATGACACATGTATTATATACAGCAGAACATAAAGATTAGTTGCTTATTTCAGATTCCTACAAAAAATTCTAGAAATTGGAAAACTGAAATGATCTATCTCCCCAGAACATAAACCTTGGGTAACCAAAGAATGAGAGAAGGATCAGTGGATCTGAAAAAACTATAACTGATATAAAAGAAAGACCATAAACTGAATAATATGTGCCCAGCAAAAGAGTAAAGAAACCAAAGGAAAAGCAAATGTACTTTCAAAACAGTTCAAAAATAATGTAAATAGAAACACAGTATGGGGTGAGTATAAGGATCAGTGAGATGAGCGTGTTTTGGACTTGCCTGGGGAAAAAGTATAGAGATGGTATTGCCTGCTAGTTAACATGTCGAATCTCTGGCAAGACTTCCTAAATTGTAATTCCATGTTAGCAGTGTAAGCTTGAGCATGTATTTACCTTTCTCTGCTTTCATTTCCCCATTCCAAAAAAAGAAAAAGGATAATAATAATACCCATTTCATTGAAAGTTTTTGAGTTTTAGACAAGTTTAATGTTTGTAAAGAACCTAAGAATGATGATTGGCATAATATATGTCATAAATACGTTTAACTTATAATATATAAATATGTCAAATAAATAGATGTTGGTAACTCAGGAAATTAAGCATAAGTATGCATCTTCATAAGTGAAAGGGAATAAATAGATTAGTAAATAAAAGGTATAAATCTTAAACCTTTGAGAGAAAATGCTAGTCATTGAAAGGAAATAGGAAAGAGTAAAGAAAGGAAAACATGGTGACTTGGTACTCCTGTGTAATAAATTGTCTGAAGTCTTGAGTGTTTTGTTTTTTGTTGTTGTTGTTGTTGGTTTGTTTTTTTGATACCGGGGATTGAACTTGGGGCTCTCAACCACTGAGCCACATCCCCAGCCATATTTTTCCTATTTTGTATTTTTATTTAGAGACAGGGTCTCACTGAGTTGCTTAGGACCTCACTGTTGCTGAGGCTGACTTTGAACTTTCAATCCTGCTGCCTCAGCCTCCCGAGCCACTGGGATTACAGGCATGTGCCACCACACCTGGCAAATTGTCTGAAATCTTTTTTCTTTTTCTTTCTTTTTTTTTTTTGTTTTCAGTTGTCGATGGATCTTTTTTTTTTTTTTTTTTTTTTTTTCCTTTTTAAAGTGGTGCTGAGAATCGAACCCAGTGCCCCACACATGCTAGGCAAGGGCTCTACCACTGAGTTGCAACCCCAGCCCAAATTGTCTGAAATCTTAATGGATTGAAACAACTCCTTTTTGTGCTCACAAATTATTGGGCTATGAATTTGGGAATGATTCACCTAGGAGGCTCTCATTAAGAACCTTCCATGTAGTTGTAGTTAAAAAATAACTAAGACTGCTATCAACTAAAGGTTCAGCTGAACTGGATTGTTCACTTCCAGGGGTAGGAAATTGATGCTAACTGTCACTCAGCTACTTATGATCTCTGCAGCATGACAGTGTTAGTCTTCTTACATGGCAGCTCTCTTCCTCCAGAGTGAACATACCAAAAGAACCAGGTGTAAGCCACATGACTTAAAGTAAAGACATATCAAAGGTAGAAAAGGAAAGTAGAGGACACAGATGTATACTACACATAAGACATAAACAATTATAGATTAAGTTATTTTCCCATACACTACAAAATACAAATGAATAGAAACAAATCACCAGCATCTACAAGACCTATATGGTATTTAAAGTTATGTGAGTGTAAATTGAGACAAAGCAAAGTGACTTGTAATTACCCTCAGCTACAAAACTATTGAGGGAGCATTAAGTGCTCCTGGAAAGTTCTAAGAGACTGGGAGGGGACTTTTCAAGTGCCATTCCACAATAAGCATAAGGAGATATAAGTAGAGGAAGATCTGGCAGTGCTGGAGTTAGGAAGTCTCAAAATTAACAAATTAGAAATGCCTTTCCAGATCAAATTCCTGTCCTATGGAAAAACTGGATGTAGATCAAAATTGAGTAGGACAGGGAAGAAAAGAGGAAGTCCAAATAGATAAGAAGAGGGAATAAAGATCTTGGAAAGTATGAGGTCATATATATATATTATTTTTTTCCATTTTGGGAAAATAACAGAAAAGAAAACCTAGAGCTTTGGAGCTACAAAAACTATCCTAGCCCACCATTCCCTCATAAAAGTACAGGGAAAGTCAAATGTAAAACTGGTCAACTGAAACAGTTCAGTTAAACCTCACATGAAATAATTATATAAAAAAGGAATAAGGTATAAAATATCTTAATAAAAAATGAAAATCTGCCAGTGAAAGTGTGTTTATCTCTACAAACCAATGAAAATTAGTGGATAGTGGGGAACGAAACATCGTTCAGTGTTAGACTTTGGATTCAACCCCAGAACCAAAAAAGAAGAGGAAGAATTACATTGAATATTTCAAAAGAAATTATTTCTTAAGTGATAGCAACTTAAATAAAAAAAAAATTAGACGTCAAAAACCTCAAAAGCAAAGGATGTTTGGAAAAAAGAAAATTTGAAAGAAGATGAAAGAATTCAGGAGAAAACTACAATTTAAAATACAGTGTGATTTCAGGAATGTAGGCTAACGTACGGGAATTCAAGAGCAAACACTAGCAAATAATGACTTGCCACAAATAGATAAAGAAGAGGACTTATTTAGTGAAGAAATGTGCAGAGGTTAAAAAATATTTAAGAAAAAGCAATAGAAATACTGGCAAAGAAGAGCCAACAGTTTTTATAATAGGAGTCCCAGAAAAAGAACACCAAAGCAATGGAAAATTCTAAAAAATTACAGTCAAGAAATTTCCTTTTATTACCCTATGTACATGTATGGAAAAAAATTAATTAAAAAAATTACAAAAAAAAAAAAAAAGAGTGAAAGAGAGGCTCAAGGTCTCCAGATAACTTTTGTTTGAGTGGTGGTACTTCAAATTAAACTTGTCTAAAACCAAACATGGGGCAGGCAGAACATTTCCCAAAACAAAAGAAGGCTTGAAACTCAAACTACAAGGATATGCGGCATATGAGAAAATCAACTCAACCAAAACAACATATTCTAGCAAACTATTAATGGTGTTTAAAGAAAAGCATCAGGTATTCAGACAAAAAGACTGGTCTCATCTGATAATGAGATTATCATCAGATTTTTTTTTTTTTCAATAGCTGCACTGTGCTGGAAAACAATGGAGTGATATGTTTAAGATACCCAAGGAAATTATGAGTCAAGCTAAATTGTTTTGTTGTAGTGGTTTTCATCTTTGTTTTTATGGGGTTGGCTCTATCACTGAGCCAACATCCCTAGCCCAGTTAATATTTTAAGAATATCAAAGCATCCTCCAAAAATAAGAAGCCATAAAAAATGTGTAAGAGTTCAAGAATGTTCCCACAGTTTTTCTTAGGAATGTACCAAAGAACAAGTTGCAGACAACCAAAATAATAAGATAGGTAATTTGAGAGGCAGGAGGTGAAGTAAGGGTCTAGAGTTAAATGCAGAATGGTTCAAAAAGCTGTACTTGGTGGTGTATGCCTGTAATCACAGCTACTCAGGAGGCTGAGGCAGTAGGATCACCAGTTTAAGGCTAGCCTCAGCAACTTAGTCAGACCCTGTCTCAAAATAAAATATTAAAAGGGCTAGGGATATAGCTCAGTGGCAAAGCAACTCTAGGTTCAATCCGTGCTACCCACCCCACCCCCAAGAAAATGAAAAAAACAGAAGAAAAAGAACATCTACAGAATGATTCAAAGTTTACATGAAGCATTAGACTAGCTCTCAAAACAGACAACTACCCAACCCAGTCATGTTAATTTTGTGGAGCAGTTAAACCAAAGAGACCACACAAATTCAGTGACACCAGACTTGGTTAAAGAGAGAAGTATCAGATCACAAATAATGAGACTTATAAATAAAATGTCTACAAAGAAAATGGTAGAATCCCAAATGCCTTTCCCTTGCTTATATCCCAAGATACTGGATATCAGTAGATTCTCTAAAGAAACTGGTCCAGAAAAGATCTATAAATAATGACATTTGAAGGTCCTCAGTGAGATGGCAGATTCTCTCTTAACAAACACAAACATTTGCTTACATATTTACATGAATGTGCACACAAACACACACACAACACAAACCTTTCCTTATAGCTTTTTTCTGTCTCTCTCTTAAAAATGTTCAGATTCTCAAGAATCAGCAAGCATTTTAGTAAACCCTCTAACAAAAGAAACAGCAGAAAAATGTTTTTTGTATGTTTCTTGTTAGAGGAGAAAAAGAATGATTAGAGAACAAGAGGTCTTTGGAAAATTAAAAATGCCAAACATTTTTAAAATTCAGTAGATGAGTTGGGAGGCAAATTTGAGAAAATCTCTTCGAAAATATTTTAACTAAGCATAATGGCGCATACCTATAATCTCAGCAGTTTGGGAGGTTGAGGCAGGAGTGTTGCAACTTCAAGGCCAACCTGGACAACTTGGCAAGACCTTTTCTCAAAATGAAAAATAAAAGGGCTGGGAATATAGCTCAGTTGTAGAGCACCCCTGGATTTAATCCCTAATACCACTGGGAAAAAAAGGAAAAAGAAAATATTGTAAAAGATCATATAGAAATTAGAAGAGGAGGGTCTGGGGATATAGTCAGTTGGTAGAGTGTTTTGTTGCAAGCACTAGGCCCTGGGTTCAATCCCCAGCACTGCAACCAAAAAAGGGGGGGGGAAATAATTTAAGAAATCAGTAGTCAACAAATAGAAGTTCCAGAATAATACATTTTCCATAACTAAAAAATTAATGCCTTTTTTACTCAGTTGTTTTTCCTTTTATTTTTTTCCTTTTATATATCCTTTTGAGAATGATCAGAAATCAAGTATATACCAGGATGCAGGGAACCAGGGCTCTTAGAAAGATCAGAAACCAAATAATCTATTAAATTTAATTTAGGATTAAATTCATGTTTCTTTCTGTTACTTTTCTTCACCCCACCCCTAAAACAAAACCATAATCCTATTGTGTATTGCCTAAAGATTGGTGACATTAGAATCACGATTTTTAAATTAAGTTGTATGTTAATACTATCCTCAGTTGAGATTAGTGAAACATTAACCCCTTAATCTTTAATTGTAAACCTTACCCCCTTCTCCCATAATTTAATTAGCACTTCACAGTTGAATGATTGGTCATCCAAACTTATTTCTCTGCCAAAACATTGATTTTCCTTCCTAGCACTTTACTCGGTGTCAGAATTGTGACAACCTGAATAGATCTCTGGGGAAGGGGAAGATGTCTTGGTATTCTTTGAAAAAGAATGAAATTACGCTGAGCAATTGATTAATTCCTTCAGACATATTTGAAGTAACAGCAGTAAAATAACTGGCTGTGACAAATTTGTTGATTATTCTTCACAAGACCCAAGAAACTGCCTAAAAAATCTTATATTTATTATATGCCCCATTCCCTTAACAATGGTAGTCACATCATCTGTGATGTGACCTTTTTTTTTAACCTCTTTTGTGATATATATCATATCCTAGTTGAAGAGAGCAGATTTTGGTTTGGTTTGGTTTTGGGGTTTTTTTGGTGGTGCTTGCTTGGGAACCCCACTGCCTACTGCATGCTAGGCAAGTATTCTACCACTGAGCTACATCCCTAGCCACCAGAATTTATTTTAAACTTAAATTTTAGTTTTGAATATTCTTTTTGGTTTTTTTAATAGATTAACCTAAACTAAGAACTCTTTCATAACTTTTATCATTATTGACATTGGCCTAGAGAGTTCTCACTTGTATAAATTAAATCACACGTGAGAAATAATTAGCAAAATTTGTTTTCATAAAGAAAGAAATGTTTTTGAGTATTTACTATGTATGTGTCATTGTTTAAAAATCTTCGTTTATAAGTAATATTTATGAATATTTAATGTTTACACTCATTTAGTCACCCCTTGAAGTAGATATTATTATTGACCCTATTTTATAGATAAGGAGAATGAGACACAGAGGACTGAAGTGATTTGCTTTTGAGTTTACACAGTGGTTTAAAAGAAGAGTTATTATTGTAATTCTTTTAAAACATGCTAAGAGATAATTTGGAGAAGAAAAGAGTGTTCCAAAGAGATAAAGTCTATATTGGATTGTCACCATACACATCAAGCAAAACAGAAGGACTGAGGATATAGTTAAGTGCAAGGTCCTGGAGTACCAAACACACACAAAAAAAAAATTGTTGCAATCAAGACAGTCATCTTTACTAGACTTTTAGTGAGAAATTTCAGACTGACATCTGTCTGTGGAATAATAGGTGTGTATTTTTATCTGCTCTAGTGTAAGTTATACTGCCTCTTTCCATCAGAAGAAACAGAATTTTATAGCCTATTTGTTTTTGCTCCCAGAAGATGAAATACATGATTTACAGTAGAAATAAGAGGTGTATATGGTTTTTATTCTTTTAAGAAAGTATAAAGCATATTAAAACTATATTTGTATACATAAATATGCAAAATTTCACTAAACTCTTTGCCAAGAATAATTTGAAGAATTTACAGAAATTCTGAAGCCAAGATTTGTGAGCAAAACCAGAATGCTACAGTCTGCTTTATACACTTTCCAAATGATATTCAAAAGCAATTACATTTAACTTAGATTAAATTAACTTGGTCCAACTCAGTTTTGCCTGGTATAAATGTTTAAAGAGTATAAGCTGTGAGAAGATGCCATGATAAATGGGAAGAATTCATTCTTCTATTTAGAAAACATTCTAGAAGGTAGTTATGGGATATAGAGACTAACATAACAGAACTCTTTAAATAATTGATGTATATGTTTTTTATCAATGTTTTGCAGCGCAAGACTCACCAGTTTTTTGTAAAATCTTTCACTACTCCTACTAAATGTCATCAGTGTACCTCTTTGATGGTGGGTTTGATAAGACAGGGTTGTTCATGTGAAGGTAAGAAAAAATGGAAAAATTGACTGTTTGAGATCACTTTGTTATAGCATTTACTACCTAAATTATAATCGAGTAACTTTATTCTCTTTAAAAGACATACAAATGTTTGTTTCACTTAATCATTTGCTTTTCTCTGGACAACAAAAATATAGACAATAAACTGAGCACTAGCTAAAGTCTTTTGAATATCGGGAAAACTAGACAGATATTTCCTATAAATATTTTTCAGGGGAGATATACATTAACCTGTATGACAGACACCTTGGACGTTATCCTTAGATATGTTTAATTTTAATGTTTATTTTCAGAAATTAAATGTTTGCCACTATGTGTTAAAAGAAAGTTTATTCCTAGTATTAATAGCAGAGGTTTTTACTACTTGTTCATTGATTACCTGTCATGTGTCTGTGGAATTCTTAGTGAATGTGGAAAGGACAAAGGCCCTACACTTGGGGAGCTCATATTCTGAGAGATCAGGGGTCATTTAAACTGAATATTAAGCGTGTTTGAGTATTACTTTATGTTTCCTAGGATCTCTAAAATGCAAATGACTTAAATGATAATGGGATATGTTATTTATGACTTTTAGAAATATGAATTTTTAATCAGATGAGACTTGCCATTACAAAACCACCTTATATATGATTTACTGTTGTATCTTATGAAAAAGACAAGAAGATAGTTGCTAATTCAAATTCTAATACTTGTTTCTGTTTCTTGGCTTTCTGCTTTTAGTTAGAAGGAATGTAGTTACTCTCTGTCAGGTGCTTGTGTTCTCTTTACAATACACTTGGAATTAGCCTTTATTTAACTACTTCAGGAAGAGGAAGTTAGTAGCATCTTAAAACTATTATTTTATATTTTATATTTTGGTAGTTCTCACAACTGAAGTGGAAGATCTAGATTGCATTAGGTACATGGGTAAAACCAAAGAAAATGGTCAGGGTCAAAAGAAAGAGTTGAGAGTATATTAAGTCATGAATGTGACATTATCCAACAAGCACATGTAGATTGAAAAGAGGAAGTATAAGGATAGAGCCTTGGAAAACATAGTTAAGGGAAGGAAAAGGGCAAGATAGCCATATAATCTGAGAAGAAATATCATGGACCAGGAAGGTTTAACCAAAGCCAAAGGAGAGAATTTTTACTGTTTTCCAGTTTTTAATCTCATTTTGGGTCTTGGCCAGACTTTACGTGACAGTTTATAATCTATTTGTTATAAAGAATTCTGGGAAACTACCTGGTCATTTTTTATGCATCAGAGTTATTTGTAATTCCATGGTAGGAATTTGGGGAATCTTCCCAGTCTCTCTTACCTTCGGGAGTCTTAGGCTATGAAATTGTACCTTTCTTTTCCTCAAACCCTTGAAGTTCACCTTATAAAACCATGGGAGTGCATTAGACTATCCCAACCAAGACTTTGTCTGGTAAGCTTTTGTAAATGTGGTAATGTGGTTATAGTGTCTACTGCCATTTTTATTTCTTCCTGGTTGACTGAAATTAAATCTAGTTTAGGTACTTATTTTGTTGCTTCAACTGTCCTTGAGAGGTGAGATTTTTTCTTATTAGTAAAATAAAGTACAACTTGTTAGATACTCCACTTAAAAGCAAATGGTAGCTTGGCCCAGTGGTGCATGCCTTTAATCCCAACTACTTGGGAGACTGAACCAGGGGGATCACCAAGTTCTATGCCAGCCTTGGCAACCTGAGAGACCCATTTCTCAAAATAAATTTTTTAAAAGGCCTAGGGTATATCTCAGTGGTAGAGTGCCCTGGGTTCAATCTTTAGTACTGGGGTTGGGGGGAAGTACAAACTGCAAAGTTTATAGTTTTGGGCAGTCAATATTAATCATCCTGCCTTTATGTTCATTTCATGATGTCTATCAGTGATATATAATCAATTTCTCTCAAGTTTAAGTATTCTCACAATGATATTCTTTAATTCTTCTCTTATTCTTTCCCTAGTTTTCTCCAGGACCCCACTTAGGAGTAGAAGTTATAATCTTAGTCTATAACCCTTGCCAAAAACCTTGTTTTTAAATATATATGTTTTTTTAACCTATAATTTTCACCCAACCAAGTTGAATTGAAACCTATGAGTTTATTTTATTCATCAGCTTGTCTTAGAATCTCAAGTTTACCTTGTAAGTATCAAATAGAAGAATCATGGCAATACTGTTAGTGGTCAGGTATGCAGGCTCTGAGCAAAATTTTAAATTCTAGCACCGCCACTTCCAAGCTCTCTGACTCAGTAAGTCATAGGGAACATTGGGATAAAAACTGTACACCTCTTATATTGTCATAGAAAGATTAAAAATGCTCAATAAACTACTATTATCTAGTAGTAGTTTAAGTGTATGGGATATCAACCCTAAAATACTTACCCTTAGTTTATACCTTTTTTTATTCATTGAAAAATTCCATTTTTAAGAACATAGGTAAAACTTGCAGAGATGTTAGGTAGCTTAATGTCCATTACTGACTCTTGCAAGAGACATTTCAGGATACATACCAAGTTGCACTAAGATGAAGAACTAGAAAGAACTCCAGAAACCAAGTTTTTAGGAATTATACGTTTAACCAATCATTTTGTTCACAGAGTTAGATATTTTTCTTATATATTTGCTTCCCCTTTGATCACTAATGTTAGTAACAGAGAACAATAGTATTACCAATAATAAAAATATTTACTATTTCTCATTGAAATTATTGGTAAGCAGTTGAGTAGCTTTTCAAATGATAAAACATCATTTGAAATGGTGTTTAAAATAAAAGCTAAGCATTCATCTAAGAGTACCTTGCACACAATTAGTGCTCAGTTAATTGTTATTGTTATAATCATTAAAATGAATTTATAACATAAATTGTCTTTCTTTTCCTTTCAAAAGTGTGTGGATTCTCATGTCATATAACTTGTGTAAATAAGGCTCCAACTACTTGTCCAGTTCCCCCTGAGCAGACAAAAGGTCCCCTGGGTATTGATCCACAGAAAGGAATAGGAACAGCATATGAAGGTCATGTCAGGGTAAGTATCCTTAGTCAGATTTAGAAGCATCTTTTAAGATTTAGGAATGAGTTTAAATAAAATCAAGTCGTTCATCCAAAGTAAGAATCAATAAATGGGATGGATTCAAACTAAAAAGTTTTTCTCAGCAAAGGATAAAATCAATAATGTGAAAGAGAACCTACAGAGTGGGAGAAAATCTTTTCCACATGCACTTCAGATAGAGCACTAATCTCCAAAATTTATGAAGAACTTCAAAACTTTACACCAAAAACACAAAGGGCCCAATCAGTAAAGGGGCCAAGGAACTGGACAGACACTTTACAGAAGATATACAGGCAGTTAACAAATATATGAAAAGTGTTCAACTTCTCTAGTAGTTAGAGAAATGCAACTTAAAACAACTCTAAGATTTCATCTTATTCCAGTTAGAATGGCTATTATTAAGAACACAAGAAATAATAGGTGTTGACTTGGATGTGGGGAAAAAGGCATACTTGTACATTGCTGGTGAAGTTGCAAATTGGTGTAGCCACTCTGGAAAGCAGTATGGAGATTCCTCAGAAAACTTGGAATGGACCCACCTTTTGAACCAGTTATCCCACTCCTCAGTTTATACCCAAAGGACTTAAATTAGCATACTATAGTAACACAACCACATCAATGCTTATAGCAGCTCAGTTCACAATAGCTATATTGTGGAACCAACCTAGATGCCCTTCAACAGATGAATGGATAAAGAAACTGGTGTGTATACATAGTGGAATATTATTCAGCTATAAAGAAGAATAAATTATGGCATTTGCAGTTAATAGATAGAGTTGGAGAATATCGTGCTAATAAGCCAATCCCAAAAAACCAAAGGCTGAATGTTTTCCCTGATAAGTGGATGATGATACATAATGGGGGTGGAAACTGGGGGATAAGAAGAATGGAGAAACTAGAGTACACTAGAGGGAAATGAGAGGGAGGAGGGGGCATGGGTATGAAAGATGGCAAAATGAGACAGATATCATTACCCTATGTACATGTATGATTACATGAATGGTGTGACTCTACATTGTGTACAACCATAGAAACAAAAAGTTGTACCCCATTTGTGTACAATGAATCAAAATGCAGTCTGTAAACATAAAAAGTAAACGGTAAAGTCATTTATCAACATAATACTTGACAAAAATTAAATGAATAAAATTCATCTAATAATTTTATGTCATCCAGCATATTGATTTGAAAATGGGAAACCTAGTCTTTACTTGGAAATAAATTCTAAAATGTCACAAACTTTTTCATATTATCCCTTATCTTATAATGAATTAGAGGTTGAAATCACCATAAAAGAGTCTTTGGCCCCTGGTCTTGCCAAAAAGGGTGAAATATGATTATGAATTACAAGATATTATCAAGTAATAATCTTATTTAATTTGAGTAGTATTTACATTATAAACTGAATTTTATCTTACCAAATTTGATGCTTTGCTATTTAGAGGGGAAAAAAAACAGAAATCATGTGTCATTTTAATGAATTACTAGCAAACGTTAAAATGATTCTACGTAATACTCTTTCATTAAAAGATAAAAGTGTTTGAAGAATATATTCTCACTCTTTCTCTTAATGTTATTAATGATATGTGTCCCATTTACTTTATCAACGAAAGTGGCAGACTTAAAATTTTTGTACATTCTCTAGGTTTTCAACATCCAGCTTCATATGTAATTTAAAAGGCTTTTCTTGCCACTTTCATTCAATGTGTTTTTGTTTGTTTGCCTTTTTGAAAGATCCCTAAGCCAGCTGGAGTGAAGAAAGGATGGCAGAGAGCACTCGCTGTGGTTTGTGACTTCAAACTCTTTCTGTACGACATGCCGAAGGAAAAGCGTCTCAGCCTAGTGTTGTCATTAGTCAAGTGATTGACATGAGGTAAGCCTTCAGCGGGTGAAGAGGTCTATATCACTGCAGCATAGGAATTACAAAGTTTTTATTTTTCTTCTTGTATTGTCATTAAAATGAATTTTTATCAAACATTGTGTCTTTTTCCCTTTTAAAAACATGTGGATTCCCATATCATATATCTTGTGTAAACAGAGCCCCAGTATTGTCATGTTTACCTAAATCATCTAATGTCATGCTAATTTTCTAATTTATTAATATTGCTGAAGTAACATCATTAAATGTAAGAAGTAAGGTGCAGTTCTGGAGAGTTCGGTTTTGAGTGCTGAGTATATAGCAGCCAGATAGGGGTGGGAGATGTGACTCAGTGGTAGAATGCTTACCAGTATGTGTGAGTTACTGAGTTCTATGCCCAACCACAGCTGGGAGGAAAAAAAATTGGAGCCAAGTAAAAGCAAATGATGTTTTGGTCCAAAAGACTTATTTAAAGGGGGTGGGGGGTGGTGAAGGAGAGTCTTAAAATATAATGTTTATATCATTACCTAAAGGTGTGTAGTATGATTCTGTGTGAGGATTATCAAATGATAAATCAGAGAAACTCTTGGAAATAGTGAATCGGAATACATTTAAGTAAGCCATCTCTTCAATATTTCTGGTTTGTTTTTCCAGATTCTTCCCCCACCCCCTTTGAGTGTCCTCAAGTACCTCTTCTCATAACTCCCTAAGGGACCTTATTTGTCCCCATAGATTCTGCCATCACTTCTACCTTGTTGGATCCCCAGACATAGCTCTCCAGCTCAGAAATAGCCATTCATTGCTCAAAACCTACATTTCTTAGCTATGCTTTACACTGGCATTTCACACCTGCATCTCAAACACATTATCTTTTTACCTCAGATATAGAATATGAAGGAATTTATGCAAGAAATATCAGGGAAAATCTGGCAGAACTTGCTAAGGAACTGAATAGAAAGCTAGGGAGGGCCAGGTACAATGGCCCATTCCTATAGTCCCAGTCCCTGCCACTTGGGAGGCAAACGCAAGAAGATTGCGTGTGTCCAGGAGGAGTTCAAGGTCATTTTGGGTAACATAAGTGAAACCCTGTCTCTTAAAAAAAAAAAGAAAGAAAGAAAGAAAAACGAAGAAAAAATACAGTGGGGGGGGCGGGAAAGAATCAAAGATAAGATTAAGATGTCAAGGATACAAATTAAGGAAATCACAAGGAAAAACTTTCTGTGGAGGAAATCTCTTGTATATGTTGACGGAAAATAAAATGTCAGATGAGCTAGGTTAGGCAAACGTGAGATCTATTATGGGCAGCAAAGGAGTCTCCTGAAGGCTCTGGAGACCTAGCAGGGTTCAAGTGCTAGTTCTGCATGTACACTTGCTGGCCTTGTGTCTTTCAGTAAGCCAGCAAACATTGTAGCTCTTGTATATTGTGCCTCTGTTAAGTTACACTTGATAATTACTTTGGGTACTATCTGTTATAATGGGGAAAAATCAGATTTTTTTAAAGTTTCGATTTAGGTGTTTTGTGCAGTTAAGCTTTGAGGATTGCTTCATATGTGTTATCTGGTTATGCAATCAAAACTCCACATACACAGCCACATATACTAACTTTTAATGTTTCACTTTTCTTCCAGAGATGAAGAATTTTCTGTTAGTTCAGTCTTGGCCTCTGATGTTATTCATGCAAGTCGAAAAGATATACCCTGTATATTTAGAGTAAGTGTGTACTATAATTTGATCATTGAATTATTTGTCTTTAATGAGTATCTTTTGCCTCTTATATAAATCATAAACTTACTTAGACTAGAACCAAATCTGATACTCATTTTTATGTTCAGTATCATCTGATAGTTGCATGTATGCCAACTAACTAGGGAAAGACCAATAGAAAACATAAATATATGATTTCTAAAATATGTTTCCTAAAAGGTAATATTTTGAATCCAAATTCAGATTTCAAATAAAGACTCCTTATGAAAAATGAGATAATGTGGGGTTTCTCAAGTTTTTTTTTAAAGAAGTTTCTCTCTTTAAATATCTTATTTCAAAATCATGCTTACCCATACTTTGTAACAATTGCCCCAAATCTTAGAAACTTAAACCAGCAACATTTTATTTTCTTTTCATCATCCTGTGAGTCAGATCTCAATTAAGGTCACTCACGGGACTGCATTCAATTCTTTTGGAGCTTAGAACACCCAAAATGACCTTGCTCTTACATCTGTGACCTTGGTGCTGGCTATATGGTCTTAGTTCTCTTCATGGACTCTCTGTATGGTCTCTTAAATAATTTGATAGTCTAGCTGAACTCACAGTGGCTGGCTTCTAAGGGAGCAAAAGAAACTGCCAGACCTTATAAGGACTAGACCCCAAACAGGCATAATAACCCTTCTGCATTCTGTTGATCAAAGGAAGTCATGAGGTCACCCCAGATTTAAGGGAAAGGAAATGAACTCAAGTTGTTAATAATAATAGAAGGATGGAATTCCATAGGAGGAATTGTTGATAGCCATCTTTCAAGGCTGTATACCACAACATGATCTTAAAATGGTGAATTAAGACAATAGATATTTTTTAAAGCTGCCCTATTATGCCTGTCTGCATAGTATTTGTCTATGAATTTTATGTCTAATGAAGGTCAAAGACAATAACCTAGTCTGATCTCTTGGTTTCTAACCTGGTAACTATTTGATTCCCCCCTTAGCCACCAAGAGAGCCTATAGAGCCTGCTTATCTATAATTAATAAGTAACAGAATATAAATATTTCCTAGCATTCCTGACTTTTAAAACCAGTATGGTAAAGTGCTTAAGAGCATAGACACAGGATCCCAGACCTCTAGCTGTTTGCCCTTGGGGAAATTACTTAATTTCTCTTATCATGGTTTTATCATGTATAAAATGAGGTTATAATAACAATTTGTATCTCACAAAGATGATAAGAGGTTCAGTTTGTTAATACTTGTAAAGTGTTTAAATCTACCCATTATTTAGTAATTACTCTCTAAATGTCAGTTGTTATATGAGTATGTATGATCCATTTTTTATTATGATGTTCGGGTACTTTTATAGCAAGTAAAATGAAAATGATTTGAATGGTGTCTCCTTCCTTTGCCTTGGCATGAATTCTAGTGCTAGAACTAGTTACTCTGATTAGGAATAGCTAAACTCTATTAAAGGGATCATTTAATGAATTCTCATTTTACTGATGACTGCTAAGCAAAGTAGTCTTCTCACAAAACTAGCCTACTCATTAAACTAGCATAAACAGTGTCTGTTTTCTAATATCATGAATATTGATTAAATTGTTCTAGGTCACAGCTTCCCAGCTGTCAGCATCCAATAACAAGTGCTCAATCCTGATGCTAGCAGATAGTGAGAATGAGAAGAGTAAGTGGGTGGGAGTGCTGAGTGAATTGCACAAGATTCTGAAGAAAAACAAATTCAGAGACCGATCAGTCTATGTTCCCAAAGAGGCTTATGACAGCACTCTACCCCTCATTAAAACTACCCAGGCAGCTGCAATCAAGGTATGAATTTATAACATTTATCATGTTATTATAATGTTTACTGCTCTCTCTTGTGAGCTGGGCTGACTTTCATCTAGGAATCCCCACTGTCCAGCATAATATGTATTATATCATAGACGTTTAGTAAATGTTTATTAAATGAATGACACCTATATCAGATTTTTTATTTTTCAATTACACTAAGTGCATTCTCTTCCGAAAAAGTGATATTGCTAATGACTAACTTAGTAATCCATTTTCTACATATATGAATTAGAACAAGTTAATTTCTTAAAGCATAACTTTCACATTTAATACATAAGATACTAATACCCGGCTAAGGTTATTGAGAAAATTTTAAAAACTGGTGTATATACAAATAGAGCTCTGCATTAAAAAACCCTCAGTAAACGGAAGCTTCTGAATCTGGAGATTTAGTTTTGTCACATTCTTACATACATATCTATCTCTTTGGTTACTGTCTAGTAAATACTGAAAAGTTTAGTGAGTAGGTTCAATACCTGACACAATCTTTTCCTTCCAAAACAATACATTGAACTGGACCTAGTGTACTAACAAACTCAGTTTTTAATTATTTTCACAATTTAGTCTATAAACATTTACTTCTTTTTGTAGATATTGACATAGAGTATTTTAAATGATTTTTCTAATTTAAAAAAACTTGATATATTTATTACACTGTAATCTGAAAGGAAATTTCATAGTGTAAATCATTACTGTATTTTGATTGTTTACTTATTTCTATTTTTGCTCCACATTTTCTTGTTTTATTCTATTAGCTTTATATGACTTTTACCTAATAAAATGTTACATATTTGTGTTTTACACAGATCATGAAAGAATAGCTTTAGGAAATGAAGAAGGATTATTTGTTGTGCATGTCACCAAAGATGGTAAGAGAAAACCTAATTGTTTTAGAGTAACTTTAAATCATATGTTAGAAAATTTTTGCTTGAGTCTAAATTCTAAAAAAAAGTAGGATTTGCTCTTACATCTATAAATGAAATTTTCCAGGTACAATTTGATTTCCATAATCCCCCTAATCAAGTGTGTATTATCTTTCTTATGTCATCTTATTTAGCAGTTCTACTGTATGAACTAATTGTATTTCAAAGGTGGTACATGGAATTTTTTTTGAGTTTTCCTAAAATTACTCTATTTTATATCATAATTAGTCCTTATTGGTAGGATAAATAACAGCTATTAAAATATGTTTATTGGAAGTTCTCCCACCCCCACTGTAGTACAACAGGTTTCTTTCTTTTTTGGGGAGGAAGGGTTTACCAGATGTTGAACCCAGGAGTACTTTACCACTGAGCTTATCCCCAATGCCCTTGCCCCTGGCTTTTAAAAATTTATTTATTTATTTATTTTATTTATTTATTTTTTTGAGATAGAATCTTACTAATTGCTAAGGCTAGCCTTGAACTTATGATCCTTCTTCCTTAGCCTCCCAAGACAATGGGATTACAAGCATGGACACCATATCTGACCAACAGTTTTTTTCCTATAGAGAAATTAAATGCTGGGTGAAATAGAAACCAATTTAATTGATATTTATAAATATAATATTCTAAGTTCTAACTTTATATCAAGTTATATCATGAGAAAATAATTCATTTAAATGTCATTGGTTTGTTACCCATAGAAATGCTTTCAGAGTACCATGAGTTACTCAGTTACCCAGTTTTTTTAAAATAGCAACACCACAGTGAAATTCCCTAGAGTTTAGTACCAGTAAAAGGTTTTCTTGAAAACTAGCATGCTTTCACTTAAGAACTCTGCCTTGACTGTCAGAGATCTGTGCCTAAATTTGATGCCTCCTATAGGTAAGTAAATAATCTTACAGTGGGCTTAAATATCTTTTTCTCTGTAATTTCTGATGTCTTATTCTATGTGTACCTCTCCATCTTTAAATAAAATTGACTTATATCCTTTTGAGAATAATTGGAATGATTAATAAAACTATTTTGCATTTGATTTGTTATTATTTCTGCATGTAGAAATTATCAGAGTTGGTGACAATAAGAAGATTCATCAGATTGAACTTATTCCAAATGATCAGCTTGTGGCTGTGATCTTCAGGACGAAATCGTCATGTACGACTTTTTCCTATGTCAGCTTTGGACGGTCGAGAGACAGATTTTTACAAGTTGGCAGAAACTAAAGGGTGTCAAACCATAACTTCTGGAAAGGTGCGCCATGGAGCTCTTACATGCCTGTGTGTGGCTATGAAAAGGCAGGTTCTCTGTTACGAACTATTTCAGAGCAAGACCCGTCACAGAAAATTTAAGGAAATTCAAGTCCCATATAATGTCCAGTGGATGGCAATCTTCAGCGAACAACTCTGTGTGGGATTCCAGTCAGGATTTCTAAGATACCCCTTGAATGGAGAAGGAAGTCCATACAGTATGCTCATTCAAATGACCACACACTGTCATTTATTGCACATCAACCAATGGATGCTATCTGCGCAGTTGAGATCTCCAGTAAAGAATACCTGCTGTGTTTTAACAGCATTGGATATACACTGACTGCCAGGGCCGAAGATCTAGACAACAGGAATTGATGTGGCCAGCAAATCCTTCCTCTTGTTGTAAGATTCTTTCTTATGGCTGTCTTTTTATCTTCCTGTCTCCTTCCTTTCTTTTTCCTTCTACTTCATCTAAATGTAGTCAATGTTAATAATGGGGTTTTTTAAAATCATTTTGAAAGTTTTCCTAGTATTAATTAATTGGTTGTTTGTGTAAAATAACCATATATAGTTAGGCCTAGGCAGATAGGGTCAACATTAAACATGCCCATAATGAAAACTAATCTTTCTATGGAATATTTTACTGAGATGGAAATTTTTTATCTTGTATTATTATATTTTGAATAATCCTAACTAGCTGTCTTCATTGTCCCCCAAATACAGTGCTCATAAATATCAGTAACTTATAGGACTTATTCTTGAGAAATAATTACTACACAAATTATTTAGTTAGGTAAAGGCAAAATGTGATAACTTTAAGAAGTATTATTTAGTTTTATGTTTATCTAAATGGGCAGATATTTAAAATTGCTATTTCACTTTCAAGAAATATTAAATTATTGTATACTTTTATTGTTGAATAATAATTTATTTATTACTGAATACATGCCATTTCACTGTATGAAACAGTGAAGTAGTCTACCCTCTCAAAGGACAGAGTGCAGTAGAAAAGACTCATGGCACAACAAGTAGTTGCAGTAGAAAACAGTGCTCTGATACTGGAGTTGAGAATTCAATAGAAGCATGTAGTAGTAGTATCTAACCTGAATTCTTTTGTTTGCAATGGAAAATTCTTGAGCATGTTTGAATGCTAAAAGGAAAAAGTCACTAGGGAACCACTTGGAAAAGATTGACAGTCTGGGAAATACAGAAAACAGAGTCAGATCCTGAAGAAGGCCAATGAGGATGAATTCAGAACACAGGTAGAAGACTTACTAAGAACAGGAGTGAAACCCCTCCCATTGTAATGTTAAGACAGGAATAAGAAGGAATGATGGGAATGAAATCAATCAGTTCTAAAGGTTCTGTATAGGATCTAGAAAGATCATTAAGAAAATTAGGAAACCTAGATTAAAAGAATAATAACAACAACAACAAAAAAACCAACCTCTGATCCTGCCCACTTAGATTTAATTTGTGGCCCAAGGTGGGGGGGGGGGTGGGGGGGGGGAGGGTGCCAGGGATTATACATCAGATTTAACTATTTTTAATGTATTTCTCCTGGACCTCAGATTCAACTACTTTGAATGTTTTATTTCTTTTGATATATGTACTCTCTTATTTATAACTTAATATATGGAATGAATACTGTTTGTAACTGAGTCAGATAGTTCAGAATATGAAGTAATATCTGACTTTTATTTATACCTTTGCCTGTAATGTAGTAGATAGCCTTAGTTTACATAAATAATTTAATCTCTCTTTGCTCTATTGCCATTTATTAATATTCTTCCAAGAAATATTTATTGAATATCTACACTGTTCATGTAATTGTGCTCAGGTGCTTAATCATACATTCACAATTGAGACTAGAACACTTACCTGAAGATTTCTCTACTTTGTAATAAGTTTGTTTCGCTGTTAATAATTTAACTACGTTAAGGGTCAGATGCTTTTAACATGTAATGAAATTGCTTGTTGGGCAGGATGTTAACAGAATTCTTCTGTATAAAGGGTTCCCTTACAATTTATGTTTCATTTACTTCAAAAATGTTTTGAGGACTGGGGAGATAGCTCAGCTAGTAGAGCGCTTGCCTCACAAGCACAAGGCCCTGAGTTCGATCCCCAGTACCACAAAAAAAAATGTTTTGATGTGGTTTCTTATATGGTAACAATAGGCATTTGGTGGGATTCTACTCTATAGTTATTTAGGACAAAACTTTCAAAATTATTTGGGCTTAATAGTTTAAAATAATCAGGAGTCTGTCCCTTCCTTTCCTTCTCCCAGGTTACAATGCACCATATCTGTCAGTGTATAGTGAAAATGCAGTTGATATCTTTGATGTGAATTCCATGGAATGGATTCAGACTCTTCCTCTCAAAAGGTAATTTGAGGGCCGGGGATATGGCTCAGTTGGTAGAGTGCCTGCCTCGCAAGCACAAGGCCCTGGGTTCAATCCCCAGCACTGCAAAAAAAAAAGGTAATTTGACATTAAAATATGATCTGAGCAGGCTAATTTATGATAGGTAGCTCAACTTCATACTATTCATATTACATTTAATTTCTCTATATAAAGTCTGATTGTTATCTTGATGAACAACTTGAATATATCATACAACCTAAAAAGTCTGTTATCTTCTACTTTGGCATTAAGGAGCTCCGAAGGAGTATATGATTATTATGAATCATAATATTTTTCACATAATGTTATGCAGTGTTTAATCCTGTGAAGACAGATTTCATAGGTAGGGAAGTGGTTAAACTTGGAACCAAAACTGTTTAGTTGAATCATGATTTAGAAATAGAAGTGTGGGGATGGGGAGATAGCTCAGTTGGTTGAATGCTTGCCTTGCAAGCATAAGGCCCTGAGTTCAATCCCCAGCACTGCCAAAAAAAAAAAAAAAAAAATTAGAAATAGAAGTGTATGGGCTGGGGCAGTGGCTCAGGGACAGAGTGCTCACTTAGCATGCAGGGAGGGCCTGGGTTCGATCTTCAGCATCACATAAAAATAAATAAATAAAGGTATGGTGTCCATCTACAACTAAAATTTTTTTAAAAATTAGAAGTGTTACTAATACATATTACTAATACATTTTACTAATTAAACAGAATATTTTCCCTTAATATTCCTGTTTCCATAACATAAAATTTTTACAATTATAGAACTACTGTTCCGCAAACACGAAAAGTACTATTTTCGTATAAATATATATGGTATATGTAGAATGTATATCATTGATCAAGTGACAGTTTAGAGGACTAGGTAAACAAAGCCAAGATCATATTTTGTAATGTGCCCAATAGTAAACCACATCGGCAGTGAGAAAAAAATTCTTGTAAATATTGCCATATTATATAAAGCAACTACAATGTGGTCTTCTATTTTATAAATTTTGACTGACTCTAATCAGGTTTCTGGGGGGGTTTTCCTTGTAATTTGCAATATGTATGTCACCTTTATGAAGCATATTAATAAGCTGATCACTTGTGAACCCACCTTCCTATTCGACACCCCAGCCTTCCCCTGAGAAAGTCACTACACTGAATGTTGTGCTTATTGTCCCTGAGCTTTCCTTAAAATACAGACTTTTGCCCATTTAAATATTCCTAAACAATATATTATTTAGTTTTTCTTGGTTTGAGATCTATCACAATATTGTAATATATCGTCATTTTCTACCTTTGTTTAAACTCATTTACTGTTTTTCCAAGATCCATACATGTTGCTACCTGTACTATATAGTTCATTGTGTAAAACAGCCTATTCAGTGAATATATCATTCTCTGATTAACAGACATTTTAATTATTTCCTAGCTTTTTGCTATTGTGAATGTTGCTGTAATCATCTGGTATAGATGTTCAAGAGTTTAAGTCATATGCTTAGGAATGAAATTGATGAGAGTCTTACCCACATCTTCTGTAATACCTGTTGTTAGTATTCATGGTTTTGTAAATGGTTATAAAATGGTATCTCATTGGAATTTTAGTTTGCATGTCCCCAGTTAACTGTGTGGTTGGGAGTCTTTTCTATAGCCATTCATAATTCATATTTCTTCTTCTGTGAAATTGCCTGGTCATGTTTTTTGCTCCTTTTTTTCTGTTGGTTTTGCCACCTTATTAATTTATTCTACTTCTTTATGTAATATAGATCCTGGGTTAGTAATGCATGGGGTAAATCTTGTTCATTTGTGACTTACGGTTGTATTTTCTAGAACAGAAGTTACTGCTTACTAATTTTACTGTAGTTAAATGTACTTTCCTTTTCTTTAGGTTTGTCTTTTTTCTTCTCAAAAAACTTTACTACCTTCAGTTATATAATATATAATAATATATATAACAGGTTATATCTTAAAGATATAACCTGTTTCCCTCCACATGTTTTGCAGCGTTGCCTATTACATAGTCTTTAGTCCATTTGTAATTGATTTTTTGGTATGTAGTATGAAGTAAGGATTCAGATTTATTTGTTTCATATAATCAGTTGCTCCATTGCTATTTATTGACAGTCCTTTTTCCAGTCATCTGCACTTTCATCTCCATCATATGTAGACCAAGTGTTTGATAAGAGATCATAAAGCAAATATTGATATCTTCTTTTTTAAAAAAAATTTTTGTTTTAGTTGCAGATGGACACAGTACCTTATTTTATTTATTTATGTGGTGCTGAGGATTCGAACCCAGTGCCTCACTCATACAAAGCAAGTGCTCTACCACTGAGCTACAACCCCAGCCCTGATATGTTCTTATTGTAATAATTTGGTCACTAATGGCTTTAAAAAGTCAAACTTAAGGTTTAAATATATTTCTACTTCATTTTATTTATTTGTCTGAGATATTCTTTCTTTAAAATGTTGTCATTGTAAGTTTGATTGTTCAATTAGACGATATTATGTCTTCCCAGTCAGAACTATTATTAGCTTTTCTTTTCATTTTTTTCCTGAGAGGACTCTGTTTTGAAGTATATAAATAAAAGTTCTAATAATATATGCTTTATATACAGGCCAGAAATTTTATGATATAATTTATAAAAGTTTTATTGAAATACTTACTTTATTTTTTTATTATTTTAGGTTCGACCTTTAAACAGTGAAGGATCTTTAAATCTTTAGGACTGGAGACAGTTAGATTGATATATTTCAAAAATAAGATGGCAGGTAAGAAAATACAACATTAAAAGTATAGCTTCAATGGAAATATTATTTTTCTACTGACTGCCCAAGGTCATATGAATAATGAGTGCTATAGTCCAGATTTAAAATCTTATATATCTTCCTCTAGAGTGTATGATTTTGGCCACAAACTCCATTAATATATCAAGACAGACTACTGGACAAAAGTGATTTTATTTAAACTTTCATAGCTAAACAAAAAAGTATTTCACTCTGACGTGCCTTGTTATTTTTCTAGGGCATACCTAGGTAAGTAAAAAAAGTGTAACTGAATGTACTTCTGCACTTAGAATACCATAGAACTAAACAAAAAGTTTGTGATACTAAATTAAGGACAGTCATCCAGAATTTCGTCTGGGGACTACAGGAACCCATCTCTTGCCATTGCAAAGGGCTTAGCACTTCTAAAGTGCTGAAGACAACTTAGAAAAAAAGCAGAAAAAAGAGGAAAGTCATAAGAGTGCCTAGAATCAGGGGAGGGAGCAGGAACCCTGGGGTTAACAGATAAGAGATCAGCCTTTGGTCAGTGACCAAAGTAGTAAGTAAGCTAAGATTGTCACATCTATGATTACATAGCACATAAGTAAAATGCCAGAAACTGTATATATAGAATTAAATGTTGTTTGCTATTATTGTGAGCCCAGACAGTTAAAATCTCACTTTTAACAAATATTGTGCTTTTTTTCTATATAATAAATCATTCTTATGTCAACAATAAATTTCTTCCTAACAGGAATTCATAAATCTCTGCTCTTTTATGGTTAGAACTATTTAATAAAGATGTACTTAATGATTTATTGTGCATTTAAAGTAATATTTGAATTGACAAATGTAAGTAAGAACAGTGGCCTCAAGAAAACATTAAAATGATTATACCTGTTATCTGTAAGTAATGAGATCATCTTCTTAATGCTTTCTGCCCCTCATATTTCTCCAATAATTTTTTATGTTCTGAAAAAGAAGTGCATCAAAAGTTAATTTTTATTACTTTTTTTGTTGTTTTGATTTTAAGTATGAAATGCTTTATTGTTTGCCTTCTGGTTCAGTGCTTTGTTGACTAGCTAGCTGTCTGTGTTGGAATGATATACCTATATGGTTTGATTTGATAAAGGGCATTCAGATTTTAGGCATGATTTCCAACCAGTTTGATTTACCATGAGACTAATGAAATTTAAGTTTCAGGCTTCCAAGACCCTATACTTAATATTGTGTTCTATTTCTTAGAGGCATTTCACATATTTGTGTAAAATTGGATCCACTCTTCTCACTTTGTGTGACCATGCTGGTCATTAAATTTCTCCATACCCATGTTGTATCCATAGGACAAAACCTATTCTAACTTGTCTTTTCCCATTCTTTCATTGTTCTGTTTCAGGCTAGGAGTGGAGGTAGAACTTGGAAAAAGGAGATCTGGCAGGATTTCAATATAGTTGTCTTATTCTTTAAGAAAGGAAGGAAATCCCATTTCCAAGAGGTTCTTTCTTTTTTTTTGTATCTTGCTTTCTCCTCCTGCAGGAGGTCCTAAATGCTCCTTCAGCCTTCAGGCTGTCCCATATCTCCTATCACCACCTCCGTAATTCCTCCTGCTTTTCCCTCCTAATTCTCATATTCTAGAATTATATCCTACATTCTCAGCTACTTTAAAAGTCTATCCTTTTAATGTTTTATGTTGAGAAATGATCTGATTAAGCAACATTTTTATACTACAAGGAATGTATTGTTTTGGTGGTAATTGTCTATTTTGACTTGCCTTACAGGCCTATTTTGCCCTATTTCAACCTTTTTCTTCTTGCCTTACCTTTACAGTTTTAAAAACTTATAAAGATGGACTTTTCTCCTTTTTCTTTATCTATTTAGATAATGGCACACCCTGCCATGTTATATGGATAACAATTGTCTGTTTATTTCTTAAAGTCTGTTTCATAAAACCCAGCAGGTTTTTGTAGTCCCTGGTTGACAGTTTGTTTCCTTCTAGATGTTGAAACTGAAATGGGAAAAGATGGTCACTGGGTTGCTAGGGGTATACAATTAAATAGCATCTTCCTTCAAGATCAGAAGATTAGAATAGTGGACAGATCCTTACCCTTCATAAAGGAGGGTAATGGGAACACAGTCCTTTCCTTATTCCACATCTCACAGATTAAATCTTACAAAGGAAATTTTTATTATGTAAAAATAATTTTAATTATTTACATGAGTAGTTTGCTATTTATGCCTGATTACACATTAACAGTAGCATCTTTTAGAGACTGGGGATATAGCTCAGTGGTATAAAACTGCCTACCATGCATGAGATTCTGAGTTCCATCCCTATCACTGCACACCAATTTCAAATAAAAACCACAAAATCCCACAATAGCAACTTTTTAATATCCTAAGCCCCTAAACCACAGATAGATGGGGGGTGAGAGAAAATAATATAGAAATATTAGGGTGTGAATTGGCTGGTAAAAGGGACAGGACAATACTATTTTCTTCTAGCAAAATTTTATCATTCTTACGTTTATAATGAAATAGAATTGAAAATGTATTTTGCAAGCTATGTTTAATTTCAACATATATGCATGCATATGTGTGTTGTGTGTGTGTGTGTGTGTGTGTGTGTGTAAATTTTTTTTTTTTGATGATACAAGGAATTGATCCCAGGAGTTTTCTGCCTCTGAGCTAGATCTCCACATTTTATTTTGCTTATATTTTATATATAATATTTACATAATACTACATAAAAATAAGGCATATATCTTTTTATACATCCTATTGAAATTATTGCTGCCAGGTGTGGTGTTCCATGCCTGTAATCCCAGCAACTCGGAAACTGAGGCAGGAAAAAGCCTAAGTTCAGGGCCAGCCTGGGCAACGTAGCAAGACTGTCTTGAGATTTTTTTAAAAAATTTTTAAAGGATCGGGCATCTAACCCAGTAGTAGAGTATTCCTGGTTCAATTTCTAGTATCACACACACAATTGTTGCTTATTTACTGTGATTATCAATACATGGCTCTTAAAAATCAGAATTACATATACTTGTATAATTGTGCTACATGGAGATGAACGGATAAAACACAATTTAGCAACCTTAAACAGCACCACTTTTTTAAAAAACAGAAGGGGATGAACTGGTGGTTCCTGAAACATCAGATAATAGTCGGAAACAAATGGTTAGAAATATCAACAACAAACGGCGTTACTCCTTCAGAGTCCCAGAAGAAGAAAGAATGCAACAGAGGAGGTAGATATATAATTTGTACTCTATTGCCCATCTATGCTTCTAGCATCTGAGGGACTGTCTTCTGATAATACTATATTGATTGGAAAGTAATTTGATTTCTGAAAATCTATCATCATCCGTGATACAAAAACTGCAAGACTAGGAATAGTCGGTGGTGAGTGCTTGCCTAGCATGTGCAGGGCCCTTGGATTTTGATCCCCAGCCACAAAAGGAATTTAAGGGGGAAAAAAAAAAAAAAAAAGAGCCTAACTGTAATCATGAATATAAACTCTCAGTGTCATTTTAATTAATGATCTCAAAGTTATGAGAATACACTGAATTAAATACCATATTTTGATCCTTTTAGGTAGGTTTATGAAAGAGTAATCATTTGAGGAATGTGTACCTTTCTACCATACAAGCATAAATCTTATCTGTGCATATAGTAACTTGTATATGTTTAAGCAATCAGATTGTTTTATGAGCAACAATATGCTTGTAGCAATTTTCCGCTACATTAGAAACATTTCTAAAGTGTTATCAATTATTTTAAAAGACACATAAAATGGTTAGCATTATCTGTAAAAGTCCAGCAGAAGTTCTTCGATATCTAAATATGAATAGACCTTTTTGGGCTGGATCTGTAGCTTAGTAGTAGAGCACTTGCCTATCATGAGCAAGGTCCCTGGTTTGAATCCCCAGTACGAAAAATATAAAATAAATAAAAGGACTCTCCCTCTTTTCCTACTCTAAATCACAGGATCTTTTATTTAAAATTAAAAACAAAACATTTTAAGGAATTGAATTATTAATTGAATCTATTGTTATTCTAATTATATCCTTACTAATATATTTCAACCATTTTATTTTTATAAAGACATAAAAATAAAATGTGCATTTTTTCTATCTAGATTTGTTAATTAAAAAATGTCTACATGGTGGATTTTTTTTCTTATAGGGAGATGCTTCGAGATCCAGAGATGAGAAATAAATTAATTTCTAACCCAACTAATTTTAACACATAGCCCACATGGGTCTGGCGATGGAATACAGATCTAAAGACCTGCCAATGGTAGAGAAATGAAGAGTGAGGTTAATAGAAGGGGTGATACGTAAGTAGGAGATACGTGGGGAGAAAATACATATATATCACCTTAATATATAGCAGATTTCACAGGATATATTAATATTATAAGAAAATGATTCTTATATATCAATATGTTAAGGTGCATGATGATATATATAACTGATGAGCTAAGCATAAATTTAGATATCTGTCAAATAACAAATAAATTCAAGTTCTATTTAGTTATAGAACTAAATAACCCTAGAAATTTCTATACCCTAGAAATTTCCCCATACCTAAATTACTGTTGTTGGTGAAAAAAAACTACCATGTTTGGAGAGGTTCTATATCAATTTCAGAACTTGGTTACAAAACACTAAAATTTCACTAAGTTCCATGCAGGCTTTTGGTCTTTTTTCCCTAAAGATCTTTATTAGCTTGGTCTTTAATGGTCACACGTCCCAGCTGACTGTGAAATTAAATCTTTTTGCCCAATTACAGACTGGTCAATTGTACATAAAAAAGTACAACGTAGAAAAACAGTTGTGTTTTAATAATATGAAGATCAGATTCTCAGATCTGTTGTGTTGAGATTAAGGATATTAGAATTACCTGATTATCCAGGTTTTGTTCTTAACATTTCAGTACCACATACTCAGCAATCTATAAAACCAGTCCTCAGACTGGTTTTCCTTTAATATCAGAAGTGAAAGTAACAACCACACAGTCCAAAGCCTCTGGGTTCCCCTATCCCCTACAGAAGTTACAATATCAATATATTAATTATGATAAATAGTTGAAATGTGAATTTATTTATAGCTTATATTTGAAAGAGCAAGTGCTGTGTATTATTTTAATTGAACTTTTTGAAATCAATTTGTCAGAAGTTTTTTCAATATATAGTACATAATTAGTGTTATGGAGGGATAAAGGCATGTAAATTTCAGACACATGCGTGTATTGCAGAACAACACACAAGCAAATACAAAATTATTTCAGTAAAGTTTTAATAGGTTATTATTCTTTTAAAATTAAAATCTCTTTCCTTTTATTCTACTTCAGTGTACCAAAGAATATTTGTCATGTCATTTATTCCAGCAATATAGCAAGAAGAATTATAGAAAATTTTTGTAGAAATTCTATTATATACTGTTTTTCTTAACAGTGCCAGTATTCAGTAAAACGTTGCTTTGCCATCAGATGAAAAAAGTGCCAATGTTCCAAAGTTCTTCCCAACCCTCATATACAGTATACACCCTGATGCTAAAATATCAGATTTCAAGTATCATAAGAAATTTTATATCAAAGTATTTGACTACTCCTTTACTTTTTCTCCCCTCACCCTTCTACCACTTAAAGTAAAATCTGTATTTTACTTTTTATTTCAATTTTTTTTTTAACTAAGCAAAACAAGTCAGGTAACATTTTCTAAAGATTCATCCCCTAATTCATTCCATAGCACATGATTATTGGTACTGACTACTAATTCTAATTAGACCTCTTGATTTTCAGGGTATGTGATCACCTGATTCTGTTCATCCATGACCACCTTGTTGGTTCTTTTAGGCATTAACACAAGTGACTTTTTGCCCTCCCTATTCAATCTAGTTTTTAATACTCTTTCAAGTTCTTTAATTTTTTTTTTCCATGTAAGAGCTTTTTTTCAGGACAAAAAGTTGGTGTAAATTTTTGAAGCCTGTTTCTTGACCTGTATATGTAGTATGCATCAAAGATTTTATGTGTTTTAATTCTTGTTCTTCACAGTTATACCTTATTTTCATATGAATTTTCTCATTCATTACCAAAAGCCATCTGAGCTGAGGCTTTTGATTGACATCCTTTCAATCACCTAACATATTTCTTGGGCACATATTATGTTTCTGGGACTATGCTTATTTGGGGGCAGACTTTAGTAAACCATAATAATTTGCATGTGTTGGAATAATAATAATATGCATGCCTGTATCTTATACATTTGTGTCTATGAAAGCTTGTGATCTTTTAATGTATTCTCAGATTTTAATATGTTCTTTTTCACTGAAATGGAACTATGAAAATTTCCAAAAACTAGAGATGAATTAAATTCAGCTATTAACATATAAGAACTTTCAAGTACCAAAGCCAGGTTACTATCAATGCAAAGAATATGTGCCCCAGACATTTTTATGTTTCAAGTTATTCAATCAGTATTGCTTTCCTATGAAATATTTATGAGCTTAGAAAGTTTATTAAATGTCTTTGAAACTTAATTGTTTCTTTCATACCAAATGATCCTGAAATAGAATTGTTTATCTTATAAATATGAAAGGGACAGTAAGGCTATGGTCATTTTATTTTCTTATTTCCTGTATCAGATGTGAACCTTTCACTTGGAACTTAACCAAGACCATTCCTAAAATTATTAATAAAGATAAAACATCTAGTTCAATGACCTCTTTGAATTTTAAGAAGTAATTTTGCTTCTTTGATTGGGAATATAGCTTAGTGGTAGAACATTTGCCAAGTATTCATGAAGCCCTGAATTCCATCCCTAGCACCAGTACTCCTCCAAAAGTAATTCTTCTTCTTAAAGTCAAGTTACATGTGTATCACTCAGTAGTTTTTTGGTTTTATATGAAAACAATCTTTAAAAATACTGATTTTCCTCATGTCTCAAAGTAAAAACAGTATCTTATATAGAATCATTTCTTTTAAATGTAGATAATTCCTGAGATCTTTTTAAAAGCAAGTCATATCAACTCATTAGAACACAAATGCCATGTTAGATTCAGTCAGCATTCTCTCCAACATGTCTCTCTGTGCCTCTAATAAAGTGATTGTGTTTTTTTCTCTTTAGTATTACATATTTCATTAAAAAAATATGCCTGAAAATTGAAGGGAAGATTTTACCCTTGTTAAAGACAATTATTTTGGGGGTTGTCTAAATGGAGATAAGCTGGTAGCTTACAGGTAAACCAATAATATACTAATATCCTGTAGTTACCCACCATTTTTGTTACAGAGAAATAAGATCAGTAAAAACAAACACATTAAAACCTTTATGAGCACAGTACCAGGAATGGTTTTTTAAATCCCACCCTCTGCCACCCCAGTACTGGGTTTGAACCCAGGGGGTGCTCAACCACTGAGCCTTATTCCCAACTCTTTTATTTTTTTATTTTTGAGACAGAGTCTCACTAAGTGCTTAGAGCCTTGCTAAATGGCTGAGGCTGGCTCTGAGGTCACGATCCTAATGTCCCCGAATGCTGGGATTACAGGCATGCACTCCCATGCCCAGTAAGTGGTTTTAGATTCTAAAGAACAATTTTGAATGAGTTCAGTTAACCAAAACTGTTGTCGATTCTCT
This sequence comes from Sciurus carolinensis, assembly GCF_902686445.1. NCBI lineage: Eukaryota > Metazoa > Chordata > Mammalia > Rodentia > Sciuridae > Sciurus > Sciurus carolinensis. The sequence continues at coordinate 61,373,812 of NC_062224.1, forward strand.
TTGTCCTTTCCTTTAAGCATTTCTTGCCTTTTCTGTCTTTAGTGTTTGGGGTAATATTTGTCATATTTACTTGTATCCATAAAAAATACTGAACTAACTCAGAAAGTCTTGCATTTCTAAAAGTTCAATTTCTACTCATTTACAATAGTAATTTAAAATTTTTAGGAAATGATCTTTTGCAAATTAAGCTATTTAAATAACTGCAAAAGTATTACAAACATTTAACTTTCTAAGACCTAAAAGTATTTCATAAGGATTCAATTCTGATGTAAGATATTACTACATTTTTTAATATATGCATGTTATCCGAAATGTCACATCAGCTACTGCATCCGTTTTCATCACCTTATCACCTTTTTTCTTCTTTCTGTTGTTTTTGATAGCCAGGTTTCCCTTATCCATCCCCTCATCATCACTCCGGTCTGATCTCCTCTCCGATCAACTTTGAGCACATCTATCACATGACTGTTAATTCTGCTGAAAAATTTCTCTCTCCTGATTCCATAAACCCTGAATATTCCCCGTCTCTACGCTCTGTCCCTGGTACACCAAGCTTTATGACTCTGAGGGTATGAACAGCTGAGTCAGGTGTTAACTTGTACTAACCATGTATGGATTTCCTGTTGCCTGGCCTAATAAATAACATCACCAAGGTGGTACCACTTTGTGGAATGTTTTCCTTTGGCCTATATCTCTTCTGCCATACTTCTCTTACTTTTTTTGTTCCTCCTGTATTGATCTTACTCTTCTTCCTCCTGTTATTTTTTGTTTCTTCTGAGGAAAAAGATGGAGGAATAGGGAGAGTTTCATTTTTATTTTTGAAATGATACTGAGCTTTATCTGTCACGAGAATTTCCTGTCATGGGTATTTTCTATTACAGATACCACTATAAAAAGTAGCCTTAAGTATACTTTTATTCTGTTCAAACAAACAGAAAAAGTTCTCCTTAAATTTTTGATGAGCTATAGCTTGTTATCCTGTAACCAGTTCAATTTGGAGAAATTTTTATATTTGATGAATTTAAGCCTCAGCTGACCCTGTCTACAGATTTCTATCTATAATAAAACCCTTGTGAGAAAGCTTAAAAATCTCCAAAGGAAAATTATATTATTAATAAGTAGCAGGAAAAAATCCAAAAATGAAGTAAATTTTTATACAACTTTAGGTTGCTGATATGCATTTAATTCTAACCAGGATCCAAGATAAGAAAAGTTAACCAAAGAGAGAGAAAAATAATCATGCTACTCTCCATCCCTTCCATTCAGCCCTATGTCTTTGTTACCAGTGACTTTGCAGTGAGATGAAAAGTGGCTACTAAGCTTAATGTCTGTATTTTTATCAAGTAATGTATGCTTATGCTGACTTTAAGTACAGTTAGTTTTACAGATAATAAAATATTTGGATTGTATCATGCAGTCATTTCCCATAATGTCCCCAGCTTAGAAAAATGGCAGCATTGACTTTTTAATTTGTATATATAGCAATTTTCCAATAAGAAAATGAGCTATGGGGTTGAAAAGTTTAATTTTTGTTTGTATTGTAAAATTATTCAAAGTTATATATTAGTGTCATTAACATCACTTTATAATGTCATTTAAGTGTTTGATAAAATTATTCATGATAAAATAAGCTTTGATTTGCTTGTTAACAGGTTTGAGGGAGTGGATTCCAGTGGAATGCTATACAAATTAATCAAGAACTTCTCATCTTAAGTTAGTCGTCTCTGAGTAGAAGTTTTACCCTGATCATAAGCATGTTTCTAATTAAAAGACAAAGATAGGTTTCTTATCATTGTATAGTGAAGTTTATTTAATTTTAATTGGCTGAATGATAAGCTGGGCTTTTTTTTAACAAAACATTTTTCTATGTATTATTCTTTTATTATTTAAACATTCAGTATTACCAAGTGGCTGATGGATTTTATAAACTTAATCTTCACCATTATTCTAGGTTAGGCTTATTTTATAACAAAGGACACCAAAGTGTCTTAAGGTTTATAGAGGAGACAGTAACAAAATATACAGCTGGGGGCTGATATTCCCATCTCTTTTGAGCTTTACTTGGCTACATTTTGTACATGTTGCTTACATCTTACAGGACAACTCTTTCCTGTATATGCGAATGTTGAATTGCTAGCATTGTTATCAGTTCTATATATTTTCTTTCTTGGATTTGACAAAAAGGTAAAACCATTTGCTTTAAACAAATAGCACACTAAGAATTACATGGACTTTGCAAATTTATTATGTGAAACAAAAGGGCAATGGTTGAATTTGGGGCTTGCTAGCCAGCCATACAAGAACTATGTATATTTCTTCAAAATGTGTGATTTAGAGTTTATCAAGTGGTATTTTGCTTATTTTTTTGACTGCCAGCTTTGGCCCTACTCCAGTTGTTTGCCATAACTTTCTCTCAGGTTTTTCAGGTGCTTATAGGAAAGCTCAGTACTACATACTCATTCAGAGCCATATCCTGTCTTTGGGGTCTCACAATTACATGGAAATTGAGGTTCCAGTTTTAGACTTTTACTATAACCAAAAATGTTTTTTAGCTTCATCACTACATTTCTTTATTACTTTTTTATTTAACTCAAAAGGCTCAAGTATTTGTGCTCATTTCATTACATTCTATGTTGAATCGTTTGACCTGTGCCATATTATAGCAAAGAAGATCTTTTGTTAAGTGTTAACATATGAATCAGGTTATTTGAAGAACTGCCATCATTTTTAGTCACATGATTTCCACCCCGGGGGTGGGGGGGGGTGGGGAATTGTTCTGTCCAAATGATATAAATAAAATGTACTTTGTATCTTTAAAGCTCATACACATTCCTACACCCACATTATACTTCTCACATTAAACCAGTTAACTAGAACACTGTTTTCTACAAGAAGAATCATAATTTAAAATTCATGAATTATATTACCAGCCAAATTAATCCTAGTACTTGTAGTGGAAAATTGGGATTGTAGATATAATCCATTTGTTTATTCAGTAAATCTTTTAGTGCCTGTTTTAAATACTGAAGTTCAATGTGGTCATAATTGTAGTTAGAGTAAGAAATGACAAGATGACTAGAGGAATGAAGCTAGAAACAGCCATGAACTACATGCTTCCTAAACAACCAGGTCAAACTAGACCATCACCCCAATAAAGATGACATCCCCAAGAGGGTGAGTTTGAATTAGGGGATGCCTTCTAATAGTGTTCCCCTTGTTTTCTCTGCTTAAAGGACAGGTGTGAGGACAGTCAGTGAAATACGTAAAATGCAGTTTAAGAGTTAGGCCTTTTGATGAAACTTTTAAAGCAATCAGGTAAGATAGATTTCTGTTAGTATTGAACAAGTCCTGAAGAAACCTAACATTACCACAAACAGTATAAAATTCTCTGATGTGATTTCTTCTTTAAGCTACCAAAAGAAAGTAATATTTCCTGAGCCCTACTTGCTTAAAGAAGATTTATCGATTTTGAAATTATAAAATGAGGCAGACAATTATAACATTTTTAAATATACTAGTTACTTTTGTGTTCTGCATTTGGAAAAAAATTACAGTGCGGTCAACTTTTTCAAAAACTGCATTAGAATAAAAGATGGACCAGAAACACCAAATTCTTAAATAGTGTCTGGCGAGTGCACAAGAGACTTTGTCTCTTATGATTTCATTATTAGCCATACATATCCAATCCATGAATGTTATTTTTATAATTAGGAAAAAAGCAAATGGTTTTAATGAACTAATTAGGTAGTATTTAGAGAGCTACCAGTTAATAAATATATTTTCCAATCACTTTTTGTTTATGTTAGTGACTGTGATCATTGTGTAATGTTCTGAGTGTAGAATTGATAACCAGAAGTAAAGTGAACCTGTTGCAGCACATGAAGAGAGCCATCTCCTCTCAGAGGAAAGTAGCACATTTGATTCCATTGGCTTCACTTAACAAATTGATCCTTTGGAAAAATCACAGAATTTTAATTTTTTACTACTTTTTAATGTGAAATTTCATTGCATTTTAGAGCTGCAGTCTTGCCTAATATGTGTAAAATTTGTAATTGCCCCCTTCCAGCAAAATCACTATTTTGATATAACTAACCAGTACTTAAGAGTGATAATGCAGATGGCCATTTAAGGTTACTAGCAGAGCAGAAGAAGGAACAGCACATAATGGAACTGGGCCTTGCAGGAGCTTTCCTAGGACCAGTAAAATCACTGTCATTCTTAGAAAATGATATAGGTGTGAACCCCAATATGGTTGAGGAAACTGAGGCTCAGGGTTGAATCACCCTGAAGTCTGCTGCCAGTGGGCTGTATAGCACAGGTGTAAGTACAGTCTGTTTCATTCCTGAACCTGTGCTCATCAGCCTCCAAGCTGTCTCTGTCTTAACCTCTTGCAATCGACCAGTAGAGAGGGGAATCTGACTAAAAGAAGACTAATGAAATATAGATGAATTTTCTTTATATAAATATATAGACACACACACATATATCTTTTTGCCAATTTTAAGAAATCTAGACTCTTTGCATCAAAAATGCTTGCAAGAGTTGGAGAATATATCCACAAATGGAGAAAGCATTATGAATGGTAAAAGAGATATATGGTATAACATGGTATATATAGTTTGCCTGCTCTAGGATTTGTGAAGAATATTGAAATATTTTCCCTTCTTCTGACCACTGGTCATCCCCAACATCCTTTCCTTCTAGTCTGAAAGGGTTGGGGCCAACAGGGAGTTATTCACACTGACATTTTCTAGCTGCAGGGTCTCACCAGGGTTGCAGGTTGTGGTTGTTATATCATCATCTATTATCTTCCTTTCTTCCTCCCTCCCTCCCTCCCTTCCCTCCTTCCTTCCTTCCTTCCTTCCTTCCTTCCTTCCTTCCTTCCTTCCTTCCATCTTTCTGACTCAACAGAGGTGACTTAGGGTGTGAACATATGAATGACACGTTCAGTATCAGGTTAATAGAGCGTTCTCTTGACAAGATTATAATTATAATTGACTTTCCTCCAAATGGATTTATTTGACTACTTAGTGTTCCTAAGCAAATAAAAATCTCATTCATAATCAAGGTTTTGTTTCAGTTATTTGCAAATGTCCATGTAATTCTATACTTCACTATCATATCTAACCGTATAACATTTACTTACCATTTTCACAACCAAAAATATTATTTATTAATAAGTATTTTAATAAGGATAAGTACTTAGCCCTGATTGGGGTGAAATTTATTTCACATTAGAACTTAATTACTTTTGTGGGTGGGAGGGATTATGGAATCTCCTGTTTCTTACTTTGTATCATTCTGTCAAGATCTTTTTATTTCTTGATAATTAGATTGAAAACTACACATCTCTGCAGAAACTGAGTTTCTTCCTGGCTGAAGAATGTACCTTTGTTTTATTTTTAGAACCCTCGTCCTCAGGAAAGTCGGACAGTATTCAGTGGTTCAGTCAGTATTCCATCCATCACCAAATCCCGCCCTGAGCCAGGTCGTTCCATGAGTGCTAGCAGCGGCCTGTCAGCAAGTAAGTGGCCCAGTCTGTGGGCAGGTGCTCTATGGCCAGGTAGCCCCCAGGGCTGCCTCCTGTCCTGCAGTTTCAGCAAGTGACATGCTCTCACTTTCTCATTCTCAGTGTGTTCTACAAAGGTAACTATGTCTCAGATCCTGCTTAGTGGACACGAGTGCAATTATTTAAAAAAAAAAAAAAAAAAGTCCTGGAATCCTTCTAGAACATACAAGCCATCTGGGAGACAGGCAAATAGAACTACAAATTGTGGTAACTCTCTGCAGAAAATGGCACAGTAATAGAGAATTAACAAGGTATAGCTGTCAGGGAGGAATTCATACTTAGAATAATTAGGAAAAAGCACATCACTTGCTACAGGTGGGGCTATGTAAATTAACTGAAAGAAGGCCAATATGGCTACATGGTAACATGGGGAGTGACAAAAAATAGGGAAGAGAGGTGGACAAACGCCAGATGGGCAGACTTGGAGACCATAGTAAGAAATGTTTTATCTTAACTAAAATGTGGTGAGAAGCCTTTGGAGAATTATAAGTATGGAAGAAACTTCATGCAGTTTACTTTTCTAATAATGACGCTAACTGCCAAGAAGAGAAGGGATTCAAGGCAGGCAAGAGTAGAAACCAGCAGCCAGATAGCAAGCAGGTTCTTAGATGGTCTAGGTGGAAGCTGAGGAGTTTTAGAGTACTGCAGAACAGAGGAGAAAAGAATGGGGAGAAGGAGAAATGGATTCTCTAGACATATTTTCGGAGGTAGAAACAATAAGACTTGATGACAATTCAGTAGTGAGAGAGTAAGGGAGAAATAATGTTAAAGACAGCCCCTAGATTTCCGCTATAGCCATAGGGTGATACATTGACTCCCATTAACCATGGTTTGAGGAAGGCTGGGTCAGGATGTACAAAGGTCACTGCATAGGAAAAAGATTAGTATGTTTTATTAACTAATTGAATTCTGGATACCCTTTTATCATGAAAGCAAGGAAATAATCATCATCTGATAAAGACACCAGTGTTTACTAAACTACTAGGGTAAAAATCACATATAACCTAATACTTTCTTTCAAGTGGCTCACAGTCTTACAGTCTTTCTTATTAATCTATATGTATGGGAGTGGTACTGGGGATGCTATATTATTGAGCTATATCCCCAGCCCTTTTTTTGATTGTTTGTTTTTTATTCTGATACAACATCTCACTAAGTTGCAGAGAGACCAGCCTTGAACTTCTATTCTTTTGCCTCAGTCTCCTGAGTTTCTGAAATTATGGGCATGCACCACCACACTCAGCTAGTCTGTCTTTTTTCCACTCTACCCTGACCTGCATGCATCTCTCTTCAATACCTTTGTTCAGAATCCTGAGCTAAGGGAACATAAAGAGAAAAAAATCTGTCTCCATGGTAGACTAGGGAAATTGTGTCTGTCAAAGGAAAAATGTCATCTGTCTGAGCAAAAGTATACAAGGAGGCTAATGACTGCTCACCTTAGAATGGGAGTATACAGATCTTACTAGATTCATTGTGCTCTTTAGTAATATCTGGATCTAAGTGGTAAGGTTATGAATTATGAAATGATCCCTATAGCTTCTTATTTGGGGAAGACGATCTTGGCCCAAGGGTTGCTAGCCTTTAACGTTCTTAGATGTGCACTCTACCCAGCAGCATTGCATTGGCTTAGAGGGCAGCATGAGGAATCCTGACAAGATCTGGGACACTACTCACAAACACATTAAGATTTATACAGCAAAAATCATAAAAATTTACGCTAAAACCATATAATAAATTTAGTCTTTATACATAAAGCCTACAGTTAGCCACCAGTCAGTTCAGGTGAGGTTTTGCTATCACATGGGATTTGCATCAAACTTATAAAAACTTTTGGTGTTTTGCAGCTTTTGGATTTGTGGGATTGCCTATAAAGATAGGATCTATAGCACAAAGATCTCCTTAGAGGGCCTTAAGGAGGGTTCCCTATCACTGTTGACAATATGCAAATTTGCAGACTGGAGTTAGCCTTACTTCCTATCATTTCCTAATGCTTTAATCAAGCTCAGCCTTTTTGTGATCCCTGTCATAAGCTATTTGTGGACATGGGAAGAAAGGCCATCTCAGGAATCCCAAGGGGCATCTGCTATTTAGATTACCTCCTCCTGGCTTCAGGAATAGCCTAGCTTGTATAAAACATGTCCAGGACAACAAGTCCAGAGAGAGACAAGAAGATACAGGGGAACCCTGCCATTAATCTTCACAAGAAGCACAAGGTCTTCCATAGCCAGGCCCACAAGGCTTCCTGAGGTATAGCCAGACTTCAAAAGTGGTTTCTACTGTGACTCATCTCAGCCTCCCCAAGGATTAAGACACTTCCGTCTGTGACATACTCACAGGCGAGCTTTTTGGAGCTTCCAGAGGTCATGCAGAATTTGGATGCCCCTCATTCCCAGGAAATTCAAGGCCCAGCCCCTACCCCACCCCCAGAATCGCCATCAGACTGTAGCAGAGGTCAGGTGTCAGTGGAATGGTCTCAGCCAGGACCACGATTTCCAGATTGCTTCCAGGCCCAGGCCTCTTTTGCTATTAAAACAACCTGCCCTTTTTTTTTTTAAGATTAAGAATAGGTAAATGTAACCTTCCTTTGAAAGATTTACAAAGCTTAAAAGTAAAATAAATACATATAAATGACAGAGATGGGATGAAGTTCTCTATTATGTAAGTGGTAACTAGGAACGGGGAAACGTTGAAGAGAAGACACCTGGCATGGCACAGGCCCTGTGCACGCCTCCTGGTGTACACAGCATTCTCCATGGAGTTAGCATCCACTTGTTCTCACAGAAGCACCATAAGATGGAATTTATTTTCTTTCTTTCTTACAGGAAAGCTGAGACTCAGAAAGGTAAAAACAATTCATTTGAGTTCGTACAATTAGTGAGCCACAGAAGTCTAACAGTTTGGATTTTCTATTTAGAATGACAAAAACAAAATTTTAAGTATATCATAATTTTTGTTACTTGAGCACTCAGCTAGATATGGAATTGGAAGAAAAAGTTAAAAATGATTATGCTTTCATTAGGTTATACTCTAAGGAAACAAACAAACAACAAAAATCAAATAAAAAAACATTAAAAACTGAAGAGTACATTCCAAAGAAGCAAACCACCAAATGAAAACCTGTGCATGTCTAGTGACCGGTGTCTAGGAGCTAGATGAGGAGGAAGCCTGTGAGTCAGTGGTTTCCAGTCTGAGATGTGGTCCCTCATCAGGAAAAGCTTTTAAAAATTAAATCAGAAGTTCTGCTCTAGTTGGTCTGGGACAGACCCCAACATCCATATTTTTAAAGTGCCATAATATAATCTACAGTTTACAATCAGCCTTGGTGGCCCCTGCAAGAAGTAAGTTACATCAGGAAATTCAAACCTGTTTTCTGACATCCCCACCAAAGGGCCTTAGGAGGAAAGCCGGCAAGGGGAGGCCTGAGGGGAGTTGGCAAGGACAGTGCACCAGGCAGGCTCCTGTTCCATGTCTTTATGGGCACTTCTACAGTTTGGTGACCTTTTAAATGGTCACTCATTGACAGTTTTAATGAATTTTAATCTACAAAGAGAGAGATGTTAAATCAGCAAAAGCTGAAACAGTCACAATCTTATATCTTACAGTGCACTAAAACTTCAACATAGTCCTTTTTGACCAGTGGGTTATAATATTGAAGTTCAGCAAGATAAAACACTTTTAAGCAAAAACTAAAGAATAACAGACAATGCTAAGAGCTTTAGATATAACAATAACCTCAAAAGTTCTAAAGATTGTTTTCTTATCTTCCCGTGAATGTAGTTTGTCTCCATTGTGTGTCCCAATCCCAAGATCAACATAGAGTATTTTTGATGAAACTCAACCTCATTTTGATATCACAGACATCTTGCCCTTTGGAGTAGAAAGGGCTATTTTTATGTTTCCTTTGTTGTTGTTGTTGTTGTTTTAAGTGAGTTCTTGCTACGCACTGTTGTGCACTCCTGTAATCCCAGTGGTTCGGGAGACTGAGGCAGGAAGATCACAAGTTCAAAGCCAGCCTGATCAACTTAGCAAGACCCTGTCTCAGAATGAAACTTATAAAAGGGCTGGGGATGTGGCTCAGTGGTTAAGTGTCCCTGGGTTCAATCCCTGGTACCAAAAAAAAAAAAAAAAAAAAAAAAAAAGGAGAGAGGGAGAGTTCTCTACAAGTAAAGTGCTATCCTGTGTTAGATGACAGTCTTTGTCTAGGAATGGTTCTCCCTGCTATGTACCACATCCTGGAAAGACCCAGGAGAGACAAAGATGTCTCATCTAATGGGAGAACAGAGGGCACAGGATTATAACATGATTGCTTATATCCTATGGAAGAGAAATGTGAAAGCTATTAAGGGAGCCCCAGAGGCTGGGAAAGATGAGGCAGCACCCAAGTGGGTAGGGACCACAAGGCTTCCATAGGAATTGTTATTGGGCTCATGGCATAATCTGGAGAGTGCTGCCTCCTCACCAGAAGTTCCCACAACTAAGAGTGTGACAGGAACAACCATGCCAGATTGTTAGGCTTCGGGGCCAAGGTGCCACTGTTGAGGATGACTCTGGGGCATGGGAAGGATGCGCACTTCATATACAGACTGATTGCCACCTTCTGCATATGTAAAATTTTTTCTGAATGGTGCCCTATAGGGTCATCTGCACAGAATGGCAGTGCATTGAAGAGAGAATTCTCTGGAGGAAGCTACAATTCAAAGCGGCAGCCCATGCCTTCCCCGTCAGAGGGTTCTTTGTCTTCCGGAGGCATGGACCAAGGAAGCGATGCCCCAGCAAGGGATTATGATGGAGAGGTGAGTGGAGTGTGAGTGGCTGCTACTCCTAGAGATGGGGGTTGGGCCGCTTTGTACCAAAGAACGAGTGCATGTACCCAAATAATCCTACCACTTTGAGCCTGGCCTTAGCTGCAGCAAGGGCCAGCATTCATTCCCAGCCAGGGCCAGCAGAGCCTGTCATTTGAACTGCAGTTTTCCTATGGCTGTTCTAATGGCTTTTGAATGAAAATACCTACGTTTTTTTTTTTTTTGGAGGGGGGACTGTTTAGATAACAGTAGAGTATATAACTTATTCTAATTATAATTCCATTCTTTTTTTTTTTATTGTAAACAAATGGGATACATGTTGTTTCTCTGTTTGTACATGGCGTAAAGGCATACCATTTGTGTAATCATAAATTTACATAGGGTAATGTTGATTCATTCTGTTATTTTTTCCCCTTCCCCCCCACCCCTCCCACCCCTCTTTTCCCTCTATACAGTCCTTCCTTCCTCCATTCTTGCCCCCCTCCCTAACCCTAACTCTAACCCTAACACTAACCCCTCCCACCCCCCATTATGTGTCATCATCTACTTATTAGTGATATCATTCGTCCATTGGTTTTTTGAGATTGGCTTATCTCACTTAGCATGATATTCTCCAGTTTCATCCATTTGCCTGCAAATGCCATAATTTTATCATTCTTTATGGCTGAGTAATATTCCATTGTATATATATATACCACATTTTCTTTATCCATTCATCAATTGAAGGACATCTAGGTTGGTTCCACAATCTGGCTATTGTGAACTGAGCAGCTATGAACATTGATGTGGCTGTATCTCTGTAATATGCTGATTTTAAGTCCTTTGGGTATAGGCCAAGGAGTGGGATAGCTGGGTCAAATGGTGGTTCCATTCCAAGTTTTCTAAGGAGTCTCCACACTGCTTTCCAGAGTGGCTGCACTAATTTGCAGCCCCACCAGCAATGTATGAGTGTACCTTTCTCCCCACATCCTCGCCAACACCTGTTGTTGCTTGTATTCTTGATAATCGCCATTCTAATTGGGGTGAGATGGAATCTTAGGGTGGTTTTGATTTGCATTTCTCTTATTACTAGAGATGTTGAACATTTTTCCATATGTTTGTTGATTGCTTGTAGATCTTCTTCTGTGAAGTGTCTATTCATTTCCTTAGCCCATTTGTCAATTGGATTATTTGCATTCTTGGTGTAGAGTTTTTTGAGTTCTTTATAGATTCTGGAGATTAGCGCTCTATCTGAAGTATGATTGGCAAAGATTTTCTCCCACTCTGTAGGCTCTTTCTTTGCATTGCTGATAGTTTCCTTTGCTGAGAGAAAGCTTTTTAGTTTGAATCTATCCCAGTTATTAATTCTTGCTTTTATTTCTTGTGCTATGGGAGTCCTGTTGAGGAAGTCTGGTCCTAAGTCGACATGTTGAAGCTCTGGACCTACTTTTTCTTCTATAAGATGCAAGGTCTCTGGTCTGATTCCGAGATCCTTAATCCATTTTGAATTTAGTTTCATGCATGGTGAGAGATATGGGTTTAGTTTCATTCTGTTGCATATGGATTTCCAATTTTCCCAGCACCATTTGTTGAAGAGGCTATCTTTTCTCCATTGCATATTTTTGGCCCCTTTGTCTAGTATGAGAAAATTGTATTTATTTGGGTTTGTGTCCGTGTCCTCTTATAATTCCATTCTTGAGGTTGATGAGGAGTTTCACTGGTGATGTTCACATATGAACATAGGAAAGTTATGTCCTGTTCATTCCACAGTCTTTCCTATTTCCTATCTCCCCCCTCCCTTTCCTTCATTCCCCTTTGTCTAATCCACTGAACTACTATTCTTCCCCTCCTCCCTTGCCCCCTTAGCATCTGTATCAGAGAGAACATTTGACCTTCGTTTTTTTTTTTTTTGTGGATTGGTTTATTTCACTTAGCGTGATAGTCTCCAGATCCATCCATTTACCTTTCTTTTCTTTGGTCCTTACAGGACTCTGATTCTCCAAGGCATTCCACAGCTTCCAACAGTTCCAATCTGAGCAGCCCCCCGAGCCCAGTTTCACCCAGAAAGACCAAGAGCCTCTCTCTAGAGAGCACTGACCGCGGGAGCTGGGACCCATGATCCCTGGGTGGCCTCACCCAGCACCCCCCACTGCCTCTTCCCTCACTTCCATCTCCTCCCTCCACCTCAACCTGGAAAAGACCAGGAGCTGGCAGCAGTAGCAGGGTAGGGACTCGGCAGTTCTGAAGATGCACCTGGCAGATCACGCACTACCTAACAGCCGCAACAGGCAGGCTTCAGCAAGCAGCTGAGGTCGATGTCCATTCATTCCGTACTCTTAGAGTTGCTTTCAGTAACATTTCACCCCTTCCCAAAAGGTAGCTTCAGTAGACTACACAAATATAAGTGATAAAAGTAAGAGTAGACAGATCTTGTTTTCACAATAGCGCCTCACTGTAGCCTCAGATAGCACATGGGATTCTGCACACCAGAGGGACAAAGTCCTTGGAAAGGCCACTGAGCTAGCGAGCGTCAGCCCGATTGTTGCCAGGAAATCCTCACAGATTAAAACAATGCATATTTTACTACAATACAGAGTTTAAATAAATACATAAATGTAGAAGTTAAATACTGAATGTATATAGTCAAAAGAAGCATCTTGTAATCAATGAAAGATGGATGCATATATAAGAGAAAGAGATCATTTAATTTAAAGCAATGTGTTGTTTTTTGTCTGTTTCTCAGCTAAGTCATGTACAGGGTAGAAAGACCTCAAGCTGACATTTGTGGAGGGAGAGTGAGAGAAATCCCCATCCTTGTGGTGCCCTGTCCTCAAGACTCATGGCAGACTGTGGTCACCTCAGGAGAGCTACTAGGGAACATTCAGACTCTGGCTTCTTTGGTTTAGAGTACAACCTGGGCACCAGTGTTTTGACATTTAAAGCCACTTCAGTTTCAAAAGACACACTCACCTCTACCGAAAACGTTTCTTTTTCTAGTAATAGTGTGAACCACACTTTCTACTTCTTACTATATTTTGATATCTTCTGCAGATGAATGTAGAAATATGATTCTGTCACCAACTGATCCCTTCCATCTGAAAGGACACAAGGAATTTCATGGCTTTTGAAGGTCCATAAAAAGGTTCATAGAAGTGTTTCCTGGGCAAATCCGGTCCCTCCTAAGGGTATATGGTGAGATGTCTGTCCCTGGGATGGAAATGGCTTCCTAAGGAGGAGACTGGTTGTGGGTGGATGACAGAGTCCTTAGGTAAGCCTGGAAAAAAGGCTTACAAATAACATGAAGCCTCAAAAGCAAGGACTTGCACAGCCTCAACCAAATACTCTGCCTTGCACGGTGGAGAATGAGCAAGGAAACCAGAATGCAGGCAAGAAGCTGGCCCAGCAGGCCTTTCCACTGAATGCCTCCCTCAGTTGCTGTGTTGTTATTTTGTTACATTTCCTTTTGAATTCCTGCTGTTGTACTTGCCATTAGGAAATGAGATGAAGAACCAGAAGAATTTATTTCTATCCATTAATTTCACCAGTTAAGCACATGAGTACAGAAAGAATAAAAATAAAAATAGCTCATGGAAGCAAAGAAAATCTGCCTCACTTTTGCTTTTCACACAGGTTTCTGAGAGAAACAAAAACAGAATTTTCTCCTCCCTTTAAAATTCAGTTAAAATGCAGAAAGTTATTCTACATTTGCCACTCTGGGATGGCATGGCTAAGCCCTGCCACCTCAGCACTGGTACCTAGCACTTCTGGTCCTTTTCATCAGCAGGACCTGGGCCAGCCTGCCATAGCCTGCTCCCCAGGCCATGCTGTTTCTAAGTGCATACTACTTTATAGAGAAAGGGCTACTGAGATTAAGTGAAAGAAGAAGGGATCCTATTGGAGGATTAGATTGAAGTGCTTCTGAAAGGTAATTTAAAAACAACTGCTTCTGAATTTGCTGCTGGCTCAGGTCTGGTTATATATTATTTTAGATGGGCATAAATCACTGCATAGTTCTAATCTTCCAAATCTTACTGCTTTTAGAAAAGAAGTGTCATATAAAAATAATTCTGTTCATCCATTTATCAAGTGTCAGACCCCAAATGTGGTCATTGCTATCGTATATTACTCTGGTGGCTGTTTAAACTTGGCGCTTTGCATGAGAGAAGGGAATCAACTACCCAGCTAGTTGTGACCAGCTCCCCTCCTCTCCTCCTCACCCTCACTAAACAATTAGTTTGTAGCTTTGACAACTAATTGTGAATTTTTGTTGCCTGTAGGTGCTTATTTTTCAAAGGATGCTTTTAGAATCAAAATTAAAACCTACCTGAAGTTTAGGCTCTACTTTCATCAATCCTACTACTCCTCAGCCTCCCAGCAGGGCAAATAAGTGAGTGAGTGTCTGGAAGGCTCATCTCAGCTGCCAGACTGATGGCAGCTGGTTCATGGTAACCAGTGACTTGCACCACATCACTTTGTGAATTTCCCACTGCAATCATAAATGGTCTCAGCCATCATGAGAGAGGAGTCCCAAAAACCCTTAGACTCAAAAGTCAGGACTTTGAGGAAGAAACTGCCAGTGGAGTAGTTCTTGGGGAGATTTTCTCAAGATAATAATCATCCTGGTATGCTTATCCCACCCTTCAATATGAAGCTGGCTACCTTCAGAAGCTTCTGAGAATAATGATCTGAAAAGACTGGAAACAGGCTCCAGGAAATGGAAAACAAAGATCATTCAGAGGGGTCCGTTAACAAAGATCACAGGAAAGGTATTTTTGTCACTATCTGAACTCATCCTTTTTTTCATGCAAGACATTTGAAAAATGTGTGTGGCAACAGAAACTAATTTCTTCATAAAAAACAATGCATTCAGAGGCATTTCTGGCATAGGGTCTACTTGTTGGTATTTGGTGCTATCGACATCCAGCCAATGTGTTACCTACCCTTAAATTCTGGCAAATCTTGTCCTGTGGCCCAAAAGGGTCTACAAAATTATACGTATACATATATATTTATTTTTGCCAAAAACAAAAGCCTTCCTATTTGTGAAATGATTGCTAAAGCAGATTTCACTTCTTTCATTATTAAAATACACACACACACATATATACATAGGACACATTTTATTTATATATATATATATATATACAAACACATATATATGTATATATATTACACCTACACTTAGCAACTTACATACTCTCCCAGGGAGCACAGCTTTAAGGCTGTGAGATACAACTAAAAAGGACCCATCTATTTGGTTTTCCAACCAGTTCTTATACCTAGCCTTCAGGGGAGAATATGAAATTCCTCTTACGTTTACAGCAACAATCTCATTCCCCACTGGCTCTCAGCCTCCCTCTCCTTCCGTATAGTTAGAATCATGTCATTTTGTTATTTAGTGACCACATCTATTTCTAAGAAAGAGCAGTTGGTTCGTTTGGAATCTCAGGTATCACTAAGGAAGAGCCAGAGCAGGGGTGGACAGATGACCTAACACCCAGGGCCATTCACCAGCCTTGGCAGTGACCACATACTAATCTCCCAATTCAGAGGACCTAGCAGGGGCTACTACCCACTCTAGATAGAGGGAAACTCCAGCAGCCTGACACTCCTGCTGTAGGTCACGCTTTGCCATAGCCCAAGTCCATGGGGCACCTCCCTCTGTACCTCTCCCACGCCCAGCCCCCGAGCTAGTTAAAGCTGCATGGCATTTCATTAAAACCTCTTTCCTTGTTATGATCTTCATTGTTCCTCAAATCCAGAGTTCTCTGTTGAGTCCTGCTGGATAAGGAGGGCCCTGCTTCAGCGGAGCACTGTCTTCCGCCAGCACCAGCAGCAGGCCAGCTGCTTCTCTACCACCCCAAGGATGACCATTACACACGAGGCTACCATTGCAGTTGCAGAGCGGACTGACCACCACAAATCAACCTTGATGTCTCATGAAAGCAAAATGACCTGCCTTTTTATTTGATAGGATAATGTCATTTATTTTATAAATTTTTAGGGTTTTTTTCTCATTGTAATATTATTGTACAGTTTTGCATGGCCTAGGTGTAATCATTTTTGTTTAGAATATTATGCTGACTGATATGTGTGTATGGAAGGGGAAAAGATATTGCTTTCACCTATCACTTATTTTGTTTTTACGCCCCAAATGTCTTAGGGAACTTTATAAGAGATTATCTGCTACCAAACAATGATGTGGATTCTTTTGCACAGAAATATTTAAGGTGGGACAGTCAAAAATGTTAACAAAAGACTTCTCACCAATATTTTATGTTGGTATCACTTAATATTAACCAGACTTTGATGTACTGCAATAAAACAGGGAACTGTTACGATTGAGTATTTTGTCTTTTTCTTCACCCATTTTAAAGTCTGAGGATCAGAAAAAAGCCGCCTGATTCTTGCTCTCACTTGCCCCTGCTTTCTGCTGGTCACTTATCCAGGCCTCTTCCTTACGCTCCAAGGACATGGGATTGGTTTGTCCCCATGGTTTAATCTAGGACTAAGTTGTCCTTGTATATCTGGTAAGAATAATGTTCATAGCCCTTGAAACTTTGACCACCCCTTTTCTAGACCAAACTTCCTGAGTATCGTAGCTTCCAGCTGTGTCTGCGAAGCCATACTCCCCTGTAGGTGGCTTAAGGAATGGCCTTGATGGTATAAATGCGTGAGCAGCTCCATTTCATGTCTGCTTGCTGTAGAGAATCAGCGACCACAGAGGACAAGAGGGGTACTCCTGCTTTGGGTAAGTTAAAACAGTGCATCTAAGGACACACAGGTAAAGCTGGGGGTTGTCCTAAAAGAAAGCTGAAACTCTGACTGCAGCTAAACCATTATTCTGAGAACCTTCCCTGTTTCCATTTCCCATGTAATTGACATGTTTGTTATTGATAAGTTGGCTTGTTACAATGTATGCTGTGCTTTCAGGGCAGCAGAACAAGGGTTAGCAAACTTTCTGGAAAGGGAAAGTTAGTACTTCTGGCTTTGTGGGCTATATTGTTGTGGCTACTCAGCTCTGCTAATGTTGTACAGAAATGACAATATGTAAATGAACAAAAGTGTCTGTATTCCAATAAAACTTTCATAATGCAGTGCCATACTTGGCCCATGAATTGGTAGTTTGCAAGTCCTTGGTTTAGAGTGGGCTTAGCATGGACTGTAAGACCAGACTATCTTGTTCCAAATCCTGGTTCCCACCACTTGGTGACTGATGTTCAGCAAGTCACTGAACCTGAGTCTTAGTTTTCTCCTCTAAAATGCCAAGTGTCAGGAGTTAGTACATGGAGTTAGAACGTCTTCCTATGGCTCAGTATTCTGGTGTTATTTACCACCATTACCAACATAACATACTTTTTTGCAGTGTTAGGGTGCAGCCCTTCGGTAGATGTTAAGGGATAGAGTCTTTTGGTGTGAATGCAGGGGCACGGGGAATCATTTGGTCCTCAATACTGTGAAAATCACAGTAGGTATGACCAGGTGAAGAGCACACTTTGCTCAGGGATCAGGATCATTATCTACAGTTTATAGTGATTTTCACTGTCATCTTAACCAGGAGTTGTCTGGTTTTCAGCTGGCTCTCAGACTTGGGAGTGCACAAAACTTCATTTCCCTTTCAAAACCTTTTCTCCTAGCAGTTTGGCTTAGTTGTCCTTGAGAAACAAATCCTTAGTATTTTCCTCCCTCCTTCCCCTGCACACTGCTGCCTCATTTGTTTAGGTTATTTTTGAGGAAGAGGCTGGGCCAGGCTGGGACTAGCTGGGGCCCTTCCAGGAACCCTGCATGGTGGCGCTTCAGGTCTGTGGAGGTGCTGAAGAAAAACTTGTACCTGTAAGAGGATGCTGCTGGGTACCAGTGATTGAAAGGCCTCCTGGACCACCCTAACCTCTTCATCCTGTCCTGGAGGCCAGCATGTCCAGTACTTGTCAATCTCAGATTTCCCCCAGGAGAAGCCACTTTTCAGGAGTGTCCCTCAACTGCACTGATCTCTGTGTTTTACTGTGATTTGACCTGGCACCAGCCTTACTGGCAGGTGTCTATATCGTCCCACAGCTGCCATCATGGCAGGGCACAGTGGCTTCAGGGATGGTCATGGGGCTGGGGCACCACCTCCCCTCAGCCCTGAATGTGGTGAGCCTGCAGGTGCCCAGGGCCTCAGCTGGGAACAGGTGTGCAGACCCAGCCAGCAGGCCCAGAAACACACGGATCTGAGACCCGGTACATGGAAAGATCACCATGGTGATGAAAGGTGGGGTGCCCCATCACTCCCCCCAATTTTTATGCACACAAAATAGTACAGTCCCCAAAGCGCTTTTCACAAGCACTTTTTTAATTGAACTGAAATTTAATAACAAGACTTGTACAAAAAACAGCCGTGCTGACCCTTTTGGTGTGTGGGTGGCAGCTGTGCATCTCCTCAGAGGCCCTAGTGGGGACGGCAGGCACCTCTGTCCCTCTGCTGCTCCTGGCCCTCCCCCTTGTGGCAGCAGTTCCCCAGAACATGCAGTTGTCCCAGCCCTGTAAGGCCCAACAAGAGCAGGCCCAGATGGCATGGCTTTAGTCACTGGCACTGTTCAGAGTGGCACTTCTCCCAACACAGATCACAGGCTGGAGTCAAAAATGGGCAGAAACACAAATCTCATCTAGAAACACACACACACACGCACACACACACAAAATCCAAAAGTGCTTCTCTTGTTTCCGTTTTTCATTTTGTTTTAGTGGCAGGGATTTGAAGGAAGGAAGTACCCCCTCTTTTCTGATGAACATTCACTTTAGGAAAAGGGGCAAAAATAAAATTGCCGTTTTTCCTAGTTATTTGAGGGGCTGAACAGATGACCAGCGGATTCTGATGGAACAGTGGGGGGTCTCACTTTCCTCCTTGCACTTAGCCTACACACCTCCAGCAGTGGAAACTGGAGCGCTATGGGGCTCCCCACAGCTCCTCCTGCTCAGACCCACCCTCTCCTCTGGGCAGAGAAGGGAGCAGAGCACCAGCACACCCACACTCTCTGGCCACCCACCAAGGACGGAGCAGCTGGCTACTGCTCAGCCTGCCTCCTGCGGTAGTTGCTGTAGGCCTCTTCAAACATGGCTTTGCAGGGGAAGCGGGCCTTCAGCTTGGAGCAGATGAGGAAGGATCCACCCATCTTCCTGTGCAGGGAGTAGGTCTCCTCAGGTGGGGGAATGAGGCGATGCTTCAGCATGACGGGGATCAAGTTGTGGATCTTCTCGGTGGTGCTCTGGGTACCAAAATCAAAGGGCTCATCAGAAGCAAAGGCCTCCCCTAGGATGAGGATGGCATCCAAATGGGCATCTTCCATGGCCTATGGGGAGAGAAAAAAAGTAAATAGGGACAAAACTCAAGATCCCTCAGCCCTGGGGATCCTACCATAATGCTGTAGCACCGAGTTCTCATAAAAGCTGTTAGCATTCAAGCTATTGGTTGTTTTTAACTGGATTAAATAATGGTAACAGGCATAAACTCAAACGCACAGAGGCTGGGAAACCATTATTGTCAGCTGGGGTTGAGGGGAGACCAAAGGGAGTGGTGGGGCCTATGGCAGAACACAGTATAAGACCTGACTGAAGGCACTCAAGTTCAAAAGTTTTACAGAACTGTTCTAACCAAAAAGAATAGTCCATAGGCCTGAGCGAGCCTGCCAGCAACAGCCCAGAACACAGCCAGCAGTCACCTGCCTAGTACAGGTCTCTGTGCTCTTCCCCCAACCCCAGCGGGGCATGGGAGAGAGGCAGACCAAGGTGGGTAGGGTAGGCACCACAAATAAGAAAATGGGAGCTGCTGTCCACTGAGAGCTTTTGAGGTAAGTACCTCCACTTTTCAGAAAAACGAGGCTCACCCATCCTAACTTGCCAAAGTCACACTCTTACTAAGTATGAATCCAAGCCTGGACTTGGATCTCTATCCCCTTTCCCAGCACTGAGGAAAGTGCTGCTCCCAGGGTGGCTTCTGGGTAAAGGAACATAGCCCATGCCCCTATTTAGAGGGCTGGGGCCTCATCCCAGTTTCCCTCATGGAAACCATACTCCCATTTGACTGAGACACTGCCCTCGGTCTCTAAGTGAACCTAAGTGCCCCGACATGCCTACCCCAAGAAGCTCATGCAGAGCACAGTGACATAAGCCTGTGTTTAAGACTGCCCAACAAGGCAAGAGTTTGTGGAGACCCTGGAGGGCACCTGTCCTCTGTGTTTTCATCTCTTTATTAAGGTTCTGCTAAGATTTCAAGGGAAAACACCAGTCCATGTCCCAACCCAGACCCACCCCACAGGGAGCTGTGCCCACATGAGCAGGCCCCATGGAACCCCCATTATCACCACTAACCTTGACCTCATAGCCAGTGAGGAACTTCATCTCTATGGACTTCTGCTTTACAGTCTCCCTGTCCCTGTCGGCAGCAGCCCTGATGATCTGGGCAGAAGCACAGAAAGATGTTCCTGAGCTCCCAGGGAGCCAAATGCCAAAAACTGGACAACCCCATGTTCACCCTGCTACTTGCCTTCCACAAGAACCCTGGCCTTGAGGCCACAGCCTGTGCTGACGGCCTCACAGGGTCATGGTGGGCTCCCCATTATCCAAAATAGGAAGCAGGAGCCCAACCATTCCTTCTCCAAGTCCCCAGCCCAATCTCTGGTCCCAGCCTCAAAAAAATGTGGGGCAAGGCCAGGCCCCTCTCTCAACTTACTTGAATATAGAGGTCAGTGAAGGATCTGTCATATTCCCGCGTTGCCCCGAAGTCCAGGAGAGCCACCTGGGGATGGAGACATAGGAAGGTTTGCCTGCGTGGGCATGAGAGAAGGATAATCTCTTAAGGACCCCAGAGCCTCCTGCTCACTGAGGATGTTCCCTAGGCGAGAGGCAGGCTGGGACTCACCTTGTGCTGCTCAGGGTCATAAAAGAAGTTGGACCAGTTGGGGTCTGTCTGCATGAAGTGGAACTCGAACAGCTCCCTCAGACACAGGACTAGGATGTTGTAGCAGATCTGGGGACAGGGTGTGGGGCTTGTGTCAGGTGGCACCAAGCTGCCTGGTGACCTGTGAGTCCAGCCTGAGAAGTTCCCATCTACTTTCCACCCCAACTTCTTCCAGATAATGGATTCCCAGTGAACCACCCAGCAGGAGATATAGCTGCACTCCTGTCACCCGTCCACAGGGAGCACACTTTGGGGACTCTGGGGCCACTACTCACACATCAGTAGCCAGCAGAGCAGGGACAGGCCAGTCCCCACCCTGTTTGCTAGCTCAGGTTCAGACACACCTCGTTCCGAACCTCCTGGCTCAGTCCTTCAGCCTGGTCCAGGGGAAAGCCGGACACCAGCTCCGTGGTCAGCACGTGGGGGCTGCAGAGCTCATCCACGATCTCAGGCACATAGAAGAAGGGGTGGTCTTTCAGCAGCTCCCTGGGTAGGGGCAGGAGATCACACACTGTCCCAGACCCTCTGCAGCCCCATCCTCCTAGAACCCTCCCCCAATACACAGGCAGAGGCCCTGTTCTCTGTGAGGAGAATGTGAGTCCAGACCAAAGCCAACCACCCTAGAGCTGGAGGGAACTCCATGCCCAGAGCAGACCCCTCTGCCTCCCAGAGGGGCCCACAGGGAAGGGGCCCAGCAAGGAGCTGCACCTAAACTTCTTGGCACAGGCGGCCTCCCGCTGGTAGTCACACTCCAGGGCCAGCTCCCTCCTCAGCACATCGATCAGGTGCTCAGGAAACAGGCCTGGCCCAGGGAAGAGGGTGTCAGGCTTGGGAAGGGCTCTGCAGGGAGGTTCCCATCCAGTCCCCAGAGCCCGGCCCAAGCACCTGCCACCCCACTGATGCCAGCGACCCTGCTTCAGACCTTCTGGAAGCATGTTGCTCATGTTCAGCACAGCCATGAGGTTGCTGACGTCACTGTTGATGCTCTGGGCCACACCAGGGTACTGTATGGGAAAGAAGGGAGCTATTCCAGGCAGATAGGGAGGGCCCTTGAAGTTGCTGTCCCTACCACCCATGAGCTTCCCAGCCATGTCCAGGTCAGACCCCTCATGTTGAACTAACCAGAGCTATGATCCAGTGCAACCCCGTTCTCCACCTTCTGTTCATCCCATCCCTAGAGACCACTGCCAGCTCAGGCCCCTTCGTTCAGCTTAGGCCCCAAAAGGCAGACAATCACTGTCCCCAGCCATCCTGAGCCAAGTTTATTGACTCCCACAGTCACTCCTTTAGCAAAAACTTCTGGAGCATTCAATTCCCATCAAGGGCTGAGGATTGGAGTCCTGGCCCCACGATCTGCAGCAGCCCCCTCATGGGGTCTAATGCACAAAGAGAGGCACCCACCTGGATCTTCATGGCCACCTCACGGCCACCCTTCATGCGGGCCAAGTGCACCTGTCCAATGGAGGCAGCTGCAAAGGGCCGTTCCTCAAAGTACTCCAGCTTGTCCCTCCAGCTGGGGCCCAGATCATTGTTGAGAGTTTTCTGCAGACAGAGGTCAGGAAAGGGTCGTGAGCACAGCCTCACTGCCTGCTCCCCCAAGATGCACCCAGTCTGCCAGGCAGGCATCCCCCGCCACCTTACAGTCATCTGCTTCAGTGGCATGAAGTCAGCACTTTGCCGCACTCGCTCGAAGATCCTGGCCAGATGGGGGTTGATGAAGGCATCATCTAGAAGGCATGTGGAAAACAGGCTTGTGGCAGTGCCACCCAGTCAGTTTGCACAGTGCAATCCTCCCCTCATGGTGAAACAGGTTCAGATAATCAGATAAGACAAGCAGCAGACCCCAGGTCACACACCTGGTCCTTCCTTCCTCCTTCCCTGGGGGCATCTTTCCTACCTGGCACACCCAGGCTTCTGGAGGGGACACTGGGAGCACTACCCTGGGGTGGGCACACTCCTAGGGCACCGGTCAATCAAATCCAGACACAAATGCACCCCAGCCACACCAGCCCTCCCCAGCAGGAACAGGGTAAGAAAACAACTGCAGAGGCCTGACTTTCCAAGCCCTTTGACTTCAGCTACATGGCACAGGTGGGGTCCCCAAACTTACCCCAGTGACCCGAGGAGGGGTACTTTTAGGCATAACATGTAAAGTTTTTACTACTATGAAAGAAAATTGAAATACCTATAATCTGACTACCTCCAGACAACGAGCATTCGTCCCTCTGATCTTTTTTCTACATGCTTCATTCCTACTCAGAGTCACATGCGGACACTGCGAGCTCTCTTGTGCATTGTCTTAAAAACACTTCCCCATGTAGTTAGGCTGTTTTCCAAAATCTTTGGGAACAGGTATCAGTGGCATGACAGTCACATGCATGTTCCCTCACATGATTCACCAGCCCCAACCCTGCTTGCTTTGGTCCTGTTTAGCTGCCAACCAGAGGAATCCCAGGATGAAGCTGGCACAGAGCCACACCCGCCCACGTCTTTCCTTAAGTGAGTTAGCAGACAGGATCACTGCAGCCACAGGGTCTGAGCATGGAGGGATCAAGGCAGATACATGCTGCCCTCGGGAAAGTTCTCACCCAGCTGCAGGACCCCAGGCAGCACCCATGCCCCACACCACCCTTAGTATTAGCACCTGGCTTAACCTTGGGTGGGCAGTGGTCTGACTGCCAGGAAGCAACCTGTTCCCACTGAGTGCTGCCTCATGGTTCTTCCGCATGGGCACCACTGACAGGCCAGAGGACCCCTCAACAGTGCCTCACTGAGCTGGCCTCCTTGGCCACCACCTTCCATCTGAATCACAACTGTGACCCTATACCCAATGCTGCCACTGTCACCACAGCTAAGAAGCTCCCCAACCAGTTCCCTGTGACCAACACAACAGGGTGCACAGGATGGCCTTGTGTCAACTGCCGAGATGTGCAACAACCTCTGGATTTCTCAAACACCAGAAAGAGGCAAGAAACACGACAGCAGACTCCTATCAAAGACGCTGTTTTAAACATTCCTGGGAGCACAGTTTGTTCTCCCACAGTCAGTGGCCAGCAAACATCCTTCCCACTGAGAGCTCAGTGGGCCAAAGTCCTACACCACTGTTCCTGACCTGAGCTACCCAGGAGTCCTAAGGCAGGAACAGAGCCCACCATCACTCACCCTGGATGCTCAGCATCTGGCCCAGCTTCAACGCTGCCCCGCGCACCTTGCACAGCGTGCTCACAATGCGCTCCGCGTTCGCTTCTGACAGGAAGGGGCTGGAATCCAGCACAGCCTTCTTTCCTGTGGGCAGGAAGGGTCACCACACACTGGAAATGCAATGGGGGAAAAACCCCACACCCAGCATGACCGAGAGAAGCAATGTCTATTGACACCTGGGTACCCACTGAACTGGTAACGCAATTTAACTCCACAATCCACACGCTTCCACTGTGACACTGGGAGGCTCGCCCACTGGGGGCACCCTGAAAGCATGAGACACTACAGGAGGGGGCAGGAGGGGGAGAACTGGAGGGGCTCACCCAGCAGCACCCAGGCGAGGAGACCAGTCGAGTCTGTAGCCCCCACCTGGTTTACTGACTGAAGGTCCTCCACACTCTGGGGTGTCAATTTGCCACAATGGGCCAAATGGCTGCAGTCAAGGGACGGGCACTGAGGGTCAACAGTGCACAGCACAGCTGGTTCCTGTGTCACCCCTTTGCCTACACAGACCCCACAGTGCAGCCAGTGCAGCCAGCCGGCCATGGGGAACCCCAAAGCCCCAGGTGACACTGGAGGGTGGCCAGGTGCCAATGACTCCAAAAAGCAGGAGGAGGCCAGCTGAACCTTGCTGCCAGCCAGTATCATGGCCAAAGGGAATAGGCCCCTCTGCCTCAATGTGGAGTCTGCCCTCATGCACAGAAGGAGAGAGGCCTGAGCTGGGTTTAGGGTTCGGCATCCCTCTTCTCTCTGAGCTCCTCATTGGTGCTCCTGGCTGGGCTTTCAGCCCTTGTACATTCAGGGCTTTTCCTGCTCTCTGTTCTGTGAATCTAGTTAAATCAGAAGATCCCTTGACCCAGGCTGTCCTGCACCTTCCCATCTCTCCAGCTCCCAAGGTGCCTGACACCTGCCTCAACTCCCATCACTATGGCCTGAGAAGGGCCAAAGGACAGAGGATTCAGCTGGAGTATTTTCAGTGTTAGTGCTGAAACACTTTGGGATATGAGAGCCTGGAATGCTTTGGGATGAGATAATAGACACAGTGCTCAGAATAGGATGGTGCCTGGCTCCCAGTGAGGGATTGGGAGAGGTGACTGTGCCCAAGTCTTCTGCCCAGGGTCATGTCCAACATGGTTTCTGACAAACCAGGACAGGTGGTCTGCTCAGGGAGCACAAACCCTGAAGGTTTTGGAGAGAAGATGCTCAGAAGGAACAGTGGATCTGCCGGCTGGAGGCAGGTGTGGGAGAGGGTGAGACTCCTCCCAGGTTCCAGACAGCAGGATGGGGTCTGGAAGGTTAAGAGATTTTAGCTCCACAGGAAAAGGTTGAGCTACCCTGAGAGGCCAAACCATGACCCATAGGAAGGACAGAAGTGTCCCTGGCAATAGTAGAGGGCCAGAACTGAGAGAAGGGCAGCGTCTCAATAGCCCCTAAAACTCCTGGGGCTGGAGAGACAGGAAAGGGAGGGAACCTGGGAGAGATCACTGCACCTAGCCCAAGAGGGAGGTTTTGTGCCAACTTCAGAGCTCCTAAGATTTGGGGACAATGCCTGGCCCAATCTGGGCTTTCTCATGCAGCCACTCCCCAAAATTGGTCAAACCTCACAAGCTAGAGGTATATCCTCAGCTCATAATCACCTGGGGAAGCCAGGATGGGCCACAGGCAGAGAGGCACACCCCACAAAGCCAAAGAGGTTCTCCCAGGGCAGAACTCAGCTGGCCTGGTGAGGCAGCTGGAGCATGGCTTAGGGTTTGCCCAGAGCATCCCATCCTGACTGAAGCCCCTATTCGCATACTAATAAACTTGGGCCCCTCCAACCTCAGCTTCAGGTTACCACTATCTCTGACAAAGGACACCAACTGTAACCTTGGAGTCAAGTTGGCCTCTTCTCTGCTTGGAAGAAGTGGGTTGGAGAGCAGCCAGTTCCCGGTGGGGAACAGGAGGGGTGCTGGCCCTGGGGAGCCCTGGCTTCTCCTTCCAGAGAAACCTGGGCTTCATATCCCAAAGTGTTTCAGCACCAGCACTAAATATATCTTTGCTAAGTCTTCCGTCCTCCAGCCCCTTCCAAGGACACACAAAGTGTCCTGAGTCCCCCAGTCCTCAGGTGTCTGTAGGAATGGGGCTAATGCTAATGCCCTCTCCCCAGAGGGATAGTCTATGGTTGAAGAGGGTCATCCAGGCAGCTGGCAGCAGGTTCCCATAGGTGGGGTGGAGGTGTGAGGCACCATAATGAGCTGATGTGCCCTAAGAGGGCCGAGAGGAGCCCAGCCTGGAGCTACAAGTACATTTGGGAAATCCACTAAGCAGACAGCTCTATCAGTGCTGCCCATAAAAGCCCCAGGAACCTGCTAAGAGAAAACCCTACTGGGCTAACTTCACAGCCACCTGCCTACCTCTCCCTGGAGAAGCCTAAGAAGGGACTCATTGGCACCTCCAAGATAGGAGGCAGCTAGAGCCTCAACTGCTCCCCTGGCCACCATCCCAGCATCTAGCATTCCCCAGGGCTTCGGTGTGCCAGTCTGCAGAACACTCTCCCGAGTGCCAGCCCACAGTTCATCACCAGACCAACATTCTAAACAAGCACTCTGACCTGACTGTGGGCTGGACCTGGGAAGCAAAGGACAAAAATGTTGTGATCTCTGCCCCAGAGACCAGAGTCTCTGGATAAGCTCTGGCTTCCCTAGGTCAGAGCACAGGGAGGACCCTGTGGCTCTGTCCCAAACACCTACATCTTTATCCACAGGGAGAAGGGGAATCCTGGGCACCTAATGAACCAGAACAACAGACCCCAGAGACACCTGGGAGAACAGGACAGGAACTGAGTGCATAAGCACAAATGGTAGTATGTGGGTGTGAGGTGGTATGTGGAGAGCCAGAGGGAACCAGCCAGGGGCTGGGTGGCCATCTGGGGCTAGAGGATGGCCTTCCAGCTGCAAACACTCTAGAGCAGGACAACTGAATACCCAGGGTCCTACTTTTGGAGGCCCAGTGCCCAATGGGCTCCACGTCCCAGGCCCCTCTGCCCCTCCCACGCAGGGCCTAGCTCACCTGAGGGGTTCTCAGGGCGCAGACTCTTCTTGGCAACCTCGGCCAGTGCCCCAAAGCCCAGGCCCACAGCCAGACCTGCAAGGAAGGAGAATGAAGCAGGCACTAAGTGCTCGCACAGGGCTGAGGCCACCACTACCACTGGGTTCAGGCAGATACTGCTGCAGCTCACCAGTGATCCTTGCTGGCACTCCAGTATTTTGAAAAGGGGAGTGGGGTGGGAAATAGCCATTAGTGGTTTCAAAAGAACATTAGGGAGGTGTTTCCTGTGAAAAAGTCTACACATCCCCTACCTGCATCACTTTTGGTAACCTACAGGCCCTAGGGCAGACACACAGACCCCCAAGGTGGCACATGTTGGGAACACACTGAGAACAGGCACAAATGGGAAGATGGACCAGGTTTGGTCTTGGACAAGGCAACTTGGCAACACAGGGTGCCCTCCGTGACACATACTACCTGCTTCAAGTCTGCAGGAAAAACCTTCAGGAACCTAGAATTCTCTAAGGAATCCTTGCAGTAGCATAAAGCAATCGGTGGGGGGAATCTTCTGCAATCACAAAAGAAAGGATGTCCCCACTGCAAGCTCATGGGGGCTTGTGGGAGCTGCAGTTCCCACCTCACCCTCCTGGTGGCCAGCACTGACAGTCTGAGGACAGTGGGTCTCCCACCCACTTATGCAATCCTGTAAATCAAAACTCACTAATACCTTGTTTGTCCGCAAATAAATCTCTGGAAGGTCCCCACTGTTCAATAAAACCCCATCTCCCGGAGCCCAGCAGGTGCATCCCCGGCCACAAAAAAACCCTGGCAGCTCCTCAGGGTCTGTGTCTTCTCACATCAAACCCAATTCTAGCTGGCTACCCAGAGCAGGCACACCATTAGTGGAGAAAATGATTAGCACACCGACTTGGAGGAAAGATACCAAATCTGCCTCCAGATGAGCAGCCTCCAGGAGCACAACAGCCCCTGCATCTACCCAGAGTAGGTGGCTGTCACTGGGTGCTGTTTAAGAAGCAAGGAAATCTGCATCCATATCTACATTTTACAAATTTTATACAGTGATGATGCATTACTTTTATGAAAAATATTCAACTTACTAAAAAGTTTATCTCATGAAAAAGAAATTTTAAAAGTCAGAAGTAACTAATTTGGGTCTGGGGATATAGCTCAGTTGGTAGAGTGCAAGGCTGAGTTCAATCCCCAGCACCGCAAAAAAAAAAAAAAAAAAAAAAAGTAACTCATTTTAAAATGTTTTTGCAATACATTTTATCTACCACTAGATGGCAGTGCACCCTCCACTTCACCAGTTGCTCCTGCCTCCCAGGTGGTTGTGAGTAGTAGAAGGGTAAAAGTGCTCACAGTAGGGCCAGCACAGGTACTGTGACAAAAGCGTGTTATTTACAGAAAGTCTATTCAAAATGGACGGGCCAGCACTGAGCAAAAGAAACCTAATGTGAGTCATAGATATTTTAAATTTTCTAATAGCTCCATTAAAAAATAAAAAAGCAAGAAACGTGAAATGAATTCTAATACATTTCATTTAACCCAATATACCCAAAATAGTATCATTTCAATAAATAAATGTAAAAAATATTAGAGATATTTTATATTTGTGTGCATTTGTATTAAGTCTTCAAATGCTGAATGGATTATATATACACTCAGCACATCTCCCTTTGGACCAGACACATTTCAAAGGCTCAGTGTATTGGACAGCAATACTGTCAACAAGTCAAGCTCTGGTAACTGCAGGAAGAAGTCAGCTTCTGTAAATATCCTTAGGCATGACAGTAACACACACAAGGACATTTTGGTGTACTAGGATGGAGATGCCAGGTCTAGATGCCTGGTGGGTACCCCAGCTGTCTTCTCTTCAAAACATCCCCAACCCCAGCTCCAGAGGGCACTGGGCACAGAGTTGGGAGCCAGAGTCACCGATTAAACATTAATTTTCTACCAGCTGCTCACCTCACTCTACCCTGCACACTATCTGACTCAAATAGCAGGCAACGTTAACCTTCACACCTTAGCAATCTTCAGTAATGTCTCTGCATCCAGATTCTTCTCTGCCTAGAACAAGTCCAAAGACAAGCCCACAAAAGAGGCAGATGGCATCACAGGTCATTCAGCCTGGCCCCTTGCAGGCAGAGGTGTGTTCTCCCACTACTCTGTGGCTGGACCTCCTCAAATGTTCTGTCAAACTATTCTCTGGCCATTTCCATATTCTCGGAGAAAGCCAACACTGCAATGGGAAGGACCTGTTATTAAACAAATCACCAAAGGGACATTCCACAAAGGAGGGCTAAGGCTCCTTCAATGGCCCTACATGTTCCTCAGGACAATCCCTGTGCCAGGCAGACAGACAGGATCCCCACAGCAGACAGCCCAGCTAGTGAAAATGAGCCCAGGTGGCCAAAAACTTTGACCTTAGCCTCTCCAGCTCCTGTTCTCATGAATCCAGAATAAATTGGCTCCCCTACCCCACCTGGCCTGGAACTCTCAGAACCCCAGCCTACTCTGCCTTTTTCCAGAAACAGGTGGAACCAGGGGGTTGCTCAGCTGGGATGCCCCCCAACGTTATGAGGAGCCCACACTCAAATTCCTGCCCCCCAGGAGGACCCACCTCTGTACCCTAAGACCTCAGGAAAGAGCAGCTCTCCCAGCTCTGACCCCGTTCTAAGATGCTTAGCCCACAAGAAGTCCTGAAGAAAAAAGGCCCCAAGGTCCCTGTCAGCAACCAAGTCTCCCTCCTGGCCTAAGAAGGTGACTGCCTGTTCTGAAAAACCTCCTGACCTCTCACAAAGCAAGGTTTTGCAGTTGAGCGGTAGCAGGGAGCAGGGCTCCCCATAGCCAGGGTCTGCTCAGGGTGATGTATGGGAGCCCTGGGCCCCATGCCAGGCCTTTTCCTCCTTGCAGTCCCTCTAGGGGTCTGAGCAAAACAAGGTCCTCCCTGAGTAGTCCCTGGGATTCTTCCCAGAGACCGGAGGTGAAAAAAGCAAAACACAAATAAACAGAGCCCTTCCTGAGCAGGCTGGATGGAAGGCACTTGAGAGCAGTAACGCCCATGGTGGCAGTGCTCCTGTGGCCTTGGCTTTACCTGTTCACACTGCAAGGTGAAGGGAGGCTGCAGCGGCAAGGGGCACACGTACCTAAGGATGACCCCAGCACACTCACACAGACGCTGTGCCAGCCCCTATCCTGAGCCTCGCTTCTGTTGGTTTTTGTTTTTTGGTTTTTTGCAGTGCTGGGACAGAACCCAGGGCCTCACACATGCTGTGCAAGCGCTCTACCACTGAACCGCACCCCAAGCCCAGGTCTCGTCTTATTAACACATACAATGATCCATTTAATACTAAGGAAGTCCACACACAGTAGAGGGTCAGGGGTATTTTCCTTTGTTTCCAGAATCCTTAGTGATATAGTCTCTATTACTACCACCATCTGGCATCCTCCAGCCACCCTGAGCCCCAGGAGAAGACAGGGCCTGGGGAGGGGGCTGCAGCCTCCACATAAGGGAACAGGAAAAAGCGGGGCAGAAGTTCCCCGGGCCTTGTTCTCGCAGATTGTTAGTATCTGGCCTTCCATTACCATAAGTGATCAAGTGATGAGGTGGGGACCCCTCACACAGCCCCTCTGCTGGCTGCCAGGGGAGCAACGGGACCTAATCACAGGGTCAGTCAGTTCATACTTCCACATACATGACAGAGGCCAGGGCTGAAGTCCTAGGGTTGTCACAAACATGCATGTGGCCCTGGACTACTGGACAACTTCGTGGCTCAGCTTCCTCATCTGTAGCTATAGAGAATGATAATATTTTCATCTGTAACACCAAGCTTCTAAGGAGCAAAATATACAGAAAAGTCCCTTTCCAAGATTTCTCCTGAGAAAGCAGAGAGGCAGACTGTGCCTTTTCTTTAAAAGCATCCAGAGCACATCTATCTCACTGTAGTCAACACGCACCCAAACTTGTGCTGGCAGGAAGGAATAGCTTCCCGGGCACTCTGTTGTCACTGCATGACATTCCTTGAGAGGAAACCAGACAGGGTCAGCCTTGGACACAGTCCTATTAGCAAAGGGGGTATCATGCCAGCAGGTTGGAACTTATGACTCTGCACAGAGGGCGTAGATACTCCCTGACCCACCAGCCCCTACTACTCTACCACCCTCTGTCCCCTACCAAGTGTCCAAGTGCATCACCACTGAAGGACATTCTGCACAACTTCTGGCAAGTCATAGTGGGGTCTCAACCAGTGTCTGGAAACCAAGAGGTACAGCAAAAACTTTCACAAAACTGAGCTATTCACCCTTCATCCTTTATCTTGGGAGGATAAAGGTCCTTTGCACTTCTGCACTGTTTCCTAAAGTTCATTTCTGACCCCAAATCCATTAAATGACCTATCTTTCACAATTTCTTTAGCAAAATCTAATATCTAAAAACCATGTTTCCCATAGCATCATAGTCATAATGTCTCACAGCCAAACTGGAATTAGGATTTCAACCACCATCTTGGCATCAAAAAGAGCCACTGAAGCCAGGTGTGATGGCGCACGCCTGTAATCCCAGCGGCTCAGGAGGCTGAGGCAGGAGGATAGAGTGTTTAAAGCCAGCCTCGGCAACTTAACGAGGTACTAAGCAACTCAGTGAGACCCTGTCTCTAAATAAAATACAAACTAGGGCTGGGGATGTGGCTCAGTTGGTGGAGTGCTTGCCTCATATGCACAAGGCCCTGGGTTCAATCCCCAGCACCACCACCAAAAAAAAAAAAAAAAAAAAAAATATATATATATATATATATATACACACACACACAAAAAAAAAAAAAATACAGCTGGGGATGTGGCTCAGTGGTTGAGTGCCCCTGAGTTCAATTCCCAGTACCCCCCCCCAAAAAAAAGCCACTGAAATTGCAAACCACCTGCAGTTAACCTCCTGAAACACCTGGGTCCCTTCAGCAATGCTACCTCCCTGAGATCTACAGCAAGCCCCTTCCTTCCTATGTCCAGTGTAGAAACTCAACACCTACCAATCTACACATCAAAAACATCTCACTTCTAATGAAGGGAAGAGAGGTTAGAAGTGTTTTCAGAAGAACAACACAGAACAACGCTACTTCAGACTGTGTGGACTCATTAGTAAGTCATGTGTTTCATACCGCAGTGAACAGCACACTTACACAGTGTGTTCATATCTCTGAAACGAAAATATTTTTCTAATGTGTAGGGTTCTAAGGGTCTATGACATTCATTCTGATCATTTCTACTCAAATTCATTCCATTAACATGTGTGTGTGTGTGTGTGTTGCTGCAGCTCAGACTCAGGGCCTGGCACAGGCAAGGCAAGTGCTCTACCATTAAGCTACATCCACTTAATTGACTATTTTGACTCTGCATTCATTCAAAGGTCATAATTTAGAGTTTGAACCCTTCTGGGTGGGATAGGTGGCTGTAAATTTGCCTCTGAGGCCAGAAGAGCACATTCTTTCATGACCTGGCTCCTCTTTGCTCCCATGCTGCCACCTCTAGCCTGAAACATTACCTGCCAGTTGCTTGGACAACAATGTGGGCAGCTCCAAATCACAGCTATGGGCAACCTTCAGCATACATATTCCCAAGGATGGCTCCAGGCATCAAGTGCTGTCAGCAAAGGCTCAAGAGACCTCTGACCGTGCAAAACTCCTGCCAAAACCAGGGCTTCTCCTCACTCCAACCAAGGCTCCCTCTGGCTGCCCGTATCACCACACTGTGAAGAGAGTGCTCCACTCTGGTTTCACTACAGTGTTCTTATTTTTCCTACACATCTTCCTATGTAACTCCGTCCACTTCAGTCTTCCTTAACCTGCCAGCCTCACCTAGACTTCATGTGTTCCTTCAAATTCTAATTTGCCATCAAGACTTTCATTCTGACCACTTTTCCCAAACAGAGCCTCCTGTTAACCCTACTACCTCTTCTCCTGCCCCTAGAAGACTCCCAGGAGAAGACCACACCCAGGCTAAAACACAGCCAACTCAGCCTCCTGGGCACAGGGCTCACCATAGGCTAGAGTGAAGCGAGAACGAGCAGGATTACAGAGGAAAACTACAGATGTCCTGCCTCCAACTCACAGGGAAGACAAGAACCTCTGTGAACAGGAGGAGCAAAGGGAGGAGCAGGCCAAGTCTCTGAGGAACCATTAGAGGCCATCAGGACAGTGACTCTCAAACTCATCTGGTGGAAGACACCCAGGAAGTTATTATGGTCTATGAGGAACTGCTTAAAAGGCTAACCCATGAAAATGAAATAAAGAAATCATTTCTGAGCTACAACTCAAATGATGCTTTATACTAAGTTCTTGAACAATAAAGTAGCAGAGAATGCCAAATTTTAAGATGATAACAATGGAACAAAACATTACCGCTGGGAAAATTCTATCCAATTAGCTTAGTCTGCTCTATACACTGGAAAGGCAATCAGTCATCGCTCAACATTAGAATACACACACTGGTCCAGCTCCCAGAGTATGAAGCTGTCAGGGAGAGTGTGTGGGTCTCTGCTAACAGTCAGTCCTGAACAAGCAGAATGGATGCTATAATCCAGATCCTGAATGCCCCTCAAAGGCCCATGTATTAAAGGCTTAGTCTCCAGTCTGTGGCACTCTTGGGAATTAGTGGAACCTTCAGGAGGTAGGGCCTAAGTAACAGGAAGTTAGGTCATCAGGGGTGTACCCTTGAAGGGAATACTGGGACTCTGGTCCCTTCCTGTCTCTTTATTTTCTGACCACCATGAAGTGAGCAGCTCTTCCTGCCACATGTCCTTGCCACAATGTACTGGGCCACCAGAGACCCAAAGTAACAGACTCAGGTTACCATGGATTGAAACTTCTGAAATCATGAGCCAAAATAAACCTTTCCCACTTTTAAGTTGATTATCTCAGGTACTTTATCACAGTGATGGAAAGCTGACTAGTAAAATGAGGCTTTCAAAAGAGAAGAGGCAGCAGCATGTATAATGCAGGAGACTTATAAGGCAGCCTCCTTCCTGGAGAACACTTCAAAAAACTCTCAGGAATGAGGTCAGGGCAGGAGGAAAAGGGGATGCTGCAGACTCCCCCTCCCAAGTGAGGCCTGCCAAGTAGTCTAGGCTGCAGCTCATGGCAGGGGATCAGTCACTCTTGCCCCAGGGTGAGCCCAGGCAGAGCTAGAATCCAGAAACTGGGTCATCAGCCTGTGGAAAACATCCAGTCCCCCAACAGTTAATGCAAGGGCAACACTGCCACCTAGTCCCCCATCCCAGGATATGGTTGAGTCCCCATTCAATCCCACATCCATGCAGGCCCCAGGGAGGCCCCAGCTTCCCTTGCCCAGGACTGACTTGGCAGTACAACACACACGGCCACCTTACCTCCAAAGTTTGCCAGCCGCCCAATTCGTGTAACTGGCACCTTCCGCTCCCGAGCCCGCTCACTGAGCTGGAGGGAGAAAGGAGAGACTTGTTCAATCAGCAAACAGGGACAAGACCAACCTCGAGGGTTCACACTGCCCCTACATCCCATTCCACCCCCAAAGGCAGCAGTACCACCTGACAGCACATTCACCAAGAGGCCACCACATTCCTAAAAATCTGACCACAACATCCACAAAAAGTCCCCAAATGGGGGGCTGACACCAGTACCACTGTGAGTGAGAACCACCCAGCCCCATACCAAGGGGCCTCCG
Organism: Sciurus carolinensis; assembly: GCF_902686445.1. Taxonomy (NCBI): domain Eukaryota; kingdom Metazoa; phylum Chordata; class Mammalia; order Rodentia; family Sciuridae; genus Sciurus; species Sciurus carolinensis. The sequence continues at coordinate 61,409,039 of NC_062224.1, forward strand.
AGACGCACCATCTGCTTGTGTGGCTTGCTCTCAGGGCGACCCTTGGCCTGTCGGGCCTTCTCGATGTCCTCAGCTGTGAGGCCCCCTACTGGGGACTGGTCCTGGTGGAAGAACCTTCGCTGGAAGCCAGGACCAGAGAATAAGTCTCTGGGTTCTGCAAAGAGCCTCCCATTAACTCTGCCCAGAGGAGAGGCCACCTGGCCTGGGAGCCCAGTTTCCTTAAAGGGTCCACTGGCAACATAGGCAGGAGCTGGGCCCTTGCTGTGGGCATGACCCAGAGGAGGAGAGAGTGACTGGTCAGGGGTAGAGGTTGCAGAGAAGTCTACAGTGGATCCAGCTTCCTGTGAGAAGTGGACCTCTGCTTCCAGGTCGTCAAAGTTCTCGGTGGCCTCAGACTCTCCATGCTTATCCTGTCCCTGCAAGAAATAAAGGCCAATGTCAGAGAACCACAGGACAGCACAACACCACTCCCCACCTCTCTAACCCTCCAAAGGAAACACCATGTTACACCCAAGACCCACAGCCCGCTTCCCAGCTCAAGAGCCAGGGCCCAAATTCCAGTCTGCTTCTTCCAGGGCTCTGCTTTGTGGTCCTGGGCAGGCAGCCATGGAGGGGGCTGCAGAGCTTTGAGGAGGGAAAAGTCGTCAGAGGAAACAACCACCACGGCTAGCCAGGGTAAGGGGGTACACAGATGGGAAGCAGCTGACCCACTCCAGGCCAGTACCTCACTGCAGACATGACTCCGTCAATAAGGGGCATGCAGTTAAAAGCTTCTCACTGGAGAAGTGGTCACAACCAGGACAGGGCCTGCTGTGCCTGGGGGCTCCAGATACAGGGGAAGGGGAACACAGGACACATTGTGTTTTCTTTGTTAATGACCTTTGAATGCTGACTCTTCCTACTTTTGAAACTGAAATGACCTTGAGTGAGTCCCTAACCCTTCTCTGCTACTTCCTCAACTGAAAATAAAATCCCTGCGGCTTTAGTGACACAGGCCATAGCCAAGGTCAAGGAACCTGCCTGAGGAGGCTATAATTAGATAGCACCAAGTCCTAAAGTCAGTAGCCTGGATTCCCTGGTTCAAGAGAATGGATGAAATGATCGAGCGACATGCTTCTTACAGGGTTATGCAAAAACAGCAGGAGATTCCAAATCCTCCTACTCTCACTAGCCTAAGACAAGCACTGGTTGTTATTCTCCTTTCACAAAGGGAAACTGAGGCTGAGAACTGATGTGTCTGACAAAGGTTCTCAGCCAGCAATGGCAGAGCAGAGGTCCTAAGCCAAGGCTTGCCCTGCCAACTACCCCAGGTCACCTACTTTTCTGATAGTAGAAATCGATTGCATTTAAACTCACTAGGCATCTCTCAGAAGGCCTGAGAAGCCCTGTAGTGAGGAGTCTAGGGCAAGTGTGCTATAAGCTATGGCAGGAGCCCTTCCTACTCCCTAACTCCCATGATGGCCAGATGGCCTTGGGTTCCAGCTACTGTTGACGTGGCAGTGGGACCCACAGGCAGTGAAGGATCCCTAGTGCCTCAGAGGACTCTGTAAGCTCCTACCAAATGGGTGTGGAACAAATTCCTTGCAGAGATGAAAGCCAGTAGGTTTCTAGAGTCACTGGACCTCATCCCCTCTGGGAGGCTGGGCGTGTGGGGAAGTGGGGACCATAAATCTATGCTAGGGAACAAACAAGCAAAGTGGTCATCCTCCTCAGGTACTTCCTTGACAGTGATGGATGGTCACGCCCTCCTACACTAAGAGCTATGCTGGGGGATAGCCCTGCCTCTCCCAGACACAGGGGCTCAGACCTGTGGACGGAAGTGATCCTGGGAAGATGCCCTCTCACCCTGGTGGAGAAGGCCTGCCCAGGTCTAGCACACTGTCTTACTTCTGGGTGGGGCCCAAAGAGCTGGGCAACCTCACTTGGAACTCTGAGGGTTCCACAGGCAGAACAGTCACAGAAAAAGCAAAGGGTTCCTCACCAATGAAGGCATCAAGCAAGACAGCTGGGGCACAACCCATAGTTGGCAGAGGACAGACAAAGCTGGGAGTCTTGACTGAGGGTAGCACAAGGATTCTGGCCCTGTCACTTAATATATCATGGTCTTGCAACAAACTGCTTAGATTCAGTTTTCTCTTCTGAGAAAAGGGATAAGCACCCAAACCTGTCCCCATCCCCAGGAAAACAATGAGGGACACTTAAAAGTTAAAGGTCTCTGTGTAGGGTGAGAGAAACACTGTATCACCACTGACTCCAGGAGAGGAGGTGCTGGGACTCCACACCTGAGACTGAACGGAGTCTGGGAACTATGACAACCTCACAGCCAGAGAAGCATGGTGACCTTTGTCCAGAGGTCAGCCAGTCCACGGACAGAAACAAAAGGAAGAGGAGCCAGGGTGGCCACTGAAACACAACTACCAACACACGCAAGTGCCCACACACGACACACACATGTCCCCTTCCTCAGCCCTTCACATTATTAGGAACACGGCTGGCAATACAGAGTGACACCACGGTGACCAAGCCAGGCCTGTCTACGCTCACTCTGCAACACTCAATTTTGCTTAAAAACCATCTCATAAATGGAAGATATGGAGGCTTCCTGACCTCCACCAGACAGCATAAGGGACCAAGATAAGGCCAGAGATGAAGCTGCCCTTGGCAGGACTGTGCCACTGCCATCTAGGAAAGGTGTGGCACCCCAAGCCAGGTGCCCAGAGGCAAAAGGAAAGAGGAAAGGGAGGCTGGCTCTTGGTTGAAGCTCAGCAGACTTGGCAGGAAGAGCCTTCAAAGGCTGAGCTAGGTCAATCAACACCTGGGCCCTGTCTGGACTGTATGTGTATTCTCCCAAATTCATCCGTTGAAACCTAACCCCCGGGGTGCTACATTAAGAGGAGGGATCTTTGGAAGATGATTAGGTCATGAAGGTGCAAACTTCATGTGCTGGACTAGGGTCCTCATAAACATCACAGGCAAATGGATGAAATTGGAGAATATCATGCTAAGTGAGACAAGCCAATCTCAAAAAACCAAAGGACAAATGATCTCACTGATAAGCGGATGATGATACATAATGGGGGGTTGGAGGGGGGCAAGAATGGAGGAAAGAGGGACTGTATAGAGGGAAAAGAGGGGTGGGAGGGGTGGGGGGAAGGAAACAATAACAGAATGAATCAAACATCATTACCCTATGTAAATGTATGATTATGCAAATGATATGCTGTTACTCCATGTACAAACAGAAACAACATGTATCCCATTTGTTTACAATAAAAAAAATTAAAAAAAAAAAAAAAAAGAAAAAAGAAAAAAAAAATAAACCCCAGACAGTTCCCTCTCCCTCCGTCTGCCTTGAAGGACACAGCAAAAAGCCACCATCTATGAATCAGGAAACAGGCCTTTGACACCGAATTTACAGGCACCTTGATCTTGGTCTTTCTGGCCACAAAAATCTGAGAATAAATGTTTGCTGATTAAGTCTCCCAGCCAATGGCACTTTTTCAAAGTACTTTTTTTTTTTAGTTGTAGATGGACACAGTACCTTTATTTACTTATTTTTATGTGGTGCTGAGGATCAAACCCCGTGCCTCACAAGTCCTAGGCAAGTGTTCTACCACTGAGCCACATCTCTAGCCCAGACAATGGCATTTTGCTACTAAGTGGCCACACCCTCACACAGGGGCCCTGCCCTACTGTGAGACAGCAGGGCATGCTGGTCACTAGGCTCTCAAGCCTTGTGCACAAGACCAGCCCCCAAGGTCTATTTTGGGTTACACTCCCAGGCCTCACCAGGAGCTCCAACTCTGGCCCTCTTCCCACCAGCACCCCCCCACACTGTTGGGATAGGCCTCCTTACCTGCACCTTTCCCAAGACCATGCTGATCTGCTCCACGGCTGTGGACTGCAGGGCCCTGGCTGCCATGATAAGCTCCCCACCAAGGCCCAAGTGCTGCAGGTGGGTTTCCATGGCCGCCTGGGTCAGCTTGGCAAGGCCTTTGGCAACCATGATGGCATCCCCCAATATGGCAGCCATCCTTCAGAGCTGGACGAGAGGAGGCCAAGTCAGGGAAAGGATGCCACACCTCACTGAGTTGCTTAGTGCCTCACTTTGCTGAAACTGACTTTGAACTCACCATCCTCCTGCCTCAGTATTACAGGTGTGTGCCTCACACAGGGTACACCACACTGACCAGCTCTACACCCAACTCTGGGCAGAAGGCAGCTGGCTATGTGGTTTTTTTCATTGATTTTCATTTCTGATAAAGGGCTGACTGAGGGAAAAGAAAGGGCCTAGGGCTCAAGGTAGACTCCAGTGACTCCCAATTCTCCACAGCACTGAGCAGAATGAACAACTGTTGAGTCCGTATTGTCTTGTGCTCACCACTTCTCAAGTTACTTCACCTGGGACTCAGCCAACCTATGAAAATTCCAAGACACAGAAAGGTGAAGTAACTGCACAGAGAGATCAAGTGACAGGACCTGAATTTTGTGCTGACTCCTACTCTAGTGCTCTCCTCCTGTGAACCCAAACTTCACGTTGGAGTGAGGGCATCCCACTTCCAAAGCAGTCCGCTCACAACAGCTATGTCCAACCCTCCATGGCTAGGGGTGCCTGTCTGGTTCCAAGCACTCTTACTCAGCCCAACAAGCCTCTGATGGACACCCAAACAGGGATAAACAGAGCCCTCCCTGATCCCCACCTCCATCAAGCCCCCTCGGCCTCACTTAGTTACCAAGCCTGTCTCAGAAACTGATTCTCTTGGTTGTGTTGTCCACCTCTCTCCCTCTTCGGTCTACTGGGTTACAGCATAAAGTGTACTTCTTAATGTAGGTCAGAGTACAGTCAGGTACAACCTGGCTTGTCAGTAACTACTCCCAGGAGCTATGTGCTGGGGACTCAGGTAAGTCCTGGTAACACAGAGGTGGCTGGAAAAAAAAATGCAGGAAAAGAAAGGAACATCAGGACACCCACTGCAGCAACAAGGGAGCACCCTGGCTGGGAGAGGAGGGGGATCTGGCTGGCCAAGTGACTGGACGCAGCAAAATATGCTGCAAGTCCCAGAGGAAGCAAAGTCAGAAGCAGAGAAGGGTGCAGATGGTGTTTCAGGTAGGAGAACTATATGAACTAACAGCAGGTTGAGGAGGGAGACATGGCCAGCAGGAGGGAGGGACAGTGAGAGGGGTTCCCTGGGATTCCATTCTCTCATCACATTGATAGCACCACAGATGGGGATGGCTATGCAAGGACATTTGACAGGGCTGCTTAACCAGAACTCCAGGGACATCTGAAGACAGGATCCCTCCCACTTTCCCTTCTCAGGGGACAGCCCAGGTCACTCCAGAGATCCCCACAGGGATCAGCTCTGCTTCTGGGCCTGGGATAAAACCCCTTTTATTTAAAAGAAGAACTGTCATAATAATCAGAGAAACCCACTACTGCCCAGGTACTAGGCACACTGGGATGAGCTGCCCTAACATGCCTTGTATTATACCTTCCCTTCGAGTACCAGCCACTACCATGCAATATCTAATCTTTATAAACAGTCGATGACATGGTTATTAATGACTCCACTTTACAAGTGAGAAAACCAAAGCCAGAGCAGTTAACTAACTGGTCAAGGTCCCACAACAGTGGCCCTGGCGCCCCAATCCAGCCCCGGCCTGCTGTAATCACACCATGCTGCCTCTCCGAACATATGGCCCACCAACTCACAGGGACAGGACATGGCTCAGGCACAAATAACCACTCACATTCAAATTCAAGGCAGGGAGGTTTGGAGAAGGTAACCACTGAAAGAGATGTGAGACTTGGACAGGAGCTGATCCAACCCATCATGGGATGCCTTGTCACACCCTGGGCTCTGCTCTGCACTCCAGAAATTTTATGGCAATAAACAAGGGTAAACCCCATAGACCAAATGTCTAGGACTGGGAAGAGATCATGTAATCAGAACTCAAGAGGGCCTAGGGCCAGTTTTCAACTGGCAGGCCAGGGTCCCACTCAATACACACAGATGCATTTCAGTTCTTAGCACCCACCATGGCCCTCTAGACCCTAGGGAGGGAGAAGGTTCTTGAAAGAGATGTGATGGCAGAGACAGGGGCCCCAGAACTATCTATTCAGAAGGACCCCTATCAGTGGTCTCAGGACCATCCACCAGGTACCATGGGTCCCCACAAACAGGTCTTCCTCTGGCTCACCTTTAAATCAATCTAGACAACCAGGACAGGCATTGCCTTTGGGGAGACCTGATAATTCCAAACCTCATCTCACCTGACACCCAATCTTCCTCAGAACATCCTCCTAAGACCTATTTTAAAAATTTGGACTTTGTTTTCAGACTTCAAACTGTTTCTGCCTGACTTTTCCATCCAGGTGACATAAACACACACTAAATTTTCACCACATTGAAAATGGTAAGTGACTTTTTTTGGCCAATGTAGCCAGCCTGGCGCACTATGCTAATGGGACTTCAATTTTAAAAAGCCACTCAGATTCCACACACTGCAGTAAGGTAAATCTGGGACCCAACGAGGCCAGTCCTAACTCTTCTGGTTTCTAACACATGGACACAACCTAAGTCGGTTGCAGGCTGAAGGCACACCTATGAGTCCTCTATTTGGGAACTATGAAAAACTATCTCTTTCTGTATTTTCCTAACCTTTTAATTTTGGTTCACATATCCTATTTTCAAAATTAAAAAATAATTAGTTGAGCTGGGAGGGGTAATACTGTAACCCCAGTGACCTGGGAGGCTGAGGCAGAAGGATCATAAATTCAAGGCCAGCCTCAGCAACTCAGACCCTGTCTCAAAATAAAAAAAAAATAAAAAGGATTAAGGATGTAGCTCAGTGGTTAAGCACCCCTGAGCTCAATCCTCAATACAAAAAAAAAGTAATTAGTTATGTTTTTCTTCCTGTCTACATGGCTGCATCTCACATGCCCAGTGAACTCCCAATCAGTGCCAAGTCTCACCCTAGATACTGGCTTCAGAGCCAGCACCAAGGGAAAGAAGGTCCTTTATATGAGTATTGTGAGGTAAAACTTTTTTTTTTTTCACAATCAATAGATGTCACTAATAAACACAATCTGCAATTTGTGAGATTAACACATAGATCTCATAACCACCCTAGCCAGCCCACACCCACCCATCTTTGGCAAATACTCTTTACTACCATGTAGGACTGTACCCCAACCTCCCTCACAGTACAAAGTAAACCAACCGTTCACACCCTTATCAACACAGGAAGTTTTCTACAAGGGAGTCACTTACCTCAAAGAAGCAGAGGGAAAAACTACCAGAAGGACAAGCTTTCCAGAATTTTTCTTACCTTCTGGTTTTCAAAAATTGGGTCTTAAAAACCCTACTTCCAATTGATCAGAATCCCAACATAATCCATAATTTGACACTCCTGAATTTTTGTCACAAATCCCCTCTAGGAATACCTGGAGAATCAGGCACTCAGCTACTCTGGGGCATGTTCATCACAGTTTAAATTTTAAAAAACATGAAAAGCCCCCAAAACACATTTAATACACAAGTTCCATGATTTCATCTACAAGTAGCAGGACCCTCACTGGGACCATCAGCAACACTCCCTTATCACAACCTTCTGGTCCCTAAAGGGATTTTGGGGACCTCACCAATGAGAAACCCAGAAATGCGGCATTCCATCTCAGGAAGCCTCAGTGCCTGCCCACTCACCTCTGAACAGGGGAAGCCAAAAGTGCTGAGTGGCCACAAACTAATAAGGTTGTAGGGGTGGAGGATAGACTCATACTTGGGAGTGCCCACTAGCTAGGAACTATAGGAAAAGAAAAGTCACTCTCATTCCTTCAACTCAGGTTCACTAACATCTCCTGCTGCTCTGGTTAATCCCTGCAGGCCCTGTGGGTGAACGTGCCCCAGCCTGGGGTGAGAGTGCAGTGGCATGTAGGCATATTACAATTCACAGACACCAGGGAGATGACAGAGGCCAGCTGTCACTAACATGACAGGATCAGAGGCAGATACAACAGAGGTACCTGCCAAAGTAGAAAAGACAGCTCTCAGAGCCTGGACATAGGCCCCAGGTTTGTCACCACCAGCTGTGTGACTTTGCCTCTTCGTCCCTTCTCAGGAGGAAAGGGCTCAGACCCCTTTTCTGGCCCTAATGTGCTAAACTGCTAACAAGCAAGTAAATATAGTCTCCATGGAGAAAGAGAACTGGAATAAATGCAGCTTCCTGCTCCTTGGGGACAGGGAACAACAAAGCATAAGATGGCATGATTGGTCATGGGAGTCCCAAGCTCCGTAAGGACATCTTCCCATTGACCTTTGCTCTCTGACCCTCCTAAAGAGCTTCCAGAAAGTCCACCTGAGCATGCAGGAGAGCAGGGTCTAGCTGAAAGTATACAGAAACACAGGAACTTTCATATCTAGTCCCCAGAACTGAAAACCCCCCTAGGTCATTATAATAAGATGTCCCAGCAGCAATGTGAGTTGTATTCTTTTAAAAATAAATAAAGCAGCAAGCTTGACAAGTATAAAACAAATGAACACATCACACATGCATCCACTCAGGACCCACATGTGGAAGGAGAGTGCTAGCAGAGAAAGTTCCTATGTAAACCTCCAATTTTCCTCTTCACAACCAGAATACACCATCTGTCATTTGTTTCCTCTCATGAGGTGAGAGCAAGCTGAGGATGGTGTGTTAAGAATTTACTAAGTGGCTGTTCAACCCCCTTTAGGACTACAGAGCATTGCAGGCCAGCTCCCATGCAAGCAAAGCAGTGGTACCTATAACCTCCAAAATCCAGGATCCACCTCCTTTAGTCCCTTCCTAGTCACAGCTGCCACCACAGCCTTGGGATGCACAGGAGGTTCTCTGTCCTGGGAGGTGAGGGTAGCAGGGCAGAGCCCACACTGAGAAGCCTCCCCTGGAGCAGGCTGCATCCAGCCCTCTGCTGCTCCCACATCAACCAACATCCCACAGACACCTCAAACTCAACATGTCCAAAGTTGCCCTCACCACCCCTACCCCACAGTCCAGGGCTCCCCAACCTGAAGCATGCCACCACCACCCACTGCTTTCCAGCCCTCCTCACCTGCCCCAGTCCACCTGCACATTCCCACCTGGGCCACCCAACAGCCTCTATCGCAGCTCTACCTGCTCCCCACCTTCTTTTCCCACCCCCCAATGCATTTCCATGCTGCTGGCCAGAGCACTGACTTTAAAAGAAAAATCCAGTTAACCCCCAACCCCCAGGCCTCATGATTTCTCTGAGATTTCAAAAAGGCTGAAAGAACCTTCCTGACCCAGCTCCCTGCACCTCCCCAGCCTCACACTTGCCTCGTTCCCTCCACTGAGTGTGTGTTCCAGGCAGGCAAACCTATTCCTAGGACCCAGGGGTGCTCCCTCCATGCTCCCAAGTGTACTTCCTCCCCTCATCCCAGGACTGTGAGCTCAACTGTCAGCTCTTCCAGAAGCTGTCCCCTGCACCCAGCACCCTGTGTCCCACATGGCATCGCAGCCACCACCATGTTCTGAATCTGCCAGTGTTTTCTGTCCCTCTCCACACACAGACACATGAGACTGACAACCACAAGCCAAAAACCACATCCATTTTTCTGTCTTCCCTGTCTCTCCAGCATCAAGCACAGTGCTGGGGCCCATAGGTGATAAATACCTGTTAAATCAAATGAACTCGGCAGGTCTCTCCAAGGTTGCAGAAAGCCTGCCATCTGCAGAACTGGCTCACAGCTTTAACTCTACTTTAAGTAGAACTAAGGCCTCCTAAGAGTTACTGGTCTGAGGCAGTAGCCCTGGAGTTTTAGTCTCTATCACAATCACCTGGTGGGTTTGTTAAAAAAAACACTGCAGGGCCACAACCCAGAGCTTCTGATTTTATAGATCTGGATAGGGATGGGGAATCTGCATTTCGAGCAAGTGCAAGCATGCTAACAACATTGCTGGTCCTTAGAACTTATTTTGAGAACCCCAGTTCTGGAGGCAGAGGAGGAAACGGAGAGGAGAGGTCAGTTTCCGAGAACAGGCAGGAAGTCTCCAGAGATTCCTCCCTAAAGTCTCCACCTTCTTACCTCCCTCCCCAAGTCTGGCTTTCCCCTTAAGTGGAAACCTTAAGTTTGCCCCCCTTTTCCCCACTATCCCTTCAAGAACTTGAAAAAGGAAATCAGAAGTGCTGAGCTTAAAAACAATAACTCAAGAGGTGGCCACAAAAAGAAAAAAAAGAAAAGAGGTGTCCTCCAAGGGCTCTCAAAAGCTGTCACTTCAAGCAGACTTTGGCAAGGCCTATTTAGTGACCTTGGGGAGATGCCATGAGGAGCTAGCAAATGGTCTTCTGCTCCTTCCCAGCTGAAAACCATATTTTTACCTTGAGCATAAACATCTCAATTTCTACCTTGCATGGGCACTGAAAAGTTCTCGTATATCTTGGAGATTTTTCCTCTTCTCTTTATCTGAGAAAAAGGAAACACCAGTTGATCGTTTCCTCTAAGGACTCAGAAAAATGAATGTGTTGGGGAAAGATTCTGAAACCAAATCCACGAAATTGGGTAAATTTGTCCTTTGCCTAGGACTTTAACATCACACATGAGGGACCATCATTCAAACTTCTCAGGCTACTCCAGATTTCTGCCTAATGAGATCTAGCCTCAGGGTTTCTGTCAGCAGGGTCAGAAATATCCTAAGGAGCTATCCATCTTCAAAGGCAACAGAATACTAGGAAAAGAACCCAGAGCAAGAGAAAGAGAAAAACAGCCTCCATCCTTGCCCTGCCAGCCCCAGCCGGGCCTGATGAGTTCATGCATCACAATGAAGACAGGCCTCTGGCAGTCACACTCCACCTCTCCAATGTCTCATACCAGGAACTCCCTTGTCCCCATCTCCTCTCCAAGCCATTCTGTCTGATAACAATCTAAGAATCCTGCTCAAGCCCCTCAAAATGCATTACCTTAAAAATGGATGTATGTGATATTTCAATACAAGAATGTAAATACCCACATGGTCTAAGATGGCTGTGTACACCCACAGATACAGCCATTTAAATGACACTGGGAAAGGTACTTATTGACAGATAAGAAAGCATACCATATGTTCCCACATGAAGAAAGGTCATAAAATGATGTAAAATATTAAAATCGTGGTTTTCTCTGAGTGGTAGGATAACAGATTTATTTGAAATTATTTATTTCCTTAATAAAAATTTATGCTCTGCCTTTGCAATATCAAAATTATATAAAAAATAATCTTAAATATCTTCTGTTAATTTTTTTTTAAAAGTAAGCATACAAACTGAAATTTTAAAATACTTTCCCACATACCTCTAGTGTTTGTTCAGGGTAGAACTGGCAGAAGGTTAAGGTTAAGATCAGAATGCTATAAATAATGCCTCTGCATGCCCTTGGCTAGCCACCATTCATCAGAAGACAACTGCCCCTAACAGGCTGCCAGGCAGATGGAATACGGTCATCCCACTTTGGGAAATGAGGCTCAACTGCCCTTCTCAGAAATGGTGAGAAAACCCTTGACACAAGCCCTTCCCTAATACCGGTCCAAGTGCTAAAAGATAGAAATAATAAAAGAAAAATGCTTTTCTATATGTACCCTCAATAACAGATTTTGAAGAAATCATGTAAGATGATAAAGCATTTGAATGGTACAGTAGATGTAAAAAAATTCAGTTTAAAAGAACATTTGATTTTACATTAAATGTTTATTTGAAATGATTTTGTACATAAATTCAATAATATAAAAAAAAAGATAGAAATAATTAATGGGTGTTAACACCCCCCCACAAAAAAAAACCCAAAAAACAGAAAATTAAGTATTAAGTCCAATAAGCACATTTGTTGAACCAAAAATTAAGTCAGATAACATCACTAGCGTCCTTCTAGGCAGGGGGAGGGCAAATCAGGGTCCAAATCTGGCCCAGCTGCCTATTTTTATAAATAAAGTTTTATTAGAATACAGCCAGCACATTCATTTATATATTGACTACACTCATTCACTCACATATGTCTATGGCTGCTGGGTTGGTTTGATTGTTTGTTTGTTTGGACTTTTTGTTGTTTTGCTTTTGTTATAATAGCAGAGTAAAGTAGTTGCCAGAGAGAGCTAAGGCCTACAAAACCCAAAATATTTACTATCGGGCCCTTAAAGACAAAGTTTCTGACTCCTAAGACAATAAACTATAACCACAGTATCCCAGGAATCTGGAACTTTATTTTTTTATTTGTTTATATGCAGTGCTGAGAATCCAAACCCAGTGCCTCACACATGCTAGGCAAGTGCTCTACCACGAGCCTCAACTCACCCCCTTCCAGGAAATTTGGAAAAGTCACTAGAGTCGTATTGGAGCAGCCACAGTACACCAGAGCAGACTGGTATTGGGGCAAGGACCCTCTTTTAAGCTCTGCTCCTGACCCCAAGAAATAGGCTCATCCCACTATACACAGCACAAGGTCCCAGGCTAGACCACCTTTTCCTGGGTTATCCATGGCAAAGTGGCCCCTAACTGCTGCTTAAAAAGAGGTCATGCCTGGGTTGTGAGAGGGGGTGTTGAATGCCAACTTCCTGAACATCTCCTCTCCTTCCTCTTGCCACTTCAGAGGGCTCCCAGTCATAAATGAGACCACCTACATCCCCTCCCTCATCCTAAACAGGCAAGTGCCACTGTCAGTCCACGGTTTGAGATCATATAAATCTACCTACCATGTAATCATCCCTTCATTCCTATGCTTCATAGAAACCCTAAACAAAGCCCCTGGCTGGGCAAGCACTGGGTATGGATGCATACATGGACATGTGGGGTGGTGGCTGGAGGAGACATGCCAAGGTGACAGGCAGGTAGATGGGAGGCACACTGCTGCCTCCACTCCAAGGCCCACACAGAAGCCCTTTTGTCTGTGGGGCAGTAGTGGCCTTCTGGTGAGCCACACAGTCTGATCGGTTGCTGTGGAAGAAAAGTTGATACACAGGGATGCTCAGCATGACAAACACATGGGTCTGTCACCACAGCCCTTTGGATGGTCCATGGAGTCCTGCCTTGGAAGGAAAGGAGTTTCTGGGCCTCACGCTGTCTTCGAGGCTAAAGACTTCATGTTCCCTTGAAGTTGCTTCCAGATACTGGGTTTTTTCTCGAAAGTGCTTAAAAATGATACACTCTTGTGCTAACATACACAAGGGCTTGCTGAGCAATTACTCAGACAACTCTTCTTCAGTGAATTTAACCAGTTCCCCAAATGCTTTTGTGAAAAGTAGAACTAGCACAACATGATAATGGTAACTACCACTGCCTTACTGATCATTTACATGCCAGGACCTCTGCCAAGTGTCCTGTTTATACAGAGATGTGTTATCATTTTTAGAAGGTAGGTACAGTGCCATTTATAGCTGTTATGGTTTGAATCCAGAACGTTCCCCAAAAGGTTCATGTGTTGGAATCTTGGTACCCAAAGCAGCAATGTTCAGAGGTGAAGCTTTTGGGAACTGATTAGATCATGAAGGCTCTGATCTCATCAATGGATTCATCCACTGATATGTTCATAATTGAATGGATTATTGGGAAGCAGTGGAACTGCAGGATGTTGGGCCTAGTGAGAGGACGTAGGTCACTGACAGTGTGTACTGCAAGGGTATACCTTGTCCCCACCTCTCTCTCACTCTGCTTCCTGACTGCCAAAAGGAGAGCAGCATTCCTCTGTCATGTTTTTCCTCACCACAGGGCCAGAGCAATAGAGCCAACTGACCATGGACTAAAACCTCTGAAACCATGAACCAAAATAAATCTTTCCTCCTTTAAAGTAATTTGTCACAGTGATGTAAAGCTGACCAATACAGTAGCTGAGGGAGCAAAGACAAAGAGGTTAAAAATTTGCTCAAAGTTACACAACTTGTAAAAAGTAAAGCTAGGTCTTTGAATTAATTATGGTTCAGGAGCTGGACAACCTGTTTATCAGTTTAGAGGTGTAAACAAGCAAAAGAGTATGTTTTTGAAGTCCCAAGCTGCACCTGAAAGCCTCCATTCTCCACACACTGGGCAATTAAGACATCCTTACCAGGGGAGGATGTAAAAGTAGCAGAAAGTGAAGTTCAAACCTCTGGTGATTTCCCAGAGGGATCAACACCTCAATGGGCCAGGGCTCCAAGACACAGCCAGGCAACGAAGAGCTGTAAATGGCCTCTCCTCCTTTTAAAAAGGAATGGGAATGTAGCTCAATACTTGTCTAGAATGTGTGAGGTCCTAGGTTTAATCCCCAGCACCATGCACACAAAATATCCTTAGCTGATATTATTATTATTATTATTGCAACCAGCCAAGTACAATGGTACACACCATAATCACAGCTACTTAGAAGGCTAAGGCAGGAGGATTAAAAGTTCAAGGCTGGCCTAGGCAACTTAGTGAGACTTGGTCTCAAAAGATAATAATTTTACATATATATAGATAAAAGGTATAAATGCAACCACACAGACACTCTAGAATGAGGTTTGGAGGGAGCATGAATGAGATCAGTCTGGTAATCTGGGTATTTATATCCCCAGCTCCTCATTCTGGGTACAGGATCCAATCTAAGTCACGGAGGCAGGCAGGGTTCACCTTCTCTTGAGGACGAGTGTGACTTATTTGACACTGTGGTGTGAGACAGTGCTCAACAGAGTGCTGGCAGCCTGCTGGAAGAACCTCAGAAATGGGCTGGACATAAATACCTGCCTACACTCCTTACAACAGGGATGCTGAGCACAGGGAAACGTCCTTTCTGTCTGTAATCACCCTGAACCTCTTGGCATGCACAGCAACATACATGGCAACAGCAACATCCTTGTCTAAAGAGATTTTTACAGAAGCCAAGCTGGGAAGGATCTATGTCAGCTTCATGAGCTGTTCATGGTGGACACAAAGATACCTGTCTATTTTCTTCCACACCTTGGCTACATGAAGAGTGAGAGAAAAGGACAGAGGGAAAAAAGATGCTGCTCCTCAGAAGGTAAGTCTGCCCTGGCCTGTCAACCATGAGCTCCAGGGAGGCCTGAGCAGGACACACAGTCAACCTGGCTGTGCCATGGTTCCCACCCTTTGTTGGGCCAAATGTTGGCTATAAACACCTTAGGGAGCAAAAGTCACTGAGTTTCTTCTCAATCTTAGAAAGACCTGAGTTGTTTGCTCAAGCACCTGTCAAACAGTAACCACCTTCAGCTTACCAGGCAATCTTGTTCTTTCCTTTACCCTCCTCTGAGCCAGGAATAGTGACAAACAGAAATGTGCCAGGCAGAGACAAACAGTGGAATCAACCCCAGGCTCTGGACTTTAACATTTCTTTTCATATGAACAGTCCCTAGGACCTCTTGTCTAGCTCAGCAGATGGCAGGGACACTGCTACCAGGCCCTCTAGTTCTGGACATTACACAGAATTTGATGAGAGTTGACAGGGAGGACCCAGGGCTTCCAGGCCCAGCTCAGTCACCAACCAAGTTACGCACAAGCACATCAGTTCTCTTCAGGCCTACATGACCCATTTCCCCATGTATAAAATAAGGCAGTTGACCTAGGATGATCTCTAATTTCCAGGGATTAAGAAGGAGCTGTCTACTCCTGGAGCACAGAAGAGTGACAAGGAAACACACAGGGTTAGTTCTAGAAAACTGGATTTAACAGGGTCTGCAAAGGATAAAGCTCAAAAGAATTAGTTAAGGATTTTCTTAGACATTCTATGAAAATAGCAGGGGGAGACTCTCACAGATGTCTCACAAAGGTGGAGAGGTAGAAAAGTGGAGCAGCCATGCTCGGGAAATACTGGGAGAATCCAGTGGGCAGTATAGAGGTAGAGAGGGGAAATGGCTCCCTGCCTCCCCTCTACACACACTCTTGCCCCTACCAGTGCAACCAGCTCCTCAGAAGATGGCAGGCAGGACCCTGGGATACCTATGACAGAACCTGGGTCTGGCATTCTATTTGATATCCCCCTCAAGGTTAAGGACAGGGCCTCACTCCTTCCACAGCAGACCTATTTCCCCACAAAAGTGGAGGCATTCAATGTGAATACCTCAAATTCCTGGTCCCTCCTATACATTCTCCTCCCCATCCCATCTCCCAGAGCTATTTTTTCTTCTGCCCTTGATTACTCCTTCCACAAAAGCCTTTCCCCTCAAGCCCACAAACCCATTCTCAGCTCTCCTGCACCAACAAAAACTCCTGTTGACTTTGTTTCTCCTTTGCCATCAACAACTCCCAGAGATGGTGTTACTTGTCTCTCCTGCTCCCCAAGCTGCCCTCTGTAATACCTGATGACCCAGGCCAGTTGGTCTCCTCAGCCTGCCTCTATCAACACCCTTCACAGGGTTTCCTGCAGCTCCACAGACCCAGAAACTCTCCCTTGTCCACCCTCTCTGGCCTCCTCTTTCTTCACTGTTCCACAGCATGACTGGCCCTAGGCCCTCCTGCCTTCCTACTATGCACACTGTCTCAAGGCTGCTGCAGCCCCTCCACAGGCTAGCTAAAGATGCTTCCCTGTTCTCAAGCCAGCAAGCCCTCTCACCCACTTAAACGAATTCTAGAACAAAAACAAGTTACACACATCTGTGCCATACAGCTTCATTCAAGTCCCACAGGTAACTAGAAAGACGTACTAATAAACGCTGGAGGGTGAAGGAACTGTTTTACACCTTGATTGTGTAGTGGTTATGTTACTATATGCATCTGTCCAAGTGTGTGGGGCTACACATTAAAACAGGTAAATTTACTGTATGCAAATTATATCTAATAAACAAGGATAGAAAAAAAAAAATAGTCCCACAGGTACATCAGCTCCATCATGTCTAACACTAACATCACCATCTCCCCCAAACCAGCTCCTCCTGCACCCTCTATGGGTAAACACACCATCATCCAGTTTCTCCCTCCAGCTAGAAATCTCAGCCCTCTATCCATTAGTCTATAAATTCTACCTGTGTGTATTCTTTTAGTCTGTGACTTGAGGTCTACATTCCCTCTGTCCTTTAATACCTGAGACACAAGCCACCCTTGCTTCTCTCAAACTGTCTCCCTGCCTTCACCCCTCCCCACACATATAATTCTGAAAGAAACTAGACCATGAGCTCCCCACTTGCAATGGTTCTCCATCCCACTGGCTCTCCACAGATCCCGACTGTTGTTTAACAGGAATGCTGGAACTATTTCCAGTTGTCAGATCAAGACAACTCTCTAGCTAAATATTCCCATCTAATTTTGCACACAGCTCTTGTTTCAACTGACAAAGATAATGACTCAGTGTCCATGGCTCTTGGTGGAAAATATTCCTGCCAAGTTTTGAGCTTCCCAATAATAGACGTCTCCAAACTTCTCTTTGAAAAAGGAGAAGTGACCTCCCTTCCCAATTCTCTTCTATAGGCAACACAGGGCACCCAAAAGACTGTGTAACTGACCAAGGAGTGTTGCAGGAAATCCCCGATATACTCCACAGGAGTAAATTGAAAATAAAGAAACAGAAATATATAGTAGGTGCTTGGGATGTTTTTCCTTTCCCTGCTCAATAATCACTGCTTTTTCAGGTTTTCTATATGTCCACCATATTGGGACTCAGATGAGGACATCAATTCTGTGCTAAGTCTAAGGAAAATGTAGACTCGGAAGTAAAGCATCTTTCTCTGCACAAAAATAAATGGCTGTCTTTGATAATGATACTTTGATCAACTGGAGAGGAATTCCACAAATATACAGGTGCTCGTGTGGCACCATTATTACACTCCTAGAAGGGCAGGTGGTGTGGGGGTGGGGTAGGGGGTGTACAAATGTATGTTTGAAATGCAGCCAAACACTTATTCCCTGAACACACAAGACTGGCCTCTTCCCACAAGACACAGAGATGTGTGAGCAAAAAGTGAGGATGAGTAAAGCACCACACTGGAAAAGTTGCTTGTTGTTAAATGAGCTGACCTCTCTGCCAGCATTCAGGCAGCTTACACTTGTCAGCTCATTATTAAAAAATGGCCAATGTTTATTTTATGTGCATATATTTGAAAGTCTTGCAAGATTCCCAAGGATAGAAACTACTGGTCTTTCACTTCCTCAGAACTCCCAATTCCACTAGTCACCACTACACATTCTACAAACACAGTAAATGTCCATGAGTTTCTACCTCCTCCTCTCTGTTGGCAGGTTTCACCTCTACCACTCAGTGAGGTCTCCTTTAAAGCTCCATCTGCATGGCTCCCACTGTTTGTTAATGGCAGGAGGCATAACACTGCCCTCTCCCTAAGCCTCTCAACTACTCCTGGGCAGTCTGAGAAAGGCCCCTGGCAGCACAGGATGACCCTTTTTAGTCTTATCTGAGTGGGCCTCAATCAAAGAAAATTTTTCCCTCCAGGAGACACTAAGCAATGTCTGGAGACATTCTCAATTGTTACAACTGGTGGAACAGGGGACAGGGGTGGCTACTTTTCTGATGGATAGAAGCCAAAGATGCTGTTACACATCCTATAATGCACAGGACAGGCCCCTCACAACAAAGAATTATGAGTCCAAAATGTCAATAGTCTGGAGGTTGAGAACCCTGTCCTACCTTTGAGGGAGGTGTCTAGACTGTTGTTTCACTTTTCCTTTGAGTCACCTGAGGTCAGGCCAACAATTTTAGCAATTCTGCATTGTCTGCACTACTTGCAAGGGTAAATAAAACACTCGAGTCTTAAAGATGCTCCTCCTGTGAACCACCACCCCCTTTTGTCCCTTCTCCTGAGAAGGTCCTTCCTCCAAAAAAGAGTCTCCCAACAGTCCTCCTGCTAGGATGACCCACCCATCCACAGCACAACTGGCAAGTTGGCACAAATGCATGTTCAATGTTCAAATCCTTTGGCAAGGAGATAGGCGAGGCATGCCCAGTTCCTGAGTCCTGTCACGCAGACTTAAGGCCCAAGAGAGCATGGACAAGTTTTCCAACAGGCTGCAAGCCCAACCCAGGCAGGGAGGATATGCACAAGACTTTCACCTTCAGGAATATGAGTCTCTCATCCAAATAGAGGGTCATAGCACTCAGACCTGCCCCTAGAGCATTCTCTATCATCCCACTCGTGAGAAAATAGGCCTGGGTTCAGCAGAGTGAGATGTTGCCACTGTGCAATGAGTGACAATGAGCCACGGAAAGGCTAGAGTTTGGGGAATTTAGCCCAGACCGCCAATAAGACCACCAGTGCCTGGAAAAATAGAAGGAAGGATCAAAGTAAAGTGAATAGAGGAAAAGACCAACAAGGTACCCACCTGTGAAACCCAACAGCTGGATTCCCTTAAGGAGGTCAAAGTTCTGACAAACCTGCAGCCCAAGCAGTTAGAGTTCCCAAACACACGGTACGAGAGGACCTGGAAATTAAGAGACACGTAATTTATGAGAAAACGAAGCAGGAAAGCTGTACTGGAGACCAAGAGGCATGGGCAGGAGGTGGCCGGGCATCCAGGTTGCTGCGTCTCATTCCAGACACTCGGCTTCCCCCGCCCCCAACCCAAGAGGCAGGCCGGGCTGGTCAAGGTAGGCAAACATGTGGGAGAAGGCTGCACAGCCCCTACCCTGCACCTGAAACGCGCCCACTGCAACTCGCTGCGGAGCAAGTGACCAGAGAAGCTCGTAACGGGAACCCGCGCTGTCACCTGAGGCTGCAAGAATAGCCCAGGCAGGTGGTGAGGCCAGTTCTGGCCGCAGCCGGAAGGCGCCCGAGCACGCTATAGGCCCGCGGGTGGCAGCCTTACCCGGCGGCAGTAAGCTGGGACCTCGGTCACCTTCGCGCCCCTCCGCGCGTACGCACCAGCGCGAGCGCCTGACACGCGCTCCGGATCTGTTTACCATAGTCGCTGGCGTCCTGGAAGGCCCAGCGTTGACTGACCCCGCCCCGCGAGCTGCTCTCATTGGCTGCACCTTCGTTGCCTACCCAACGCCGCGCGGCGCGGGGGAACGTGCTCAGCCCGTACGCGCGGCCTACAGCCAATCAGAACCGAGGGCGGAGAGAGAGCAGCCAATGGGATGCTACCCTAGCGGGCAGTGCCCCCTCCCTTTCTTCCTTCCCCCACAGCCCCGCTGCCCTTTCACCTGGTTAGAAAAGCGGCGTTTGTGAACAGAACGCGTGCGTCTGGAGTCCGGGCCTTTTCCGGCGCAACCGCAATGGCCGGCCACGTGCACGTTACGTCCCTTAGAGTGCTTGCCTGGGCTCGGAAAGGGCCTAGGAGGCTAGGCGGAGGGCATAGCAGGAGCGACTGCGAGGGGCGCAGAGCCCTTTGAGAAATGGGCGAGGCCTGCACCTTCTCCCACCTTTGGCGAGGGCCTCTTACCCATTTCCATAAAAAGCACTCCGGGAAGGGGAAAGCGCGGCGGCCAAAGCAAATCGAACTTCCACCTCTAGTGTCACGGCCCTCCTACTTTATCCTGCTTTCTCCTTAGACCAGTTATATTTACTTTCAGCATCCTCGTCAACACAGCCTTTGCTGCCCACGTCCCCGACTGGGGGACTGGGGCACCAGAGGAGTGGCGGAACTTAGCGCTGAGGCATCTGGTCTACTCGCTGGTGACTAGAGGTGCGACTCTCGCTGACAGCTGGGGACAGGCGAACAGGTAGAAGGAGCTAAGCCTGGAGGAGAGCCCCTGCGGCCCCTTCTTCAGTCAGCGGGTGGCAAGCAGAGCTGCACATAAAGAACACAGAGAAGATAGGTTTGGGACAAGGTCCATACCTTGGCTCTTTCACCACACAGGAGAAAAAGACCAAGCCTCAAAGCCTTCCCAGGGTGCCCACTGCTCCTTCCCACACTAATCATTCTCTTATGCTGCCTTCCAAGTTTTCCCAGTGACCCCCACCCCATCTGTCCCTGTATCTTTGGAACTCTACCCCATCAGACTGCGTTAGGAACAGGTTGAGATTTTTCAACAGCTCCTGTTTCTGCTGATTGAAGTGGAGAGAAAATGTGGGGAGAGGAACGACTTGGCTGCTTCCGTGCCAGTTCAGTCCCATTCTATCAGCAAAGCTAGAGTCGGTTTCTCTCCTAAAGTACCTGAAAACAAACATAACCCACAACCACAAACATCAGTTTATTTTCAAGGACCAATAGCCTAGTTGACAAGAGAAATGTTCCCCAGTTGGTCTATGAAAATAACGCATCTTTGTCAGATTAATTACCTACTTCTTCTCTATTATGACTTCTTCTCTATTATGGTAAAACACATTTCTTTTTCCTGCCCTAATTTTTTTTTTTTTTTTTTTTTTTTGTAAAGCATTCCCCAGTCTTGCAAGTTAAGGATTCCTGCAAGTTCTTTTTTTCAAATGCTATAGTGGTATTGTAGTTAGGTTTTTAAGAATCCTTACATTTGAGAGATACTGAATTCCTCTCAGATACAAATAATATGATGTATGGGTTTAACTTCAAAATATTACACACTTGAGTCATGAATGGGTCATGAGTTGATAATTATGAAAGAGAATGATGGGTAGGTACGTGGGGTTCAATGAATATAATCTAGATGATGTATGGTTTCTAATTCCACATAATAAAAAAAAATTTTTAAGATATGTGTAAAGAAAATCCAGACAGAACAGAAGATAACACTAATAATGGAGGTAGGGTGACCAAGAAAACAGTAACAGTCATTACTACTCTTCTTTGCCAGCCTCTCTGCAAGGCAGGAACAAGGATGGGTCTAACCATAGCTAATAAGACAGCCACAAAACTCAAAAATAGCAAGAAAACATTTGAAGCATGGATTTCATTCACTAGATACCTCATTCTGAGTGTCTATCATGCCTTAAGCTATTAGTTAATGATCATATGCCTTTTTTTTTTAAACAGGACTGGGGATTAAACCCAGGGCCACTAAATCACTGCCTACATCCTCAGCCCTTTTTATTTTTTTGAGACAGGGTCTTGCTGAGTTGCTCAGTTTGGCCTTAAACTTGCTCCTGCCTCAGCCTCCTGAGGCTCTGGGATTAAAGGCACACACTGCTGCACCTAGCCCAGCTAATATCATCTTAATATTTTTTTCAAGTTTACCTTAAAACTTCTAAAAATTTGTCTTTTTGTATACCTATCCTAAAGGGCATTAGGTTCCCCTAAAGGATTTATTCAATAAACACACTAAAATGTGTACATGCATATATATATATATATATATATATATATATATATATATATATATACACACACACACACACATATTCTCCCAATAATCAACAGTGTCTGTGCCTGGGACATTTGGGTGAGGAACTTGATGTTCCAATAATTTCCCTCTAATCTCCAGATTTCTTCCTTAATTATAAAATCAGAGGAGGCACTTAGTTTTTCCCAGTCTGCTAAAACATTCTCATCAACACACAAATTTCTTGAAATATCTCTTGCTCTTCACTCACCTGCATTTCTCTGCTGCCATTTTCAACAAACTCCTGGAAGAATTATATATATTCATTGTCTCCACTTCCTTTTCTCTCATTCTCTCTAAACCAATCTAGCCAGGCTGTTATAGTTTGGATCTGGAATGTCCCCCAAAGGCCCACATGTTAAGGACTTGGTCCCCAACCTGTGACATTATTGGCAGGTGATGGTACCTTTAAGAGGTGAGTCCTATCGGATGGAAGTTAGATCATCTGAGCGTGCCCTTGAAGGGTATATCTGGACCCTAGCCACTTCACTCCCTTTCCTTCTCTCTCTCTCCCTCTCTTCCATCTGTCATGAAGTAAGCAATTTCTCCTGCCACCTGCTCCCTCCATGCCACAGGCCAAAAGCAATGGAGCCTAATGACCATGAACTGAAACCACCAAAACTGTGAGCCAAAATAAACCTTTCCTCCTCTTAAGTTGATTATATCAAGTATTTTGTCACAGTAGTAAAAAACTAACAACAAGCTTTGCCTCCATCATTCCCCTAAAATTGCTCACCAGTGACTTCCATGTTGCCAATTCAAATGGGCAAATCTCAGGTCTTAAACTATCACCAACATTTTTAAAATAATACTATTGATTTTAATCTGTTCCTTTTGATTGATCACCTGATAAGAAAAGCAGTATTTTATCTTTTAGATTTCACATTCTTGAAGCAGTTGCTAAAACATTAAAAATATAATTTCATTGCCAATTACAAATAATATAAAATAGAAGTAAAAAATATAATCAGTATACTCTCATTATTTTGACTTTAGTGTTATTATATTCTTGGCAAACACTTATCTATATAAAATGAAGCTTTTAATGAAACACAAATGTGACCATCATTAATACAATTCGAAAATCCATAGAGAGTGACTAAAGCAAACTAAATGGTCCTTGATTCTCTTTCTAACCATTTATCAGAAGTGGCTTTATACTGTCATTAGCTGAGTTTCTCCTTTATGGTTTTCTGTGTCCTTGTCAGATAATTGCTTCAGAACCAGATCAATGAGAATTCTTTGGGGTCTTTTCGATGCTCCCATTTCCTGTGGGAAATAAAGTGTACCATCCTGTTATATAGGCATCAATATGTAAAAGTACAATCATTGTTTTCACATATTTTCCCCTGAAGATAGGCATGACTAAGCAAATACAACATGGTTCCTGACAAGGTTTCAGAGGTCTCAGTTCGCAGACAGCTGGCTCCATTGCTCGGTGAGAGAGGTGAGGCAGAACATCACAGCAGGAGAGTATGGCAGAGGAAAAGAGCTCAGGACATAGCAACAGGAAGCAGAGACCATCACCCACATTTGACACAGTTCATCACTCCTGTTTTCTTTCTCATGGGTTGCCCTGGGGGTGATAATTAGCCTAGCATTATAGTTTGGATGAATACTAATTTAATTTCAATAATAAATTAAAATGCCATTTTCCTTTAGCTCCATTCTCTACCCTCTTTTGTAGTTACTGTAACACAAACTACATTTTTATTCATTGTATGCCCATCACCATAGGTTTATAATTATTGTTTTATGTATTTATTTTTAAAGGTAGATATGTGAAAAAATAATTATAAAGAAAACATATATTTATACTGCTTTTTATGTTTAACCTATGTAGTTTCCTATATCAAACTCCTTTATTTCATATGTTTTGCTGTTTCATTTAAGCCTTTAAGTGGCATCCTTTATTTCTTATAGCAAAGACCTGCTAGTGATTAATTCTCTCAAGATTTATTTCTATGGGAATATCTTAATTTCTCTTTCATTTCTGAAGGATAGTTCTTCTGGATATAGAATGCTTAGTTGACATTTTGATTTTTGTTTTGGTTTTCTTCACTTTAAATATATCACAGCCTTCTAGCTTAAGTTTTTTTAATGAAAAATTGAATATTAATCTTCTCAAGGACCATCATACAGGATGAGTTTTTGTTTTAAAAGTTTGTGGCGGTTTTTTGCATTTACCTTTTGACAGTTTAATTATTATGTTGTCTAGTTGTAGAACTGTCTGGATACATACTGGAGATTTTTTTTTGTTTTTTGTTTTTTGTTTTTTGGTACAGGGGATTGAACCCAGGGGCACTTAACCACTGAGTCACATCCCCAGCTCTTTTGTTATATTTTTATTTAGAGACGGTCTCACTGAGTTACTTAGGACCTCACTAAGTTACTGAGGCTGGCTTTGAACTCACAATCTTCCTACCTCAGCCTCCTGAGCCTCTGGGATTACAGGTGTACGCCACCATGCCCAGCTGGAGGTCAGTACTTCTTAAACAAAATTAACGTTTCCATTAAAACTGGGAAGATCTCTACCATTATTTCTTCAAATAAATTTGTGTGTGTTGTACTGCTAGGGATCAAACACAGGGTCTCATGTATTCTCTACCCCTAAGCCCTCTTCAAATATTCTTTCTATACTTCTCTCTCTTTCTCTTTCTGGGATTCCCATTACATGTATGTTTGTATTATCGATTATATCACACAGATTTCTGAGGCTGTGTTCATTTTTTTTCATTCTTTTTCCTCTCCGTTCCCTTAATGATGACCAATTTTCAATTATGCTGAATTTTTTCTCCAGCCTGCTCAAATGTGCTGTTGAATCCCACTAGTGAATTTTTCATTTTGGTTATTGTATTTTTCAACTCTAGAACATCTATGATTATTTTTATAACTTCTATGTTTTTATTAATAGTCCCTATTTTTAAAATTATTATTATTATTCTAATATTTTTCTTAGTTGTTTATGGACACACTGCCTTTATTTATTTTTATGTGGTGCTGAGTATGGAACCCAGCACCTCATACATGCTAGGCAAGTGCTCTACCACTGAGCTACAAATTCCAACCCCCAATAGTCCCTATTTTGTGAGACATTATTCTCATACTTTTATTTCTTTAGCTTAATTTAGCTCTTTGAATATATTTAAAGCAGCTTATTTAAAGTCTTTGTCCAAAAAAAAATAAGTCTTTGTCCAGTGAGTCCAATATCTGGAACATCGTTGGTCTCTATTAATTGCTTTTTTATCCTGTGTATATACCACACTTTTTGGTATATTTACATGTCTTATAATTTTTGCTGAAAATTGGACATATTAAATAACATAATGTGACATCTCTGGCAATCATATTCTTCTCCCTTCCCAAGGTCATAGTTGCTACTTGTTATATTTCTTTAATGACTTTCTAAACTAAATTGCAAAGCCTGTATATTTTGTTGTATGTGGCCACTGAAATCGCAACTCGGCTTAGTACTCAGCTAATGATAAGACACAGATTTCCTTAAATGTCTGGAACCAATAAATCAGTCAGTCTTTGGTTTAGTCTCTGTGTATGCCTTAAGGCATGACTTCAACACTCAGCCAGCCAGTTAACAGAGCTAACTCTGCCTTAACCTTTCAACTTGAAAAGAATCTCAAGGTCATTCAAAATTGAGATCCTCAGCCCTCCTCAGGTCTTTCCTAAGCGCCTAGCCTGGCTTGTGCATGGCCTTCAAGGGTCTCAGGAATATGTAGGAGCTTTTCAAAGCTCCTCTGGACATCTCATTTCCCAGCAATTCATTTAAGGTCTTTGGTTAGTCTATTGTTTACCCCAACTGTTATCCACTACCTTAGGCAGCTGTAGAGTTAAAACTCATACCTGTAATATTTTTTCACAAATTCTCCCTTGGAAAAAGACTTTTCATGGTGGGTAAGCTTAAGCCAGGTCAAATTGAGACAGCTTTGTAAGAGATCTCCCAGGGAACCATGACATAGGTAAAATAATGACAATTTTAGGAGAATGAGAAAGATTTTCAGCTCTATTCAGCTCCCTCAGGTGACAGCCAAGCTGTACCAGGAATGCAGACTTATTTTCCAAGGCCACCACATATCTGAAGAGAGAGGCCCAAGACTAGAGCAAGTTGAAACACTGCAAAGTTTACTGTTGTTACTGAGGTTCAGTCATTTTTCTTTCATCAGTTCTTTCTGTGTGACTGCAAGCCTTTGGTGAGTTTACAGAGTTTTGAAGAAAAACGTGTTCTGACCATTTTTTGCCAGTTTCCTCATTGTTTTTGTGGAGGACAGAATTTTCAAAAATATTTGCCATTTGTGCTGACATCATCCCTTTTCTTTATTGAAATAGCTATTTGACTTGACCTCTGGCACATTATACTCTCCTGCTTTTCCATCTAAGAACCAGTCATTTCTTCCATTACTCAGGCCAAAACCTTGGCTTCCTCATTGACACCTCTGTTTCTATCATACCTCACATAAAATCCGTGGGCAACTTCTTTCAATCCATCTTCAAATGCCTCCTGAGTCAGCATCACTACTGCCCTAGGAGAAACCAACATCATCTACCACCTGAATTATTTCAATAGCCAACTAACTAGTCTTCTGTTCCCACACATCTTCCTACAGTGATCCTTTGTTTTAAAGCAAAAGTCAGATCATGACATTTCTAAACTCACACCCCACTGCTGGCTGCTCATCTCAGAATAAAAGGCAAAAATCTTTACATTGTTTCATAAGACAACATGACCTTAAACCAAGTGTCTTTCAGGTGTTATTTTCAACTGCTGCCTCCCTCTCCCACTGTATTCCACCAAAAAGACCACCTGGCAATTTTCTAACATGTCAATAACAGTCGCAGCTCGGAGATTGTGCACTTGCTCTTCCCTCAGATGTCCTCATAGCTCAGTTACACTTTGGATAGGCACATCACAAAATGTCACCTTATCATTCAACTGAAATAGGGCCCACCCTGTCCCTTGATCTGATCTTAAGAGGACTCTCTGCTCCCTTATCCTGCTTATTTTTCTTCCTAGTAATTTTCATTACCTGACATGTTATCTATTTGTTTATCATCTGTCTTTCCTAATGAAAGCAAAAACTGTTTCTTTGATTTAAGATTAAATCCCCAGCACCTAGAAGAGTCACTGGCAAACAGTACTCAATAAACACTATGGTTAAGAACATGGAAAATGGAGTGAGACAGACTGCTCTGCTAATTACCAAATGACCTTGGCCTAATTAAACTTTCTGTGCCGCAGTTTCTGCCTTTGTAACAGTAATACCTATGTCTAACAGGGCTGTTGAGAATTAAACGAATAACTCTTTGCAAAGTGCTTATGATGGTGCCTGTAACATATTACACATTGTATCATTTTAGTTATTTTTTCCTTAATAAATAAATAAACCCAATATTGTATTACACATATGTATTCAGAAAGATTGTATTAATATCTGAATTTTACTAAATTAACATAATTAACATGCATACACATGAAAATAACTTACAGATGTTGAAATTTAAAAGTTAAATTTTGGAGGTTTCAAGATGGTGGCCTAGAGGGCGGCTGCATTTCACGTTGCTCCAGGATGCAGGATTCAAAAGAGGAGATAGTGAGAGACTTGGGACCAACTCAAAGCCGCCGGGTGAGTCTCTCCCGTTGGGGAGGTGTCCCGCATGGGGCAGTACCCCGGAACGCAGGGAATTTGTGAAGTGGAGTTGCTCGGCGAGACGCCCCTCCCCCAACTGGAGCAGTAAACACGGACAACTGGGATCATCGTAGAGGAGGCGGCTCAGCACAGCGCTTGGACTCGGAGCAACCACTGGGGCTCCGGGCGGCTGCCTGAGGAGGAGCTGCGTGGTGAGCTGTTTAGACTCAGAGTAATCGCTTCTGAACACTGGGGGGTTGCCCGGAGGAAGAGGAGAAGCGCGGCAGGTCGCTTGGTCTAGGAGTGACTGCATCAGAGCTACAGGCAGTTGCCAGAGGAGGAGCTGCGTGGCGAACTGTTTGAACTCAGAACGACCGCTCCTGAACACCGGGGGGTTGCCCGGAGGAAGAGGAGAAGTGCGGCGGGTCGCTTGGTCTAGGAGTGACTGCATCAGAGCCACAGGCGGTTGCCAGAGGAGAAGGCGAGTGGTAAGTTGATTGCACTCAAAGTGACCGCTCCTGAACACCAGTGGCCTGCCTGGAGGAGGAGCGCGGTGGGTCACTTGGTCTCGGAGCCACCGCCCCGAACACCTGGGGGGCTACCCCGAGGGGGAGGAGGAGGAACAGGGCGGGTCACTTGGGCTTGGAGTGACTGCCTAGGGCTACGGGAGGTTGGCGGGAGGAGGAGACGCGAAGTGAGTTGCTTGGACTCCTAGTGACTGCGTCGGAAACCGGGCTGCTGTCCGGTGGAGGAGGTGTGTGGCGGGTCTCTGGGTCTCGGAGCTATTGTACAGGGTTCCAGGTGGCGGCTCAGAGGAGGGGCCGCATAGCCAGGCGATTAGGCGCAGAGCAGGGTCCCAGGAGCTAGGTGGCTTCTTGCTGGAAGAGCCGCACAGAGACACGCCTAGGGGCGGAGCGAAGTTTCCAGGACTGCGGGCAGATTATCTGGGAGAGGCAGCCTAAGGAGACTCACCTGCCGAGGGTGAGGCTCCCAGGCCCAGGAGGTAGGTCCAGGCCCCTGGGAACGTTGCAGAGGAAGACAGCCCAGCCCAGGCGGTAGTTGTAGATTGAGGGGAACCTCTAGGAGGGGAACTGACCAGCGAGACGTCCCCACCGAGTGATTCTTCCCTAGCGGGAGAGGTTTTCCCACAGGGACGGTTAAACCAGAGACACAGGCACAAATAGGCCTTGCCTCAGCCCGCAGCCTAGTTCCCCGTTGGATGACCATTGGTCAACAAGTGGAGACACCTCTGACCACTAGCAGGGAATATACGCCACCTGAGGGTCACCACCCTAGAGAGGCAGCTTCTTCGTGGAGCTCCGCATTATCAACTTCCTCCAAGACTTCAGGCTACTGAAGGATAAGAGGGGATATACTAGCAATCTTCAGGGACATTATAAGTCGATAGAGGAAATCTGCAGTATCTTAATGACCCACTGATTCCTGAACAATATGAGAAAACAAGGGAAGAAAATGCCCCAAACAAATCTAGATGTTACATCAATAGAATCCAACGACAGCATGGCAGAAGAAATGACAGAAAGGGAGTTCAGAATGTACATAATTAAAATGATTAGGGAAGCAAACGATGAGATGAAAGAGCAAATGCAGGCATTGAATGATGAGATGAAAGAGCAAATGCAGGCACTGAATGATCGCACCAATCGAGTTACCAGAGCAAATTCAGGAAGCAAAAGATCATTTCAATAAAGAGTTAGAGATATTGAAAAAAACCAAACAGAAATCCTTGAAATGAAGGAAACAATAAACCAAATTAAGAACTCCATAGAAAGCATAACCAATGGGATAGAACACCTGGAAGACAGAACCTCAGATATTGAAGACAAAATATTTAACCTCGAAAACAAAGTTGAACAAACAGAGAAGATGGTAAGAAATCATGAGCAGAATCTGCAAGAACTGTGGGATATCATGAAAAGGCCAAATTTGAGAATTATTGGGATTGAGGAAGGCTTAGAGAAACAAACCAAAGGAATGAACAATCTATTCAATGAAATAATATCAGAAAATTTCCCAAATCTGAAGAATGAAATGGAAAATCAAGTTCAAGAGGCTTATAGGACTCCAAATACACAAAATTACAACAGACCCACACCAAGGCACATTATAATGAAAATACCTAACATACAAAATAAAGACAGAATTTTAAAGGCTGTGAGAGAAAAGAACCAAATTACATTCAGGGGGAAACCAATACGGATAACAGCAGATTTTTCAATCCAGACCCTAAAAGCTAGAAGGGCCTGGAACAACATTTTTGAAGTTCTGAAAGAAAATGGATGCCAACCAAGAATCTTATACCCAGCAAAGCTTACCTTCAAATTTGATGATGAAATAAAATCTTTCCATGATAAACAAAAGCTAAAAGAATTTACAAAAAGAAAGCCAGTATTACAGAACATTCTCGGCAAAATATTTCATGAGGAAGAAATAAAAAACAAAGAAGCAAATCAGCAAAGGGAGGAATTATCCTAAAGGAACTGTCAAATAAAGGAGGAACCAAGATGTGTCAAAAAATAAATAAATAAATAAATAAAATTTTAAATATGAACCAAATGACCGGGAATACAAATCATATCTCAATAATAACCCTGAATGTTAATGGCCTGAATTCATCAATCAAAAGACATAGACTGGCGGATTGGATTAAAAAGAAAGATCCAACAATATGTTGCCTGCAAGAGACTCACCTCATAGAAAGAGATACCCATAGACTAAAGGTGAAAGGATGGGGAAAAACATACCATGCACATGGACTCAGCAAAAAAGCTGGAGTATCCATCCTCATTTCAGATAATGTGGACTTCAAGCCAATGTTAGTCAGAAGGGATAAAGAAGGACATTTCATACTGCTTAAGGGAAGCATAAATCAGCAAGATATAACAATCATAAACATCTATGCCCCAAACAGTGGCTCATCCATGTATGTTAAACAAATCCTTCTCAATTTTAGAAACCAAATAGACCATAACACAATAATACTAGGTGATTTTAACACGCCTCTCTCACCACTGGACAGATCTTCCAAACAAAAATTGAACAAAGAAAGCATTGATCTCAATAACACAATCAACAATTTAGACTTAACAGACATTTATAGAATATACCATCCAAGAGCGAATACACTTTCTTCTCAGCAGCACATGGATCCTTCTCTAAAATAGACCATATATTATGCCACAAAGCTAATGTCAGCAAATACAAGAAGATAGAGACACTACCTTGTATTCTATCAGATCATAATGGATTGAAGTTACAAATTAATGAAAGAGTAAAAAACAGAAACTACTCCAACACCTGGAGATTAAACAATATGCTATTATATGGTGAATGGATAACAGAAGATATTAGGAAGGAAATTAAAAAATTCTTAGAGGTAAACGAGAACAAAGAAACATCATATCAAAATCTCTGGGACACTATGAAAGCAGTACTTAGAGGAAGATTTATTTCATGGAGCGCATTTAATAAAAGAAGTAAAACTCAAAAAATAAATGACCTAACACTACAGCTCAAAGCCCTAGAAAAAGAAGAACAGACCAACACCAAAAGTAGTAGAAGACAGGAAATAGTCAAACTCAGAGCTGAAATCAACGAAATTGAAACAAAAGAAACAATACAAAAAATTGACAAAATAAATAGTTGGTTCTTCGAAAAAATAAACAAAATTGATAAACCTTTAGCCACACTAACAAAGAGAAGATAAGAGAAAACCCAAATCACTAAAATTCGGAATGAACAAGGAAATATCACAACAGACACGACTGAAATACAAAACATAATTAGAAGCTATTTTGAAAATCTATACACCAACAAAATAGAAATTTCGAAGACATCAACAGGTTTCTAGAGACATATGAATTGCCTAAACTGAACGAGGAGGACATACACAATTTAAATAGACCAATTTCAAGTAATGAAATAGAAGAAGTCATCAAAAGCCTACCAACAAAGAAAAGTCCGGGACCAGATGGGTTCTCAGCAGAGTTCTACAAAACCTTTAAGGAAGAGCTCATTCCAATACTTCTCAAAGTATTCCATAAAATAGAAGAGGAGGGAACCCTCCCAAACTCATTCTATGAAGCCAATATCACCCTGATACCTAAACCAGACAGAGACACATCGAGGAAAGAAACTTTCAGACCAATATCCTTAATGAACATCGACGCAAAAATTCTCAACAAAATTTTAGCAAATCACATACAAAAACATATTAAAAAGATAGTGCACCATGATCAAGTGGGTTTCATCCCAGGGATGCAAGGTTGGTTCAACATCAGGAAATCAATAAATGTCATTCACCATATCAATAGACTTAAAGTCAAGAATCACATGATTATTTCGATAGATGCAGAAAAAGCATTTGATAAAATACAGCATCCCTTCATGCTCAAAACACTAGAAAAAATAGGGATAGTGGGAACATTCCTTAACATTGTAAAGGCCATCTACGCTAAGCCCATGGCTAATATTATTCTAAATGGTGAAAAACTGAAAGCATTCCCTCTAAAAACTGGAACAAGGCAGAGATGCCCTCTTTCACCACTTCTATTCAATATCGTCCTTGAAACTCTAGCCAGAGCAATTAGACAGACCAAAGAAATTAAAGGGATACGAATAGGAAAAGAAGAACTCAAACTATCCCTATTTGCTGATGATATGATTGTATACTTAGAGGAACCAGGAAATTCCACCAGAAAACTGTTAGATCTCATAAGTGAATTCAGTAAAGTAGCGGGATATAAGATCAATGCACATAAATCTAAGGCATTTCTATACATAAGCGATGAATCTTCAGAAAGAGAAATTAGGAAAACTACCCCATTCACAATAGCTTCAAAAAAATAAAATACTTGGGAATCAATCTCACAAAAGAGGTGAAAGACCTCTACAATGAGAACTACAGAACACTAAAGAAAGAAATTAAAGAAAACCTTAGAAGATGGAAAGATCTCCCATGTTCTTGGAAGAATTAATATTGTCAAAATGGCCATACTACCAAAAGTGCTATACAGATTCAATGCAATTCCAATTAAAATCCCAATGATGTACCTTACAGAAATAGAACAAGAAATTATGAAATTCATCTGGAAGAATAAAAAACTTAGAATAGCTAAAGCAATCCTTGGCAGAAAGAGTGAAGCAGGGGGTATCGCAATACCAGATCTTCAACTCTACTACAAAGCAATAGTAACAAAAACGACATGGTATTGGTACCAAAATAGAAAGGTGGATCAATGGTACAGAATAGAGGACACGGACACAAACCCAAATAAATACAATTTTCTCATACTAGACAAAGGTTCCAAAAATATGCAATGGAGAAAAGATAGCCTCTTCAACAAATGGTGCTGGGAGAATTGGAAATCCATATGCAACAGAATGAAACTAAACTCATATCTCTCACCATGCATGAAACTAAACTCAAAATGGATTAAGGATCTCGGAATCAGACCAGAGACCTTGCATCTTATAGAAGAAAAAGTAGGTCCAGAGCTTCAACATGTCGGCTTAGGACCAGACTTCCTCAACAGGACTCCCATAGCACAAGAAATAAAAACAAGAATCAATAACTGGGACAGATTAAAACTAAAAAGCTTTCTCTCAGCAAAGGAAACTATCAGCAATGCGAAGAAAGAGCCTACAGAGTGGGAGAAAATCTTTGCTAATCATACTTCAGATAGAGCACTAATCTCCAGAATCTATAAAGAACTCAAAAAACTCTACACCAAGAATGCAAGTAATCCAATCGACAAATGGGCTAAGGAAATGAATAGACACTTCACAGAAGAAGATCTACAAGCAATCAACAAACATATGGAAAAATGTTCAACATCTCTAGTAATAAGAGAAATGCAAATCAAAACCACCCTAAGATTCCATCTCACCCCAATTAGAATGGCGATTATCAAGAATACAAGCAACAACAGGTGTTGGCGAGGATGTGGGGAGAAAGGTACACTCTTACATTGCTGGTGGGGCTGCAAATTAGTGCAGCCACTCTGGAAAGCAGTGTGGAGACTCCTTAGAAAACTTGGAATGGAACCACCATTTGACCCAGCTATCCCACTCCTTGGCCTATACCCAAAGGATTTAAAATCAGCATATTACAGAGATACAGCCACATCAATGTTCATAGCTGCTCAGTTCACAATAGCCAGATTGTGGAACCAACCTAGATGTCCTTCAATTGATGAATGGATAAAGAAAATGTGGTATATATATATATATATATATATATATATATATATATATATACACAATGGAATATTACTCTGCCATAAAGAATGATAAAATTATGGCATTTGCAGGCAAATGGATGAAACTGGAGAATATCATGCTAAGTGAGATACGCCAATCTCAAAAAACCAAAGGAAGAATGATATCGCTAATAAGTGGATGAGGACACATAATGTGGGGTGGGAAGAGTTAGTGTTAGGTTTAGAGTTAGGTTTAGGGAGGGGGGCAAGAATGGAGGAAGGAAGGACTGTATAGAGGGAAAAGAGGGGTGGGAGGGGTGGGGGGAAGGGAAAAAAATAACATTACCCTATGTAAATTTATGATTACACAAATGGTATGCCTTTATGCCATGTACAAATAGAGAAACAACATGTATCCCATTTGTGTACAATAATAAAAAAAAAAGTTACATTTTAAAAGGATCAATATTCTCCATAACTTCATCTAATTCATTAGCTGTCATACTTCAAGTATCTTGTTACTGATACATAGATATGAGTTATGTGAGATTCTCACATTGTATGTGCCTAAAGTCAACTAGTCTTACTTCAGTAATTTCATCTTTTATTTCTAAATGAGTCAAAGTATAGTCTTAGTGCATACTGCTTGGTAAGTTCAATTTTATATGCTGCTTGCATTATTTTCTCTTTAACATTATATTCTAAAGTAAAACAGCTTGGTTTTCCATAGAAGTTGATAAATCACAACTTCAAATCTAGAGAAAACTCCTGCGTTTCATTTATAATTTATAATTTTCATGTTCTACATCACCTAATCAGTATTCCTTTTGATTCCTGGACCCTTTGGGGTATTGCTTAACACATAGTTAGGAATAAAACAAGTTACAACTGCACGGTGATCAGAGCCACTAGCACAGGAGAATTTGTTTCCAATCAGGAAGATGCTAAGCAATGGAGTCATGACCTGGACACCTGCTTTCCAAGGCTGCCTGGTGTGTCCAGCCCACACCCCAGGGGCTGTCATCAGAGGATAATTGTTTAATAGCTCTTTTATTTGCTGAGTATAAGAAAGTAGGAATTAAAACAGATTCTAAGCCAGGCATGGTGGCCCACACCTGTAATCCCAGAGACTCAGGAGGTCGAGGCAGAAGGATCACGAGTTCAAGGTCAGAGCCCTGCAATTTAGCAATACCCTAAGCAACTTAATGAGAACCTGTCTCAAAAGAAAAAGAAAAAAAGACTGGGGATGTGTTCAGTGATGAAGAGCCTCTGGGTTCAATTCCCAGTACCAAAAACACACACACAAAAAGATTCTAGGACTAGAGGTCTATAGAGAGCTTGCCTAGCATAAAGGAGGCCCTGGGTTCCATCTGCAGCACCAAACAAACAAACAAAATACCCAGCTTCCATTACTGTTTTAAATATACATGAATTTCCCATTACACCTTCACAAACCACTGTTTGAGCAATGCCAGATTAAGGGATCATGGGGTTCTCCCCATTCTCCTAACGCTGTTTCTTTTTTTTTTTTTTTTTTTTTGCGGTACTGGGGATTGAACCCAGGGCCTTGTGCTTGTGAGGCAAGCACTCTACCAACTGAGCTATTTCCCTAACCCCCTACTTTAAAAAAACAAAAAAACAAAAAAACTTTTGAACATTTTAATTGATTTCAGTCTTTCATTAGGTAATACATTCAACTGATTATTAAAAAATCTATTTTTTAAATATATATATATATATATTTTAAGCTGTCAATGGGCTTTACTTTATTTATTTACACGTGGTGCTGAGAATCAAACCTGGAACCTCACACATGACAGGTAAGCGCTCTACCCCTGAGCCACAACTCCAGCCCCCAAAAATCTATTTTTAAAACGTGTGCAATGCAAAGTCTCCCCTAAATTTCATCTGTCTCCCATCCACTCCTCAGTTCTAGAGCCCCACCCACCCACACCTTCCCATACAAACATAACTGTCTCTTTTTTCAAAGTGTCCTTATACACGTACAAGGAAATAGAAACTGACACTCATTTCATAGCAATGGCCATACGTGTGCTCTGTTCTTCACTTAACAATACCAGTTGAAGTTCTTTCCAATCAGGACACAGAGAGTGCCCTTGTCATCTTTTTCAGTGTTGTGCCATGTAGATGGACACTAGTTTACTTAACCAGTCTCCTGTCGGACAAATTGTTTCTATTCTTTTGCTGTTACAAACAGTGCTGTAGTGAATGATCTTATTTTCAAAATGTGATTAATTTGGACCTAAGTGGAGCTGGGTTGATGAACTGAGAGGGGTGCCAAGATAGAGCCCAAAGTGCTCCTGCTGTGCTCAGGCCTGTGACACATGTCTCACTGGCTCCAAGATTAGTCACCCATCCCCAAACACTCTGTGGTGAAAATGCAAGACCAACAGATTATTTCGGGGACCCCAGGAGTACACATGCCACAATCTGAAGAAGATACCAAACTTGGGGAAGATCCAACCCTGTCCTTAAAAGAATGACTTAAAGGAATTCCCAACCCTGTTGAACCAAGGCAAGACTAATTACTATAGTTAGCTGACTGTACAATTAGAAGTGATTAAGCACATTACAGAAGAAGCTCAGCTCCCACAACTGGAAACATACCAGCTGAGCCCATTAGCAAGACCTGGGTTTCTCTCCCAGTTTATTTACCCTGTGCATGGAGCATGCATCTGCCTTCTCAGGAAGCTATTGCTTTTCTCTTTCAGAATAATTTATTTTCAGGCTGGGGATATAGCTCAGTTGGTAGAGTGTTTGCCTTGCCTTACATGCACAAGGCCCTGGGTTCAATCCCCAGCACCGCCACCAAAAAAAAAAAAAAAAAAAAGGAATTTCTTTTCAACATGATGTAGCCTAAGGACATTAGCCACATGTGTCATAATCATTGGTTTAATGTTCCTATGTTTACATTGAGATATAATTTACATACAGTAAAATGCACAGATCTTAAGTCTACAATTCATACATTTTTATAATTGAAAATATCACACAACCAACACCAGTTGGTCAGTAGTTGGGCTGGTGATGTAGCACAGTGGCAGAGCACTTGCATTTATGAGGCCTTGGGTTCTATCCCCAGCATGGGGGATGGAGGAAAGAACAATTTTATGCCACCAAAAAAGTTCCTTTATGGCAGTCTTTTGGAGCACCATCTGCTCACTGCAGGCAACTGTTCTGATTCTATGTTGATTGTGTTAAGGGAAAATAACTGGTTATATGACATGAATTACGAAGTAGCAAGTGAATTGAAAAGAGCCTATGATTCATTCTCACATCTTTCAATTCTACAGGGTGTGAGGGAAGCCATCCCAGTTGTTGGATACATGTTTCACTTTGTTCTCCTTCAGACAGTCATGGGATACTTTTTAAAAAAGTATGCTTTAACATAAGTTTGCTTTAACATAAGTTTTAGAGTAATTTCTAGATTTGGGCCTAAAATTTTCAAGCTAGAAAAGGAGTAGACATTCTTGAGGCTGGAAACCTTGAGCTGAGCCCACTTCTGTGTCCATCTCTTGCATACTTTTTTTTGTGATATTCAAAGCCAAGTTTACAAGAGCAAAGTTGGCACGACATTTTAGGAAAGAGAGCTGCTATGTGTGTAAAACAGAGTGAGACTTGGCCAGAGCCTTCTGTAGGCAAGAAAACCCTTCAAGCAGAGTTAGAGTGACTGCAAGGAAAAGAACTTCAACATATATGTGAGGATGAACCAAGGACACAGATTTTGCCAATATCCAAGGAGGTTAAACGTCAATGTGAACTTGTAATAAAAGAGCGCAGGAGGACTGGCTCCCTTGGGTGAAGTAAGCGATTCTGGAAGAGATTAAGAGGCATGAACCTATGAGTTCAAGAGCAGAATGTAACTCTGGTTGAACTTGGGGTTTTCTTTTCTTTCTCTGAGCCAATGAGAAAGGCATCAGACAGCTCCTGGCATAGTAAGGCATTTTGAATAGGTGCTCTCACCTATTCAAGTGTGTGTGAAGGGCCAGGAAAGGGTAAAAAGGGAAAAGTCTACAGCAGGGAAGGTGGGTTGTTGTATTGTTCATGGAAGGGGCTCTCCTTGTCTCCTAGTGCTGTGGATCCCAGGAAAAGATAGAAGATAGAAGTCCTACATCCAAACTACCTGTTACCCAGATGGCTAGTGAGTGACTCAGTGGATGGGGGAACTGGGAATTTATTTGAAGAGCAGAATTCTGAGATGAGGACTCTGAACCACCACTAATGAGGAACACATTTGACACAAGTAGAATTATCCTGCCTGAGGAGTCACAGAGATCTGGGGATTTGTGTCAGTCCCTAGACTGACAGGACCAATGGCCTCTGCTTCAAGTGAAAGTCAGACTGATCCCATTCTGTACTTTGGACTGTGTACAATTTGGATCTGGGAACAATTAAGGGGTGCAGGAGCCCCATGAAGGAACATACTGAGCTTTCTGCTAATGGCAAATGGAGGCCTACGCCAGTTTTTATGGGGAAAAATAAAGACTCCATCACCTTGCACCCTGACTTGGTTCATTCTAGCTACTTGGGTATCATATACACCCTGAGATTTCTTCCCTCAGTGACAACTTCTAGAACTTGTGTTTCCACTAACCTGGGATGCCACCTTCCTCCAATTCTCCCTTGGTTTTGTTTCTTTTGGTACTGGGGATTGACCCAGGGGCAATTTACCACTGAACTACATCCTCAACCCTCCCCTTTTTAAATACCTTTATTTATTTTTTATGTGGTGCTGAGAATCAAACCTAGTGCTTCACACATGCTAGGCAGGCGTTCTACCACTGAGCCACAACCCCAGCCCCATCAGCCCTTTTTTGTTTTGTTTTGTTTTGTTTTGTTTTGGTTCCCAATTTTTATTCAAGAACTCATACAAAATATTCCTGATGAAAGAATTTTAATCCTCATCTTCTTCCTCCTCTTCATCCTGGTTAATCTGGAAGTAACATAATTTGTAACTCTCTTTGCTGTCAGTGACTATGAGCAACCAGTCACGTAGATTATTCTTTTTCAAATACTTTTTGGTGAGATATTTCAAATACCTTTTGGAAAAAGGCACCTCAGATGTTACAGTGATCTTGCTTTTGCTCCTTTCAATGGCCACAACCCCTCCACTAAGATTCCCAGCTTTTCCATTCACTTTGATTCTCTCTTGGAGAAACTGCTCAAAATTGGCAGCGTCCATGATTCCATCTTCTACAGGGTAGGTGCAACCAAGGGTGAACTTCAGAACCTGCTTCTTTTTTTTTTTTGCTCCCCTTCACCACAAGCTTTTTCATGGGTGCCATGGTGGCAGCAGAGGCAGAAAGGGTAGCCCTTATTTAATTATTTTGAGACAGGATCTCACTACCTTGCCTCCAACTTGGCAATCCTCCTGTCTCAGCCTCCCAGTTACTGGAATTACAGGCCTGCATCACCAGGTCTGGCCCCAGCCCTTTTTCTTTTCTTTTCTTTTCTTTTTTCCAGACAGGGTCTAAGTTGCTGAGAATGGCCTCAAACTTGCAATCCTCCTGTCTCAGTCTCCCTAGTCCCTGATAGTACAGGTATGTGCCACTGAACACAGCTTTCCAATTTTCCCTTGGTTTCCTGCCTCTGGGGTGTTACTCCTTCTACTCCCTTGCCTCCTGTGCCCTGCCTTCTCACCTGCAATCATTAAAATCCCACTCATTCTTTGAGAGATAATTCCAATATTACTTACTATATCATGCCTCTCTGATCACCTCAACCAGAAGCAATCTGTCTTTAGTTTTATAAGACTTTGTTTTAGCATTTGCATGCCTTTTCCACATTATACCTAATAGTGTATTGCAGTTGTCAACTTGTCTTTTACATCTAACATATGGCAAACTACATGTCTTTATATCTCCCAAAGTACCTTATACTTAGAAAGTAACTCTTAAAACACAATTTTCAAAACAACTGTAAGCATTGTGAATGTCCAATACCTCTTTTCCTCCTTCCCATTGTGTAGGTACCATCAGTTTGAATGGTAGCTACACAAATGTTCCCCAACCAGGGTATAAACCAATTTTAACCTCTTGCCAGAGAGAAAGGTGTTTGAGCCTGAGACAGTCAGTACATGACACCCCCACAGTGATTAGTCCTGGGATGGTCTGATCAGAATGAGCTCAGGATTTCTGTGTAATGGTTACAGGAAGCAATAGCTTCTCTCTCCCTAGACTCATTGTAGCCCAAGTTGCTGTTCACAGCCATATAGCAATCTCTCCCACAAAAGAGTACAGGCAGAGAGAATCACAAAGAGAATAGAGCTGGAGCCCTGATTAAAACATATGAGAAGCCTTCCCTAACACTTAAGTGTTAGGGAACCAATAAAGCCTCTTTGTGTTTTCTCTTACTGACAAACACATTCTAACCAGTGCATTGGAAATTATATTAGTCAGTTTTGGAGACCAAAAGTCTGAGATCTAGTGGCCCCATTGGTTTGTTCTCTGGTGAAGGCCTAATGGCAGCAGTGCATGTGGGAAAAAGAGATCACATTGAAACAGGAAGATGAGGAGCAAGGGGTTGGGCTTATAAGAGTCCAGAGGTCCCAGGAGAGCTGTCTTAATATCTTTTGAGGACAGCTCCCCTAATGACCTAAGGACCTCCCATTAGACCCCTCCTCTTAAAGGTCCCACCAGCTCTCAGCACTGCCACAGTAGAGACCAAGCTCCCAACATACAAATCCTAGGGAACACACTCAAACTACATCTAAACCATAGCAGGAAGGCAGTATTTTGGTGAGTGTTGTGGGTTCATATGTTGTATGTATGTGCATGCACCCACATACACACATTCACAAGACCTGAGTCCTCTTAGAGAAGAAGAGCACACACCTTCAATTCCTGGGAGGGTTGTAACTTCTGCTTTTACAAAATTGCACACTTAAAAGCTTTTGGTAAAAATTGCCAAGACAAGGAACTGATGTCATTTTTTTTTTTTTTTTTCAGTGCCGGGGATTGAACCCAGAGTCTCCCATGAATTAGGCAAGTGTTCTACCATGAGTTGTAGCTCTAAACCTCTTTTGATAATTTTTCATTGATTTTTGTGTTAAAAATGATTTTGTGATTTTAACTTGAATTCTTAAGGGTATCTCAGACTGTGCAAGTGATAATATATTGTAAATACTTTTTCCTTTTAAAAAGTGTTAGATTGTTGAGAGGAGTGGGGAGAGAGGGAAAGAGAAGGCACTGGGAACTGAAATAGAGCAAATAAAATTCCATGCATGTAT